>NC_040096.1:23037384-23637384 GCF_003369695.1 Bos indicus x Bos taurus | reverse complement strand
GCTTCAGATCAATTCAGTCCTCGAAGACCTTATGAAGCAATTTTAAAAGGCTCACAGAAAAGCTGAAGTAAATGTTTATATTGAAAGTTAAGGAGAGATGCATGATAAAAACGTACAGGTGCTAAGAACTGTCACTATGTAAAACTATTTTCAACAAGAAGGCAGCAGGAAACAAAAAAGTGAACAGTTCTTTTAATGGAGCAGAACAATTATTTTGCAAAATCATTCTCTGGGTTTTATTGATTCTCTGTGAGGCTTCCAAACATGTGCAAAAGGCCCATTGCTTCACTCCAGCCTCTGCCTACCTGTTTATGCAGAAACCATTTCTGTGCACTCAGCATTGGCCATTGGGTTACTTAACCTCTCTGTTCACTTGGAAAGTGAAAGTGTCAGTCACTCGAAGTGTCTGACTCTTTGTGACCCCATGGACTGTAGCCCACCGGGCTCTTCTGTCCATGAGATTCTCCAGGCAAGAACACTGGAGTGAGTAGCCATTCCCTTCTCCAGGGAATCTTCCCGAACCAGGGATCAAACATGCATCTCCTACATTGCAGGCAAACTCTTGACCACATAAGCCACCAGGGAAGCCCCACTGTTCACTTTAGAACAGGAGCAAATGGCCTTCTTAGGCTTCCCAGGTGGTGCAAAGGTAAAGAATCTGCTGCCAATGCAGGAAATGAAATGTCAACCTACTCCAGTATTTTTGCTTGGGAAATCTAATGGACAGAGGGACCTGGTGGGCTACATACAGTCCATGGGGTTGCAAAGACTTGGACACGACTGAGCATGCATGCATGTGGCCATCCACACATCCAAGAGCTCATTTAAATATAATATTTTCCAATGGAGACAATTGAACTACCCCTTTGAAAACTACTCCTCTTATTATAAGCAGAATTCAAGGAGACTGGAGGGACAATTCATATTGTGTAGCATAAAGAATGAAATCATGAAAATACTTTATGATTTTGTTTCGTACAAGTCATGATATGGAGTAATTCATCAGAGTTCCCTAGGTCTTTGTTCACCTCTGAAAACAGAATTGAACTATTATATCAGAGATCTCCTTATTTTAACTGCAGGCTCATGCACACACTCATACATTCATGATGGAAGTCGTAATGATAATTATTAGGAAACTGACCCATGTGAAAAAAAAATAAGGCAATTCAAAATAGATTTTTGGAAACCACTGGATTTGAGTAGGTACTCTTCTGGGACATTTTGTGTCCAGAGAAATGGAGCCAGCACTCAGTTACATAGTACATTCTGAGTATCAGTTCAGTCAGTTTAGTTGCTCAGTCATGTCCACCTCTGCAACCCCATGGATTGCAGCACGCCAGGCCTCCCTGCCCATCACCAACTTCTGAAGCCTACTCAAATTCATGTCCATCACGTTGGTGATGCCATACAATCTTCTCATCTTTGTCATCCCCTTCTCCTCCTGCCTTCAATCTTTCCCAGCATCAGTCTTTTCCAATGAGTCAGTACTTCACATCAGATGGCCGAAGTATTGGAGTTTCAGCTTCAGCATCAGTCCTTCCAATGAATATTCAGGACTGATTTCCTTTAATATGGACTGGTTTATCTCCTTTCAGTCCAAGGAACTCCCAAGAGTCTTCTCCAACACCACAGTTCAAAAGCATCAATTCTTCAGCACTCAGCCTTCTTCGTAGTCCAACACTCACATCCATATATGACTACTGGAAAAAACATAGCTTTGACTAGACAGACCTTTGTTGGTAAAGTAATGTCTCTGCTTTTTAATATGCTGTCTAGGTTGATCATAGTTTTTCTTCCAAGGAGCAAGCATCTTTTCATGCCTGCAGTCACCATCTGCAGTGATTTTGGAGCCCCCCAAAATAAAGTCTCTCACTGTTTCCACTGTTTCACCATCTGTTTGCCATGAAGTGATGACACCAGATGACATGATCTTCATTTTCTGAATGTTCAGTTTTAAGCCAACTTTTTCACTTTCCTCTTTCAATTCCAACAAGAGGTTCTTTAGTTCTTCTTCGCTTTCTGCCATAAGGGTGGTGTCATCTGCATATCTGAGGTTATTGGTATTTCCCTGAGCAATCTTGATTCCAGCTTGTGCTTCATCCAGCCTGGCATTTCGCATGATGTATTCTGCATATAAGTTAAATAAGCAGGGTGACAATATACAGCCTTGACCTACTCCTTTCCCGATTTGGAACCAGTCTGTTGTTCCATGTCCAGTTCTAACTGTTGCCTCTTGAACTGCATACATATTTCTCAAGAGGCAGGTTAGGTGGTCTGGTATTCCCATCTCTTTCAGAATTTTCCACAGTTTCTTGTGATCCACACAGTCAAAGGCTTTGGCGTAGTCAATAAAGCAAAAGTAGATGTTTTTCTGGAACTCTCTTGCTTTTTCGATGATCCAGCAGATGTTGGCAATTTGATCTCTGATTCCTCTGTCTTTTCTAAATCCAGCTTGAACATCTGGAAGTTCATGGTTCATGTACTGTTGAAGCCTGGCTTGGAGAATTTTGAGCATTACTTTGCTAGCATTCTAAGTATACCGAATACAATTCTTTGGGTTTGCTTTGGAGAGCTCCCCTGCTACCAGCAGCCATGGTGGTGGAAAAATAAAATAAACACAGTGATTTCAAAAAGCTTGAAGGCATCTGTGTTTTATTTCTTGGACTTTGAAGGTTCATTTTCATAATCTCTGAGTCACCTGAGCCACAGTTTTTCTGCATTTTTCGTGGACTCAACAGACACTTTGTCATCATTCCCCCGGCACCCCTTGTCCTAAGAATCAGGTGAGGACTTTATAGAATGCTGCCTAGAAGGTTCTCAAGATTAAAAAAAAGAAGTTTGGTCTTTAGATTCATTTAAACTTTCCAGGTCTGATTTATCTCATCTAAAAAATGAAGATACAAATAATTGTTCCACTTTCATGTCTGGGTTTTCATGAGAGTGGAATGCTTGGGGAAGGGCAATGTGTTCCAAACAGTATGTAAGATGTTACATGCACAAAGGAGGGTGAATAAAGCTCTTCTTGACAGATAAACAGCATTGCTCAACATATGGCTGCACAATCAGATATGAAATTGTGGTTTTCTTGGTGCACTTATGGTCATTGAGGAAGACCAGCGATAGAAGGAGAACGTTCTAAAATTAAAGAAGGCTAGTTTCAGTTTTTTACAAGTGGTTGACCAGTTTTCCCAGCACCACTTGTTAAAGAGATTGTCTTTTCTCCATTGTATATTCTTGCCTTCTTTGTCGAAGATAAGGTGTCCATATGTGCATGGATTTATCTCTGGGCTTTCTATTTTGTTCCATTGATCTATATTTCTGTCTTTGTGCCAGTACCATACTGTCTTGATGACTGTGGCTTTGTAGTAGAGCCTGAAGTCAGGCAGGTTGATTCCTCCAGTTCCATTCTTCTTAAGATTACTTTGGCTATTCGAGGTTTTTTGTCTTTCCATACAAATTGTGAAATTATTTGTTCAAGTTCTCTGAAAAATACCATTGGTAGCTTGATGGGGATTGCATTGAATCTATAGATTGCTTTGGGTAGTATATTCATTTTCACTATATTGATTCTTCCGATCCATGAATATGGTATATTTCTCCATCTATTTGTGTCCTCTTTGATTTATTTCACCAGTGTTTTATAGTTTTCTATATATAGGTCTTTTGTTTCTTTAGGTAGATATATTCCTAAGTATTTTATTCTTTTCATTGCAATGGTGAATGGAATTGTGTCCTTAGTTTCTCTTTCTGTTTTCTCATTGTTAGTGTATAGGAATGCAAGGGATTTCTGTGTGTTGATTTTATATCCTGCAGTTTTACTATATTCATTGATTAGCTCTAGTATTTTTCTGGTTGAATCTTTAGGGTTTCCTGTGTAGAGGATCATGTCATCTGCAAACAGTGAGAGTTTTACTTCTTCTTTTCCAATCTGGATTCTTCTTATTTCTTTTTCTTCTCTGATTGCTGTGACCAAAACTTCCAAAACTATGTTGAATAGTAGTGGTGAGAGTGGGCACCCTTGTCTTTTTCCTGATTTTAGGGGAAATGCTTTCAATTTTTCACCATTGAGGATAATGTTTGCTGTGGGTTTGTCATATATAGCTTTTATTATGTTGAGGTATGTTCCTTCTATTCCTGCTTTCTGGAGCGTTTTTTTATCATAAATGGATGTTGAATTTTGTCAAAGGCTTTCTCTGCATCTATTGAGATAATCATATGGTTTTTATTTTTCAATTTGTTAATGTGGTGTATTACCTTGATTGATTTGTGGATATTGAAGAATCCTTGCATCCCAGGGATAAAGCCCACTTGGTCATGATGTATGATCTTTTTAATATGTTGTTGGATTCTGTTTGCTAGAATTTTGTCACACCATACACAAAAATAAACCCAAAATGGATTAAAGATCTAAACATAAGACCAGAAACTATAAAACTCCTAGAGGAAAACATAGGCAAAACACTCTCCGACATAAATCACAGCAGGATCCTCTATGACCCACCTCCCAGAATATTGGAAATAAAAGCAAAAATAAACAAATGGGACCTAATTAAAATTCAAAGCTTCGGCACAACAAAGGAAACTATAAGCAAAGTGAAAAGACAGCCTTCAGAATGGGAGAAAATAACAGCAAATGAAGCAACTGACAAAGAATTACTCTCAAAAATATACAAGCAACTCCTGCAGCTCAATTCCAGAAAAATAAACGACTCAATCAAAAAAATGGGCCAAAGAACTAAACAGACATTTCGCCAAAGAAGACATAAAGATGGCTAACAAACACATGAAAAGATGCTCAACATCACTCATTATCAGAGAAATGCAAATCAAAACCACTATGAGGTACCATTTCATGCTGGTTAGAATGGCTGCTATCCAAAAGTCTACAAGCAATAAATGCTGGAGAGGGTGTGGAGAAAAGGGAACCCTCTTACACTGTTGGTGGGAATGCAAACTAGTACAGCCACTATGGAGAACAGTGTGGAGATTCCTTAAAAAACTGGAAATAGAACTGCCATACGACCCAGCAATCCCACTGCTGGGCATACACACCAAGGAAACCAGAACTGAAAGAGACATGTGTACCCCAACGTTCATTGCAGCACTGTTTATAATAGCCAGGACATGGAAGCAACCTAGATGTCCATCAGCAGACGAATGGATAAGAAAGCACTGGTACATATACACAATGGAATATTACTCAGCCATTAAAAAGAATACATTTGAATCAGTTCTAATGAGGTGGATGAAACTGGAGCCTATTATACAGAGTGAAGTAAGCCAGAAAGAAAAACACCAATACAGTATATTAGCATATATATATGGAATTTAGGAAGATGGTAACGATAACCCTGTATGTGAGAGAGCAAAAGAGACACAGATGCATAGAACAGTCTTTTGGACTCTGTGAGAGCAGGCGAGGGTGGGGTGATTTGGAAGAATGACATTGAAACGTATATTATCATATGTGAAACAAATAGCCAGTCCAGGTTTGATGCATGATACAAGGTGCTCGGGGCTGGTGGACTGGGATAACCCAGAGGGATGGGATGGGGAGGGAGGTGGGAAGGGGGTTCAGGATGGGGAACACATGTACACCTGTGGCAGATTCACACTGATGTATGGCAAAACCAATACAATATTGTAAAGTTAATTAGCCTTCAATTAAAATAAATAAATTTATATAAAAATAAGTTAAAATTGAGAGAATAGCATTGAAACATGTATATTATCATATGTGAAATAGATCTCTCAAAAATAAATAAATAAAATTAAAGAGGGCTTTCAAGATTTCCCCTGTAATTCCTCCATAGCAATGTCAGGTCCGGAGAGACAATGGGACAAGGGACTGTGGTCTGGAGGAACAATGCCACCTGCTGATGGCCGATACTCGAACATAACCCAAAGAATAGAAAAACAATTCTCTTAAAAGTCAATTAATCAAAAAATAAGTTTCCGGAACCACCAATTCACTTCATCATTTTTTCACCAAATGACTCAACCCCAGCCCTGTACGTCCATTGTCTCTCGTCATTCTGCATTGATTCCTACCCCATCCTTCCTGGTCTCTGCCTTTGCTCTGGCTTTTAGTGCCCAGATGATTACAGCAAACTGTCCTAGACTTTGTTTCAGGAATCTGACTTAGTTTTTGGTGAATAGGTGATTTTCAGCAAAATTATTTTATCTTTGGGGGGGAGATTGATTTTGAGTCTATGAGTTCCTTTTGGTCTTTAAAACACACACTTTTAAAAAAAATCTGCCAATAATATTCAAGACAAAATTAGGACGCAACCATCAGGAAATTAACATTCAAGAAAAAAGTATATTTTGAAGAGAAAAGGCAATGGTTTGAGAGAGACTTGCCATTTTTTACTGGGTCTTATATGTAAAGCCCAAAGACACATAACTGTCAATTTTCAGCCCCTTTTGACCTAGGCTTTTTTTTTCCCCACACTGGCAAAAAAGTCATATCAGTTGTGCAAGAAAAAAAAAAGAGAGAGAGAGAGACAGAGAAATAAAAAATGACCTGCCTTTATAATGTGTCTTTTAAAACTTCAGACACGCTTTTCACATCCATAGTGACTTAATGGAGTCTAACAACCAATTAATGGCTTTAAAACCAGTGGGGATCCTGTGCTACCCCATAACCTGAAATGAATTATTGATAGATGCTTTCAGCCCTGTGTCCTGTCAGATATTTCAAAGTCAATGTCAGCCTGTGCATTTTCTCATTCAGTCTCCACTGAGGTCAAGACTTGTGAAGAGATGCTGTCCCCAAAGGAAAAAAAAAGAGAGAGAGAGAGAGTTCGCTCCCTGCGAAGTGTGGAGCTAGACATAATTGGCCTCTCTTTAAACCAAATCTCTGTAAGGCATTAGCAACCTCTACACGCATTAGCGGGACTGGTGGCATTATTCCTTCAAGGTAGGTGGAACACAGCACATTTACAAGGGGAATGACATTAATAAGTCCTTTACAATTACAATAACTTTTCACTGAAGTTCACATTTTCTTTCATTTGAGCCTTAGAACCATCCTGTGAAGTGGGCAGGGCAAGTGTCACTATTTACAAGTGTTATGAAGAAAAGAAAAACTTGAAACGCCTTTCCTTTTCTCTTCTCTTTCCCCTCTTCCTCCTGTTATGCGTGTAACTGTGGTGCAAGTTTTATGGGTCTGCTTGACAAAATGACAGTTCTTAAAAGGTGATTTTTTTAATGACTCAGATTTTAATGTCATTCTGCTATGGCAATCTCTGAATTAGCCATTTCCTAGCAAAATAATTAGTACACTATTAAAGTGTTCCTTTTAAGTGTTTCAAACTGACTAGTGGGAAAAGATAAAATCATAATAAAATATAATGGGTAAATATGTGACAAATTACTAACCTTTAGAGAACTTCCAAATAAAAGCCATTTAGGGGCATGATAATATTTTATATACACAGTTTAAAACTTTGAAAAATATCTTGCTAAACTAATCTCTTAAAAAGGAACAAAAATTAATCATTGCTAACTACCCATAAATGTATATGCTTCCTACATGTATGTTGTAGCATTTTTTTAAATTTTAATTGGAGGCTAATTACTTTACAATATTGTGGTGGTTTTTGCCATACATTCACATGAATAAGCCATGGGTGTACATGTGTTCCCCTTCCTGAACCCTCCTCCCACCTCCCTCCCCATCCCATCCCTCAGGGTCATCCCAGTGCACCAGCCCTGAGCACCCTGTCTCATGCATTGAACCTGGACTGGCAATCTATTTCACACATGATAATATACATGTTTCAATGCTATTCTCTCAAATCATCCCACCCTCGCCTCCTCCCACAGAGTCCAAAAGTCTGTTCTTTACATCGTGTCTCTTTTGCTGTCTTGCATATAGGATCATCATTACCATCTTTCTAAATTTCATATATGCTTTTTAGTTAATCCATAATTTTTTCTGGTATGCTACATGGCTTTCATAGTTTTTATTTTAATGAGTAGATATTATTTCATTCAGATTTCCCAAAATTAACTACTGATTTCCTTATTACTGTCCATTTAGACTCTTACCAGTTTTTCCCTATAATAAGTAATACAACAGAGAATGTCTCCATACATATAAAATGTTCATTTATTTTAATTATTTCTCTTGATAGATTAAAGAATACTACTACTGAATCAAAGGATAAGACTACTTTTATGGACTTGGCTGCATATTTTTTTTTACTGATCTCTAAAATTCCAAAGTAAAACACCAGTCGTGGACATGTCACAATGCCCCGTCAATATCAGCAACATCAGTTGTTATCATGTGTACCTTTTGGCACCACACATACTACACATTACGTATCATCCTTAATCTGTACCAAATATAAAAGTGTAATATCGACCCATTCACAAAACACCGTGATACTGACATATGAAGAAACAGGTTAGTAAAACAGAGTAGACATTCCATAAGTAGACTCCCCAAAATGGAACATTCTTTAATAGTCCCTATAGGGGAATCTAAAACCATTAGGGGAAAAGACTGCCTATTAAATAAGGAAGAAAATATGAGCTATTTTATAAATTCAGAATTAAAAATAGTTTCAGTGATGATATATAACATAGAAAGCTTTGTGATTTAGTACTTTCTGTACTAATAAACATAATTACATAAAAATACAAAATTTCTGCATAGTGAAAAAAACTAGAAGCAAAATTAAAAGTTAGATAAAATCAGAGGGTTAATCACTGAAAATTATGTAGGACTTCTCTGGTGGTCTCTCAGATGGTAAAAATCTGTCTGCAATGCAGGAGACCTGGGTTCGATCCCTGGGTTGGGAAGATCCCCTGGAGAAGGAAATGGCAACCCACTCCAATATTCTTGCCTGGAGAATTCCATAGACAGAGGAGCCTGGCAATCTACAGCCCGTGGGGTTGCAAAGAATTGGACACGACTGAGCAACTAACATACAGCAGGTATATATGTCACAAACACACACATACACACACACCGATTTTCCCCATGCATTACTAGGTCTTATAAATTCATAACAAATGAACCAAAACTTCGATTAAAACATGGGCAATGTATATAAACAGATTGCTCACCAAAAATAAACATAATTGAAAGACAGGATCTAGGGAAATTCTCTGTACTATGTTCAAAATTTTTCTCTAAATGTAGAACTATTCTAAAAGATAGAGTTTATTTTTCAAAAGTGAGTTAACAAATTCCAAGCATGCAGCCAATTTAGTTTAGTCTCTGTATTATAATCTCTCTGATCCTCACATGCATCCTGGTATTTTACAAACACATGGAAGACTAATCTGTAAGTTTTTTCAAAAGTAAATGCAGAAGTCATTTCAATTTCCTGAGACTGAGAGACTTGTTTCTCAATGACCATCACTTTAAAGAAATACTAAAGAATGTTCTTCAGCAAAACAAAAATGGAATCCCTCAGGAAAGAACAGGATGAGAAGAAAGGATCTACTCAAGAAATTGGTTAATACTTTGATTCATTTAAAATGTCCTATCAAATGTTATAGAAAGTGCTAATTTGTGTAATTCATTCTATAAATATAAAATTAAGTGCTTAACAGCAATAACATGGAAGCAGTAGAGGGAAATTGTAGTTAAAGCTTCCCTTTGTATTGTCTGGCTGGAGAAAGATATATTGATTAATTTTAACTTTAGACTTCATTACATCAAAAATACCCGTTTAAAAAAAGAGTCATCACTGAAAAAGACAATGGGATGAATAACTATCAAAATACAATGGAATATTCAGTTCAGTTCAGTTGCTCAGTCGTGTTCAACTCTTCGTGACCCCATGAATCGTAGCACGCCAGGCCTCCCTGTCCATCACCATCTCCCGGAGTTCACTCAAACTCACATCAATCGAGTTGGTGATGCCAGCCAGCCATCTCATCCTCTGTCGTCCCCTTCTCCTCCTGCCCCCGATCCCTCCCAGCATCAGAGTCTTTTCCAATGAGTCAACTCTTCGCATGAGGTGGCCAAAGTACTGGAGTTTCAGCTTTAGCACCATTCCTTCCAGAGAAATCCCAGGGCTGATCTCCTTCAGAATGGACTGCTTGGATCTCCTTGCAGTCCAAGGGACTCTCAAGAGTCTTCTCCAACACCACAGTTCAAAAGCATCAATTATTCGGTGCTCAGCTTTCTTCACAGTCCAAATCTCACATCCATAAATGACCACTAGAAAAACCATAGCCTGGCTAGACGGACCTTTGTTGGCAAAGTAACGTCTCTGCTTTTCAATATGCTATCTAGGTTGGTCATAACTTTTCTTCCAAAGAGTAAGCATCATTTAATTTCATGGCTGCAGTCACCATCTGCTGTGATTTTGCAGCGCAAAAAAATAAAGTCTGACACTGTTTCCACTGTTTCCCCATCTATTTCCCATGTAGTGATGGGACCAGATGCCATGAACTTCATTTTCTGAATGTTGAGCTTTAAGCCAACTTTTTCACTCTCCTCTTTCACTTTCATTAAGAGGCTATTTAGTTCCTCTTCACTTTCTGCCATAAGGGTGGTGTCATCTGCATATCTGAGGTTATTGATATTTCTCCCGGCAATCTTGATTCCAGCTTGTGCTTCTTCCAGTCCAGCGTTTCTCATGATGTACTCTGCATATAAGTTAAATAAGCAGGGTGACAATATGCAGCCTTGACGTACTCCTTTTCCTATTTGGAACCAGTCTGTTGTTCCATGTCCAGTTCTAACTGTTGCTTCCTGACCTGCATACAAATTTCTCAAAAGGCAGATCTCTTTCAGAATTTTCCACAGTTTATTGTGATCCACACAGTCAAAGGCTTTGGCATAGTCAATAAAGCAGAAATAGATGTTTTTCTGGAACTCTCTTGCTTTTTCCATGATCCAGTGGATGTTGGAAATTTGATCTCTGGTTCCTCTGCCTTTTCTAAAACCAGTTTGAACATCTGGAAGTTCATGGTTCATGTACTGTTGAAGCCTGGCTTGGAGAATTTTGAGCATTACTTTACTAGTGTGTGAGATGAGTACAATTGTGTAGTAGTTTGAGCATTCTTTGGCATTTCCTTTCTTTTGGGCTTGGAATGAAAACTGACATTTTCCAGTCCTGTGCCCACTGGTGAGTTTTCCAAATTTGCTGGCATTTTGAGTGAAGCACTTTCACAGCATCGTCTTCCAGGATTTGAAATAGCTCAACTGGAATTCCATCACCTTCACTAGCTTTGTTCGTAGCAATGCTTTCTAAGGCCCACTTGACTTCACATTCCAGGATGTCTGGCTCTAGGTGAGTGATCATACCATCATGATTATCTGGGTCCTGAAGATCTTTTTTGTACAGTTCTTCAGTGTATTCTTGCCACCTCTTCTTAATATCTTCTGCTTCTGTAAGGTCCATACCATTTCTGTCCTTTATCGAGCCCATCTTTGTATGAAATGTTCCCTTGGTATCTCTAATTTTCTTGAAGAGATCTCTAGTCTTTCCCATTCTATTGTTTTCCTCTATTTCTTTGCATTGATCACTGAGGAAGGCTTTCTTATCTCTCCTTGCTATTCTTTGGAACTCTGCATTCAGATGCTTATATCTTTCCTTTTCTCCTTTGCTTTTCACTTCTCTTCTTTTCACAGCTATTTGTAAGGCCTCCCCAGACAGCCATTTTGCTCTTTTGCATTTCTTTTCCATGAGGATGGTCTTGATCCCTGTCTCCCGTACAATGTCACGAACCTCCATCCATAGTTCATCAGGCACTCTATCAGATGTAGGCCCTTAAATCTATTTCTCACTTCCACTGTATAATCATAAGGGATTTGATTTAGGTCATACCTGAATGGTCTAGTGGTTTTCCCCACTTTCTTCAATTTAAGTCTGAATTTGGCAACAAGGAGCTCATGATCAGAGCCTCCGTCTTTGGCTGCAAAGAATATAAATCAATCTGATTTCAGTGTTGACCATCTGGTGATGTCCATGTGTAGAGTCCTCTCTTGTGTTGTTGGAAGAGGGTGTTTGCTATGACCAGTGCTTTCTATTGGCAAAATTCTATTAGCTTTTGCCCTGTTTCATTCTGTATTCCAAGGCCAAATTTGCCTGTTACTCCAGGTGTTTCTTGACTTCCTACTTTTGCATTCCAGTCCCCTATAATGAAAAGGACATCTTTTTTGGGTGTTAGTTCTAAAAGGTCTTGTAGGTCTTCAAAGAACCATTCAACTTCAGCTTCTTTAGCATTACTGTTTGGGGCATAGGCTTGGATTACCATGATATTGAATGGTTTGCCTTGGAAACGAACAGAGATCATTCTGTCGTTTTTGAGATTGCATCCAAGTACTGCATTTCAGACTCTTTTGTTGACCATGATGGCTGCTCCATTTCTTCTGAGGGATTCCTGCCCGCAGTAGTAGATATAGTGGTCACCTGAGTTAAATTCACCCATTCCTGTCCATTTTAGTTCGCTGATTCCTAGAATGTCGATGTTCACTCTTGCCATCTCCTGTTTGACCTCTTCCAATTTGCCTTGATTCATGGACCTAACATTCCAGGTTCCTATGCAATATGTGGTCCACTGGAGAAGGGAATGGCAAACCATTTCAGTATTCTTGCCTTGAGAACCCCATGAACAGTATGAAAAGGCAAAGTGATAGGATACTGAAAGAGGAACTCCCCAGGTCAGTAGGTGCCCAGTATGCTACTGGAGGTCAGTGGAGAAATAACTCCAGAAAGAATGAAGGGATGGAGCCAAAGCAAAAACAACACCCAGTTGTGGATGTGACTGGTGATAGAAGCAAGGTCCGATGCTGTAAAGAGCAATGGAATATTACTTATCCCTTAAAAAGAATGAAATAACACCTATGCAGCAAAATGGATGGACCTAGAGATTCTCATACTGAGAGAAGTAAATTATACAGAGAAAGAGAAATATGCTATCCCTTATACATTGAATGTAAAAAGCAATGATACAAATGAACTTATTTACAAAACAGAGTCACAGACTTCCCTGGTAATCCAGTGGCTAAGACTACAAACTCTGAAAGCAGGGGACCTGGGTTCGACCCTTGGTCAGAGAACTAGATCCCACATGCCACAACCAAGACCCGACGCAGCCAAATTTAAACTAAAATATAAAATAAAGTAGAATAAAATAAAATGGGATAAAGATTGGAAAGGAAGATAGGAAACTGTCATTCTCACATGCTAATCTTCTCCTCTAAATGACAATAGAGAATATAGTATTTATGGGTCTGTATCTGGACATAGTATTGATGCTTATCCCAACTTTATCATCTACTAGCTGTGTGACTCTGGGCAAGCTACTTAACCAACCTGGGCCACAGTTTCCTCATTTTTAAAGTGGAGATAGCACCTGTATACTTAATAGGGTTGTTGTACTGATGAAACAAGGTTGTACATGTAGAGCAGGTACTAAGTGAAAGTAAAAGTTGCTCAGTTGTGTTTGACTCTTTGCGACCCCATGGACTATACAGTCCATGGAATTCTCTAGGCCAGAATCCTGGAGCAGGTAGCCTTTCCTTTCTCCAGGGGATCTTCCCAACCCAGGGATTGAACCCAGATTTCCCACATTGCAGGTGGATTCTTTACCAGCTAAGCCAGAAGGGAAGCCCAGAGAAGGTACTAAGTTTACAGTAAACATTCATTGTTGTCTGATATTATAGCTTTCTATATTTATCCTCTATTTTTTTTATTGTTTAAATGCTAACCCTCTATTTGATTCTTCTGTTAATGTGAATCCATGTTCTTCTCATTTTACTTTCAGAGACTATAATTTTTGGCCCAATAAGAGCATTTCATCTTGTTTCCTTGTGAGTACAGAAGTTGTTAACCTTGGTTTTCTGTGACTAGCAGGCTCTGGGGGACTTTCACTTGCTGGATTATACTTATTCACTGAGTTTTTTATTTTTTCAAAGAATATATCAGTTTTTAAAGATTTTTTTAATGTGGACTTTTAAAAAAATCTTTATTGAATTTGCTATGACATTGTTTCTGTTTTATGGTTTTTTTTTTTTTTTTTTTGGCCACAAGACACATGAGATCTTAGGTCCCCAACCAGGAATTGAACCTGCACCCCCTGGTTGGAAGGTAAAGTCCTAACCACTGGACCTGCCAGGGAAGTCCCTATCAGTTTTTTATAGAAAGGAAAAACAAACATTTAAAAACCCCAATAACCAAAAATTCAAACCACCTATTCCTCTTGGCTCACAATCAACCTGAGAGTAGACAATTTATTGAATTCAACGAGGTCTGGTCAATCCTATTTGACTGTTATCTTTATCTTACCTTGACCTTCGAAAAACAATTCAGGGATCATTTTTATTTCAGGAAACAGCGACAGCTCACATCTACAGATGAGAAGGAAATGGCACACTCCGCCCCCCTACTCCAGTGTTCTTGCCTGGGAAATCCCATGGACAGAGGAGCCAGACGGGCTACAGTCCATGGGGTTGCAGAGAGTCACACAACTTAGTGACTCAAACACACAAACACACATATGTACAGGATATTTGAGGCATAGCCATTTCTAGGACAGGGTGATACTCAGATGAGTATAATCTGACCTCAGCCCTTAGGGGATTACAATTCAAGAGGAAAATACTAAGAACTCATGAGGGACCACACCGGTGACTGTCTAATGGATTCCGTGACAGTGAAGCCCATAGAGTTTCTGAGCAGGGAACCAGCACTGAGAGCCGAGGCTGCTCCCAGAGGCTCTCTCCTCAGATGCTGTTAGGGTTGTTCATCTGTAAGGGAACTCCACAGACAAGAAGGGCCTTTACATTGCTGACTGAGTAACAGGGTCAGCCAGAGAGAAGAGAGCACTTTCTGCTTGAGCTAATGGTCAAGCCACTTCGGGGACCGTGGACTCCAAACTATGACATTCTGCAACCCAGACAACTCAGGCAACCCCTTTGTCAAGGGAACCTCTCAGTACACTCTCTGAAGCTGTGTTATAGACACCCAACTCAATATTACCTATCTTTCAAAGGAGTGTTTTGTATGTGTGTTTATCTTTCTCACGTGCGTGTGTGTTTTGCAGGCTCTGCACTAGAGATTTTTTTAATTTAATGAATTAATTGATATATACATACATATATTTATTTTATGGTTGTGCTGGGTCTTCGATGCTGCACAGGCTTTTCTCTAGTTGCAGCCAGTGGGGGCTATTCTTCGTTTCAGTACATGGGCTTCTCGTTGCAGTGGCTTCTCTTGTTTTGCAGCACAGGCTCTAGGGCATGCAGGCTTCAGCAGTTGCCGCAAATGGCTCAGTAGTTGTGGCTCCCAGGCTCTAGAGCACAGGCTCAGTAGTTGTGGTACACAGGCCTAGTTGATCTGCCCAGACCAAGGATCAAACCCGTGTCTCCTGCATTGGTAGATGGATTCTTTACCATTAAGCCACCAGGGAAGCCCAAGACTTTTTTAAAAGATATTTTTGAGGTGGACCACGTTAAAGCCTTTACTGAATTTATTACAATATTCCTTCTGTCTCATATTTTGGTTTTTTGGCCCCAAGACATGTGGGATCTCAGCTCCCTGACCAGGAATTGAACCTGCATTGCCAGCATTGATAGGTGAAGTCTTAACCAGTGGACTGCCTAAGAAGTCTCCCTAGAGATTTCTTTTTAAATTCATGAAACAATCAAATGCTGAGGCAGCCTAGAGAGGGCAAGACCTATCAGACCTATATTCAGTCCTCATCTCCCTGGGACGAAAAGCCACTTTCCCCATGGGCCAGTTATTAGAAGGAATCCTTAAGAGAGAGACATGGGACCAGATTTAAGGGATTTCTCCTAGTATAAGGGATGCAGAGCAGAAAAGGATGCTGCTGCCACCAATGCTGTTGGCCCTGGAGGATCCCAGGGGAGCTGCCAGACAGAGGAAGCCCCCAGCCACCTCTGGGAGATGTTTGGGGGTCCATGCTGGTGAACTTTCATCCTCATTATGTTTAAAAGCCTTTGCCTTGAAGAGTTTGTAAATTAGCACTGAGAACCATGCTACTCCTTTATGGTTAATTTCTCCAAGGCTGCCTTGTTAAGTGTATGCAAATCACATCATTAATATGCTAAGTCTCTCTCCAGGGGGCTGGTCTTCCAACCCTGCTCTGCTGTTGACTGACAGCTGTGCTTGTCCCTTTGGGCTTGTGGCATAGGGGCTTCTTAAGGTGGTCACTTTGGGAAAGCTGGGGCTTAATGGTCAGGTCTCCACGTCTTTCACTTTCCTCACTCAATTCATTTTTCTTTCTGAAGACTCTGGCCTGAGTGTGAGGAGTCTCAGACCCAAGTCTTAACTCTTCATCACTCTGGTCCTTCTTGAATTTTCTCCATTGTAAAATAAGCAAAAGAGTTTGGGGGCACCATTGAGGAATAGCTGAAAAATCAAAACAGCCCCAAGCAAAATATACCACATCATCAATTCAATGGACATGATAGTCAAGGACAGTAAAGCCTGACATGCTGCAGTCCATGGGGTCACAAAGAGTCGGACACAACTGAGTGACTGAATGACAACAAATATACTCCAATAAAAATTAATTTAAAAAAGACTGAACTGAAAAGGAAAGCACTGGATTACTCAGCAGGAGTGATTATCCCTGCTCTATAATTGTGTGTCAACACATCTCTGTCTATTGAACATCCACCATATATTTCAGTTCCTCCGATGGCTGCTTCATGGCTTGTCACTGTCCAACATCACTCCCCATCCAGACCACACCTGTTGATAGGTCCACAAAGCAAGGCATTTGCTTTCACTCTGATTCTGAATGAGGTGGATGTGAGAGCTTTGATTTCCCCATCTTCATGTTTCTGAGAACTTGGTCTTCCAGAATGAAGCAGTTTGAAATGACAATTGCATTGTTCCTTTCTATCTTTTTCATTCCGTCCCCATAGTGAAAGTAGAAAAAAACTGGTGTGTGTGTGTGACAGCTCTTCAGATATGTTTTTTTTTTTTTAATTAATATATTTATTTGGTTGCATCAGGTCTTAGTTGTGACACACAGGATCTTTATTCCATCATGCACATGGATTCTCCAGTTATGGCTCGGGCTCAGTAGTTGTGGCACACACACTTAGTTGCCCCACGGCATGTGGGATATTATTTCCCTGACCAGGGATCAAACCCACATACCCAGCTGTGCAAGGCAGATTCTAAACCACTGGACCACCAGGAAAGTTCCAGATATATTTCATTTTGGATCAGCCTGTCTGCAGGAAATGGCCATTCTCTGACTTTCCATGAGGTTGACTAACCAAGGCAGATATTGTCCTTGAGAAGGGGAGGCAGGGGCGGGGGGTGGATATAGTAGGTCTGGGAGGATGTCTTCAGGCTCCATTGCACGGCAGATGCAAGACCTAGTTCTTCAATCGGGCACTGCAGTCATAAAACTGCTATTTTTTTTTATCTCTATCTTCCTGACTCCTGTACCATGTTTCTCAACAATAAAGAAACTACGGAGAAGGAGAAAAAAGAATATAATTATTCCTCTGAACCCCAGGAACCAGTTTTTACTCTCAGCAGGGTACCAGCCTTTGTTCAACCCATTTAGTTTAATGGTCCTTCTAAAAGATTTCTCAGTGAGAGTCAACAGCCTCGGTTTCAACAAATACCCACTCTACACAGTGAGCAAGAAGTAGTGGGGCTGAGCAGAGCTTTAATGTAAACTTGGAGCCACTAAAAGAATATTTAACACGGGAATTACCAGTCACAGGATGACAACACCCAGGTGTGCTGTGTCATCAGTCCAGTGTCCATCCCAATTTTTCATGCTCAATGTCAAATACTGAAATCATGAAAGACACTTTTCTAAAATGAAACCTGACATTTATGAAGGACCCATTACATGGGTTTTCGAATTGATACTTTTGAATTGTGGTGCTGAAGAAGACTCTTGAGAGTCCCTTGGACTGCAAGGAGATCAAACCGGTCAATCCTGAAGGAAAACAACCCTGACTATTCATTGGAAGCACTGATGCTAAAGCTGAAGCTCCAATCCTTTGGCCACCTAATGTGAAGAGACCACTCATTGGAAAAGACCCTGATGCTGGGGAAGATTGAAGGCAAAAGGAGAAAGGGGGCAACAAAGGATGAGATGGTTGAATGGCATCACTGACTCAATGGACATGAGTTTGAACACACTCTTGGAGACAAGCCTGGCAAACTGTAGGCCATGGGGTCACAAAAAGTCTGATATGACTTAGCAACTGAACAACAAGAACAACATTGCATGGGAGGTATATGATATGTGATCTATCTAATCCTCAGAGAACCTCATAAACAGGAGTTATTCTTGTTCCCATTTTGCAGTGAGAAAACTGAGTTTCTGATGGATTAAGAACATTGGCCCACAGTTACCTGTCTGGTGAATAGTAGAGACAGAACACAAACCCACATCTCCCACAGTCCCTGTTTTTCCATAAAACACACTGCTCATCCCCCACCCCATCTACTGACTGTTGGAAGATACTCCAATATTTAGGTGGAGAGATTCTGTGTTCCTGAGGGCAGTTGACAACTATTCTGTTATGCCACCTTGGAGATGCAGTTCCCTCTAAAACTGAAATATAAGTACAGATGCCTTTTAATGACATTTCAAAACACTTATCAGTGAACACTCCCCAAGGAAAGGATATTTCCAGTTTCTTTCCACTAAGACATCTTTTGAGGAAATACCTTTCCTTTTACCAAAGGCCAACCCCTTCACTTGTGCTCTGACTCACACCCCTACCCCACCTCCCCAGGAGAGATTTGTCTTTCCATCAGCACCTCAACGTGACCACGGATCCAATTTCTCCTCTCCTTCAACAGACACTCCCACACCAGGCTTCATTTCCTTCTCTATTGCTATCCTGACTAGCTTTATTCTTTCACAGATGAATTATCCACTGCCTCATCTCTTGATCCCTCTTCAACCCACCCAGAGACTGAGATGTTTTTCTGCTTCTATATGAAAGAAAGAGAGGAAGAAAGAAAGAAAGAGAGAGAAGGAAAGAAGGGAAGGAGGCTTAATGCGAGTTTCTGTGCCTGGTGCATAGTGAGACCAAATAAACAGAAATGTCTGAGTTTGGAGCAGAGAAAGGTTTACTGCAGGGTCATGCAAGGAGACCCTGGGTGGACTAGTTGCTCATGCCCTAAAATACCGTAAGCTTCCAGAAGGGTTTGGGCAAGTTACTTTTAAAACCCAGGTGGGGGTCACAGGGTCTGTGATCAGCTTGTGCACAACTCTCTGATTGGCTGATAGTGAGGTAACAGGTGGTGTCACAAAGATGAACTTGATCAATCCTTAGGCTCCAGGAGGCCTGGGGCTCTGTGCTTATGGGTATCAAGTAGTTAACATCTTCTATTTATTGCAGAGGAGAGGTTTTCTACATCTGCAAAACAACTCTGGAAATGTGAATTATATACTATTATCTAGCTACTTCAGTCCTCTCCCTATCTCTGCTCAGTCCAGTTAACTCTTTGAGACCCCAGGCAAAGGATAGCCCGCCAGGCTCCTCTATTCTTGGTAATTCCCAGGCAAGAATACTGGAATGGGTTGCCATTTCTTCTTCCCGGGGATCTTCCTGACCCAGGGATGGAACCCACATCTCCTGTACTGGCAGGCAAATTATTTTACCCACTGAGCCACCTGGGAAGCCAGGTACTTTAGAGAGGAGCTAAAGCAGAGGAAATGGGAGAAGGCCCTAAAGGGTCCTCCTTGGGAACACTTGTGAGCCAATTGGCACACAGGTAATCTAGATGGTCTGTGACCTGGTGTGGCTGAGCCCATGGGAATACGGGAAAGGGTGTATGATGTAGGAGGTGGGGTGTCAGCAGGAACCCAGTGCCATCCTTCACTACTGAGCTGAGAATTGGGATATGATTCTTTTGATCCTCTTGACATTGGGAGCCAGTGAATCAATTTGGAATGGGATGACAGCCCCTGGGCTGTGGTTTGGATGCTCACTCTAGTTATGCATGTAAAATGGCGGAAAGCAAAGACCAGCAGCCAAAAAACCCATAAGGCTGATATGAAGTGATAATAAAGGCATAAGCAAGGGCAGTAGAGACTGGAAAGAGAGCAAGGAAACTGCGATTAATAAGCCTTGGTTTACCTGGATATGAGGGGAGAGGAATAGGATAAACTGAAGCTAAATGATGCTCAAGTGGCTGGCAGGAGGGAGAACCCCTGAAAGGACCAGAGAACAGCTGCGCACTTACGTGCTGATCAAAACTTCCATAACATCTTACAGAAAAACCTGAATGAACCTTTTGGCCAACCAAATATTTGGAACACCTAGTGCATAGTCCAGCGCCTGGTCCAGCACTTATTTACATCTTCCTTTCCCACTAGACTATGAACTTTTTGAGAGATTTTTGGAGGGAGCTATCTTATTTTTGTACAACCCAGATGAAAGAGCCTACTGAGTCATAGATGTTCAACCAAATAAACCAAATAAGTATCAGAGGGATGACTGGTGATGAGCTTAGTTTTCAAGACCATATTTGAAGAAGCATCAAGTCATTATAAGAAGATCTAGTAGGCAGGAAGAACTTTTATTTTCTTTTAGGAAGTGTTCGGGGTACTTGAAGAAGGGGTATTTGCCAGTATGAGAGGTGAGGATGATGAGATCTCATAGCAAGCCCTACATTTTACAGTTTTGTTTTGTTTTGTTTTGTTTTAATTTAGGAAAGGACATTTGGTTAAATATTTCATGTCCTTTAAACATTTTGGAAAATGCAAATGACAGAAAAGTTAAATCACTAAAGCACCATTATTAATAATAGCTACTACATATTTAGATAAATATTTTGTTAAATATTTTATTTAACTGATAAGGGAACTGAAATAAGTACTAGCTTTCAGCTATACCACTAGTTAGTGGTATAAGCAGATGTAGAACCTAGCTAGCTCTTTGAAGCCATGCACTATTGTTGTCATCTCTATGCAAAATGGTTTCTCCATTAAAGATAAGTGAGAAATGTACCAACATGTATATAGTGTTTCATTTCTTTTGAGCAAGGTTATTTATTTTCCTATTTGAAAACCACACATGTGTCTATGTGCATACCCAGGATATTTTGTGATAGTAACTAAACCTTTTTTTTTTTTTTTATGCATTTTAATACTGTTGTCTTTTCTCCAATAGTCAGGAAGTCATGATAACTTGTTCCATGGACTGGTCTCAGAGATCTCAGGCCCTGGAATTACAGTAACAACAGACATCAATGAAGTTACTGAATGGATTTGTTAAACTTATAAATAATAGTTTTTAAAGCCAAGGTTTTCAGTTCCAGGATATAAGTCTTTTGTTTGATTATTTGCTTTTGAGAGAGAAAGGAGGTCTTTTGAAGCTAAAAAGACTAAGAGCTCTAAAGAAGGAAGACATAAAATTTCTAAAATAAAATAAATAATTTGGAAAGAGAATGCAGACTGTTATAAGATCTAGTTCCTGCCCAAAAGAAAATAAAAATCTAACACTCTGGCAGAAGGACATATTGCCTCCCAAATGGGTTTGGCAAGGAATTCAGAGGATTGTAGGAAGAACCCAAGAGCAGAGGTGATTTATGTCTTACTTCCTGGGGTGACATCTGTGCATGCCTCATAAAACCAGAGGGATATATTAGTAATGAATGAGGAAGGTGCTCAGGGAAAAGGGGCAGAGACACCTCCAGAGTCCTAAACACCCAGGAATGAACCAAAACAACCCACTGAAGTAGGAATTAGGTCAAGGAGGCAATTTATCTGCCATTGACCATTCGTTAGAGGTCATAGCTGAGGGTGCACATCAAAATAGAATGCTATAGACCAAAAGATAATGAAACACTATAGAGAGCCCAGAAATAGACCCACAAAAATTTTGTCAACTGATTTTTTACAAAGGAGCAAAGGCTATACAAGGAAGAAAAGACAGTCTTTTCAACAAATGCTGTTGGACCAACTGGACATCTACATGCAAAATAAATAAATAAAAGAATTCAGATACAGATCTTATTATGCCTTACAAAAATTAACTAAAAATGGATCATAGACCCAATGTAAAATGCAGAACTGCAAAAATCCTTTAAGATAATAAAGAACAAAATCTAGATGACCTGAAGTATAGCTATGATCTTTTTTTTTTAGATACAACCCCAAAAGTGCAGTCTATGAAAGAAATAATTGGTAAATTGAACTTCTTTAAAATTCAAATCTTCTGCTCTGCAAAAGACACTGTCAAGAGAATGAGCCTATAAACTACAGGCTAGAAGAGAACATTTGGAAAAGATATATCTGATTAAAAAAAAAAAAAAAAAAAACCCTTTTATCCCAAATATGTAAAGAACTCTAAAAACTCAACTTAAGAAACCACTTAGTTGAAAAATGGACAAAAAACCTGAATAGGCACCTCACCAAGGAGATATACAGATGTCAATAAGCATGAAAAATGGTCCACATCATATATCACCAGGCTGCAAGTTAAAACAACAATAAGATACCACTGCACACCTATTTTTTTGAAAATGAAATTTGCTCAGTTGTGTCTGACCCTTTGCGATCCCATGGACTATACAGCCCATGGAATTCTCCAGGCCAGAATACTGCAGTGGGTATTCTCCAGGGGATCCTCCCATCCCAGGGATTGAACCCAGGCCTCCTGCATTGCAGG
Source organism: Bos indicus x Bos taurus (assembly GCF_003369695.1). Classification (NCBI taxonomy): domain Eukaryota; kingdom Metazoa; phylum Chordata; class Mammalia; order Artiodactyla; family Bovidae; genus Bos; species Bos indicus x Bos taurus. The sequence continues at coordinate 23,614,775 of NC_040096.1, read as the reverse complement.
CAGATTCTTTACCAGCTGAGCTATCAAAGAAGTCTTATTAGAACACACCTACTAGAATAACCAAAATCTGAATTCTGAGATCTTCCAAATGACCTAATGGTTGTCCAACAGACTGACTCTCAAAAGGGGGGTGACTGAGTCTATTTCAAGTTGATGAGGTCATCTCTTCTGGTATCAGCAATATCAAAGGCTTAAGAACCAAAATAACTGGATAGAGTTCAATGACAGAGCAAAATAAAGAATATCCCACACCTGGATTTTATCACTCTGTGTAGTAGTCGAGCCTACTCCTTGTGTTTTCTTTGATTACATGGAAAAGTTTGACCTTAAAGAAGAATTATAAAAAAAAAAAAATTGCACAAGACTTATCCTCTCAGCAACAAATACCACTTATGAGCTGGCATCTGGCAGGTGAGACACAGCAACACACCTTTATGACAGCATCTTCTGCACTGGTCAGGATGAAGTCCCCCTTTTGCCATTGAGCCTGCCATTCTAGTGCACACCTTCTTCACTGGGAAGTCCATCTGAACTGGAATACTAAACAAAGCTTGGAATCTAGAGGTGACATGAGCATCTCACCACCAGTCAGCCCAGAAGTAGAAAACCTCCAGGCAGGGAACCAGATAGGGTCAGCCTTGCTCCTCAGTGAGGTGGGGCAGAGATAGAATGCACATGGCAGGCTGGAAAGCAGTGAGCAGAAGCTGCTCTCCTTCTGCATTTCCCTGGAGACAGGATGCTCATACACCTAGACTATAGTCCTTCTGCCTTTGTGCCTATGCTCATCCCAAATCCTCCAAAAAGACAGCTTCAGGATTTGGACCTGTTAGGTAGTTGGAATAGAAAAAAGGAGTCCAAAATAGTGGTGGCTAAAAGACAAAGAAAATAAAAAACCTGCGAACATAGAAAAAAGAAAGGTCCAAGGACCAGAGTGAGAACCTCAGGTGAAACAAATAGCCCTTCTCGCTAGCCCAATTCATATAGGGCAGGCTCAGTGGGAGGAGAAAAACACATTAAAAAGAGGAGCCAAAATTGAGCCACTCTCTTCTTTTGGGTCAGCCTGCCCTCAGACCTCAAGGATGGATTTTCCTTTGCTTGTAAAATAAAACTGAGCTGTAACTGAGCAGTAACACTGGTCCACCACTGCAAATTTTTGCTGCAGTGAGACAGAACTGAGAAATTATGTACTCCCCTAACAGACCTTAGGGCAACAAAAAAGTTCTTTGGATTAGATCTAACTGAGCCAGGGCAGTCAGGTGGACTTCAGTTCAGTTCAGTTCAGTCGCACAGTCGTGTCCGACTCTTTGAGACCCCATGAATCGCAGCACGCCAGACCTCCCTGTCCATCACCAACTCCCGGAGTTCACCCAGACTCACCTCCATCGAGTTGGTGATGCCATCCAGCCATCTCATCCTCTGTCATCCCCTTCTCCTCCTGCCCCCAATCCCTCCCAGCATCAGAGTCTTTCCCAATGAGTCAACTCTTCGCATGAGGTGGCCAAAATACTGGAGTTTCAGCTTTAGCATCATTCCTTTCAAAAAACACCCAGGGCTGATCTCCTTCAGAATGAACTGGTTGGATCTCCTTGCAGTCCAAGGGACTCTCAAGAGTCTTCTCCAACACCACAGTTCAAATGCATCAATTCTTCAGTGCTTAGCCTTCTTTACAGTCCAACTCTCACATCCATACATGACCACTGAAAAACCACAGCCTTGACTAGGCAGACCCTTGTTGGCAAAGTAATGTCTCTGCTTTTGAATATGCTATCTAGGTTGGTCATAACTTTCCTTCCAAGGAGTAAGCGTCTTTTAATTTCATGGCTGCAGTCACCATCCGCAGTGGTTTTGTAACCCCAAAAATAAAGTCTGACACTGTTTCCACTGTTTCTCCATGTATTTGCCATAAAGTGATGGGACCAGATGCCATGATCTTCGTTTTCTGAATGTTGAGCTTTAAGCCAACTTTTTCACTCTCCACTTTCACTTTCATCAAGAGGCTTTTTAGTTCCTCTTCACTTTCTGCCATAAGGGTGGTGTCATCTGCATATCTGAGGTTATTGATATTTCTCCCAGCAATCTTGATTCCAGCTTGTGCTTCTTCCAGTCCAGCGTTTCTCATGATGTACACTGCATACAAGTTAAATAAGCAGGGTGACAATATACAGCCTTGACGTACTCCTTTTCCTATTTGGAACCAGTCTGTTGTTCCATGTCCAGTTCTAATTGTTGCTTCCTGACCTGCATATAGTTTTCTCAAGAGGCAGATCAGGTGATCTGGTATTCCCATCTCTTTCAGAATTTTCCACAGTTTATTGTGATCCACACAGTCAAAGGCTTTGGCATAGTCAATAAAGCGGAAATAGATGTTTTTCTGAAATTCTCTTCCTTTTTCCATGATCCAGTGGATGTTAGTAATTTGATCTCTGATTCCTCTGCCTTTTCTAAAACCAGCTTGAACATCTGGAAGTTCGCGGTTCACATTTTGCTGAAGCCTGGCTTGGTAATTTTGAGCATTACTTTACTAGCATGTGAGATGAGTGCAATTGTGTGGTAGTTTGAGCATTCTTTGGCATTGCCTTTCTTTGGGATTGGAATGAAAACTGACCTTTTCCAGTCCTGTGGCCACCGCTGAGTTTCCCAAATTTGCTGGCATATTGAGTGAAGCACTTTCACAGCATCATCTTTCAGGATTTAAAATAGCTCAACTGGAACTCCATCACCTCCACTAGCTTTGTTTGTAGTGATGCTTTCTAAGGCCCACTTGACTTCACATGCCAGGATGTCTGGCTCTAGGTGAGTGATCACACCATCGTGATTATCTGGGTCATGAAGATCTTTTTTGTACAGTTCCTTGTGTATTCCTGCCACCTCTTCTTAATATCTTCTGCTTCTGTTAGGTCCATACCATTTCTGTCCTTTATCAAGCCTATCTTTGCACGAAATGTTCCCTTGGTATCTCTGATTTTCTTGAAGAGATCTCTAGTCTTTCCCAGTCTATTATTTTCCTCTATTTCTTTGCATTGATCACTGAAGAAGGCTTTCTTATCTCTTCTTGCTATTCTTTGGAATTCTGCATTCAGATGCTTATATCTTTCCTTTTCTCCTTTGCTTTTCACTTCTCTTCTTTTCCCAGCTATTTGTAAGGCCTCCCCAGACAGCCATTTTGCTTTTTTGCATTTTTTTTCCATGGGGATGGTCTTGATCCCTGTCTCCTGGACAATGTCACGAACCTCTGTCCATAGTTCATCAAGCACTCTGTCTATCAGATCTAGTCCCTTAAATGTATTTCTCACTTCTACTGTATAATCATGAGGGATTTGATTTAGGTCATACCTGAATGGTCTAGTGGTTTTCCCCACTTTCTTCAATTTAAGTCTCAGTTTGGCAATAAGGAGTTCATAATCTGAGCCACAGTCAGCTCCTGGTCTTGTTTTTCCTGACTGTATAGGGCTTCTCCATCTTTGGCTGCAAAGAATATAATCAATCTGATTTCAGTGTTGACCATCTGGTGATGTCCATGTGTAGCGTCTTCTCTTGTGTTGTTGGAAGAGGGTGTTTGCTATGACCAGTGTGTTCTGTTGGCAGAACTCTATTAGCCTTTGCCCTGCTTCATTCTGTATTCCAAGGCCAAATTTGCCTGTTACTCCAGGTGTTTCTTGACTTCCTACTTTTGCATTCCAGTCCCCTATAATGAAAAGGACATCTTTTTTGGGTGTTAGTTCTCAAAGGTCTTGTAGGTCTTCAAAGAACCGTTCAACTTCAGCTTCTTCAGCGTTACTGGTTGGGGCGTAGGCTTGGATTACTGTGATATTGAATGGTTTGCTTTGGAAACGAGCAGAGATCATTCTGTCGTTTTTGAGATTGCATCCAAGTACTGCATTTCAGACTCTTTTGTTGACCATGATGGCTACTCCATTTCTTCTGAGGGATTCCTGCCCGCAGTAGTAGATATAGTGGTCATCTGAGTTAAATTCACCCATTCCAGTCCATTTTAGTTCACTGATTCCTAGAATGTCGATGTTCTCTCTTGCCATCTCCTGTTTGACCACTTCCAATTTGCCTTGATTCATGGACCTAACATTCCAGGTTCCTATGCAATATTGCTCATTACAGCATTGGACCTTGCTTCTATCACCAGTCACATCCACAACTGGGTATTGTTTTTGCTTTGGCTCCATCACTTCATTCTTTCTGGAGTTATTTCTCCACTGATCTCCAGTAGCATACTGGGCACCTACCGACTCAGGGAGTTCCCCTTTCAGTATCTATCATTTTGCCTTTTCATACTGTTCATGGGTTTCCAAGGCAAGAATACTGAAGTAGTTTGCCATTCTCTTCTCCAGTGGACCACATTCTGTCAGACCTCTCCACCATGACCTGTCCGTCTTGGGTGGCCCCATACAGCATGGCTTAGTTTCACTGAGTTAGACAAGGCTGTGGTCTGTGTGATCAGATTGGCTAGTTTTCTGTGATGATGGTTTCAGTATGTCTGTGCTTTGATGCCCTCTCACAACACCTACTGTATTACTTGGGTTTCTCTTACCTTGGACATGGGGTATCTCTTCATGCCTGCTCCTGCAAAGCGCAGCCGCTGCTCCTTACCTTGAATGAGGGGTATCTCCTCACAGCCACCCCTCCTGACCTTGAACGTGGAGTACCTCCTCTCGGCCCTCCTGCGCCCCAAAATCTTCTCATGCTAAGACATGACTTGAGTGACTAGAATTGGAGGGGATGGCAGGCTGACATTCTCATGAAGGTAGTTCAAGAAAGTGATGTCATAATATGGCATATGAGACATATTTATTAATAAGAAAGACTACAAATCCATAATAGACAGCTAAGTAAAATTTAAGGGAGATTAGAAAGAAAAGAGACAGAGAGAGGCAGTGGAGACTCAAAACACAAAAAAAACCTGTCAGATTGAAAATTCTGATGAAACTTTTCTTAAAAAATAGAAACAAGCATATTAACACATATACATGGAATCTAGAAAAATGGTACAGATGATCTTATTTGCAAAGCAGAAATAGAAAGACAGATGTAGAAAACAAGAAGAAAAAGAGGGTGGGATGAATTGGGAGACTGCGATTGACATATACATACTACTGATACTATGTGTAAAATAGATAACTAAATGAGAACCTGTGTATAGCACAGGAAACTCAATTCAATGCTCTCTGGTGACCTAAATGGGAAGGAAATCCAAAAAAGAGAGGATATGTTTATTCATGCAGCTGATTCACTTTGCTGTACAGTATGAGAATACAAATTAATTTTAGAAAAAAAAGGGAAATTTTAAAAAGCAAAAACAAAATAAGAATGGGCAGGGAAATAAACGGAGGTATGATGTAGAAATGGGTCAGAACCAATAGTAAATCTAATACCATTTAACCAAAGGTCTAAGTACATGCTTAGAAGAGAAAAGTAAAAGATAAAGGGAAATATTTGACCAATATTTGAAAAAAAGCTCAAAGTGGGGAAAAAATTGGCTACAGTTGGAAGTGTATTGAACACAAAATGGATCACAAAGTTGGTGAACAAACAGATGTCCAGTTGGCATAGGTTTGAATGATAACTGAGTTTCCAAAGATTATTAACCACAATAATTTTAGTCAAATGCAAGACAAAAAAGTACAGACACAGGATGCACAATGAGAAATATCTGCTGAAGGGGTGCAGTGGGAGGGCTTTGGTGGCGGGGAGGAACCAAGCTGTGAACAGTGAGGGCATCTCTTGACAAACAGCTGCTGGCAATATTTGCGGATTTGTATTTCATATCCGATAGTGTTAGTGTTAGTCACTCTGTCATGTTCAACTCTGTGAAATCATGGACTGCAGCATGCCAGGCTCCTCTGTTCATGGAATTCTCCAGGCAATAATACAGGATTAGGTTGTCATTCCCTTTTTCAGGGAATCTTCCTGACTCAGGGATCAAACTGGGGCCTCCTGTATTGCAGGCAGATTCTTTACCACTGAGACACTGGGGAAGAACCTCATATCTATTAAGGATTTGGAAACCCTCAGGCACAGTTCTTTCCTGGAGAGCTGATAGCATGTAGGCCACATTCACAACCCTGAATAAAATAAATACAATCTTCTACTGCAGATCTGTCTCTGTAAAATCTTTCTTCTATAATATGGAAATTTTAGAGCATGACCTGAACCAGACCAGAATTATCATAAAATATATAAGGACACCAAGAATAGGAGATTCATTTAAATACCAGTGTCTGTCATTTTGGGGATTGTACACACCCAAGATAGAAATAGCACTCTCCCTGAGTTATGAGATCTGTCTATGACACAGTTGGAATTTCAGAAACTTGGGTACATGCATGCTAAGTCACTTCAGTTGTGTTCAACTCTTTGTGACCCTAAGGACTGTAGCCCACCAGGCTCCTCTGTCCATGGGATTCTCCAGGCAAGAATACTGGAGTGGGTTGCCATTCCCTCCTCCAGGAGTTCTTCCCAACCCAAGGATCGAACCCGCATCTCTTTTGTCTCCTGCATTGGCAGGTGAGTTCTTTACCACTAGGGTCACCTGGGAAACCCCATGCTTGATCCAAAGGATAACCATTTCTCCCTTTTTCCTTAAGGTGGCCGAGGTTGGAGATATGAAAGTTGTGCTGATAGGTGAGGCACACCAACATAGGTATAAGAAAACCTTATAGGACTTTTAACCTCTCTGGGAAATGTGGCTCATGGCAAACACTGACCCAGGAAACACTGCCCAGAGATCTTTGTTCCTCTCCATGTGGCTGAGAGGCAGCTGGCTTTTCCAGTGTTCCTCCCCTGCTCCGGATGGGTGTTAATGTAATATGACCTCCCAGGCAGCCTGCGCTGAAGGCATCTCAGTGGGGAAGAATGATGACCTAGCTCACCATTAAACCCCAGCTGCCCTTCACACAATTGAGGCTTTGGGACTCTTCGTAGGTGCTCCAATTAGATTACGCTTGGGAGGGAACCATCAGATATCTATTATTTTCTAACAAAAGTCAAGTAAAGCCCTAGAGGAACCTTTTACCTCCTCTATGCATCTCAGCAAAGAACACATTGTGCTGATTGTTTTCTATTTGTCCTCCTCCCCACCCCTGGCTCAGTGCTAAAGAACCTGCCTGCCAATGCAGGAGATTCGGAAGACATGGGTTCAATCCCTGGGTTGGGAAGATCCCCTGGAATAGGAAATGCGAACCCACTCCAGTATTCTTGCCTGGAAAATTCCAAGGGCAGAGGAGCCTAGCAGTCTCTAGTCCACAGGGCTGCAAAGAGTCAGACACGACTTAGTGACTAAGCAATAAATGACATAAACAGAATAGCAGAACAAGAGTAGACACCTTGCAACTCAGCCTGGACCAGGACAAAGGCACTGTATTTCATTTTTTTAACAAGTTTTTTGTAAAATATTTACTTATTTGGCTGTGTCTGGTCTTCATTGAGGCATGCAGGCTCTTTTTGCTGGGGGTTAGTTGCTCTGCAGCATGTGGGATCTTAGTTTCCAAGCCAGGGATCAAACCTGCATCCCCTGTGTTGGAAAGTGGATTCTTAACCACTGGACTACGAGGAAAGTCCCTGTATTCTATTCTGATAGTGAGGAGGAGGTTGAGACTTGGCTGGGTAAGGGAGAAGAAAAGGATCCAGAGTGAAAGCCTGTTGCCTCCGGATGCACTCTAAAATAAGGTTATTTGTTATTTCTTTATGAAAGAGTACAGTGAAGACCAGGTTGAGGCTTGGAGAAATGGCCACAGGCAGGCTTGGTGTTTCCTTTTTCAGCAAAGAACTGACTCTAATAATTAAGCTTTTCTTATCCAATATATAATTAATTCTGCAACTGAAAAACCAATGAACTAGCTGTTGTCTCTACTAGGGATGGTTAAAGAAGCTATGGAGATTTAACCAGAAGAAAACAGACATGACATTCATCTTCAAATATCTGAGAACTTGCCGTATGGAAGAGAAGATGCACTTCTGACCAATGGATAGAATTAACAAAGAGACAGACTTTGACTCCATATAAGGCACATTTTCTAATTATTATAATCATCACACTGTGGAATGGATAATCTGTGGAATGTTGAGACCCTTGCACACTGGAAGTGTTCAGGTTGGCAGACCATCTGCCAGAAATGTGATCAAACCAGATGATCCCTTTTTTAAAATAACATTTTCTAATCATTATTAGAGTAGAATATTTCCACAGGAGGCTATTTGGGAAACAAAATACTAAGAAGAAAAGATGAATCCTTAACCCCATCGCCCATGCATGCAAGCATGCTCAGTTGTGTCTGACTCTGACCCCATGGACTATATCTTGTCAGGCTCCTCTGTCCATGGGATTCTCCAGGCAAGAACACTGGAGTAGGTTGCCATTTCCTCCTCCAGGGGATCTTCCTAACCCAGGGATCAAAGCCATGTCTCGTGCATTGGCAGGGATAGTCTTTAACACTGAGCCACCTGGGAAGCTCTCCCACTGTCCATAATTGACCTCTACTAACACTGATGTATTACCATTTGGTACTTTTTCCTGGGCAATAGAAATCAACATGAACTTTGTAAAAGCATATGTGTGTGTATATATACACATATATATCATATGGTTTTCACAATGTGGCTTTTGTATTTTCTTTAAGTTATGTAAGATTTTTCTATGTTGTTAACTAATCTTCAAAAACATGATTTCAACACAGGGCATGACTTAATTTCTATGGATGGAAGTGTCTGTGTAATGTTCATACAATTAATGTTCCATTGAAAACATACACACACATATGCACACACATCACACTCACATACATACTTTATTAGTTCTGTTTCTTCTGGAGAATCTGACTGATGTGCCAATAATGTTACTTCTAACATCTGAATAATTGTGTTAAATCTCATACCATATCAGCAATACATAAACATTTAAATAAAAATATTTTTCTGTTTTATTGTTTATTGCTCTACCACATCCTTCCCATATCTGAGTCTTTAACTTTGCAGTTCACAAATAATCCCCCTGCCAATTTAGGAGATGCAAGAGATGCAGTTTTGATTTCTGGGTTGGGAAGATCCCCTGGAGGAAGAAATGGCAACCCACCCCAATATTCTTGCCTGGAAAATTCCAGGGACAGAGAAGCCTGGTGGGTTGCAGTCCATAGGGTCACAAAAGAGTCAGACAAGACTGAGGACACACACACACACACACAAGGCTGTGACACATCCTTGAGTGATTGGTTTGTGAAGAATAAATACATGAAGAGAGAAAATACGTGACTCCTCGCAGGTTACAAGACGGCTTAAGACTGACCTCACATACATCCTAATAACTCTCCAATGCCAATAGCCCTTTCCAAGAGAAATTTTCTAAATTTTAGGAAAAAATTCTTCCATGACTTCCTTAATCATGTCTTCTCCATATCCCCCATTTCCTGTTTTGTGGATTCCTATTATTTATTTTTTTGGCAATCCTTGGCAGCAGGTGGGATCTTAGTTCCCCAACCAGGGATTGAATCTGTGAACCCTTCATTGGAAATGCCAAGTTTTGACCACTGGATCACCAGGGAAGTCCCAAGACTCTCTTTTCTGCGGCACATCACCCGAACTTTCCTCCCTGAGACTTTTGCCCCTGGGTGTACATGACTTGCCAAAATAGCTGCTATCCTTAGTAAAACAGGAACTTGGGGAGATAAGTGGCAAAATATCTAAGATAATCTGCATACAAGAAAGAACACACATTGTTGAGTTTTTATGGAGAAAGAAAAAGCTGGAATGTAAAATAAATATAGAAATTAGTTTTAACAGCAAATTTTTGTAGCATGAAATAGAAACAAGCAGTTATATGATAAAAACAATTACAGATATCAGACATGAAAAATACAAGAACTGGGATAACAAACACAATGCCTGAAGTGAATAACAAAATAGGTACAGCTGAAGAACAAATTAATAAGCAGAAGAATAGGTTAAGACCCTGTTTCAAAGGCATTAGAAAAGCAGAGCAACAAAAAATAACAAGGGAAAAGTTAATGTAGCTGATTAAGTACCATGACAATGACAAATGGAAAATGCAATTTACATAGCACATACTTACAACAGCAACAAAAACAATAAAATCCTTAGTAATGAATCTGACAAATGTAGAGGATGTGCACATATCAATGATAAAAATTCACTAAAAGACAGAAAGAAGTTGCTCAGTCGTGTCTGACTCTGAGACATCATGGACTGTAGCCCTCCAGACTCTTCTCTCCATGGGATTTCCCAGGCAAGAATACTGTAGTGGGTTGCCATTTCCTTCTCATCTCATGGTTAGGAAGATTTTATATAAAAATGATGCTAATTTTCCATAAATTAATCCAGATTTAACACAACTCCAGTTAAGAGAGTTTTCCATGGAACCTGACAAAATGCTACTAAAAAGACAGACTTGTCTGAAAAAGAAGAATAAGGGCATGATGCGTGCTTGACTAGAAGTCAGGACTTATTGTGCAGCTATATTATCCAGAACACTGTGTTGTAACATAAGGATGAACAAATTGCCAAGTGGAATAGAACACAGAGCTCAGAAACTAACTGCTACATTACAGAATTTTATTAACGATGAAAGTTGCATAACACATCACTGGGGGATAAAGTGACTAGTCAATAAATTAAGCTGGAAAATATATTTATTTATACGGAGGAAAAATTAAGTTGTATGCTTACTTTACATCAAAAATCAAAAATCAACTCCAAAAGGATTAAAAACTTAAATATCAAAAGAAGGTGGTACTTTAGTAGAAATACAGATGAATATCTTTACATCCTTGGGATTCCGAAAGCATCCTTGAACAGGAGCAAGAAGGAATAAACATAAAAGATTGCTGAAGTTGGGTATCTTGAAATCTTGATCTTATAAAAATTAAAAGATATTACAAACTTGGGGAAGAAATTATTGCTAGGGGGAATATGACTTACTAATGAAGGAAAATCATTTTGGGTTTCTATCACACAATATGGGCTGCCCTGTTGGTTCAGTTGGTAAAGAATTTGCCTGCAATGGGTCAGGAAGATTCCCTGGAGAAGGGAATGGCTAATCCATTCTTCTCAGAGTACTGGCAACTGGAATACTGGCAACTCCAGTATTTTCGCCTGCACAATTCGATGCACAGAAGAGCTTGGTAGGGTTATGTCCACACAATATATGCAAATTTCAACTCTAAGTAGATTAATAAAAATCTGAATCTTTTTTCTTACCTTTAGATGGCAAAGGTCTTCTTAAGCTTCCAAAAGCACAAAACTTTAAAAGGCATTGTTTTTTATACGACTAAATAACATTTAAAACTCTGCATTAATAAAGAACAGCCATAAAGTTAACAGGAAGCTGACAGACTGGGAGAATGTATTTACTCATTAAGAAAAATAAAGGAGAGGGACTTCCCTTGTGGTGCCACAGCTAAAACTCCATGTTTCAGCATGGAAACCATCTCTGCCCTGTCCCCTCTGAGTCAAACCCCAGGTCTGCACACTTGGTCCTCTGTCCAGTCTCTTGTCTTCCTAAAGTCCCTTCCAGATGTCCTGCCCTGCTTGAAGAGAGCCTTGCCACATCCCTCTTTCTGTTGATGGTTTGCTTACCCCTCTCCCTTTAGACGGAGAAGGACACGGCAACCCACTCCAGTATTCTTGCCTGGAAAATCCCATGGACAGAGGAGCCTGGCGGGCTACAGTCTGTGAGGTCAAAAAGAGTCGGACACAACTGAGCGACTGATCACACACTCCCTTTAGATTCTGGATACTGTTTCTGAGTGAAATGGTCGCTGTGCACATACCCACTGAAGCAGCCTTTCCACCTGACTTGACGTGAACACTTGTCTCTGCTACATTCCCACTTTCTTAGGAGACAATGTGGAGTGGTCCTTCAGCCTGGCCCCACAGGCAGTGGACAGCTGGCCTCCCTCGAGGACTTGTAGATGCATGACATCCTTCCTTGGTTTTCAGTGCTAGGGCAGATTTTCCTCTGTATGCACTACTGTGGTCATTGCTGTCAATGTTTGGGAAGAGCAAGGGAAATGACACCCCTCAGGTAGAATCATCTTTACTTAAAATAATTATTCATTTAGTCCATCCTAAAGGAAATCAGTCCTGAATATTCATTGGAAGGACTGATGTTGAAGCTGAAACTCCAATACTTTGGCCACCTGATGCGAAGAACTGGCTCATTAGAAAAGACCCTGATGCTGGGAAAGATTGAAGATGGGAGGAGAAGGGGACAACAGAGGACGAGATGGTTGGATGGCATCACCAATTCAATGGACATAAGTTTGAGTAAACTCTGGGAGTTGGTGATGGACAGGGAGGCTTGGAGTGCTGCAGTCCATGGGGTCACAAAGAGTCAGACACGACTGAGCGACTGAACTGAACTGAACTGATGCTGGGTCTTCACTGCTGCACGGGCTTTTCACTAGTTGTGGTGAGCAGAGGCTACTCTCCATTTGCGGTGCAAGGCTTTCTCGTTGCCATGCCTTCTCTTGCTCTGGAGAAGGCTCTAGGATGCATGGGCTCAGAAATTGTGGTCCCTGGACTCTAGACACCTTTTTCCTCTTAGGTCCTTCTAACTTTCCATAAAGCAATCTTCTTTAGTCTGCACTCCTGGGAAAGACAAAGCATACCTCTTCCTGCAGCTTATCTGCCTCCACTTTTTAATATTCCCAGCATGTAACTATTAGTTCCAAAAGAAAAATTGCCATCAGCTTCCTTTAAAAAATAATACTTTACTTACTGAACTGCAAAATAACACAGCCTCATTTTTAAAAGGCAACACTACAGAGATACTTAAAGGGAAGAGTAATCTTCCTCCACCTACTCTCCAATGTCACCCAGTCTCCTCCACCCCTAAGATAACAAGTGTGAAGTATATGTTTTCATAGTTTCTGTCTGTTCACATACACGGTTGGTTTATGTTAAACATTTAAATGTCTATGACCTCATCTCCGCGGACTAATGGGAAACCATAGTTCCTGTCTGGTATCCCTTTGTTTCATGATTAATTTTACTGGTCAAGTAGTGAATAAAGACCCCAAAAAATGCATGGTCAGGTAACCAACTGAACTGTGAGACCATGTCCCAGGGAGATCACCCTCTTTGGTTTTAACATAGAATTTCCAGTAAATAGGCAGAATTAGCCAGACTAGTGACTCAAAACGTTTTTCTCTAGAAAACAGAACAGGTCAGAAATTTTTTGAGTAAAACTCACTTTTCCACTACCAACAGCTCACCAGGTTCAAGAGAAAAACTTTTCAGGTGATGCTATTAATAATAAAGACAGACATCTGGTGTGTAATCACTGTGAAATCAAAAACAAAGCTGTGAAATCAAAAACAAAGCATTCACTGTTAAAAAAACTGTCACTTGTGGGACTTCCCTGGGAGTCCAGTGGTTAAGTCTTTGCCTTCCAATGCAGGGGGTGCAGGTTCGATCCCTGGTCAGGGACCTAAGACCCCACTTGCCTTGCAGCCAAAAAGACATGAAACAGAGGAAATATTGTAACAAATTCAATAAAGACTTTAAAAACAGTCCACATGAAAAGAATCTTTTTAAAAATTGTCACTTGTTGAACACACTGCTAATATGAATGACCCCTATAGGCCACCCCAGTCTTGTCATAAACCCCCACAGGAAAGACAGAGGGATGAGAATTTCAGTCAAGAAGAAGTGATCACAAGGTTACAAGGACAAGATTTCACAGCCATCCTCCCTCCTGAGGCTCTGATTGTTTCAGTGGAATCACTCCAATTCAGGCCTGATATTTGCCAAAGCTTACTTATTCTCCATGGCACAAAACGAAACTGCAACAAGATGGCTTCACCACACGCTCGTCTGGACAGGTACGAATATTTGAGAGGCTTCTTGGTATGTCTATTTCTTGCACATGAAATGAATGTGAGCTTGTGAGGTTTGGAAATGTCAATGCATAGAATTGCCTGATCACCCAAAGGACTGTTATTGTGGGTGTGCAGAGAAGTGGAGAGGTGTGATGTGACTTATCAGCAAAGGGAGTGTCCATGGCAACCAGCCCCAGGTTTCCTTGGAGATGCTGTGCTTTGGCAGGGAGCCAATGCAAGTGCATCGGATTGGAGTCCAGAGAACAATGACATAGCCTCTGCATGGGGACAGATTGCTCCAGACATGCATATCATGCTATAAAGGGATGAGAGCTCCATATATAGAAACAATAGAGCAAACATGAGGATTCTAAAACAGAGAGTCTTGAAACAGGGTTCATACTGGGTTCTAATTTCAATTGAGCAAAGGAAGCTATTGATTAAAAGTGAAAATGTTAATCAACTCTTTGCAACCCCATGGACTGTAGCCCACCAGGCTCATCTCTCCATCGGATTTTCCAGGCAACAATTCTGGAGTGGGTGCCAGTCCCTACTCCAGGGGATCTTCCCGACCCAGGGATCAAACCCTAGCCTCCTGTATTACAGGTGGATTCTTTACCATCTAAGCCACCACAGCTGATGACTAAAGCTTTCAGGCAATTCCTCCGAAGATCACCATTTACCAGGTAAATAAATAAATATTTTTTCAAAATAAAAAAATGTGAAATACAAACACGTTAGAGAACCAAAAAGAAATGAATGTAATGATCTTGATATTAAAGATTTTTAGATGCAGCTAGGTCTCTTTTCTAAGGAAGGCAACTGCTTACATCCTCGTGTCTCTTTTATTTTTCTGCCTTTTACATTGGATAGCTTCTCTATTTAGAAACAAAACAGGAGAAAGGGATTGAGATTTGGGACATGAGAATAGCTGAAGAGGCTCTGAGGCATATACAAGATCTCAGATGAGAATTGAACGGTGATGTAGATGAAAGCAGAGTTAACAGCCTGGCTACACGTGCACCCAGTTTCTCTTGTGACTAATACAAAATTATTAGTGCTAAATTGAGCCAAAGTTTATGCTGTTCAAATGGTCCAGGAGACCATTTGAAGGTTAAGGTTAAATTCCTTTATATAGACTTAAAGCCCCACTGATAGTCACTGTATATTCCATATGTGTGTAGTTTGAGCAAAATCCAAGAGATGGTGAAGGACAGGGGAACATGGTGTGCTGCAGCCCATGGGGTCGCAAAGAGCTGAACACAGCTTAACGACTGAAGAAGAAGAACAACAACAACAACAGTGTGTTTTCTTCTTTCGAAAAAGAGAAGAAAACAAATTATGACTGTTAACCATTATTCTCAACTTGAGACCATAATGATCTGTGTGTATAGTTCTCAGAAAGGTCAGTGTTACATTTTAGGAACAAATGGACATGAAACACCTGACAAAGTTTCTGGAAGGACACTCGTTCAATACATGTACCAGCTTGCTCTTTACTATCCGCTACCAAAGAAGAGTAAGGGATCTATCTACCCAGTAAGCAAGCTATCTTCAACTGGGGGGATAATGTTCTGATTGGATAGCATCACTGCCCATCTTTGGTTATGGCGTTTTCATTGGCTAGCATCACTGCCCATCTTTGATTATGGCGTTCTCATTGGATAGCATCACTACCCATCATTTTTGCCTTCAGAAGGGTATTAGAAGGAAAAGAACACCTCTCCTGTTTGCATTTACATTACTTAAGTCCTCTGTATCTGTCCTACCCACAGAAAGTGGAGGTTTTAGCTCCACTCTGCTGCTGCTGCTGCTAAGTCGCTTCAGTCGTGTCCGACTGTACGACCCACCAGGCAGCCCACCAGGCTCCCCAGTCCCTGGGATTCCTCAGGCAAGAACACTGGAGTGGGTTGCCATTTCCTTCTCCAATGCATGAAAGTGAAAAGTGAAAGTGAAGTCACTCAGTCGTGTCCGACTTTAGCAACCCCATGGACTGCAGCCTACCAGGCTCCTCCGCCCATGGGATTTTCCAGGCAAGAGTACTGGAGTGGGTTGCCATTGCCTTCTCCGTAGCTCCACTCAGATATAAGAAATAGTAATTAATCTAAAAAGTAGATGGCTGAGTACTCAGGCAGAGTATTTGACTATTGTTAAACACTCTATAAGGTGTGTGGATATTTGTGTGTAAAATAAATGAGCAATGGCACAACCATTTGGTCTCTAAGCTTCTTGGCAGCTTGAAATTTTGCCTCATTGCTCATTAAAATATTCAAATATGAGTAGGCCACAGAATAAAATCTCCTCTGATTTTGTCAAGCACCTAATATTATAAATCATACACAGAGCAGGACAACATTCCAAATGCTTTCTTGGTTAACCAAACACATGAAGGATTATGCTACTCAGAGTTAAAGGCCATGCCTTTTAACTGCCCAGGGGAATAGCCCATGTTCATGCCTGCTTCAGTGGTATACTGGTAGTTGTTTAACAGTCAGCAATCTAGTGGGGGAGGTGGGGGGGCAGTGTCCTGATTTGTAGCATTTGCCAATTTCCGTGGTGTGAAACTTTCACCAGAGCTGATTTCAAGCTACTGAGGGTTTCACAAATGACTTGCAAAATTCCTGAAAGTATGACATTCAACTCTTGCAAACTGTCACCAGGCAGTCCCAGCACACCACTGCAAATGATTGGGGAAATAATGGCAGGATATTCTACGTGCAGACAAATTTACCAAAGGCAACAAGAAATGAACACCCCCTTATAGCTGGAGCTTAAATTCCAAACTGAACTAGCCTGCCCTAGAACTGGTTTCCACAAAAGGTCCAAAGTGTGTGAAGACCCATTCTATTTGGATGTATGCTTTATTTTTGATCCTGAAAGAAATGGCATGCTCATTATGAAACAGTTGGAAAATGCAGAAAATAATTTTCTCAGGAAGCCCATAGCAATGTCTCTTGGGAACTAATTCGAAAATCACTGACAGGAACTGAGAAATGACCCAGGGCTTAGAAAATCTGAAACATGTTTTCTGATCTGTCCCGTTCTCTGTAAATTGATTTCACCTACCCACCAAACCCAGATCTCCTTGCAGTCAGATCCTTTACTGTTTGAGCCACCAGGGAAGCCCAACTAAGATCCAGCACTGCTAAATAAATATTTTTAAGTTATTACTAATATTAAGCAAAGAAGTATCTCCAGCTAATAACCAATGAAATTGGTAACATATAGATGGAGGTTCAAGTCCCCATTAGTATGATTATATAAATTAATATTTAAGATATAAATCCTTCATGTATTCAACTTAAAAAATGATTTGAAGGTAATAGGGTCATCAAAACACAGTCTCTTCCCATGTGGAATTCATAGACTACTGGAGAAAAGAGACAGCATATAATTATGCACAGGTAAGTATACAATTGGGGCTTCCCAAGTGGCACCAGTGGTAAAGAATTTGCCTGCCAGTACAGGAGATGCAAGAGACTCTGGTTCCATCCCTGGATTGAGAAAATCCCCTGGAGGAAGGAATGGCAACCCACTTCAGTATTCTTGCCTGAAAAATCCCATGGACAGAGGAGCCTGGAGGGCTACAGTCCATGGGGTTGCAAAGAGTCAGACATGATTGAGTGACTTAGAATACACACAAGTATATATTAATAATTACCAATTCTAGTAAACACCAAAACTGAAATAGGATAAAATATTGTCAGAGTATGCAAGAGTGATGTTATTTGAGATATAGAGGATGAATGGGAATTAGGAAAAAGGGAGAAAGGGAAAAATACCCCAAGTAGAAGGCATGGTTTGTGCCAGGACTCTGAGGTGGGGAAGTGGGAGGTGCCTCTCCAGAACTGGCCCATTGCTGGTGTGGCTGGAGAAGAAGTGGGGAGGGGAGAGGAGGGAGGAGGGAAGAGGTGGATGGGAGCCAGGCAGACAGAACTAAAGAAGTAGAGGTAGGTGCCAGGCCAAGAGGGCCAGGAACAGAAAGGTTGGGAAGTCAAATTGTAGCTGATATTCAACATAGAAATCTAGTGTTACAGAACTGTGGTGTGTGTGCTCAGTCTTGTGTAACTCTTTGCGACCCCAAGGCCAGGCTCTTCTGTCCATGGGATTTACAGGCAAGACTGGAAAGAGCGGTTTGCTATTTCTCCTCCAGAGGACCTTCCCAACTCAGGGATTGAACTTGTGTCTCTTGCATCTCCTGGATTAATAGGCAGACTCTTTACCACTGCGCCACCTGGGAAGCCCTAGATCATAGCCACAAAAGCTGCTCTGTAGAATAGGTCAGGATGAAGGGATTTATCGTCCGCCAACCAGGGGGATTGAGTGAGAAGTACTATAGTGACTTAGAGAAAGAATTTATGGTTACCAGGGGGAAAGGGCAGAAGAGGGGGAAAGGGCAGAGGAGAGGGATAGTTAGGGAATTTGGGATTGACATGTGCACACTGTTATATTTAAAATGTACAGCACAGGGAACTCTGCTCAATACTATGTAACAAACTAAATGGGGAAAATATTGAAAAAGAATAGATACATGTATATGTATAACTGAATAACTTTGCTTTACACTTGAATCACAACATTGTTTATCAACTTACTCCAGTATAAAATAAAAAGTTGGAAAAAAAAGAAGTACTATAGCATTTACCGTTGAAAAGAATCTGAATATAAGCGGAACTTCAGTTCAAACTTGTGTTGTTAATTCTGCTGATAAGTCAGAAAGATAAGAACCAAGCAGTGACCTAATATTCAGCACTGTGCACGTTACTGGTGACTATGACAAGCCTGGTTGTGTGTTGCTAATCAGAAGATTGAAAAGATCAAAATCATTAGGGCAAAAGTCATTACACTGAGTCCATGGTTGGTAAAGAATCTGCCTGCAGTGCAGGAGACCCAGGGTTTGATCCCTGGGTGGGGAAGATCCCCTGGAGAAGGAAATGGCAACCCACTCCAGTATCCTTGCCTGGAAAATCTCATGGACAGAGAAGCCTGGTGGGCAGCAGTCCATGGGGTGGCAAAGAGTCGGGCACAACTGAGTGACTAACACTTACTTACTTACTTATGGTCCTCAAAGTAGGGTCCCAGAATCTGCAGTGTCAGCATCACCATGGACCTTGTTAAGTAAGCAGATCTGAGGGTCCTGCTGAGCTCTACAAAATCAGAAACTCTGGGGATGGGGCCTTGTACTCTGTCTTAACAAGCTTCCCAAGTGGCGCTAGTGGTAAAGAACCCATCTGCCGATGCAGGTTAGATGTAACAGATGCAGGTTTGATCCCTAGGTCTAGAAGATCCCCTGGAGGAGGGCATGGCAACCCACCCCAGTATTCTTGCCTGAAGAATCCCATGGACAGAGGAGTCTGGCAAGCTGCAGTCCATAGGGTCAAATGGAGTTGGGCATGGTACTGTGGACAAGAATCCCTCAGAAGAAATGGAGTAGCCATCATGGTCAACAAAAGAGTCTGAAATGCAGTACTTGGATGCAATCTCAAAAACAACAGAATGATCTCTGTTCGTTTCCAAGGCAAACCATTCAATATCACAGTAATCCAAGCCTATGCCCCAACCAGTAACGCTGAAGAAGCTGAAGTTGAACGGTTCTTTGAAGACCTACAAGACCTTTTAGAACTAACACCCAAAAAAGATGTCCTTTTCATTATAGGGGACTGGAATGCAAAAGTAGGAAGTCAAGAAACACCTGGAGTAACAGGCAAATTTGGCCTTGGAATACAGAATGAAGCACGGCAAAGACTAATAGAGTTTTGCCAAGAAAATGCACTGGTCATAGCAAACAGCCTCTTCGAACAACACAAGAGAAGACTCTACACATGGACATCACCAGATGGTCAACACCGAAATCAGATTGATTATATTCTTTGCAGCCAAAGATGGAGAAGCTCTATACTGTCAACAAAAACAAGACCGGGAGCTGACTGTGGCTCTGATCATGAATTCCTTATTACCAAATTCAGACTTAAATTGAAGAAAGTAGGGAAAACCACTAAATCATTCAGATATGACCTAAATCAAATCCCTTATGATTATACAGTGGAAGTGAGAAATAGATTTAAGGGCCTAGATCTGATAGATAGAGTGCCTGATATACTATGGACAGAGGTTCGTGACATTGTACAGGAGACAGGGATCAAGACCATCCCCATGGAAAAGAAATGCAAAAAAGCAAAATGGCTGTCTGGGGAGGCCTTACAAATAAGCTGTGAAAAGAAGAGAAGCAAAAAGCAAAGGAGAAAAGGAAAGATATAAGCATCTGAATGCAGAGTTCCAAAGAATAGCAAGAAGAGATAAGAAAGATTTCCTCAGCGGTCAATGCAAAGAAATAGAGGAAAACAACAGAATGGGAAAGACTAGAGATCTCTTCAAGAAAATTAGAGCTACCAAGGGAACATTTCATGCAAAGATGGGCTCGATAAAGGACAGAAATGGTATGGACTTAACAGAAGCAGAAGATATCAAGAAGAGGTGGCAGCAATACACAGAAGAACTGTACAAAAAAGATCTTCATGGCCAAGATAATCATAATGGTGTGATCACTCACCTAGAGCCAGACATCCTGGCATGTGAAGTCAAGTGGGCCTTAGAAAGCATCACTACAAACAAAGCTAGTGGAGGTGATAGAATTCCAATTGAGCTATTTCAAATCCTGAAAGATGATGCTGTGAAAGTGCTGCACTCAATATGCCAGCACATTTGGAACACTCAGCAGTGGCCACAGGACTGGAAAAGGTCAGTTTTCATTCCAATCTCAAAGAAAGGCAATGCCAAAGAATGCTCAAACTACTGCACAATTGCACTCATCTCACACGCTAGTAAAGTAATGCTCAAAATTCTCCAAGCCAGGCTTCAGCAATATGTGAACTGTGAACTTCCTGATGTTCAAGCTGGTTTTAGAAAAGGCAGAGGAACCAGAGATCAAATTGCCAACATCCGCTGGATCATGGAAAAAGCAGAGAGTTCCAGAAAAACATCTATTTCTGCTTTATTGACTATGCCAAAGCCTTTGACTGTGTGGATCACAATAAACTGTGGACAATTCAGAAAGAGATGGGAATACCAGACTACCTGACCTGCCTCTTGAGAAATCTGTATGCAGGTCAGGAAGCAACAGTTAGAACTGGACATGGACCAATAGACTGGTTCCAAATAGGAAAAGGAGTACATCAAGGCTGTATGTTGTCACCCTGCTTATTTAACTTATATTCAGAGTACATCATGAGAAACGCTGGGCTGGAAGAAGCACAAGCTGGAATCAAGATTGCCAGGAGAAATATCAATAACCTCAGTTATGTATATGACACCACCCTTATGGCAGAAAGTGAAGAGGAACTAAAAAGCCTCTTGATGAAAGTGAAAGTGGAGAGTGAAAAAGTTGGCTTAAAGCTCAACATTCAGAAAACGAAGATCATGGCATCTGGTCCCACCACTTCATGGGAAATAGATGGAGAAACAGTGGAAACAGTGTCAGACTTTATTTTTTGGGCTCCAAAACCACTGCAGATGGTGATTGCAGCCATGAAATTAAAAGACGATTTCTCCTTGGAAGGAAAGTTATGACCAACCTAGATAGCATATTCAAAAGCAGAGACATTACTTTGCCAACAAGGGTCTGCCTAGTCAAGGCTATGGTTTTTCCAGTGGTCATGTATGGATGTGAGAGTTGGACTGTGAAGAAGGCTGAGCACCAAAGAATTGATCTTTTGAACTGTGGTGTTGGAGAAGATTCTTGAGAGTCCCTTGGACTGCAAGGAGATCCAGCCAGTCCATTCTAAAAGAGATCAGCCCTGGGAATGATGCTAAAGCTGAAACTCCAGTACTTTGGCCACCTCATGTGAAGAGTTGACTCATTGAAAAAGACTCTGATGCTGGGAGGGATTGGGGGCAGGAGGAGAAGGGGACAACAGAGGATGAGATGGCTGGATGGCATCACCGACTCGATGGATGTGAGTCTGAGTGAACTCCGGGAGTTGGTGATGGACAGGGAGGCCTGGCATACTGCGATTCATAGGGTCGTAAAGAGTCGGACACGACTGAGCGACTGAACTAAACTGAACTGAACTGAAGCAGCTTAGCACACAGGCACTCACAGATTCAGGGTCAAGTTCGAGAACAGCCACTATAAGGTGATGGGATTGCTGTAGATTTTTATTTTCTTCTTTTTCTCCTATTAATTACATAGACTTTTGTCTTGAGTATCAGTAATAAATATTTTCAATAAGAGTCTCCATTTTTAAAGGATGCAATGTCATTTATCTGGGTTGAAGTTACTGAATGACCCAACTGAAGTGTTGATATTTTCTTTGCAGAAGAGCTAAGTGAATGTAGCGTTAGTTGTTCAGTCGTGTCTGACTCTTTGCGACCCCATAGACTAGCCTGCCGGGCTCTTCTGTCCATGAGCTTTCCCAGGCAAGAGTACTGGAGTGGATTGCCATTTCCTTCTACACGGGACCTTCCCCACCCAGGGACTGAACCTGAGTCTCTTGCACTGTGGGCAGATTCTTTACTGTCTGAGCCACCAGGGATATATTCTTTGTAGAAGAGCTAAGTTATTGAAAATGGTTAATCATATATTGCATAAACGTGCTCACGTGAGGGTGACAGTGCTTATCAAATCACCACATATGTCATAGAACATCCTTCTGTCTGCAGTGCATAAACTTTGCTCTGATAGGATGAGTGTATCTGACAAGCTTTGGAATCCCTAGGAGAAAAGGCAAACTTCCTGTTTAAAAGTCTTTTCTATCTTCTGTGCGCCAGTCATTTTGACTGCCACAGCAGTCAGCGTGCCTTTACCTGGTAAGTGGCTATCAGAAAAAAATTTTAAAGGTAAATGTTATACCCTTCACATTGAGATAAGGGACAGAGTGAAGGCTTTCTATATTTTGGGTATTACATCACACTTTGGTTTTGTGGTTCATTCATCTTGAATTTCTAAAAAGTTATCCAGAAGCTCTGACTTTTATTACATAAACCATCTGGGAATGTTAAAAATGCCAAGACATCATTTCCAGGCCTTTCTCCAGCCTCCCCACTCCCAAAGAGACATCATAACAAAGAAATAGCTTTTGTTTTAGCAAATATTTATTTTTTCCCACTAGAAAAATAAATAAAGGATTTGGAATAACTACTTCAGATGCTACTTTTGTAAAATTTTAGTCTTAGTTAGGATTAAGTTTGCCTGTGACATGCAAAAAAAAATCTTAAACAAGATAAAAATTTTTCTTCTTTCTCAAGAAATGGAAAGAGACAGACCTGAACTGACACAGTGCTTGTTGGCGCAGAACCCCGGTCTTCTCTCTGCTGGTGGGTCTTTGTTCCCAGGGTCTGTCTCCCTGTGGTCTCAAATACCTGCTGTGACTCCTGCCATCACATCTCTATTCCAGTACATAAGGAGGAGAAAATGGAAGGATAATACACACCCATCATTTAATAATGTTTTCCGAAGTTATGAAACCCAATTCTACTTATACACCATTGGCAAAACTTGTTCACAAGAAACCACATGGCTGCCAAATCATTTCAATTAATGCAGAAAAGAATTGTTCAGTAATATTAAACATCAACTCCTAAAGACAAAACTTGCACACGCACATACATATACTTAGCAACTTAGAAATAGAAGGAAATTACCTAGATGGTGAAAAAGCATGAAAGTGTTAGTCACTCAGTTGTGTCCGACTCTTTGCAATCCCATGGACTATAGTCTGCCAGGCTCCTCTGTCTATGGAATTCTTCAGGCAAGAATACTGGAGTGGGTAGCCATTCCATTCTTCAGGGGATATTCCCAACCCAGGGATCAAGCCCGAGTCTCCTGCATTGCAGGCAGATTCTTTACAGTCTGAGCCACCAGGGACACCTCACCTAGATGGTAAATATATATATGTGTATATATATATATATATATATATATAAACCCTATAGTGATTATCATCAATGGAAAAACTTAAAAACATTTTCTTTAGAATCAGGGGAAAATAGAACACCCATCACTCAAAAAATGTGCTAGCCATATAGTAGATAAGAGGATAAGGATTAGAAAGAAACAAAATAAATAATCATTATTTATAAATGATATGGTTATCTCATAAAAAACCCTTTGGGATGTTTTAGATTATGTCCCAGTTTTTAAAAAGATTGAAAAATGAAACAACATTAAAATTTAAAACTTATATCAAGCAAAGACATCATAAATTTTTTTGTGGGACAAATAAGGAGATGTTCACAAAACACATAACAGAAAGAGTTTGTTTTGGAAGAAAGTAATAAATCAATAAGAAACAGCTCACACAATTTAAAACTGAGCAAGCCAAGTTGTCAGACATTTCACAAAAGAGGAAACATGAATGAATGTCCAATAAACATATGAAAAGATGCTCCACTAGATTAGTCGTTAAATAAATGTAAATCAAAATCACAACAAGACACTATTTAATACCAAGGAAACTGGCCAAAATCTCACGGTTAGATGTTGCCATCAGTCTCAGACCCTGGTGGAGACACACATGAGTTTAAAAAGCAGTCTGGTGTTAACCAGTGACGGTGACTGTGAAACCCACTTGAAACAACAGTTCCACTCTCAGAATTATATATCCTTGACAAGATCTTCCACATTCCAGGAGGCATATTTAAGAATAAGTAATGGTTAGTTTTAGGTGTCAGCTTGCCAGGGTGAAGGGATGCCCAGAAAGCCAGTGAACCATTCTTGCTGGGTGGGGCTGGGAAGGTGTTTCCACAAGAGATTGTGCTTGAATTAGTAGCTTGAATACAGAGGATTATCCTCATCAGGGCTGGAGGGCATCATGGTATGTGCTGAGAGCCTGCATAGATCAAAAGGCAGAGGAAGGGAGGGTCTGCTCTCTTTGCTTGAGCTGGGACACCTATCTTTTCCTTGGACATCAGGGATCTGAGTTCCTTCAGACTCTGACCGTCACTTTCATCCATCAGCTCCCCTGGATGTCAGGCTTTTGGACTCAGACTGAGCTATAAACCACTGGCTTCCCTCCTCCAGCTTGTGGACAGTAGATTGTAAGACTTCTCACCCTGCCTGCCTAATTCTGTGAGCCTATGTGTTTAGATTTAAAGAAATGTGAAGGGGATAATAAGCACAAGATTCAGGTCAGAGGTTAATTCTGGGGGGTTAATGCAATAAAGGTTCATAGGAGACCTCAGAAGTATCAATACTGTTCTAATTCTTTAGCTATGTAGGTATCCACGTATTCTTTGTACCATGCACATACTTTGTTTCGATGTATAGAATATTTTCATAACAAAAGGATGCATAACATAGAGTGAGTTGAACGCATATTGCCGCTCTGTCCTTATTACTAGTCTTTACTCAGAATTGTTTTAGAAATCAGACTAAATCTTACTGAATTTCATCTGCAACCCACCACTTTCCCACAATGAGGAGAAGCTGGAAGTGACCAAAGGTACCTGAGAAAGGACAGGATTGACCTTCCAGAGCCAAGGCAGTGAGAAATAAAACACATGATTACAGATCTGAAGAAAGCAGTCCTGGCTTCAAAAAGTTGAGATGACAGGACATATGTTGGGGGGAAAAATGTTTAAAAAGAATTTCCTGGGACTTCCCTGGTGGTACAGTGGATAAGAATCCACCTGCCAGTGCAGGGGACAAGGGTTCAGTCCCTGGTCCGAGAAGATCCCACATGCCTCGGAGCAACTGAAGCCCACATGCTGCAACTACACAGCCTGTGTGCCTAGAGCCCATGCTCCACAACAAGAGAAATCACCGCAGTGAGAAGCCCGTGCACCGCACCTTGAGAGTGGCCTTGCTCGCGCCACAGCTAGGGCAAAGCCCACACAGCAACGAAGACCCAGCACAACCAAAAATAAAAAATATAGATAAACATAAATAATTTGTCTTTTATTTTTTAAAGAATTTCTTGCAAGGAAGATCCTGAAATTATGACTTAAAAATATTTTTTAATGATTAGGGAAAAAAATGTGTTAGCTTCCTAGCAGAAAACAAGTTACATAAAAAGGAAGAAAAGTTGAGATATCTGCAAGATTAAATGCAAAAAAAAAAAAAAAATAAGGCAATCTCCGAAGATTTGAGAGAAAAAGTTATTCTTAAAAATACAGACACTTCAAAAATACATTGTCTACCTACCCTTTGTGCAAATTTTACTTGAAAACACAAAGCAGTCAACTGAAATATGACAAAAATGCAGAAACCTAGAGTCCGACCATGGCAAGTTAAACTGACTGGCAGGATTTCCTTGTTTGGGATTACAAGATTTGTTTTTGTGTTTTTTTAAATAATTAACTATTCCTAACAAAAACAATAGTGAATCTAGCTATTCTAGGAAACATATTTTTTAAAATAAAAATCAGTGCTGCATAAGCAACTTGACTCCTGATACTCTGCACATAAAAATGTTTTAAATATCTTGCGTCATTTTGAAAGGAAAAAAGAAGCTAATGGAAACCAAGACAGATATTAACCTTCATTAAGATTCTCTACCATCCTTCCCCTGGTACTTATTTCCCCCCTTGTGCATGTGTGCTAAGTTGCTTTAGTCGTGTCTGACTCTTTGCGACCCCATATGCTGTAGCCTGCCAGGCTCCTCTGTCCACGGGATTTCCTAGGCAAGAATACTGGAGTGGGTTGCCATGCCCACCTCCAGGGGATCTTCCTGACCCAGGGATTGAACCCAAGTCTAACCTGCATTGGCAGGCAGGCTCTTTACCACTAGCGCCACCTGGGAAGCCCTTCTCCCTTGTAACTACACTTAAAAATCTGTAGGTACATTTTGCTTTCAACTATATAATTCTTTACCTGCAACGTGGATTCTTTACCTGCAATGCAGGAACTATATAATATGACATTAAAAAATAAAAAAATATAAGAAAATGTTTACTGTGGGAGGTGGGAACCTGGATGATTTTCAACTTTTCTTTATGATCTTTATTTCCTTCATTTTTCTACCTTAAACAAATAGATATTAGAGTGAACGTGTCCTACATAGGTCGTCATAAAACTGACTTAAAACCAATAAATACAATTATATATTGGCCACATTCAGTTCAGTTAAGTTCAGTCCAGTCACTCAGTCCTGTCTGACTCTTCGTGACCCCATGAATCACAGCATGCCAGGCCTCCCTATCCATCACCAACTCCCAGAGTTCGCTCAAACTCATGTCCATCAAGTCGGTGATGCCATCCAGCCATCTCATCCTCTGTCGTCCCCTTCTCCTCTTGCCCCCAATCCCTCTCAGCATCAGGGTCTTTTCCAATGAGTCAACTCTTCCCATGAGGTGGCCAAAGTACTGGAGTTTCAGCTTTAGCATCATTCATTCCAAAGAAATCCCAGGGCTGATCTCCTTTAGAATGGACTGGCTGGATCTCCTTGCAGTCCAAGGGACTCTCAAGAGTCTTCTCCAACACCACAGTTCAAAAGCACCAATTCTTCGGCGCTCAGCTTTCTTCACAGTCCAACTTTCGCATCCATACATGACCACTGGAAAAACCATAGCCTTGACTAGACAGACCTTTGTTGGCAAAGTAATGTCTCTGCTTTTCAATATGCTATCTAGGTTGGTCATAACTTTCCTTCCAAGGAGTAAGCGTCTTTTAATTTCATGGCTGCAATCACCATCTGCAGTGATTTTGGAACCCCAAAAATAAAGTCTGACACTGTTTCCACTGTTTCCACTGTTTCCCCATCTATTTCCCATGAAGTGATGGGACCAGATGCGGTGATCTTCATTTTCTCAATGTTGAGCTTTAAGCCAACTTTTTCACTCTCTTCTTTTACTTTCATCAAGAGGCTTTTGAGTTCCTCTTCACTTTCTGCCATAAGGGTGGTGTCATATACATAACTGAGGTTATTGCTATTTCTCCCGGCAATCTTGATTCCAGCTTGTGCTTCTTCCAGCCCAGCGTTTCTCATGATGTACTCTGCGTAGAACCATGTAAATAACGTACTTTAAAAAGCCCACAAAGTGGATACAACCAGGGCTTAACAACAGTTACTTCTGGGTTGTGCAAACTGGGTGGGAGATTGTTTTCATCTCCTGAGTACTATTTCTGTATTTCTCAAATGTTCTATGATGAACACACAGTGTTTTTATAGAGAGAAGTAAAACAACAATAAAATAAAGTAAATCCAGGGAGTCTGGCCCAGCAGAGCAGAGCTAGGGGAACTGCTTTAGTTTCAAAAGTGAAAGATGCTCTCAAGGAATTTCTGGGCATCCCCTGCCCTAGTCTTCCCTCCTATTGCTGTGACAGTTAGTTTCCCTCCCGCTGCTCCTGGGAGCATGTGTACATACATGTCGGTTTTGTATCTGTTGTTTGTGCCTAATCACATTAGTGCTCAGATGCTCAGCCATGTCCGAATCTTTGCCCTCTCATGGACTGTAACCTGCCAGGCTCCTCTGTCCATGGGATTCTCCAGGCAAGAATACTGGAGTGGAACTAGGTAGCCATTTCCTCCTCCAGGGGATAGTTCCAACCCAGGGATCAAACCTATGTCTCCTGTATTTGCGGACAGATAATTACATTGGTAATGCACCTATAAAATCTCAGTACAGAAAGTCACAGTTTACAGATAAATCTAATGCCTCTCTTGATCTCCAGCCCCAATCTGTTTCTGCAATCCAGAAGTCCATTTGATGGTTGTACTTTATAGACATATAAATTTGCCAGAGTGTTCACCATTATCCAACTCACATAAAATCCCAACTCGTGCAAACTTTCTTATCTTCAATTGTACAAATATATGTCCATACAAAATTTTATAATATTAATTCATAGCATCATCCACTTGATGGACATGAGTTTTAGCAATTCCCAGGAGATGGTGAAGGACATGGAAGCCTGGTGTGCTGCAGTCCATGGGGTTGCAAAGAGTCAGACAGGACTGAATGACTAAACAACAACAACAGGGGCATGCGTGTTGCATAAATGGCATTCTTTTAAAAAAAATTTTTAATGTGGACTATATTTAAAGGCTTTATTGAATTTGTTACAATATTGTTACAATATTCTTCTTTATGTTTTGGTTTTTTGACCCCAAGGCATGTAGGATCTTAGCTCCCAACCAGGGATCAAATCCGTACCTCCTGCATTGGAATCTTAACCACCAGACCACCAGGGAAGTCTCTGATGTTGTTTTAGTCACTAAGTTTGTTGGACTCTTTTGATCCCAAGGACTGTAGTCTGCCAGACTCCTCTGTTCATGGGATTTCCCAGGCAAGAATACTGGAGTAGGTTGCTATTTCCTTCTCCAGGGCATCTTCCCAACCCAGGGAATGAACCTGCATCTCCTGCAGGAGGATTCTTTACCGCTGAGCCACCAGGGAAGCGCCATCCTCTGTATTATAATGCCTTTAACTCTAGCCCTGTCACAGAAGCTGTGTCTCTTATAAAACTAGTTCATTTTGCCTACATTACTTTGGAAGCTCTGTTCAGTAAAAGGACATAATCTAGAAGTTCGCTGAGTACTCAAGCCAAGGTTGTAGAACTGTCTTGGACAAAGCAGAGCTAAGATGGAAAGCTTCCTGGGATGGGAGCGTCCTGACTTCTTGTTCAACTTAAACATTTTTTCAGCAATAGAAAAGTGTCTGGCTGTTGTATTTAAGGTTAGGTTCACTAAACCCAAATCAAAGTTTAGAACAAAAATGACATAATACACTCAACACTCCATTATCTATTCTCAGATAACCCCAACATCTTTTATAGGGAATGCATTTTCCACTTTTGGCAGAAGATTTTTCTTCATAATTATGCTTGGCTTTGAATAAGGTTTCAATTTGTATCCAGGAGAAGATAGCAGGGGTGCCAAGATGCTCCTTCCCACAAGCCTATTTAAAATACCAGGAGGTCATTGAAAAATGAAACATTTTTGCAGCAGCAGCAATAAGAAAAATGAGCTTACCTTCTGAAAATCCTGGCTTAACTCCCTCTCATAACTCATGCAGCAGGTAAATTACCTGTAAATAGGCCACTGATCCCAACTTCCATGTTCACGTATCAGCTCCATCCCCTCCAAACACACATTCATTGAGAGTATGATGCTCAGTCACTCAGGCATGTCTGACTCTTTGCAATCCCATGGACTCTAGCTCACCAGTCTCCTCCGTCCTTGAGATTCTCAGGCAAGAATACTGGAGTGGGTTGCCATGCCCTTCTCCAGGGAATCTTTTCAACCCAGGGATGAAACCCATATCTCTTACATCTCCTGTATTGGCAGGCAGGTTCTTTACCACCAGAGTCACCTGGGAAGCCTTAATGAAAGTGTGGACTCTGGAAAAATACTGAGTTCTGATCCAAATTCTCAACTTGAAAGCAGTGTGATCTTCAGGCAAATCACTCACCATTTTTTTTTTAAAACCTCATATGGAAAGTATTTAAATTTTCTTGTAATTAAAAAAAAAAAAACTGGCAACCGGACTGCAACTTCTACCTATGATAAAAGAGCTTGTATGAAACCAAATCTTTCACTGGGGACAAATATAAACACATGTGCTAATTTAACAAAGGAGATGCATGGAACATCTACCTAAAAACTACAGTGGGGCTCTCCTGGTGGTTCAGTGGTAAAGAATCTGCCTGCCAATGCAGGAGATGCCAGTTCAATCCCTGGGTGGGGGCGGTGGGGGGGAGATCTCCTGGAAAAGGAAATGCCAACTCACTCCAGTATTCTTAGCTGGGAAATCTCATGGACAAAGGAGCCTGACAGACTACATACAGTCCATGAGATCCCAAAAGAGTTGGACATGACTTAGTGACTAAACAATAACAACAACAAAAACTACAATATGTTATTGACATTAAGTAAGGATAATATACCATTGCAATGGATTAGAAGAGTCAGTGTTATGAAAAAAGTCAAATTTGTACTAATTGACCTGTAGATTTAGTATACTATCAGTCAAAATCCCACTATTTCAAGTAGAAATTGAAAATGGAAGATTCAAATGGATATAAAACTGCAAATGACTGAGAATAGTTAAGGTAATCTTAAAGAACAAGAAAGTTGGAAAACGTATACTACCAGATTTCAAAACATATTATAAACTGAAGTAATAAAGACAGTGGTATTGGCACAGAGGTAGACAAATATACCAGTGAAATAGATTAAAGAGTGCAGAAACAGACCAAACACACACGTGATCAGTTGATTTATAACAAAGATGACACAATATTGCTGAACTGGTGTTCAAGAAATCGTACATATTTGACTAGATGTCCATATGGGAAAATACTCAAACTTGACCATTCTTCTTTCACAAAAATTAAAGATGACTTGTAGATAAATCAACAACCCTTTTAATCAGATGGCATAGATAGGCAAAGTTTTCTTAGAGCACAAAAAAGTGCTAAAAAATAATCAATTAGATTGCATTAAAATTAAGAACTTCTGATGATCATAATAGATCATTAGGAAAATGAAA
Source organism: Bos indicus x Bos taurus (assembly GCF_003369695.1). Classification (NCBI taxonomy): domain Eukaryota; kingdom Metazoa; phylum Chordata; class Mammalia; order Artiodactyla; family Bovidae; genus Bos; species Bos indicus x Bos taurus. The sequence goes on along the minus strand of NC_040096.1, from coordinate 23,583,507 downwards.
GGACAAACCTCGGGTTAGGGGAAGATATTTTCAATACACATATTTGAAAAGAACTTGCATCTGGAATATGATGAATTTGTTTAAAAAAAAAAAAAGGAAAAGGAAAAAAATTCAAAAGGGAAAAAAAAGAGTAAAAACTTTGAATAGATACTTCTTCTAAGAGGTATTGAAATGGCCAATAAGCACATGAAAAAGTGTTTGTCATTGTTAAACGTCAGGGTTTTTTAAACAGTTTTTTAAACCATCATTAAAATGTCAGTGGTTTTAATTTGAATTTTAAAACCACTATGAGAAACCACTACATGTCTGCTAGAGGTGCTACAGCACAATAATGTCTGTAATGAAAAAGGTAGAAACTGCATAGTGCCAGTGTTGGTCAGCAGCAACTGGACTTCTCACGCATCTGGTGGGGATGTAATCACAGCCATTTGGGAAACTGTTTGGCAGTAGCTATTAAAGCCAAACAATTGCATTCTATATGACCCAGAAATTCCACTCTCAGGAATAGCCCCCTCAAAAATTCATATTATGTATACATCTAAAGACATGTACTAATATGTTCACGGCAGGGTTATTTATAAGAGCCAAAATTGGAAACTTCTACAAGTTTATCAATACTGGAATGGATCAATAAAATATGATCTATTTAGAATGTTGCATAAATGAACTACAGGGCTTCCCTGGTGGCTCAGTTGTAAAGAATCCGCCAGCACAGCAGGAGGCTCAGAAGACTTGAGTTCGATCCCTGAAACAGGAAGATCTCCTGGAAGAGGAAATGGCAACCCACTCCATTATTGTTGCCTGAGAAATCCCATGGACAGAGGAGCCTAGTGGGCTGCAGTCCATGAGGCCACAAAGAGTCAGACTCGACTGAGCACACACAAGGAAGGCTATTTGCAACATGGATTTGATAAACATAGTGAGTGATCTAATGTAAAACAAAAGAACTTACTATATGAGGCTATTCATAAAAACTTCAAAAACTAACAAAATTTATCTATACTAATAGAAGTTAGAATGTTGGTTACCTTTGGTCATAAGGTATGTCGGGGCTAATAGGATTCAGATAACAATATTCTATTGCTTTATGTATATAATAACCTCAGATATGCAGATGACACTACCCTTATGGCAGAAAGTGAAGAGGAACTAAAAAGCCTCTTGATGAAAGTGAAAGAGGAGAGTGAAAAAGTTGGCTTAAAGCTCAACATTCAGAAAACTAAGATCATGGCATCTGGTTCCATCACTTCATGGCAAATACATGGGGAAACAGTGGAAACAGTGCCAGACTTTATTTTGGGGGGGCTCCAAAATCACTGCAGATGGTGATTGCAGCCATGAAATTAAAAGACGCTTACTCCTTGGAAGGAAAGTTATGACCAACCTAGATAGCATATTGAAAAGCAGAGACATTACTTTGCCAACAAAGGTCCGTCTAGTCAAGGCTATGGATTTTCCAGTGGTCATGTATGGATGTGAGAGTTGGACTGTGAAGAAAGCTGAGCGCTGCAGAATTGATGCTTTTGAACTGTGGTGTTGAAGAAGACTCTTGAGAGTCCCTTGGACTGCAAGGAGATCCAACCAGTCCATTCTGAAGGAGATCAGTCCTGGGTGTTCTTTGGAATGAACGATGCTAAAGCTGAAACTCCAGTATTTTGGCCACCTCATGGGAAGAGTTGACTCATTGGAAAAGACTCTGATGCTGGGAGGGATTGGGGGCAGGAGGAGAAGGGGACAACAGAGGATGAGATGGCTGGATGGTATCACCAACTTGATGAACGTGAGTTTGAGTGAACTCCAGGAGTTGGTGATGGACAGGGAGGCCTTGCATGATGCAGTTCATGGGGTCGCAAAGAGTCGGACACGACTGAGCGACTGAACTGAACTGAACTGATACTTTATAAGAATTCATTGGACTACACTTTCTAATTTTTGCATTGCTGTATATAAATTATATTTTGATTTTAAAGTTACTCAAAAATCACAGGACTAGGCAGCAGTGAATGCCTCATCAATTTTCAAAATATAAAACATATAAATAATATTTGTGAGATTTTAGTGACATGAGGACTCTCACCCATTACTGGTAGTGGTAGAGATGTCTGTGTTTCTTGAGATGTAATTTGGCAGAAAAGCACCAATCAGATTCTAGTAAGGATCTACTCCACGCTAGTTTTCAGGTTACATGCTTTCATAATCAATCATACTTTATCTTCACAATAAGTGTGGAAAGCAGAAATTAATATCAACATTGTATGGGTGAGAGAACAGGTTCTGAAAATTCTTGTTCAGTGTCATAGGACTAGGAAGCAAATGAGCTGGAATTCTCACCTGGTGCTACCAGAACCAGAGAAACCTCCACAAAGATACTCATCAAGATTTACTCATCAAGCAATCAGGATGTGAAAGTAGGGAAATGTCAATATAAGAAAGGGACTGAGGACTTTCCTGGAGGTCCAGTGGTTTGGAATCTGCACTTTCATTGCAGGGGCCACAGGTTTGATCCTTTGTTGGGGAACTAAGATCCCACATGGCTTGTAGTGAGGCCAAAAAATAAAATAAATAAATAAAAAGAAATTTTAAAAAAAAACAGGAAAAAAGCTGGATGCAGGAAGACTTACTTTAATGCTTTACTTATAATACAGAACATTGAAAACCTAAATATTCAATAAAAGCATATGCTTCAGTGATGGTTCTTTATGGCATACTATGCAGACATTATGTAGCCTTTTATTTATTTCTTTTTTTACTATTTTTTTAATTTTATTTTATTTTTAAACTTTACATAATTGTATTAGTTTTGCCAAATATCAAAATGAATCCATCACAGGTATACATGTGCTCCCCATCCTGAACCCTCTTTTAAAAAGGCAATTATGACTTTTATATTAACTGACTCGTAGAAGCCCATATTGGGGCTTCTCTGGTGGCTCAGCAGTGAAGAATCTGTATGTTAGTACAGGAGACTCAGGTTTGATCCCTGGCTTGGGAAGATGCCCCGGAAAAGGAAATGACAACCCACTCCAGTATTCTTGCCTGGAGAATCCCATGGACAGAGGAGCCTGGAGGGCTACAGTCCATGTAGTCACAAAAAGAGTCAGGCACGACTGAGCGACTAAACAAGAAGAAGAAGCCCATGTTAGAGATATGGTTAAGTGAATACACTTCCCAGAAACACAGAGGATGCTTAGAATATAATATGAAGTGAAGGGCAAAATGAATTCTACTAAAACTCTGAGTACATCTATGTAAAATTATGTCCATGCATATATGAAAACCTGGTGAAGAAATTCCAAGACATGGAAAAAAGGTGATATACAATGATAGTAGGCACTTCAGGGAAATTTTCATATTTTTTTTCTCTTCTTTTGTTCCTGCTAAAATGGTGTTTGAACCATGTATTAAAATGTAAAAAGAAGAAAGCAACTGGTAAGCAAGAATGGGTAGCCCAGGTTATTGGGGATAAGGCAGATGTGTAATTTAATGCACTGAGGATGAAGCAGGAGGTAGATTCCTCCCAGGGTAAAGCAACTGGAGATTTGCTATGGATCAAAACTCCAAGATGAGAATAGCAGCACAACTGAAAGAGGAGGCTGGGTCCTGCCCAGACCTCATGTTTATCATTCTCAAGGGGAGGAGACCTCCCCAACCACACATGTGCAGACAGGTTCCTTGAGGGTCAAAGGGGATTGATGCCAAGGGTTGTTCTACCCATAGGCTTTTGCAGAAGAATCTATCTTGGCTAACAGATGAGTATGAACATATTGGAGGATCCTGAGGTATACCCAATACAGACTCTGAATCAGGCAAATCAAAATGATTGGTCAAAGGAAACTGGAAGGAATGCCCCTTAAAGAAATTCAAACTGTCACAAAGTTGTGACTCAGCAATTCTCCCTGAGTCTGCCCATGTGTCTACCCACACGTGCATGCACACATGCATGCTAGTCACTTCAGTCATGTCTGATTCTGTGCGCCACGGACTGTAGCCTGCCAGGGTCCTCTGTCCATGAGATTCTCCAGGCAAGAATACTGGAGTGGGTTGCCATGCACTCCTCCAGGGGATCTTTCCAATCCAAGAATCAAACCCACATCTCTTTCATCTCCAGCATTGGCCGGCATGTTCTTTACCACTAGTGCCACCTGAGAAGTTCCTATCCACACGTACTGTTCTCTTTTTCCTCCTAATATTTCACTTGCTTTACTACTTTCTATCTTTGTGGAAATTCTTTTCTGCAAAGCTGAAGGACCAGGGCCTTGTCACTGACCACTGGTCTAGTGGCTAGGTTTGGTGCCCTCACCACCGAGACTCGGCCTCAGTCTCTGGCTGGGAACAGAAGCCCCATTCCAAGACGTGGCAGGCTGGATGAAGCCACCCAAGATCAAGGATAACAGAATCACAACTTAAAGAATAAAAGTATCTTTAGGGAGCCAGAAAGAATGTGTAAGCAAGTCTGCCAAGGTCAATTAGTGGATTACTGGCAATCAAGACGGCAACACAGCCATTTTGACCACAACAAGTGAATTTTAAAATTGGACAGCTTAAATAATAAAAATGTTTAAAAATAAAAAACAAAACAACTATCTACAAAAGCAAAACTTGGCCAGGGATCAATCATTAAATTGATAATTCATATTTAATAATATAAGTAATATGTAGCATATCATATTTATCTAATGACATTTTTATTGCATTTATATTTAGACTCTTCCAACATTTTTAGCATTCTTAAAAATTTTCAACAAGGTATACATGCATTAAGAAAATGTAGACAAGATAATGTTATAATTTGCTGAAATGTGTCATTTTTGTGTGTCTGATGTCATTTTTGTCTGATTTGCTGAAATGTGTCTATTTTGTCTGTCTGTTCAGAGGCTACTCACCCTACATCTCTTTGTCCTCATGTTGTATCTTTATTAGTTTTATTTCTTCACCTCAAACACTTGGCATCACCTTGTCAGTGTCACCAACAAAACCGTTACCATTTGCTTTGGTTTGTGAGAATGAAATAAACAAGCCCACTTCCTCCCTGACTGAAGTTATGTTTAATGAGAATTGTTGTTCCTCAGTCACTAAGTTATTTCTGACTCTTTGTGACCCCATGGACTGCAACACATCAGGCTTCCCTGTCCTTCACTATCTTCCAGAGTCAACTCAAACTCATGTCCAATGAGTTGGTGATGCTGTCCAACCATCTCCTCCTCTGTCACCCTCTTCTCTTCCTGCCCTCAGTCTTTCCCAGTATCAGGGTCTCTTCCAGTGAGTCAGCTCTTCACAGGTGGCCAAAGTATCAGAGATTCAACTTTACCATCAGTCCTTTCAGTGAACATTCAGAGTTGATTTCCTTTAGGATTGACTGGTTTGATCTCCTTGCTGTCCAAGGGACTCTCAAGAGTCTTCTCCAGTACCACAATTTGAAATCATCAATTTTTCAGTTCTTGAGAATACAACAAACTAAAAAATAATCTAGGTGCATTAAAAACATCATTTCAATTTATAGTAGTAGTTACCCTTCACAGGATTCAAAAGGAGTTGGGGCAAAACTTCATTAGAAAAGCAATGCACATACTGGAAATAAAATTGGGGTGCATTGCTAAAAGGGTGATTAAAAGTTATATTTCCACACTCCGTGCCAGTGGGTACTGAGGGAGGAGGGGGCTGGGAGTGTACAGTGGCTAGACAGACCATTAAATTGGTATTAAACACTTTTCCATATGAAGGAAGTGTCCTCCTGCCAAAAGCCAGGAGCTGAGAGATCCATTTCCATGCAAACGCTGCTGGGAGAGTGGTGGGTAAACTTGGAAAGATTGAGAGGTCACTGGGGTGAGAACCCAGGACGCAGTCACGTCTGGCTCCACTTCCTCGCAGACTCGGAAAACTTGGCACAGAGCAGCCAGATGAAGGGCTTGTATAAACACACAAACCCACTGACTCTTTTTTTCCGTTGAATCAACTCAACCAGAAATATATTACAAAAATAGAACAAAACTGGCTTCCATCAGTTTTCACCGCACCAGCCCATAAAGGATTTCTTGTCCCTCGTCCAAAGCAAAGCGGAGCAATGACTGCTCAGGGCCCAGACTTCTCAGCGGTGGTTTCCTCCACTGACCACCGCCTGACCTCTTTGCAGAGTTGAGCTGGAACAAAGACCCCATTGAGTCAAATGCAGCCCATATGCAACAGGAGGGTCCCCTGGACCGACTTCCTCTTCTAAAATCCTCAAAGTGATTCATTTGCAAAAATCTTTCTAATAAGTACCACGTGGGTTCCTAGTTACCCCTGGGATCCTAGTAAGCATTTCCTGATGGTGTTCAGACCTTGACCTGTCTGTACTAACCCTAGCTAGGAAAGAGCTGCATCAGTCTTGCAAAGCAACCTTGGGTTGTCTGAAATAAAGTGTGTTATAAACCTTCAGAATTCTTTTAAAAATCGGTCCCCAAGCCTCTTCACCTTTACAGTTCTGGTAAATGCATTATGTTTAGTGGGGAAAGGATCGTTTTAGAATCTTGGACAGACTTCGACAATCCCGTTAATTATTGGAGAGTGACCTAAAAAACTTATGTAAGCGGTTCTTCATTAGAAAAATGGGAATCATACCTGCTTCAGAGGGTTGTTAAGAGAATTCTTAATAAATAAGAAAAGGAAGTCTAGTGTCCGACACATTGGGGATTCAATAAACCTGACCGCTTTCCTCTCCCACACAGAATCTGACACAGATTTAATGTGCATGACCAGCATATCCAGTAAGATTAGAAAGTGGTCGGCATTTCATCTTGAGATTGTAAATAACGGTCTGAAACCATTATTCATGGGCCAAAAGTTCCTTGCAGAGTAGCATTGTAAAATGTCTTTGGTCTAAGATTACATGATCAACCCAAACCTGTTTTTGGATTAGGTTCTTTCAACATTTTGAAAGGAGTTGAGGTTAACACACACACACACACACACACACACACAGCCAAAGGGAAACCATCAGATGCTAAAACCAGGGTAATACTGAGAAGAGAGAAGCCGAGAGTATCATAAAATCAATGACTTCCGCACCAAGCATGACTTTCCACATTGAACTCTTCCCAGAATCTGTTGTCTTTTCACAAAAGCCAGAGTGGTTTTATAGCCACATAAAATCCCTGCCTCTGCCAGGGCACAGCTCAGAGGAAGATAAAGTGTGAATTCAAGAACACATAGACCAGAGCAGGGACACGGCCGAGGGAGGGAGGTCACGTCTGCATTCAACAGGTCTGTTTTGAAGTGTGCACACTGCCAGCCCCAGGGTCTGCAGAGATCTGTCAAGTTCCTGGCTGAAAAAAAGAGATGCTTAAGCAATGGAGATGCAGACATAGAGAACAAACTTGTGGACACAGTGTGGGAGGGAGAGGGTGGGACGAATTGAGCGAGTATCATAGAAAGTATCATATACTCTACCATATGTAAAACAGATAGCCAGTGGGAATTTGCTGTGTGACTCAGGGAGCTCAACCCACTGCTGTATGACAACCTAGAGGAGTTGGGATGGGGTGGGAGATGGGAGGGAGGTTCAAGAGAGAGGGGACATGTGTATACCTGTGGTTGATTCATGTCAATGTATGGTAGAAACCAACACAATATTGTAAAGCAATTATCCTCCAAAAAATTGTAAAAAGAGAGAGAGACACTTAAAGATTAAGAAAAGTTTGCCTAAGATTCTTCACTTGATGTGGATAAATCTCAGGCTACTGACAATGGAGAAACTGAGTTGTTTATTTGTTTTTTAACACCAGGAGCTGATCGTGGAATGACAATTGGCAAATGCACTTTGGGGAGACAAAGGACATTCCATAGTTAATGCAGAATTAAAAGCCCTACAGGACAAGACTCAGTCTGGGCCAAAGAAAAAACATTTCTCTCCACCACATCTGGATCAGGAATTTGCAGATTCTCTAGGGAGAGAGGGTTGGGAGCTAATACCAGAACCGTATTTTATGCTATGTGTCATCTTTTGTAAATGTATGCTGCAATTAACTCTTCAAATAAACTGTGTATACAGTTGGGTCCCTAATGAGGTGCTGTCATTTTCACTTAAATTTTCTGGTATTTCTGCAGAAGGAATTCCTTCAGGAATTGATGAAGATCTTTATCTGAAGTTAACAGGCATAAGAAATCATTTAAGTTAGAGTCCTCTAACTAAGTTAGGAGCTGGACACAGACCCTCAGACATATCACGTTTCCACCATGGGAACTTGAATTACACTGTCCGCAAAGCCTCAAAATGTCCCCAAGATATAGGACCCTCTTGAGTGAATTATTTTAGGGGATCTTCCCTTAAGCATTATTCCAGACATCTTTCTATTACTTGCATTTAGATGGATAAAATCATCAGCACGATGAAACTGAAATGTATAGACCAGGAGACTGTGGGCCTGTGAAAATGTTAATAGTCACATCTTTAATTGCAGGGCGTGAACGCTGTCTCTGGGGTCGCACAGAGTCGGACACGACTGAAGCCAACTTAGCAGCAGCAGCAGCAACCAATATTGGGCTTCCCTGGTGGTTCAAAGGGTAAAGAATCTGCCTGGAGAAGGGAATGACTACCCACTCCAGTATTCTTGCCTGGAGAATCCCATGGACAGAGAAGCTTGGCGGGCTACAGTCCACAAAGCTGCAAAGAGTCAGACACTGAAGCGACTTAGCCTGTATGCATGCATGCGTAGGCAATATTATACGATATTTCTCTTTCTCAGACTTACTTCACTCAGTATAACAATCTCTAGATCCAAAAGGATCATAATTTATTTCTTTGTTTATACCAACACTGCCTGCTACTTGGGGTAGTTAGCCAAGTTTACCAGCACCACACAATTCCAAACGTTGTGGGAAAGGAGTCTTCCCTGATCACTCAGATACACTGTGGAATTGAAACTTGTTGGTTCTGATTGGTTCACCGGAAAACAAATCATTGTAGCCAAGGGAATGGAGGGCACTGATAGGCTTAAGTGGAGGTCACATGTCCCAGGCTTGGAGCTGAATAAGGTACCATCTTCCAAAGACCACGATTGATGTAACAGAGGCATCTGGAACCCTATTCAACAGCCATTATCCCTGATCTTCCTGAATGAATGATGCTCCTACAATCTGCTCTATACTCAGCTCCAGCATAATGATGAAGGTGACTGATCAGTATTTCATATCCACTCTTACTTACTTCAGGATGAAGTGAAAACCTGAAGATTTGGAATGCCATCATTGAAGGGTTGCTGAGTAAACCTTTGTTTCCACATAACAATATTCTTTATTTGGCATATCTATTTCAGGTTTCACTTGAAGCATGAAGAAGTTTTTCCCTGCTTCTCCCTTCACTTTCCAAATGTATAGTCTTAAAGAAAAAGAAAAAAAAAAAAAAAAACCTACTGCATTAGCACAATGAGATTTATTTCAATTATACAGTTGAGACCCATTGGGTCTTTAGCTTCAGCTTGCTATCTACTTCTCCATCTGGTTTAGTTTTTATTTTGGCCATGCCCCATGGCATGTGGGGTCCTAGTTTCCTCACCAGGGATGGAACACTCACCCCCTGCATTGGAAGAGTCTTAACCATTGGACTGCCAAGGAAGTCCCTCCATCTGGTGTAATATTTCATCTCATATTAAATTTCTTTGATCTTTCCTATCATCATAAGCAGATTTTCTAATCAGTAACACCTTCTCTTTTTGCTTAGTCATTAAAGCTGTCAGTTTTTCTGAATTCAGAGGGTCTTCCCTGTCTCCAAGGACCTATTTAAATCTCCTGAATGAACAACCTCTGCTGTTTCTTTCAAGGTGTTTCTCTGTAGCTTGTCACCTTGACGTGCAGTTCCCAACTCAAGCGTACCTTTTAACAACCATCCTGGTATACCAGAACTCTTCAGTAGCATGTAGCACAGCATCATTCATTGCAAATGCATTCTTTAGGAAAACGATTTCCAGCCCTTATAATAGTTTTCTTTCCAGATATTTTTCCAAGTTTCCTGTTCTGAACTCCCCTTAGACCTGAAATAATATGCCCCATCAATCTCTTTAGATTTATGTTGAGAAAAAAAAATTTTTTGTCTCATCGATATTTGGGACAATTTTTCTTTTTCCTGACAGGTATTACTCAGCCTAATTTTGTCCATCTCAAATATTCCATGTCTCCCTGGACTATTTCATGTTGACAAAGTTACTATATGTCAATTGTTTTCAATCCTACCCTGTTGATGCACAATATTTCCTTGATCCATTCCTATTTAATTGATTTCTATGCCCAATATCAGATTTTTTTATACTATAGTAGGCTTCTCAGGTGGCTCAGTGAGTGAAGAGTTTGCCTGCAATGCAGGAGACTCAGGAGATGTGGGTTCGATCCCTAGGTCAGGAAGATCCCCTGGAGGAGGGCATGGCAACCCACTCTAGTATTCTTGCCTGGAGAATCCCATGGACAGAGGAGCCTGGTGGGCTACAGTGCATAGAGTCTCAAAGAATCAGGCATGACTGAAGTGACTGAGAACCCACATGCAACCTTATTCTTAAACTCATAAATGTACTTTATCTCTTTAGAAGAATTATCTTTTGAAACAAAAATTTTAAGGAAAGTGCATGATGTATTTTCTGAGTACTTACATACTTGGGAATGTCTCTACTTCCATCAGTCATGAACATGAAAGATCTTAGATGGATATACTGAAATGTCACAACCTTTTCTTTCTCCTCCAGGACACCTATAATTGCTCTATTTTATTTCTAATATTATTATTACACTAGAGAAGTTTGTGGCAGCCTGATTTACATGACTGTGAAACTAACAATCTGTTTCATTTCTGCCTACATGCTTATTGAACTCTTACTTTGTATTTTAAAAGCATCTTAGTTCTTAAAAAAAAATTTGTCTCACCTGAACCCAAGAGCGAGTGCTAAGTCACTTCAGTTGTGTCCAACTCTTTGCAACCCTGTAGGCTATAGCCCACCAGGCATCCAAGAGAGTCTACCTTTTAACTGAATTGCCTGAAATTCAGGAAACAATGTTCTTTTCGTTTTCACAATTTCTCCTGTACCTTCAGCTATTCTCTGTTTTTATCCCTAAAGTTGCTTATTCTGCATTTTTGTTTAAGCACACAGATTTAACTGTTTTTATTTCTTTTACTCTTTTTGTAGAAATGGCTATCAATTTTATCCTCTATTTTAAGAAAAAAATTATCCTTTCTATTGCTTTTTAATCTTAGTTATTTCCTTTTTCTGCTTTCTTTGGGTACCAGTGCATGTTCTTCCTTCTATCCTTATGAGTTGAATTTTTATTTTCTTTGATTCAGAAAAAAAGTTCTCCTATTCTATCTCTGTATATTTATTATCCACCTATTCTTGTATCTCTTCTAGAACTACTGTTGGTAATGCTTTTTCTGTCATTAATACTTATAATCTTTTATCTCACAGTTTCCCATGAGATTAATAATGTACTCCGAAATCTGGAAGAGTTACAAAGTTTTTTCCCACTTTGCTTATTTAACTTCTCTCACTATTAGCTAACTCTTTTAATGCCTCCAACAAATACTTTTTAATGTTTCAGAGATAGTCTTGGTTTGTGATCATCCTTACTTCTTCCAGTTATGCATGCCATCTATTTTCATCTTTTCATTTCAGCCTATTACAATTCTATTTTTTTTTCAGAGAATCTATATTGGTTTCAATTGTTTTCATGATGCAAAAAGTCTCCAGGGTTTTTGTTTTGAATATTGAAATATATCCCTTTTATTACAGCACTCTCACATGTGTAATTGTAACTATAATTGACTGGTTCTCTTCAAGTCTTGTTCTTGATAGCACTGTCTTTTGATGAAATTTTTAGAATTACTGATTTGTGTGTTATGCCTTTTCCTAGAATTGAATAATATTGTGGATGGTTTCTTATTATATAATAGTAGTAATACTACTACTAATAATAACAACAACAATAAGAAGTTATATTTCAGTTTAAATTTTAGAACCATAGTAGCTAAAAGGAATTGCAGACATTGCTATCTTAAAATCCAAAGAGATGTGGTCAGATTTCTCATGAGTAGCATTGCCAAAATTATAAAACACAACAGCACAATTTACTTAGGAGATTGTTGTGAGTTGACTTTGCCTTCACAATGCAAGGACTGCATTTAAAAAAATAGGTCTTCTAGCAGTTCAGATAAAATCATTGTTCTTCTCTATCTTCCCCTTTATTATTCTACTTTTTGGAGGCAAGTATTTATATATTAGTCATAAGTGCTTCATCACAAAATGTGACATAATTGGCAACTCCTTGAAGACATGGGAACTTTCTCTTGTCTGCAGAGTAATAGTTTCTTATAATAAGAAACACATGTGAGGAATTTTTTTTAACTATGTCTAGACTTGGGATCTTTCCCAAGAGAGCCTCCAGGTGTTTATCTAAGCATAACAGGCCAAATTACTACATTTTAGAGGCTGGGAAATAGAAATGGCATAACAGAAGTATAAACGTGACTGGACAGCCTCATAATTCTAAAATGAATTTGGAAACTGGAGAACATTGAATGAAATTAATACGCTGGAACTACGGGTTGAATTTAATGTGAATTTCTATTCATTAATCTTCAATGGATGTGACTTCTCTGAGTTCTTTTTCACATTCGATTCTGCTTTGTCACTTATAAAATGTAAATTTCCCTAACTTCATGTGAAACTTTCACAGTAGACCTGTGATCTCAAGTCATTTCATACTATTGCACTAATTCAATGATAAATTCACAAGGCTCACTTAGATCTTGATTCAGAAAAACCCCAAGAGGACACAAGGCTCATTCATCAGAGAAAGCTTATTCATAAATCTCTCTTTTTTTCCTTGAATGAACAAATTAAACTCTTCAAGGTTCTCAAAGGAAAATTGGCTGTGACAGTCACTTACCTATTGTCTTCCACCCAAAACCACTCCTCTAGGGTATGTCTTGTGATTCTGGGTCTTGGAGTATATATTTCTTTGCCAGATGACTTCACTGAAGGTCCTGCCAATATGGAGGATGAGGGGGATCTCCGAAGGCATAGTGTTTTTCTTTCTTCTCTGCATTCCATTCTTGCTAGTGTCACCTCCCCAGTAACAAAAATTGTAGGGACTTCGCTGATGGTCCAGTGGCTAAGACTTCGAGCTCCCAATGGAGGGGTCCCAGGTTCCATCCCTGATCAGGGAACTAGATCCCATATTCAGCAACTGAATATCTGGTATGCCACATGAAGATCTCATATGCTGCAACTAAGACTTTGCACAGCCAGACAAAGAAACTAATGAAAAATTTTTCCCAAGCTCATATTTCTTCTGTTGTTCAAGAGACCAACTGTTGTGTAACCAATTTTCTATATTAAATTCTCTCAGTTGAAATACGTATTAGCTTTCACTTTTATGACTAAACCCCAAAAGATACAGCATTAGTAACAGTCCTAGAAAACAGATCTTCAAGGATGGGATACCAGTTTGCAGCTTTTGTGTGTGTGTGTATGTGTAAAAATAAGCCTCCAATATCAATTTGCAACTTCTACTAGAAGAAGTTTGCTTCCACCTGGTATACAGCATATTCATTCTTGCCTCAGATTGATTCTGATTCTCCTGACCTCTGCCAGAGGTCCTCAGAGATCTTAATCATCTTGATATTTCACAGACATCATACTGGCCTAGTACTAGGATGATATCACACTGCTTGTACCCAATGCACAACAATTATTAATAGCCAAGTATTTTAGATGGCTTAAAAAGATACATGCAAGGGCTTCCCTGGTGGCTCAGTGGTAAAGAATCACCCACCTGCCAGTGCAGGAGACGTGGGTTCAATCTCTGATCTGAAAAGACCCCAGATGCTGTGCGGAGCAACAAAACCCTTGTGACACAACTATTGAGCCTGTATCCTAGCGCCTGGGAGCCACAACAACTGAAACCCAGGTGTTCTAGAGCCCATGATCAGCAACAAGAGAAGCCACCGCAGTGAGATGCCCATGCACCACAGCTAGAGAGTAGCCCCCACTCACTGAAGCTAGAGAAAAAGCCCACATAGCAAGGAAGACCCGCGCAGCTGGAAAAAAAAAAAAAAGAAAACTTTTAAAAGGATACATGTAAGCCAGAAGGTAGGAAAGGAAACCCATAAAAATTCAGGTGACTGTCACCTCAATGAAGTTATTCCAAGACTCTCAAAGTGCCTCAAACAAAAATGAATGCCCTATGGAGCCTCTTGCCAAGTGCAGTAAGACAATCAAGGGGAAAATTTTTACAAAGCCACACCCTTTATTCTCGCCTGGAAAATTCCATGGACAGAGGAGCCTGGCAGGCTACAGTCCATGGGTCCGCAGAGTCCAACATGACTGAAGCGACTTAGCACGAACGCATGCACCTGATTACTAAAATTAATATATGTGCAGTGATCTTGGACATAATGTTTCAGTGTCTAAAGGCCATGGGGATTATATTGGTACTTGGAACCAAGAAATTTTGGCCTTATTTCTGGAAAGATGGACACAAAGTAATATCAACAAGGAACACTTCCATGTGCTGTATCACAAGATTACTTTGCCAGGGCTTAAAGATTTTTGAAAGGTTTGAAAATATATCACTACATTTTTAATTTTCATGTCAAAATGGCTATAAATGATAACTTTAAAAAAAGATCTATTTTTTAAAAGATTTGCCAAAAGAATCACATTTGTTAAACAAGAGATAGTAATTTGTCTTTTCAATTGTGAGATAAGCATAGCTCAAGGCAGGAAATGTGACTTATATTCATCCAAGGAACTCAATTAACTTCCCATTCTGTAGCGTCTAGTGCTTCAAATGAATAAATTTCCAAAGATAAGACTCATGTAAAAAGAGGCTTGTTACCCAAAATGTGGACAAGGGAAGCCCGGTAATTGCACACTACACTGCAAAACTCAGTCATAGTTACAAATTTTTCTATTATACTCAGAGATGTGTTGGTAGAAGTGCATTAACCAACTAGCCAAAAAGAAAGTCTTGATTTCTAGAATCTGCCATTATCCCTGGTATAAATATTTTAAACATGGTTCATTTCAAGATACCAAGTTGATGTCACTGGAAAGAAATTTGCACAATTTACTCTCATGAGCCTGAGTCCATCAGCCTCATCATGCTGCTAACTTTAGATAAAATTTCACATTCTCTAAAACTGAATTTGCAGTGTTGCAAACAAAACACAGAATTATCATGAAATACAATAATTTTTTCTCCATAAGTTGAAAATATTTTGTATTAGGAATTGGATGACATTTTATATTTAACCATTATGAAACATCTATCTTGCCCCCAAAGTCAGCATATTAGTTTAAAATGTTAATAAGAAAGATCTTAAAAACACTAGTAAGACAACTATGTGTTAATAAGATATCTGTACTTTTAAAAATTAATGTAGGTATAATTTTGATAACATTTATTTTTTATAATTTCAATAGAAGCAGAGATATTGGAATCATTTTTGTGTTTTGTTTTGAATCTCTCAGTTGCATCTGGGTTTTTGCAACCCCATGGATGTAGATTGCCAAGGTCCTCTGTCCATGGGATTTCCCAGCCAAGAATACTGGAGTGGGTTGCCATTTTCTTCTCCGGGGATCTTCCTGACCCAGGGATAAAACACGTGTCTCCTACTTGGTAGGTGGATTATTCACCATGGTGCCACTGGAAGCCCATGCCTTGTATAAATACTTGTACCAATATTCAGAATAAAGACAAAATTACTGAATTCTCCTGATTTGGTATTCTTCAGTTAAGGAAGAAAATTGTCAAGGAAAAAAAATATTTGTTGCATTTTGAATCAGGTTCAGCAGGTAAATGAGAGTTAGATTTTTGAGTCTTCTGGAATCTATTCTGTGGCCACAGATCCATGAGGGGCTAGGGAGTTATTATATTTGAGACTCCATATGTCTTATGAATGCTTTTCATCCACATATGTTACAAGTTCTTTAGTATCATGTTGAAATCTGTACATTTCTTATGTTAAAAAGTGGTCTTCTTTATTGAAGTTTGAGTACATTAGAAACCACAGCTATGGTCCTTTCAAAGCAAATTTGAAAGCCTCTGTTAATTTTTCAGGAATCAGTTCAAAGTAAGACTGTGAATGGACTTTGCCCAAGGAAGAAAAGGAATTTTGTAAATGTGCTTTCCATATTTCATGTATATATGCATTCATCTACAGATACATTCATTATCCACATGTTAAATTCAGTCAATAAAAGTTTTTTAATCTCTACTGTATGCTAGAC
The DNA here is from genome assembly GCF_003369695.1 of Bos indicus x Bos taurus. Classification (NCBI taxonomy): domain Eukaryota; kingdom Metazoa; phylum Chordata; class Mammalia; order Artiodactyla; family Bovidae; genus Bos; species Bos indicus x Bos taurus. The sequence continues at coordinate 23,567,260 of NC_040096.1, read as the reverse complement.
AATGGGCTGGGCTGAGGCTAAAGCTAAGGACCAGAGGGACATGGTCCCTGTTCTCATGCTTCATTCAGGCCAGCCTGAAGGAGAAGTAATAAAAAAAAAAAAAAAATCATTGCCATTGAGGAGCTTATTTAACGGAGGAATTGCAAGACACTAAGAGGGTCCCTTTACCATCTATCAGATGGCAAAGAATCTGCCTGCAATGTGGGAGACTCAAGTTCAACTGCTGGGGTGGGAAGATCCCCCAGAGAGGGAAAGGCTACCCACTCTAGTATTCTTGCCTGGAGAATGCCACAGACAGAGGAGCCTAGTAGGTTACAGTCCATGAGGTCGCAAAGAGTTGCACATGACTAAAGCGACTTAACATGCAAATTTTTTTTCAGATTATTTCCTAATATAGTTTATTAAAAGGTATTGAATATAGTTCCCTATGCCATACAGTTGGACCTTGTTGTTTCTCCATTTTATATACAGTGATTTGTAGCTTTTAATCCCAAACTTCAAATTTATCCCGCTCCAGCCCTCTTCCCCTTTGGTAAGCATAAGTATGTTGATTTTTCTTTTGTTTGTTTGTTTTGATGTGGACCAATGGCAACCACAGAAAGACAGAAAGACAAATATCATATGATATCCCTTATGCTGCTAAGTCACTTCAGTCGTGTCCAACTCTCTGCGACCCCATAGACGGCAGCCCACAAGGCTCCCCCGTCCCTGGGATTCTCCAGGCAAGAACACTGGAGTGGGTTGCCATTTCCTTCTCCAATGCATGAAAGTGAAAAGTGAAAGTGAAGTCGCTCAGTTGTGTCCAACCCTTAGCATGGACTGCAGCCTACCAGGCTCCTCCATCCATGGGATTTTCCAGGCAAGAGTACTGGAGTAGGGTGTCATTGCCTTCTCCGATATCCCTTATATATGGAAGCTAAAGAAATGATACAAATGAACTTATTTACATTACAGACACAGACTTACAGACATAGAAAACATGCTTGTAGGGACTTCCCAGGTGGTCCAGTGGTTTTGACTTTGCCTTCCAGTACTCTTGCCTGGAAAATCCCATGGACGGAGGAGCCTGGTAGGCTGCAGCCCATGGGGTCGCTAAGAGTCGGGCACGACTGAGTGACTTCACTTTCACTTTTCACTTTTTCACTTTCATGCATTGGAGAAGGAAATGGCAACCCACTGCAGTGTTCTTGCCTGGAGAATCCCAGGGACAGGGGAGCCTGGTGGGCTGCCGTCTATGGGGTCACACAGAGTCGGACACGACTGAAGCAACTTAGCAGCAGCAGCATTTTTAACATCTTTATTGAATTTGTTACAATATTGCTTCTGCTTTATGCCCTTAGGAATAAGGGATCTTAGCTCTTGCACCAGGGATGAAACTGTACCCCCTGCATCAGAAGGCAAACTCAAAACCACTGGACCACCTGGGAAGTCCCTACAAGTATGTTTTCTATGTCTGTGAGCCTGTGTTTGTTATGTAAATAAGTTCATTTGTATCATTTCTTTAGCTTCCATATATAAGGGATATCATATGATATTTGTCTTTCTGTGCAATTTTAATGGCTGCTTAGTATTTACTAATATGAATACAGCTTCAGTTCAGTTCAGTTGCTCAGTCATGTCTGACTATTTGCAACCCTGTGGACTGCAGCACGCCAGGCCTCCCTGTCCATCACCATCTCCCGGAGCTTGTTCAAATTCATGTCCAAGTCAGTGATGCCATCCAACCATCTCATCTGCTGTCATCCCCTTCTCCTCCCACCTTCAAACATTCCCAGCATCAAGGTTGTTTCAAATGAGTCAGTTCTTCACATCAGGTGGCCAAACTATTGGAGTTTCAGCTTCAGCATCAGACCTTCCAATGAATATTCAGGACTGATTTCCTTTAGGATGGAATGGTTGGATCTCCTTGTAGTCCAAGGGACTCTCAAGAGTCTTCTCCAACATCACAGTTCAAAAGCATCAATTCTTCAGAGCTCAGCTTTCTTTAGAGTCCAATTCTCACAGTCATACATGACTACTGGAAAAACCATAGCTTTGACTAGATAGACCTTTGTTGGCAAAGTAGTGTCTCTGCTTTTTAATATGCTGTCTAGGTTGGTCATAGCTTTTCTTCCAAGAAACAAGCGTCTTTTAATTTCATGGCTACAGTCACATCACATCTACAGTGATTTTGGAGCCCCCCAAAATAAAGTCTCTCACTATTTTCCATTGTTTCCCCATCTGTTTGCCATGAAATGATGAGGCCGGATGCCATGATCTTAGTTTTCTGAATGTTGAGCTTTAAGCCAACTTTTTTACTCTCCTCTTTCACTTTCAACAAGAGGCTCTTTAGTTCTTATTCACTTTTTGGCATAAGGGTAGTGTCATTTGCATATCTGAGGTTATTGATATTTCTCCCAGCAATCTTGATTCCAGCTTGTGCTTCATCCAGCCTGGCATTTCACATGATGTACTCTGCATATAAGTTAAATAAGCAGGGTGACAATATACAGCCTTGACGTACTACTCTCTGATTTGGAACCAGTCTGTTGTTCCATGTCCAGTTCTAACTGTTGCTTCTTGACCAGCATACAGACTTCTCAAGAGGCAGGTCAGGTGGTGTGGTATTCCCTTCTCTTTAAGGATTTTCCACAGTTTGTTGTGATCCACACAGTCAAAGGCTTTGGCATAGTCAATAAAGCAGAAGTAGATGTTTTTCTGGAACTCTCTTGCTTTTTTGATGATCAAATGGATGTTGGCAATTTGATCTCTGGTTCCTCTGCTTTTTCTAAATCCAGCTGGAACATCTGGAAGTTCACATTCATGTACTGTTGAAGCCTGGCTTGGAGAATTTTGAGCATTACTTTGCTAGCATGTGAGATGAGTGCATTCTTTGGCAATGCCTTTCTTTGGGATTGGAATGAAAACTGACCTTTTCCAGTCCTGTGGCCACTGCTGAGTTTTCCAAATGTGCTGGCATATTGAGTGCAGCACTTTCACAGCATCATCTTTTAGGATTTGAGATAGCTCAACTGGAATTCTATCACCTCCACTAGCTTTGTTTGTAGTGATGCTTTTTCAGGCCCACTTGACTTCACATTCCAGGATGTCTGGCTCTAAGTGAGTGATCACACCATCATGGTTATCTGGGTCATGAGGATCTTTTTTGTACAGTTCTTCTGTGTATTGTTGCCACCTCTTCTTAATATCTTCTGCTTCTGTTAGGTCCATACCAGTTCTGTCCTTTATTGTGGCCATCTTTGCATGAAATGTTCCCTTGGTACCTCTAATTTTCTTGAAGAGATCTTTAGTCTTTCCCATTCTGTTGTTTTCCTCTATTTCTTTGCATTGATCACTGAGGAAATCTTTCTTATCTCTCCTTGCTATTCTTTGGAACTCTGCATTCAAATGAGTACATAAATAAATCTCCAAATATCAAGCAGAGATTTTTTAACTGAGAAGAGCTCAAATAATTTACAGGTTCTGTAGTCTTTAAAAAGACAATTCACAGTGCATTGCTCCATATGATTTATTCTATAGTTTTATGATACTCTGTTTAAATAGCTTTGTAAATCAGAAACATATATATTTATGATAGCATTTATTTTTGTATTATGTCTCCAGAGACTCAGAATGAATCGAATGCTTAAGATAGACAAAAAAGTTTGGGGCAAGCTTTGTTCAGCTACTCCACCTGGCAGAGCAAACCAAGAGCCAAGGTTTTAGAACTTTATGCCAGACCACACTGCCTTCTCCAGCCTCTATAACTTCAGATACATTTCAGCTTTTTTTTTTTTTTGCCATACACATGTGACTGTGATTATGAAGCAAGGTCAACTTTGCTTCAGAGTTGATTTTCTCTTTTACCCTCTTCTGTCTCTCTCCTTTGCTTTTTCCTGTTCTCATGAATGTGTGTGTTTGTGTATGTGTGTATGTGTGTTTGCACAGCTCTTCCAAGGGCACAGTGCAAAACCTGAGACAGCCAACATAGTAGTTAAATGTAGGGGGCTTAGTGTTGGCCAGGAGCCCACAGAAAGCTCCCAGTAACCTCAGAGCAGACTCCAAGTCTTTGTCTTTCATGGCTTGTGGCTCCTAATAAATATTTATGAGATTGAACTGCATTGTTCTCCATTGTTATTCATGTAATCTGGTTCCACAAACATTAGCTTCCATATATTTGTAAAAATATGCATTTCAGATGGGCAAAGGTAGTTTCTACAGTAAAATAATTTTATTCATGTATTCAAAAAAGGGGTTATTGAATGTTGACCCTTTACAGGCACTGATGATGTAGGCAGTAGAGATAGAGCAATGAACAAAATCGGCAAATCACTCACTTCTTGAAGCTTGATGCTTGCAGAGGGGGCAGAAGATATACAAATAAGCAAATACATGTATATAAACTATCAGATGGTAGTGAGCATGACACTGGTATGTTGAACAAGTACCAATGTCTACTCTCTCTTTCTCTCTTTTTCCTGGTTCAAATATATTCAGAGAGGAATGTGTCTTCATCTTGCCCCTAGATGAATATTCCATTGAGTTTGAGACTTTTCTGTTCACACTCAGGCAAAAAACAAGCAACAAGCCAACAAATAAAGCCTTTTGATTCCCTGAGGTCACAAATATAATCTCAATTTAGTAGTTAGCATGTCTATTCTTATGCAAGAATCAAAACTCCAGACTTGAATCAGAGTCACCCCTTCTCCGACTGGGGACGACTGTGCTAGCCACGGCAATGGCTGGGCGGTAAAATAGAGTTCCCCTCTCTCTATCTACGTGGAGTTCTCCAGATCAGAACTTGAGTTTCAGGTCCTCTGATCTGGAGAGAACAGATCTCATCACTCATCCTGAGCCTGGTGAATGGACAGTTACAGCTGAGTCTGCCTCTCAGGGGGTGTATCTTTAGGCTCATGTTAGATCCTGAGTGAGGGCCCCCAGTGCAGCTTCTGAGTCCTGAGGGAAGTCATGCTTCTGGGGAAGACTTCAAAAGTCTACTGCTTTCTGCCCCTTCATCCACATCTTCATTGTGAATAGTCACGCATCATTTATTTTGATAAACTCTGCAGGGCAACGTGACCCTAAATCACACAGCTGCATCCTGCCGCCTTGGGCCACCTTGGGGTGCTCAGGCAGGAGTCTGTAATTCGTTCCCCATACATTATCCTTACCGCCAACCCAGACACAGGAAGCCCAGAGATTCCTCTATCACTAAGCTTCAGATCAGAAGTCAAGGAGTATTCACGGTGTCTCCACAGGGGAGGGGGCGGAAAAGGTCTTCCCCAAACCCTCTCTGACACCTTTGAATATTCTTGATATGGCTGAATCACTGAGCCATTTTTCCTACATGTTCACTTTAGTTTCTCTCCATGGTGTGGGGAGGAGGTGATCTGTCTTGCATGCACATTGCCAAAAACCCTTGTACTCTGTTAAAAGTGAGCTGGGAGAAACATGTTCAAGACACGGACAGGGCTGGGAAGAAGGATCATCATGGATGGAGAGGGCGTGGCGGGGAGGGGAGATCATACAGGTAGTCAGACTTCCTCTCTGAGAAGATGAAAATTGAGAGGAGACTGAAGTAAGGAATTGAGCCCTGAGGATGTCTCTGGAAAGAATAGTCTAGACAAAGGGAACCACAAGGGCAGAAGCCCTTGGGCAGGAGTGTCTGGAACACACCAATAGAAGAGTAGGGGGTCAGGAGGAGGAGCCTAGTGAGAAAGGGATCCAGGAGGCTGTCACAGAAGTGGCAGGAAGACAGTTCACGTCCGGCCCACTAAGTCAGGGCAACAATCTTTGGATTTTATTTGAGTGACAAGAGAGTCATTTCTTTGTTTTAAGTGGCAGGAAAACTCAAGAGAGGAACTCTGCCACTACAACTGAGCATAAAACAATGAAATATAAGGAATTCTCCAAGCCACTAGAGTGGCTAACCTTTCCCTTCGCCAAGGGATCTTCCCAACCCAGGGATCGAACCTAGGTCTCCTGCATTGCAGGTGGATTCTTTACCAGCTGAGCCACCAGGGAAGCCCAGTGAGATGTAGTATTACTTGGGACAGCCACTTAGCTGATCAGTTGATAATTAAGATTGTTTTATTTCAGCATCCTTAGCACATGAAAGAGACTGAAGACAGCGTTGTTAATCGGCTATACTTCAATATAAAATTTAAAAACTTAAAGTTAAAAAAATAGATGACCTTGAATGGAGACTCATAGTTCTGTTATCTTAGGTTCTCTTCTTAAATACCGGTTAATATTGTTCTACAGCCAGGCCCTCTCCCTTCCCCGAACGTCTAGATCCAGATGAAATGAGTTGGAAGTGATCACACTGAGTGAACACAAACTGACGGGGGGTACAGCAGAGGGCGCAGTCAGGGGCCAGTCCTCCTCGGAGTCGGGATGTGGAGGTGCTAGGAGAGATACAGTCTGGGGGGCCCAGCCCTGGCTCCTGTGTGGACCAGGCTTCTATGCTGCCCTGGAACCACTGGTCCTTGGTCTGGAAAGCCCAAGACCATCATGCCCGCTGGCCTCCCCTGAGCCTGACTCAGCACAGGCATTCAGAGATACCCACCAACCAGAGGGCCTGCAGCGTGGTGGGGCTGGATATGTATCCAGGTGGACGGAAAGGAGAACTCCATGGTGGAAAATTGCTTTCAGGGCCAGGAGGAGTTCCATTTCAGCTGCAACGAGAGGCCAGGAAGGGAGGAAAGGGCTGGCAAGGATGGCAGAGGCATGGCTATAAGCATGTACCTCACCCTAGTCCCAGGACACAGCAGCTGCTAGGTATGAGCTCGTGTCTTCTGTGCTCCCTTAGAAGGTGGTGCGGGGAACAGAGGAGAAATCCAGGGCTTCCAGGCACAGTCCTCAACCTTATCGCGTGCCAGGATCAGCTGAGAACTTCACTGGGCAAGTGCGTGGTCCCCGGTCCCAGATTTCCTGGCTTAAATGGTCTGGGGTGCAAGCTGACCATGGGGATTTGGGGAAGCCTCCCCAAAGGTGCAGTCAAAGTTGAAATGGATAGCTGCCAGCTGATTAGAACTTGGCCTACCAACTGTGTGCTTAAGGTCACATCACTTAATACTCAAGGCCAGCTGACAGAGAGGCAGGCACAGTGCTATGACCTAGGACACTTTTAGGGCCCTACAAAATGTTATAATTTCATTTTTTCTAATTAATTAATTTGTTTATTGGCTATGCTGGGTCTTCGTTGCTGCATGTGGGCTTTCTCTAATTGTAGTTAGCGGGGGTTGCTCTCTAGTTACGATGTGCAGGCTAGTCGTGGGAGTGACTTCTCTTGTTACAGGGCACGGGCTCTAAGCACATGGGCTCAGTAGTTGTGGCGCATGGGCTTAGTTATGTGGAAACGTCCTGGACAGGGGTCAAATCCGTGTCCCCTGCTTTGGCAGGGGGTTTCTTAACCACTGGACCCCCAGGGAAGTCCTATTATTTAATTTTAACCAGAAGAAAAAAATGAATATGACCCAGCCTGGGTTATAGCCATCTTTAAACCCACATAGTTGCAAAATGTCACTTTTTTTTTTTTTTTTTAATGGAGGAAGGAACTGATGAAAGTATAAATGTCTGGAAGTCCTGGAAAGTCACAGTGCAGTCCCTGCTGGTCTGCAGGTCTGTGAAATGAGTTCATACAGAACCACCCACCCCAGCCAGTTGCTATGAGGGCACACAGAAATGCCACTTCTATCTCCAGCAGCTTTGGACTTCACGGCCCTCTTATACTATTTCCCCAATCATTGCTTTGAGATTTCATGAAAATACTTTATTCTTACAGAATCTGTTATCTTACATGCATTTGTGGGAGACAGAAAGCAAATTTCTATGCAGGAAAGGCAACCACAGGCTTTGCCCATCACAGATGTTCAACCTGGACTGGTTGTTTTGAACTGGGTGAGGGGCAGTGGGGCAAACACTTTAAGACATCGGATCTTTGCAGCACATGCTAAGTCACTTCAGTTGTGTCCGACTGTGCGACCCCATAGACGGCAGCCCACCAGGGCCCACCTTCCCTGGGATTCTCCAGGCAAGAACACTGGAGTGGGTTGCCATTTCCTCCTCCAATGCATGAAAGTGCAAAGTGAAAGTGAAGTCACTCAGTCGTGTCCGACTCCTAGCGACCCCATGGACTGCAGCCTACCAGGCTCCTCCGTCCATGGGATTTTCCAGGCAAGAGTACTGGAGTGGGGTGCCATTGCCTTCTCCAATGCAGCACATGTGTTGCTGCAAATCTGTTACATGCCAGGAGGATGGGAGCACTTTAGAGAACATCTTCTTGTGGGTCCCAGATCTATGTGACCATCAAGATCACCAGGGGAACCTCTTGCTATACCAGATCTGCTAAATTAGCGTATCTAAGGGCAAGGCTGTATATGCTGAAAATATCCTAAGCATCTGTGTATGTGTGTGTGTGTGTCCCCAGAGGAACAGAAGAATCAGCCAGACTTGCAAATCGCTGCTTTTGAAGGTCTCTTGAGCCAGATATTCTCTGTTTGCATCCTCAGATCCATTCCCATCCCTCCTCCACCCCACAGGCAGACTCTTTAGCATCCCTAGGTTCACTTGCCCTCTGGGTTCCAGCTGGGTTTGGCCCACGGAGACACTGACAGGAGCGACAGTGCGGTGACAGCAAGCATTTCTCTACATGGCCCCACGTCCCACAATGTCCCTCCATCTCTGGGCACTCTTCTCCTGTAGCTCTCTCCAGGTTCTGAGAAATACTCCCTACCCTTGTTCCTCTGTGTGAGTGCTAAGTCACTTCAGTTGCATCCAATTCTTTGAGACCCTATGGACTGTCACCCACCAGGCTCCTCTGTCCATAGGATTCTCCAGGCAAGAATACTGGAGTTGCCATGCCCTCTTCCAGGGGATCTTCCCAACTCAAGGATCAAACTGGCATCTCTAACTGTTCTCATTGGCAGGTGGATTCTTTACCACTAGCGCCACCTAGGAAGAAGCCTCTAGGCAGAGAACCCCAGAGTTCTTCACTTTCCCTTGCTTGGCCTCCATGACCTACTCTATCCTTGGAAATAAGCCCTTCATTAAACTCAGTTCAATTGCCTCCCCTGGGACTCTGCCATCTCTTCCCTGGTGGGACCCCAAATATTCTCATCCTGTAGTCTAATTTTCTTGCAGGTAATCCTACTATCCGAATATGATCGCCTCCGTGGTCCGGAAATGCAATACCACCATTTATGTTATGTTATTACAGTGTACTTTCTGTGGATTCAAAACAAAAGCAAAAGAAATCTGACATTGGTGCTTCCCTTTAGCTCGACAGCACTGTATAAGATTGTTATTATCAGCACCGTGATAGCTGAAGACATTGAAGCACCATGAAGGGAAGGTAACTTGGTCACATTGCCCCAACACGGCAGCTGCACCTCTCGTGGGCCCACATGCTCCTCACTGAGAGAACTCCTCAACTACCAGGGAGGAGGCAGCCCTCAGACCTGGCATGAAGAATTTACTTCTCATCAGCTGGCCAGTCATAGCTCCTAGACTGTAGCCGTCTCAACTGCACCCCAGCCTTGCTGCGAATTCTGGAAAGGCCCTTAGTGAAATAAATTTTTCCCTGTGATTGATGGGCCTGAAATTCATGCCATGGATCCGGGGCCGTCGGCTTTTTCTTCTTGTTGTTGCTGAGACAGCACTATAAAACATAATGTATGGCCACATCAGAGTGGGTATTTTCCAGGAAAAATGCTTGCTTCTACTTAAGTTTTATGGGGGTCCCCACTTCACATCTCCTTTGGAGCGCTCACAAAGCTTTTCTGGTTGATTCTGTCCCAAAGAAACCTATGGGACCAAAAGCCACATCATCTACTCCAACAGATGAAGGGGAGGAGTGGCTCTTTTGAGAGGAAATGGTATACTTTTTGCTTTGCTTTAACTCTTTGTGGGCAAGAGAGGAGGGGGAATGTGTGTTGTGCCTGGGAGTAATTATCTTCCTTTCCGGGAATCACTCATAGACTTGGATATTGAGATGAAATCTGCTGGAACGGAGGATCTTTCCCATTTGGAGAGAGAAACATTGGATCTACAGCATGCCTGGTCGTTTCTCTCTTGTTATTTAGCTTTTTCTGGGCTTCAGTTACCTCATTGAAATTCGAGATAATGATGTCCACTTAAAGGGAAATTGGAAGGATTATGGTGGCTGATAAAAGTCAACATGCTACACAAATGTAAACTATCTTTTACCTTTGTGATCCTTTGGAACTCATAATTTGAAAATATTTTTATGTTGAGTCCTTTATTCAGGCCCCATAGATTTGGTCCCTTGAGGACATTTCTATTTGTTCTCTATAAATATACATCCCAGTAAAGCTGAGCCTGATGACCAAGTCAATATCTTCACTCAATCCAATCACTTGGGGGTTGAGAGTGAACATGGCACCCAGATTTATGAAAAGACCGCTAGGGTCAGACAGAGTTGGGTTGAGTCTCACCTCTCCTCGAATGGGCTATGTAACCAAGACCAAGTCTTTGTTCAAAATGTATTAAGATTCTTCCAAGGAATGACAACAGAGCATGAAACCCAGCATAAGTGGGGGGAGAATGAGTCTTTAGGAGTGTAGGACTCTGTACTCTGGCATGTAACCTTGTGTGTGACCTTGAGGGGTTCATTTAACTGCTCTGGTTTTCTGCTTTGGTTTTCTCACATTTAAATGAAGGGAGAGTGACTGTTTGTCAAGGCTAGGGGGCATAGCACAGGTCTTGGCACAAAGAGAAGCTCAGAAAGCAGAGTTACTGTTCTGTCATTCACAGTCCTTCCCAATATCCTTTGGCTTAGGGATTATAAGCAACATTGATGGTGCTTTAGCTTATTCCTTGCATTAATCACTTTTTATTAATAGAATAAAAGGAGCATTAGATCTAGGTGAAGTAGGAGTGGGATTAACTGTCATTATCTGATGTTGATTATTCTGAAATATTACATGTGCATGCTCAGTCGTGTCCAACTCTTTGTGACCACATGGACTGTAGCCCACCAGGCTCCTCTGTCCATGGGATTTCCCAGCCAAGGATACTGGAGTGAGTTGCCATTTCCTCATCTAGGGGATCTTCCTGACCCAGGGATTGAACCACTGTCTCCCGTTTCTCCTGCACTGGCAGGCAAATTCTTTACCACTGAGCCATCAAGGAAGCACATGAACTATTACAGTTGAGTCCAAATTGAGCAGCAGAAAAAAAATTCTTTTAAAAATGAGTTAGAATGTAAATAGACTAAACAAACAGACAAACAAGACAATCTCTTTGGTCATTGTATTCCTAGTGGGCAATGTCAGGTCATCAATATTCAAGGATCAGCCAACTATGGCCCACAGACTAAATCCAGCTCACCACCTGTTTTTATAAATAAAGTTTTATTAGAACACAACCACATTCATTCATTAACCCATTGCCCAGGGCTACTTTCATGCCACATGGTAGAGCCGAGTAGTTGGAACAAAGACCATTTGATCACAGAGGCTCCACAGTAAAAAATTCTCAGTCCCTGGTTAATATAGTCTTTGCAGGGTTGATGTGTGTGTGCAAGGTAATAGATGAGAATAAATGTACTTTGTAAAAGGAATAGCACTGCAAAAATATGGGGCTTCCCTGGTGGCTCAGTGGTAAAGAACCCATCTGCCAAAGCAAGAGACCAGGTTTTGATCCCTGGGTTGGGAAGATCCCCTGGAGAAGGAAATGGCAACACACTCCAGTATTTTTGCCTGGAGAATCCCATGGATGGAGGAGCCTGGTGGGCTACAGTCCATGGGATCGCAAAGAGTCAGACACAACTGAGCGACTAAACCACCACCCAAGGCAGAAATACAAGAGTGGATTAATCCTTAACACAGACCCACTGTGTTGTTGAGTCTGCTAAAGGTTGCTTGAAAAAAAAAGAGAGAAATACACAGGAGGTAATTAAGTGATCAGTCAACACTTTTATTAGGTGCCAATTATGGGCAAAGTGCCTTGGTAGCTATCACCTCAGGGATGGAGTCTGGCTGGCAAACAGCTGGAGTGTCATGCCATGGCTGCAGGGTATAAACAAAAGAAAAAGAAAATGAAGGAAAACATAGACTTTGTTCAAAAAAAAAAAAAAAATCAAAACTTTTCAGTTTCTTCCAGTAGTCCCTCCAGCTCTGATATAGTTAAATTCTCAGCTGTGGTTTCTTAGGGCAAGAAAAAAAAAAAAAAAAACACTGCTTTAGGAAAGCTGCCAGTCCCCGACATTGGAGCCCTTGGGTTTTGGGGGTAGTGATCAAAAGACCCATATTCTCCTCCATCATGAAAGGTTAAGCCTCCACATCGCACTTTTAGGAGTACACGTTTAATGTTGCTGCTCAGCTGCAGAAATGCTAGGAACCTTAATAAAGGTATTTAACGTGGGCTTATTCAGCCCCCAACACATGCCTCCCTGTTGAGATCAGGGCAAATGTTCTTCAGCACACACACAAAAGCCAGACTGTGTGAGCAAGCCAGTCGGCTGCAAGGCTCTTGGCAGATTTCCATCATTGTTATGATGGGCGGAGTGCCACAGGGTGATTTGCTGCGGGGAGGCTGTGGCCAGGGCTTCTGCCCAAAGAGCATCAAATTCTCCCATCTCTAATCACTTGACTGCTGGCCTTTCATCTACAAACCCAGCCCCCACACCGCACCGTCCATCCTGCCAAATTTGAATAACCAGCTCCAGAGCGGCTCCCGTTGCTGGATAAAGCACACCTTCCTCTAAGCGGGGATTCATGTTTCCTCTCTGGGCACAAAGCCATGAGCTGAAGCCTCCTTTCATCCTGAGATGGGGTTGTGCCGACTGATGGTTAGAGCTCCCTTCTGGGTCTCTGTCAGCACATGCAAATGAGATGGTTAAATTCAGAGAGAGACAGTTGTCTTTGTAAAACCTCTTGCATTCTTGTCTCAATGATGACAGTCTTTTATTTTAAAATAATGATCCCGTTCTCTTTAAGGGGCTCCCCTGGTGGCTCAGTGGTAAAGAATCTGCCTACCAAGCAGGAGATGTGGGTTCGATCCCTGGGGTGGAAGATTTCTGGGAGGAGGAAATGGCAATCCACTCCAGTATTCTTGCCTGGGGAATCCTATGGACAGAGGAGCCTGGTGGGCTACAGTCCATGGGGTCGCAGAGTCAGACACAACTTAACTTTAAGAGGTCTCCTCTTTCACCCTGGAGGTCTCTCTTTAAGACGAGGGTGGACATCTGCGGCTACTAACCCACCTTATTATATTCCTGATTATTGTAACAAATCACCTCTCAGGTTCTGATCTCTGTGGACCCCAAGGGCTCTCATCTCTCTGCCTAGTTCAGATGATGACAACCACTTCCTGCTCATCTTATAAGGACATTGTAAAAACGAATGAGATCATGTCTCTGAATAGAGCTCTAGAGGTGAAGCCCAGAGCCTGTTATCACATCCTCTTTTCCTCCATTCTCTCCTGACCTCTTTTTCTCAGCTTTTGCTCACCGAAGTTTCTACTCCCAAAGAGAAGAAAGTTCCCCATGGCAATCTCAGAAAGCCCACACCCAGCCTCTCCCCTACGTCTTTCCCAGGGGCATGTTCATTATAAACCAAAGACACACCCCAAAATGGTGCATAGTAACCAGCACTCATATGTTTACATTGGAATAAAGAATTTTGTTCTTGGAGTGCCAACAAGCCCATGCATTACTGAAATGTTATATCATAAAATCGAGGCCGTACCAACTTCCTGATGGATAAGCTCCAGATTCTAATATCATTGTGTGCTCACCAGGCCCTTTTATGTGTGGCTTCTCTGTGAAAAATTTTTTTTCCTTTTTTTTTCTTTTTTTAAATATTTCATTTATTTTAATATAGGAGTATAATTGCTTTGCAATGTTGTATTAGTTTCTGCTGTGCAACAAAGTGCATCAGCTATATGTATACATATATCCCCTCCCTCTTAAGCATCCCTCCCGCCCCCATCCCACCCCTCTAGGTCATCACAGAGCACTAAGCTGAGCTCCCTGTGCTTCCCAGTAGCTATTTTACACATGGCAGTTTGTGTATGTCAATGTTAATCCCCCAATTCATCCCACCCTCCCCTCCCCACGCTGTGTTCACATGTCCATTCTCTGTCTGCATCCCTATTCCTGCCTTGCAAATAGGTTCTCGATTCCACATATATTCATTAATATATAGTGTTTGTTTTTCTCCTTCTGACATACTTCACTCTGTATGACAGACTCTAAGTCTGTTGACATCTCTACAAATGACGTAGTTTTGTTCCTTTTTGTGGCCAAGTAATATTCCACCGTATATACGTGCCACATCTTCTCTATCCATTCTTCTGTTGATGGACATTCAGGTTGCTTCCTTGTCTTGGCTATTGTAACTAGTGCTGCAATTAACATTGGGGTATATATGTCTTTCTGAATTATGGTTTGCAAAAAAAAGAAAAGTAAGTGTTCTTTCTCTTCTATCATGATTTTCCTGATATGGCTCAGCCAGTAAAGAATCCACTTGCCAATGCAGGAGACAGGGAGACACAGTTTCTATCCTTGGGTTGGGAAGATCCTCTGGAGAAGGAAATGGCAACCCACTCCAGTACTCTTGCCTGGGAAATCCCATGGACAGAGGAGCCTGGCAGGCTACAGTATGGGATCACAAAAGAGTCAGACACGACTGAGGAATTAAGCATGCATGCATATATGCACTGATCTCTATTATTCCCCAAACACTTCTATTTCCCTGCAAAATGTCCCCCTTGTGACACAACTTCTGTTGAAAATCTCTCCTGTGGACCCAGCTTCTTTTGATGTGGATTGAGGAGCACCTCATCTCCCAGCTCACTAGGAAGAGCACCCTGTTGTAGGCTGGCCCCTTGGACTCCCTCCTGTGCAGGCTCATGCCTGTTGTCCTCCTTCCTTGCCTCCTTCTCTCCTGATATCAAAGCCATCTTATGTAGTTTTTTCAAAACTGATCCAAACCTCAGATATCATCAAGTAAATTTTGCTCTATGTCCTTGGAATCTTGTAGAAGACTCTTGAGAGTCCCTTGGACATCAAGGAGATCAAGCCAGTCAGTTCTAAAGGAAATCAACCCTGAATATTCATTGGAAGGACTGTTACTGAAGCTGAAGCTCCAATGCTTTGGTCCCCTGATGCGAAGACCTGACTCACTGGAAAAGACTCTGATTCTGGGAAAGACTGAAGGCAAGATAAGATGGTTAGATAGCATCACTGACTCAATGGACATGAATTTGAGCAAACTCTGGGAGTTATTGGAGGACAGGGGAACCTGGCGTGCTGCATGGGGTTGCAAAAAGCTGGGCATTGACTTCTCGACTGAACAACAACAACTTGGAATCCTAACCTATTTCACCCCCCAGTGAATCATCCCTTAAGCTTAACAAATATCTTACAAATATGCACATGTATCTACACTCACATCTATACTTACATGTACACCTATATCAAGATTTTCTGAAAATTTACCAAGTTGACTTAGGAAAACAAACTAAAGATGTATTTAAAATTTAAAAGAAGTTTCATTTGAGGTTGGTAAATATTATTACTAGATATAGAAACATGTTCTAAAGCAGTAATAATTAAAATTCATGCTAATAAAGCAACCACATAGCCCACTGAAACTTTAAATAAATCATATTGAATGAGTATATGAATGTCCGTTAATATAGGGGTCCCCAATCTCTGAGCTCTAATGGCTGATGATCTGAGGTGGAGCTGATGTAATAATAATAGAAATAAAGTGCCCAATGAATGTAATGTTCTTGAATCATCCTGAAACCATCCCCCTCAATCCCGATGAGTGGAAAAAATTGTCTTCCATGAAACTGGTCCCTGATCCCAAAAAGGTTGGGGACTGCTTCATTAATGTATGATAGGAAAAGACAGACAAAGGAAAAACAGCTAGGGCATTGTTGTATAACTATTAAGACGCAAACCAGGATAAAATTAGCTTTACATCTCATAGCGTGGAAAATAATTTCCAAATATATTCACGTTAAAGAATAAAAATTAAAATATAGAAACTATAGAAAACAAAATATTTTCAAAACTTAAATTGACCATCAAATATCTAGAATTTAGACAAAAAGTCACAAAGTTAAAGCTCAGTGAATTACATCTATATAAAACTAAAATATTTTATTTAAGAAATGATGAAAACTAAAAGAAAATTAAAATAACTAAATGTAAAGCATCTATGATAAATAAATTTTCCTTTATGTATGTAAGAGAACTTTGGAAACTGATAATTATTCACCAATTTTTCTCTATTTTTCTTATTAATTTGTAGAAGCTTTTAATATAATATGCATAGTGAATCAACATCTGCCATATATTTTACAAACGTGTATGATTTTTCAGTTGTTTTAAAAATTACTTAATGGTTTTATAAATATTTATGAAATACAAATCAATCAATCATTTTGATTATAACTTCTGCCTTTAGTTCATGCTTAGAAAAACCTTCCCGATGTCATAATTATGGAAATCCACTTATCTTGTTGGAGAAGGAAATGGCAACCCACTCCACTGTTCTTGCCTGGAGAATTCCATGGACAGAGAAGCCTGGAAGGCTGAACTCCATGGGGTCACAAGGAGTCGGACACAACTGAAGTAACTGAACACAGCACACCTATTTTGTATTTTGGGGTCTAAATTTCACTTTATTTAATATATTCTTTTTTGTTTTGTTGAAGGTTGAAGAGAGATATTGCTTAATTCTTTCTATAATATTATTATCTGGCATTAATTTTTTATTAATCTATTTATGCCCCATCAATATGCAATTTTGGGTTTAGCACACACTTCAGTTCAGTTCAGTTCAGTCGCTCAGTCATGTCCGACTCTTTGCAACCCCATGAATCAAAGCATGCCAGGCCTCCCTGTCCATCACCAACTCCCGGACTTCACCCAGACTCACGTCCATCAAGTCAGTGATGCCACCCAGCCATCTCATCCTCTGTCGTCCCCTTCTCCTCCTGACACCAATCCCTCCCAGCATCAGAGTCTTTTCCAATGAGTCAACTCTTCGCATGAGGTGGCCAAAGTACTGGAGTTTCAGCTTTAGCATCAGTCCTTCAAAGAAATCCCAGGGCTGATCTCCTTCAGAATGGACTGGTTGGATCTCCTTGCAGTCCAAGGGACTCTCAAGAGTCTTCTCCAACACCACAGTTCAAAAGCATCAATTCTTCAGCGCTCAGCTTTCTTCACAGTCCAACTCTCACATCCATACGTGACCACAAGTCAACCATAGCCTTGACTAGATGGACTTTGTTGGCAAAGTAATGTCTCTCCTTTTGAATATGCTATCTAGGTTGGTCATAACTTTGTTTCCAAGGAGTAAGCACCTTTTAATTTCATGGCTGCAGTCACCATCTGCAGTGACTTTGGAGCCCCCCCCAAAAAAAGTCTGACACTGTTTCCACTGTTTCCCCATCTATTTCCCGTGAAGTGATGGGACCAGATGCCATGATCTTCATTTTCTGAATGTTGAGCTTTACGTCAACTTTTTCACTCTCCACTTTCACTTTCATCAAGAGGCTTTTTAGTTCCTCTTCCCTTTCCCATAAGGGTGGTGTCATCTGCATATCTGAGGTTATTGATATTTCTCCCAGCAATCTTGATTCCAGCTTGTGCTTCTTCCAGTCCAGCGTTTCTCATGATGTACTCTGCATAGAAGTTAAATAAGCAGGGTGACAATATACAGCCTTGATGTACTCCTTTTCCTATTTGGAACCAGTCTGTTGTTCCATGTCCAGTTCTAACTGTTGCTTCCTGACCTGCATATAGGTTTCTCAAGAGGCAGGTCAGGTGGTCTGGTATTCCCATCTCTTTCAAAATTGTCCACAGTTTATTGTGATCCACACAGTCAAAGGCTTTGGCATAGTCAATAAAGCAGAAATAGATGTTTTTCTGGAACTCTCTTGCTTTTTCGATGATCCAGCAGATGTTGGCAATTTGATCTCTGGTTCCTCTGCCTTTTCTAAAACCAGCTTGAACATCTGGAAGTTCGCAGTTCACGTATTGCTGAAGCCTGGCTTGGAGAATTTTGACACAGTGTGGTCCACTGGAGAAGAGAATGGCAAACGACTTCAGTATTCTTGCCTTCAGAACCCCATGAACAGTATGAAAAGGCAAAATGATAGGATACTGAAAGAGGAACTCCCCAGGTCAGTAGGTGCCCAATATGCTACTGGAGATCAGTGGAGAAATAACTCCAGAAAGAATGAAGGGATGGAGCCAAAGCAAAAACAATACCCAGTTGTGGATATGACTGGTGATAGAAGCAAGGTCTGATGCTGTAAAGAGCAATATCGCATAGGAACCTGGAATGTCAGGTCCATGAATCAAGGCAGATTGGAAGTGGTCAAAGAGGAGATGGCAAGAGTGAACATCGACGTTCTAGGAATCAGCGAACTACAATGGACTGGAATGGGTGAATTTAACTCAGATGACCATTATATCTACTACTGCAGGCAGGAATCCCTCAGAAGAAATGGAGTAGCCATCATGGTCAACAAAAGAGTCTGAAATGCAGTACTTGAATGCAATCTCAAAAACGACAGAATGATCTCTGTTCATTTCCAAGGCAAACCATTCAATATCACAGTAATCCAAGTCTATGCCCTAACCAGTAATGCTGAAAAAGCTGAAGTTGAATGGTTCTATGAAGACCTACAAGACCTTTTAGAACTAACACCCAAAAAAGATGTCCTTTTCATTATAGGGGACTGGAATGCAAAAGTGGGAAGTCAAGAAACACCTGGAATAACAGGCAAATTTGGCCTTGGAATACAGAATGAAGCACGGCAAAGACTAATAGAGTTTTGTCAAGAAAATGCACTAGTCATAGCAAATACCCTCTTCCAACAACACAAGAGAAGACTCTATACATGGACATCACCAGATGATCAACACCGAAATCAGATTGATTATATTCTTTGCAGCCAAAGATGGAGAAGCTCTATACAGTCAACAAAAACAGGACCAGGAGCTGACTGTGGCTCAGACCATGAACTCCTTATTGCCAAATTCAGACTGAAATTGAAGAAAGTAGGGAAAACACTAGACCATTCAGGTATGACCTAAATCAAATCCCTTATGATTATACAGTGGAACTTAGAAATACATTTAAGGGCCTAGATCTGATAGATAGAGTGCCTGATGAACTATGGACTGAGGTTTGTGACATTGTACAGGAGACAGGGATCAAGACCATCCCCATGGAAAAGAAATGCAAAAAAGCAAAATGGATATCTGAGAAGGCCTTACAAATAGCTGGGAAAAGAAGAGAAGTGAAAAGCAAAGCAGAAAAGGAAAGATATAAGCATCTGAATGCAGAGTTCCAAAGAATAGCAAGGAGAGATAAGAAAGCCTTCCTCAGCAATCAATGCAAAGAAATAGAGGAAAACAACAGAATGGGAAAGACTAGAGATCTCTTCAAGAAAATTAGAGATACCAAGGGAACATTTTATGCAAAGATGGGCTCGATAAAGGACAGAAATGGTATGGACCTAACAGAAGCAGAAGATATTAAGAAGAGGTGGCAAGAATACACTGAAGAACTGTACAAAAATATCTTCATGACCCAGATAATCACGATGGTGTGATCACTCATCTAGAGCCAGACATTCTGGAATGTGAAGTCAAGTGGGCCTTAGAAAGCAGCACTACGAACAAAGCTAGTGGAGGTGATGGAATTCCAGTTGAGCTATTTCAAATCCTGAAAGATGATGCTGTGAAAGTGCTGCACTCAATATGCCAGCACATTTGGAAAACTCAGCAGTGGCCACAGGACTGGAAATGGTCAGTTTTCATTCCAATCCCAGAGAAAGGCAATGCCAAAGAATGCTCAAACTAGCACACACTAGATTATAGCAAACACATGCACATAAACGACATGCATGCCCTAGTGATGTTTAGGGTCCAATGAATCGATTCTGGTGCCAGTGCCAGTCATTCAGGTTGTTTGAAGCTTGGTAATAAATTTTAATACCCTGCAGGGTAAGTCCTGTCTTATCGTGAACATTCTTACACACTTACTTACAAACTTTGGGCTCATTGAGTAAAATTCCTCCTAATATATTTTTTTAGAATTTGAAAAAGAATTCTGCTAAACTTATGGGTTGAGGGAGAATTAAAGAGAATCAGGCACGATTATATGCTGCCTGTGAATATATAACTAGCTCCAGCTTTTCTGGAGTTCAACTTGGCAATATAGATCAAGGACTTTGAAACTATAAACATCCTGAGACCAAGCCATTCTGGTCTTCATCATGATTCTAAGTAAATAGTTAAAGATGTCCCAAAATATATGTCTATAAATGTCTTATAGTGGTCACGTGAAAATATTAGAAGTATTAGAAACACACCAATGTCCAGGGGCAGGATGGATAAACCATGGTGCACCCATATCATGAAATTCAACAGAAATGTACTAAATACCATGAACAGCTGTTCACCTGGAAAGTAAAAGTGTCAGTCACTCAGTAGAGTCCAACTCTTACGGCCCCATGGACTGCAGCCCACCAGGCTCCTCTGTCCATGGGATTTCCCAGGCAAGTATATTGGAGTGTGTTGCCATTTCCTCTTCCAGGGGATCTTCATGTCTTCTTCAACAATTTGCTTAACCACTCTGAGCTTCCCTTCCCCATCTGTAAATTGGGCTGATAACAACAATGCTTACCTCGAAGGGCTGTTAATAAAAGCTAAAATTTGAAATGTCCCTGGAAAAGTGCCTGAACACTCCCTGAGCTTTATCACTGTTCATTCAATAAAAGCTCCCTTCTATAAAGACTGACCATCTAGCTTTTCCTAGGCTGATGGAAATTTATGTTTGCTAATACTTGACAAATAACAAAGAGAATTATTTCCAATGAGATAAGATTTGATTTATTATCTTAAAGCACAGAAGACAGAACTAGGCATGGTATTGAATTGTGTTGATTCATTTGTTTTTCCATAAGTATTTCCCTTTTTTTCTTTTCTGTTTTTCCTCTTTTTAAACCATTTATTTTAAATTGGAATAAAGTTGATTAATAATGCTGTGATAGTTTCAGGTGTACCGCAAAGTGATTCAATTATACATATATGTGTATCTATTCTTTTTCAAATTCTTTTCCCATTTATGTTGTTACATAATATTGAGCAGAGTTCCCTGTGCTATACAGTAGGTCCTTGTTTGTTATCCATTGTAGATATAGCAGAGTGTTCACGTCCATCCCAAACTTCTTAACTCTCCCTTCCATCATTCCCCTTAGCAACCATAACTTGGGAGTTCATTTCATTCTCTAGGCCTATGAGCCTGTTTCTGTTTTATAAATAAGTTCATATGTATCATTTCTTTTTAGATTCCACCTATAAGCAATAACATATCATTAGATATTTCTCTTTGTCTGATTTACTTCACTAAGTATGACAATCTCTAGGTCCATCCATGTTTCAGCAGGTATTATTGAGAGCCCCTGTATCCATCTCTGGGGTTATGACACTGGACAAAACAAATAAACTTCCTACCCTTGTGATGACATCTTATAGCAGGAATTGGAGGGAGATGATGAACACAATGACTGAGATAAGCATCCATAATGTGTTAGATGGAGAAAACTGTAAGGAAGAAAAGCAGATCAGGAAAGGGAGAAACGGTCATCCACTTAGATGAGTGTGGCTAGCGAGTGAAAGACCAGCTTAGGGAGACAGATCCTTAAGGCAGGTTGTAGCCAACAACCTCTTGTACAACTTGGACAGTCCATGATTCAAAAATCAAGTTCGCCTCTTTCCTAAGCCTCCGATCTCAGGTGAGGCAAGGCAAACACGTGAGTGTCTCAACTTTCAGCATACTCCCAAGATAAACACTGAACTTGGAAATTCTTCTATGAACATGGCGGTCGACCCAGGGTAAGCAAACCAAGTGGACCACACCTACGTTTGCTGAATTCCATTTTGAAGAGATCTCAATTAGAAGCTTCTGTGACTGAAAGTTCCCTGCCCAGAGGACAGTTAGCTAAACAATTCACGGGGAAACACAAAGAGAGCCTGAAGGAGGGGTTGCAGATAACTTCTCCAGAAGTTATCTTCACAAGAAGAGTCCTGCCAAAAGGAGCGCGGGTCCCTCCATTGTGCTTTCAGCTTCGCACACTAATAGAAATCAACCCTGCTGCTATGGTTTGATAGCTTCCATTATTTATCACTTCTTCTCCAGATCTCTGGGTTTCCCTGGTGGCTCAGCTGGTAAAGAATCCGCCTGCATTATGGGAGACCTGGGTTCAATCCCTGGGTGGGAAGATCCCCTGGAGAAGGGAAAGGCTACCCATTCCAGTATTCTTGCCTGGAGAATTCCGTGGACTATATAGTCCATGGGGTAACAAAGAGTCAGACATGACTGAGTGATTTTCACTGCAGATCTCACTGGGATCCCAGTTCTAGAACCTCTGTCTCTTGTCATTAAGACTAATTGTTCATGGGAAAGGAGCCTGGCTTCAGAGGGAAAGTTGTGAGGGGCAGGCTGGCTTAGGCTCAACTGGGTCTGTAGCTCTCTTTCCTGGACCTCTGTTCCTGATGGAAGTAGGGAGAGGAAAAAGGGCTCCCTCTGGCATTGCTCTGGGAAGACTTGACACCATGGCTCCCAAAGCAAGAGGAGCTGCCAGCCCAGGGAGAGCCATGATGACCTAGCCAGTGCCTCTGTGGGAACAACCCACAGGCTGCGGCATCCTCAGGAGGCATGCTCAGGACCACAAATGCTATGGAGCAGAACACCCTGCCCTCTTTAGACTGTGGCTGAGGAAGGATGCTAGCAACAGCAGAGGAGAGGACAGTGGGCTTTTCTATAGGAAGGGTGAGCAAGGCGGTTCTACCAACTGGACTGTAATGACCTACATTGAATTAATTTCACTTGAACCAGATGTTGTGTCCTAATTTTCTTGCATCAGGGCCCAAAATGGGAACAGAAAATATTGCGAATATACACAATTGGTTTTTTTCTTTTCTTTTTTTAACATAGGCTGCCTTTATTGTAGGTTAAGGCCATGGAACGCCACTCCAGTATTCTTGCCTGGAAAATCCCATGGATGGAGGAGCCTAGTAGGCTGCAGTCCATGGGGTCGCTGAGAGTCGGACATGACTGAGCGACTTCACTTTCACTTTTCACTTCCATGCATTGGAGAAGGAAATGGCAACCCACTCCAGTGTTATTGCCTGGAGAATCCCAGGGACGGCGGAGCCTGGTGGGTTGCCGTCTATGGGGTCACACAGAGTCGGACACGACTGAAGCGACTTAGCAGCAGCAGCAGCAGTACCTTTAAAACCAATAACAGGCCACTGCTTCTAGTCAGGTGTGCTGGTGTCGGGTAAGGAAACATAAGAAGACCTTAAAGGGTGTGCAGACAAAGGCACCATATTGAAGGCATTGAAACAGACCAAACCCATGTAAGAGATACAAGCTTCTGTCTTCAGTTTTGTGTGTGAAGTCTGCCATTATACATGAAAATTCAAATTTTGTCCAGTATACCAAAAGAATCCAAAATCCTTGGGACCTCCTCTTGCTATTAGAGAAGCTGAAACTCCTTATTTTTCTTTATAAATTCTCTCGATGGGATCCCAATTTTCTCTAGCTGGCCAAGTGAAGCAAAACCCAAATAGCACCCACCCAGAGTCAGGACCCCTCCATGTCCCCTGTACCCCATCTCCAGATCATCTGCTGGAATGAGTCCTTTTGAAACTCTTAGGGACCCCACAACCAGCACCAACATCAGCCTATCTTGGGTGCTGCCTGGGATGGTTGATTTTATGTGTCAGCTTTTCTGAGCCACAGTGTCCAGATATTTTCCCAAGTATTATTCTGCACATTTCTGTAAAGTTATTCTTTGGATGACATTAACATCTAAATCCTTCTCTCTAGTTGTATATATATGTATACACACACACAGAGATGTGAGTATATACATACACATGCATACATTGGGTTGGCCAAAACATTCATTCGGGTTTTTCATAACATATTAGGGAAAAACCTGTATGAACCTTTTGGCCAGTCCTATATATATATGGTCATAGTGGGTTAGTCATTAAGTCCTCTCTGATTCTTGTGACCCCATGGACTGTAGCCCTCCAGACTCCTCTGCCCATGGGTTTTTCCAGGCAAGAATACTGGAGTGGGCTGCCATTTCCTTTTCTTGGGTAATTTCCTGACCCCGGGATTGAACCAAGGTCTCCTGCATTGCAGGCAGTCTCCTGCATTGCAGGGGGATTCTTTACCAACTGAGCCATCAAGGCAGTTTAAATATACATACACATATCTTGCTCTGTCTGTTTCCCTGGGGACCCTAATACACTGCACAAGAGTTTTTATAAAAACAGTATGCACATGGTGACTAACATATACATACTACAATATATAAAATAGAAAACCAACATGATCTACTGTATTGGACAGGGAGCAATACTCAATATTTTCTAATAACTTATAAGGGAAAAAATTGAAATAATGAGAGATATATATGTATGTATAACTGAATCACTTTGCTGTACACATGAAACTGGCACAACATTGTAAATCAACTATTCTTCAATTAAAAAAAAAGAATGAACACAATACATGAAATAAAAAGAAAAGCATCACTTACCTCTGTTAATGTTTTGGCAGCTCTCTACGGGCACATGTTCTTCATTCACACCACCATGTAAACATCTCTTAAAAGGAATCACTATGTTTTGCTCTTCTAGAACTTGTCTATTGCATGGGGCAATATATCATGAACGCTTAACTATAATACATATTACTTTTCATTCAATGGTTCCTGTATACCATTATTTATTGGAGTTCCACTGGGCTTCCCTAGTGGCTCAGGTGGTAAAGAACCTGCCTGCCAGTGAAGGAGTCATGGGTTTGATCCCTGGGTCAGGAAGATACCCTGGCAAAGGAAATGGCAACCCACTCCAATATTCCTGCCTGGAGAATTCCATGGACAGAGGAGCCTGGTGAGCTACAGTCCATGCGGTCACACAGAGTTGGACACAAATGAGCGACTAACACTTTCACTTTCACAGCTGATTCACTTTGCTGTATAGTGAAAACTAACAACATCATAAAGCAACTATAATTCAATATAATTTTTTAAAAAAAAGAACAGGCTCAAAGCTGGTGACAAAGCCTCCCTGTCGGGACACTCAGGGATTGGCCTCTTAGAGTGGCTGTTGGGAGGCCCAGAGGCCTGGCACCTCATGCAGGACTCCAGTCTCTACGGGCTTGCACTTTTGTCCTCTGCAGACATGGATTCTGCTGCTGCTGCTAAGTCGCTTCAGTCGTGTCCGACTCTGTGCGACCCCATAGATGGCAGTCCACCAGGCTCCCCCGTTCTAGGTTCTAATAATTTTGCAAATCCAGGCTCAACTCAGCTTGTGGCAGAGTTTCTATTTGACTATGCAAATACTGTCCCCTAGTGGGGATTTAACATAAAACACTGCGAAATCTCCAACTTCCCAGCAGTGTATTGGAAGAGATCTTGGAATCCAGTTCAGCTCTCTCACCTCATAATTGAGGTAACTGAGACCCAGATAAGAGAAAGTGAGCATCTCTCGGTCACACATGAAGTGGAACATTTAGGATGAAAACAGAAACTTTCATTCATTGCCACCCTGTAATTTGTAGCATACGGGCTTCCCTGGTGACTCAGTGGTAAAGAATCTGCCTGTCAATGCAGGAGTCATAAGAGATGAAAGTTCAGTCCCTTAGTTGGGAAGATCCCGTGGTGAAGGAAATCGCAACCCACTTCACTATTATTGCCTGGAGAATCCCATGGACAGAGGAGCCCAGTGGGCTACAGTCCACGGGGTCGCAAAGAATGAGACACAACTGAACAAGTATTTTGCTGTTGTTCATAACTAAGTTGTGTCTGACTCTTTGCACCTCCATGAACTGCAGCACGTCAGAATTCCCTGTCCTTCACTATCTCCTGGAGTTTGTGCAAACTCATGTCCATTGACTCAGTGATACTATCCTACCATCTCATTCTCTGTCACCCTTTTCTCCTCCTGCCCTCAGTCTCTCCCAGCACCAGGGTCTTTTCCAACGAGCTGGCTCTTCCCATCAGGTAGCCAAAGTATTGGAGCTTCAGCTTCAGCATCAGTCCTTCCAATGAATATTCAGCATTGATTTCCTTTAGGATGGACTGGTTTGATCTCCTTGCCTTCCAAGGGACTCTAAAGAGTTTTTTCCAGCATCACAATTCAGAAGCATCAGTTCTTCGGTGCTCAGCCTTCTTTATGGTCCAACTCTCACATCTGTACGTGATTACTGGAAAAACCATAGCTTTGACTAGACGGACCTTTGAAAGCAAAGTGATGTCTCTGCCTTTTAATATGTTGTCTAGGTTCATCATAGCTTTTCTTGCAAGGAAGCATCTTTTAATTTTGTGGCTACAGTCACCATCCACAGTGATTTTGGAGCCCAAGAAAATAAAATCTGTCACTGTTTCTACTTTTCCCCCATCTATTTGTCATGAAGTGATGGGACTCAATGCTATGATCTTAGTTTTTTAAGTTTTTAAGTTGAGTTTTTAGCCAGCTTTTCCACTCTCCTCTTTCACTCTTATCAAGAGGCTCTTTAGTTCCTCTTTACTTTCTGCCATTAGACAAGTATTGGGATCCCACTAATTCCAGATCTTTTTCTAAATGCTAGAAACACAGTGAACTAGGCAGAAACAAGTTTTGATGCTTTTATTCTGTTTGAGGAGACAGGCCATAGAGAGGTAAACAAATGATCCCTAGAATAATTTCAGATGCTAATAAGTGAGATGACAAGTTAACAAGAGTCAATTGGTAAAGAGTGATTGGTGGAGTGCCTCTCACAGTTTCAGAGCAGAGGGCGCTTCTCTCTGCTGTGATGTTTCAAATGAAACATGAATGATGAGAAGGAGCCCACAGGTGATGGATTGCAGAAGAGAGTTCTGGGCAAAGGAAGGAGAGAATCTGAAGGGTCCTACCAGAAAGAAACGTGGAGTATTGGAGGAAACCAACAAATTCCGGTGAGGCTTGAGGCCAGAGGAGGACAGGAAGTGAAATGGAGAGATGGACAGTGACCACTCACATGGGGTCTTGGAGGCTATAAGGAGGACAATGGATTCAGTTCTTACCTCACTGGATGACATTCATATGTGAATTTAATAAAGTTCCAAACAGAATCCCTTCGATTTGGATTAATAAAATTCATACTGAAAAAAAATATTTAAAACAAATAGCAAGATTAAGAAAACTAGGAGAGATCTTTCTGACTCAGACAAGAAATTCAGAGTGATAGTTGCTCAGTAATGTCCAATTCTTTGCAACCCCATGGGCTGTAGCCCACCAGTCTCTTCTGTTCATGAAATTCTCCAGGCAAGAATACTGGAGTGAGTAGCCATTTCCTTCTCCAGGGGATCTCCCCTGCCCCACCCCATGTATCAAACCCATGTCTCCTGCGGCTCCAGCATTGGCAGGCAGATTCTTTACCACTAACTCCACCTAGGAAGCCCAAGTGCTATGTAAACGTTAAAAACAAAAAAGTATTTTATGTAAATAGCACATGGTAAATTCAAATTTTGCTTTTTGGAACTTTCTATATTTTTTCAAATGTTTTCTAGTCATGGTTAGTTTAGTCCATGGGTGTAGAACCCATGGATGCAAAGGGTCAACTGTATACATATAGATCTGTATTTGATAAGCTGGAGAACCAGGAGAGCAGATAGTTATTTTATATATTATATTACAAAGAGATTCATTATAAGGAATTGATTTTTGGTTCTGTTTCTCTGGTTTCCCCCATCATAGATAGGATTATAATTTAGGATTACAATTTATATAGATAGGATTTTAACTTAGGCTTTCAAAATAAAGATATTTTTTCAATCAAATATGTGGCAGGATAATATTTTCAAAATATGTGTAGATTCCTCCCAACTTGGCCAACATTTTCTTCATCTTTGTGTTTAACCCCCAACCCTTTCTATGCAGGAGCTGATTTATTCTCTGCTCATTATTTCTGAAGGACAGCGTGACAGTAGAAAGAGATAGAAGTAGCTGCTATTGGCTTTGATATCAAAGACACACATCTGGAGAGAAAACAGAGTGAAAGATTAGACAGTCTTTGGAAGGCAATGGCAACCCAATCCAGTACTCTTGCCTGGAAAATCCCATGGACAGAGGAGCCTGGTGGGCTGTAGTCCATTGGGTCGCTAAGAGTCGGACACGACTGAGCGACTTCACTTTCACTTTTCACTTTCATGCATTGGAGAAGGAAATGGCAACTCACTCCAGTGTTCTTGCCTGGAGAATCCCAGGGATGGCGGAGCCTGGTGGGCTTCCATCTATGGGGTCGCACAGAGTCGGACACGACTGAAGCGACTTAGCAGCAGCAGCAGAAAAAAAAAAGCCAACCCACGAAGGCAACACTTTCTCCTTTGACCCCATCCTACACACAAACACATACACACATACATTAACCGGGGACCTGAAAGATGGGGGAACGCCAGGAGGGAAGTGATGGACAGAGGAGCCAGCGGAGGCTGGGGCAGGGGCACACTAAGTGTAGCAACTAGGTCACTGGCACAGATGGTCTGACTTGCCCATAAGCAGGGAGCCTGACCACCATGTGAGCCCAGAGGCAGCATCTGTTGTCTTTTTGACCAGTGTTCCTCTGACCACAGGTAGCACTTTGCCCGTTTAGTCAAGCAAGAGGGCTTCCCCAGGGGCTCAGTGGTAAAGAACCTGCCTCCAGTGAAGGAGCCACAGAAGACGTGGGTTCAATCCCTGGATCAGGAAGAGCCCCTGGAAGAGGGCGTAGCAACCCATTCCAGTATTCTTGACTGGTGGACAGAGGAGCCTGGTGGGCTACAGTCCATAGGGTCACAAAGAGTTGGACATGACTGAAGTGACTGAGCACACACGCAATTGAGCAAGAAGGATGCCCTTTGAGCCTGACACCTTAAAACCCCTGGCATCATCCTAAGATACTTATATGTCTACTGAAGCCCATGACCCTGGCCACCCAGTTCAGTGAGGCTAGGGATAATATGCAAAGGACAGATTCAGAGCTGGGTTCAGTTCAGTTCAGTCACTCAGTCGTGTCCGAGTCTTTGCCACCCCATGAACCGCAGCACACCAGGCCTCCCTGTCCATCACCAACTCCCAGAGTTCACCCAAACTCATGTCCCTTGAGTCAGTGATGCCATCCAGCCATCTCATCCTCTGCCATCCCCTCCTCCTCCTGCCCTCAATCTTTCCCAGCATCAGGGTGTTTTCAAATGAGTCAGCCCTTTGCATTAGGTGGCCAAAGAATTGGAGTTTCAGCTTCAATATCAGTCCTTCCAATGAACACCCAGGACTGATCTCCTTTAGGATGGACTGGTTGGATCTCCTTGCAGTCCAAGGGACTCTCAAGAGTCTTCTCCAACACCACAGTTCAAAAGCATCAATTCTTCAACATTCAGCTTTCTTTATAGTCCAACTCTCACATCCATACATGACTACTGGAAAAACCATAGCCTTGACTAGATGGACCTTTGTTGGCAAAGTAATGTCTCTGCTTTTTAATATGCTGTCTAGGTTGGTCATAACTTTCCTTCCAAGGAGTAAGCATCTTTTAATTTCTTGGCTGCAATCACCATCTTCACTGATTTTGGAGCCCAGAAAAATAAAGTCTAACACTGTTTCCACTGTTTCCCCATCTATTTCCCATGAAGTGATGGGACCAGTGCCATGATCTTAGTTTTCTGAATGTTGAGCTTTAAGCCAACTTTTCCACTCTCCTCTTTCACTTTCATCAAGAAGCTCTTTAGTCTTCTTCACATTCTGCCATAAGGGTGGTGTCATCTGCATATCTGAGGTTATTGATATTTCTCCCAGCAATCTTGATTCCAGCCTCTGCTTCATCCAGCCCAGCGTTTCTCATGATGTACTCTGAATATAAGTTAAATAAGCAGGGTGACAACATACAGACTTGATGTACTCCTTTTCCTATTTGGAACCAGTCTGTTGTTCCATGTCCAGTTCTAAGTGTTGCTTCCTGACCTGCATATAGGTTTCTCAAGAGGCAGGTCAGGTGGTCTGGTATTCCCATCTCTTTCAGAATTGTCCACAGTTTATTGTGATCCACACAGTCAAAGGCTTTGACATAGTCAATAAAGCAGAAATAGATGTTTTTCTGGAACTCTCTTGCTTTTTCGATGATCCAGCAGATGTTGGCAATTTGATCTCTGGTTCCTCTGCCTTTTCTAAAACCAGCTTGAACATCTGGAAGTTCACAGTCCACATATTGCTGAAGCCTGGCTTGGAGAATTTTGAGCATTACTTTACTAGCATGTGAGATGAGTGCTGGGTTACTCAAATTCAATTCTGGGTAAGAAGTAGAGATAAACACCTCTTCTTAGGGTCACAGATGGCTACTCACAGCCTGCTATTCTGTTATTGTTGTTGGCTTAGCTGTCAGTCGCTAAGTCATGTCTGACTCTTTGCGACCCCATGGACTGCAGCATGCCAGGCTTCCCTGTCCTTCACTATCTCCTGGAGTTTGCTCAAACTCATGTCCATTGAGTCAGTGATGCCACTCAAACATTTCATTCTTTGTCACCCCTTTCTCCTCCTGCCCTCAACCTTTCCCAGCATCAGAGTCTTTTCCAAAGAGTCAGCTCATCACACCAGGTAGCCAAAGTATTGGAGCTTCAGCTTCAGCATCAGTCCTTCCAAAGAATATTCAGGGTTGATTTAATTTAGGATTGACTGGTTTGATCTCCTTGTTATCCAAGGGACTGTTAAGAGTCTCCTGTAGCACCATAGTTTGAAACATAAAATCTTGCAAAAAGGCAGCCAAAAGATGACCCTCTTCTTCCCATCAGCACCAAGCATTGCACTGAGGTTCTGGAGATACCCACCTTGTCTCTCCAGTGGCCCATGGTTCCATCATTCCCAGTCTAAGCTGTGAACTTGAGGCTTTCAAAGGTTGCAGGGTGGTCGATGCTCCCTCGATCTGGTCCCGTGTGTGTCTGTCATGTAGGAGTTCCCCAAAGTTTCTAGCATACTGAGGTCATTTTCCCTTTCTAAGCCCTGAGGCTGGTTTTCTCCACCTATTTACGTATTTCTCTGGTTATTTCAGTGAAACTTGTAAGGGACAGACTTTACCCAGGTGGACTAAATTTCTTCTCCTGAAATTTGACTATGCATTGTTTCCCCTTAAAGGAAATTCAACTGTGCGTTAAGGTGTCACCTTAACTTCATCATGGTTTGTAATATGTTTTTGAAGTTTCTGGAATACAAGTGATGGTACAAACCCTTCCTCATCCATGGTCATTTTAAGCCACACATGTGAGAAGAACACATCTATGAATACGTGGCCTCAGATTGCCATGTCTCCATGTTTTCACCAGATTCAAGATATTTCACTTACAGATTCCAGCTGTATGTCGACAAAGTAGACAGGATCTCTCAACTGGGATAATTTCTGCTGTTTTAAAATGACTTATAGATGCTGTCTGAAGAAGTCTGACACTGACAGAAACTAATAAAACTTTTAAAATAAATAAAGACATTCTCTTGTGCAATGCCAACACATACATCTGCCTGCTTCATTTTCCCCAGTGCTGTGTGGACAGCAAACTAGAATTCATTCCCTCTTTGTACCTCCTTGAACTCTTTCATTTTCTTTATTGGCACTTTGCATGAGAGAAAATGTGCAGAGTTAAGAAGGCACTTTAGGATCTTTCTCTATGCCAAATTTGCTTGCAAATTCTGCTTCTGCTGGAGAATAAAATGGAACACTCTTGACATTGCCAATATTCCTGACTGTAAGATCACTTAAGATATTACTTTCCCACTTAGCAATCCCTGAAAGTTGTTTTCCTCTGTGATTTGAGACAGACCTTTGCCAATTTGCTATCTTTTATTCACTTTTAACATATTTCAGTGCCATATACAAATGTCCATGTGCAAATCATCCTGAAGTATTCATATCCTAAGATAAAGCTCCTTTTCTTTTCCTGTGAGATTGTAGAGCTGAAAGTAAAGTTTAGGGAAAAGAGCAAGAAAACACCAAGCCCAGATGGACTGTTTTCATTTGTCTCTGCTCGCTTAGTATTACAGGGGGTGATTTTTGCAGTCTGTCCTGACCACATGGTGAAACTCCTTGCAGGCTGACACTGAGCAAGACATGCAAAGGAAGGATGTGTGGGGCAGAGGGTTGTTTCCTTTTATGACTTTTAATTTTATATTGGAGTATAGCTAATTAACAATGTTGTGATAGTTTCAGGTGGACAGCAAAGGGACTCAATTCAACCATACATGTACATGTATCCATTCTCCCCCAAACTCCTCTTCCATCCAGGCTGCCACATAACCTTGAGCAGAGTTCCCTGTGCTATACAACAGGTCCTTGTTGGTTGCACGCATGCATGCTAAGTCACTTCAGTCGTGTCCAACTCTGTGAACCTATGGACCAAAACACACCAGGTTTCTCTGTCCATGGGATTCTCCAGAGAAGAATACCAGAGTGGGTCGCCATGCTCTCCTCCAGGGGATCTTCCTGACCCAGGGATCAAACCTTCATCTCCTGTGTTGGCAGGCAGATTCTTTACCACTGAGCCACGTGGAAGCCCATCCTATAACTTCCAAAATCAGTCATTTGTAAATTATTTTAGGGAATGATTAACTGTTGTCAAGAGCTGACCTTAGCCAGGCACTGGGTCCATTGCTTTATATCTGTGACCTCACTTGATCCCCACAACCCACCCCGCTCCCAAACAGGAACCATGATGATCCACTTTTTACAAATCTGACAAGTAGGAGGCAGATTAGTGGTATGCTCGTGGCCATA
This sequence comes from Bos indicus x Bos taurus, assembly GCF_003369695.1. Lineage (NCBI taxonomy): Eukaryota > Metazoa > Chordata > Mammalia > Artiodactyla > Bovidae > Bos > Bos indicus x Bos taurus. The sequence goes on along the minus strand of NC_040096.1, from coordinate 23,534,450 downwards.
CCACCAGTAAGTGATCACTCCCAACATGCACTCTTCAGATCAGATCAGATCAGTCGCTCAGTCGTGTCCGACTCATTGTGACCCCATGAATCGCAGCACGCCAGGCCTCCCTGTCCATTACCAACTCCTGGAGTTCACTGAGACTCACGTCCATCGAGAGAGTGATGCCATCCAGCACTCTTACCACTAAGTTTTTTGTTTTCTTAATGTTGGACTAATATATTTCTTTTAAAGTGCTTTAATTTGTCTCATCTCACTTTAACCTATTAAGCTTTCAGAGTTTCATAATCTCTTTTATCTCTCATTTTTACAGTCCTTTAAAATGTGTGTCTATTTGTCCTTTAAATATTTTATATCTTTATTATTTACCCTTTAATAATTTAATCTTGGCATTATTTTTATTTCCTTTGATGTCTGAGCTTTCATTTCCAGCAGTGAGCACTTTTCCTGGGACAGGCAAAAATGCAAATAAATATTTTTTTGAATTATAAGTGAGCTCCTCATATTTTTTATTTGTTAATTTGCTTTATGTTTCCTTTTAATTATTTATCTTTTCATTTTTATTATTCACCCTTCAGTAGTTTAACCTTGACATAATTAGATCACTGTAAGTTCTGAGCAAGTGGTTTTATCTCTCGTGATTGTTTTAATTTCTCCATAGACTGTTAATGTTTTAAACTTTTAATATTACCTGTCGAGGTCCTGATATAGCATTCTTTTGCCCCGCACCCCAATTTCCTTATATTTAACTTCTAAATTCTTAAGTTTTGTTTTCCTTAAATTTTCGGTTTCTTTCTTTTCCCAAGTTACTATACTGTTTCATCTTTTTATTTACTTATTTTTTAATTAGTTCTATGAAAACACTTTGCTTTATCACATATGCCACAATATGATTTTATTAATGATAACTCTAATATCAACTAACATTTTTACTGTATATCAGAAGCTGTTAATTGCCTTTCATAGTATCTCAATATTTACTCATATTTTGTACTTGTTGTTGTTTAATCACTTCAATCATGTTTGACTCTGCAACCCCGTGGACCGTAGCCCACCAGGCTCCTTTGTGCATAGGATTTCCCAGGAAAGAATACTGGAGTGGGTTGCCATTTCCTTCTCCAGGGGATTTCCAGACCCAGGGATCAAACCCGCATCTCCTGCATTGGCAGATGGATCTTTTTAAAACTGAGCCACCTGGGAAGCCTCTTTCTATTTGATACCTGTTCAAAATTTTGCCTATTTTTTCTATGAGCAATGTTCTTTTTCTAATTCATCAGTTAAAACTATTTATATATTCTGGATTGCATACATTGCCCCATCACTTTATTAATGGGCCTTTTGTTAAACACAAATTCTTAATGTAGTGAAGTGTATCAGCCTTGTTCTCTGGAGTGTGCGTTGTGTGTCTTGGGTAAGAATTCTTCCCATATGCCAAAGTCATAACCATATTCTCTTGTACTTTCCTTTAAAAGTTTTATAGCTTTGTCTTCTACATGTAAGACTGCATCTATTGAAGAACTAAATTTTGACCTCGTTCTTTCTATTATACACTTTATTTCTACTTCACTAATCTCTCTTTCTATGTGATATAAACATTGATGATCCTAAACATAAGATATAAATGAGCCTGTACACAAATAAAAATTCTTCAAGTTCTGAAGTAGTCATTTGTTTTGAGGATATAAAAGGGCTTTCTTGATACACATACAAGTATATATAATAACACCTCACTTAATTCTTCAGACTATGGAGAATTACCAAAATCTACCCAACCTTTTAGTGACCAGAGCTGCATTTTAAAAAGTATAACTCTGGGACTTCCCTGGTGGTCCAGTGGTTAAGACTTCATGATTCCAGTGCTTCCACCCCAGTGGGCATAGATTCGATTCCTGATCAGGGAACTAAGATCCGACATGCTGTATGGCAAGGCCAAAAAAATTAAAATTAATAAGTAATAAAAATATAAATCTGGCTGAAGTGAGTGAGATCATGGAATTCTGAACGATGTCACTGACAACAGGCAGTCAAGAAGAGGATTTAGCCAGGTCTTATTGGGTGTGAGATATGCCAGAGAATGGGCCATTATTCAGTTTCAATCTTAGTATAGTATATGCTTAGTGACTGCAAGGAGATCCAATGAGTCCATCCTAAAGGAGATCAGTCCTGGGTGTTCATTGGAAGGACTGATGTTGAAGCTGAAACTCCAGTACTTTGGTCACCTAATGCGAAGAGCTGACTCATTTGAAAAGACCCCGGTGCTGGGAAAGATTGAGGGCAGGAGGAGAAGGGGACGACAGAGGATGAGATGGTTGGATGGCATCACCAACTCAATGGACATGGGTTTGGGTGGACTCTGGGAGTTGGTGATGGACAGGGAGGCCTGGCCTGCTGCAGTTCATGGGGTTGTAAAGTCGAACACGACTGAGCAACTGAACTGAACTGACTGAGTGACTAATATTTGGGAAAGGAAATGCAATAAACTGAAGCCTCTGTTTTCATATTATGAAAAATAATTTATTTTTTTGCAGTAGGTGTCTACTTTTTATTTTTTGTAAATTGGAGCATAATTGCTTTACAATGGTGTGTTAGTTTCTGCTGTACAATAAAGTGAATTGGCTGCTGCTGCTGCTAGGTCACTTCAGTCGTGTCCGACTCTGTGCGACCCCATAGATGGAAGCCCACCAGGCTCCCCCATCCCTGGGATTCTCCAGGCAAGAACACTGGAGTGGGTTGCCATTTCCTTCTCCAATGCATGAAAGTGAAAAGGGAAAGTGAAGTCGCTCAGTCGTGTCCGACTCTTAGCGACCCCATGGACTGCAGCCCACCAGGCTCCTCTGTCCATGGGATTTTCCAGGCAAGAGTACTGGAGTGGGGTGCCATTGCCTTCTCCAAGTGAATTGGCTATATGATGAGGGGTGTTGGGTGTTAGGCTCAAGAGGGAGGAAATATATATATATATATATATATACATATAGTGAATTGGCTATATGTATATATACATATATTTCCTCCCTCTTGAGCCTAACACCCAACACCCCCCATCCCACTAGGTCATGACCTTCTAGGTCATCACAGAGCACCGAGCTGAGCTCCCTGTGTTATACAGCAGCTTCCCACTAGCTGTCTATTTTACACTTGTAGTATATATATGTCAGGACTACTCTCTCAGTTCATTTCACCCTCTTCTTCCCCCACTGTGTCCACAAGTCCCTTCTCTGTGTCTGCGTCTCTATTCTTGCCCTGCAAATAGGTTTTTTTGAAATTCTTCAAAATATAAAGAAGAAGAAGAACAAAGAGCAGAAGAAAGAGGAGGAGAGAGCTGTAATTCTAGCGGTCCCATTAGAGTTAAACCTTGTACATACGTTATAGTCAGTTTGTGTTTTGCTTTCTCACTGTGGGGAGTTCCCGTTAGTGCTTAATGAAAGCACTGTAATAGCTGAGGAGAGAATATAACCAGCCTCAGAAAAAGATGTGGGGAAGCAAAGACACAATGAAAGTCTGACCATTAGATTGTTGGTGAGCAGACAGGGGAAGAGACGTTTCCACGGAAACGAGGACAAAGAGTAGCCTTGTTGAGCATCAGCCCACATGAGCAGGAAGGAGAATGATCAAATACTGCCAAGTGTTGAAGGAGAAATAGCAGCCCCAGAAGGTACTGTCCTGTTTTCCAAGGTAAGTGGTGGTCAGTTTGGAAAGCCGGATGGAGATGAAGCATCCTGTGGAGCTGGAATAACATCCTTCTGGTAAGACTCACCAATATTTTCTGCCTCAAAGCCCCTGAATACCCACCCTCAAGGGTGATGCCTGGGGTTCCTGGACTATCTCATTATTTGAGTTTGGTTCTAAATTTCCAAAAATATTGTTCACTCCTTAAGAAATTAGATGTAGAAACCAAGGTGGGCTCAACATCAGTTATGAGTCAAGTCTTACCAAGATTGGAGTTAGATGGTGTAGCTTAGATATGTTCATTGAGATCCAGGTCAGAATCACAAAATTGACAAACTTCTTCTAAAACTGTATATAGATAGATAGATAGGTATAGATGATATAGATACAGATAGGGGCTTCCCAGGTGGCTCAGTGATAAAGAATCTGCCTGCTAATCAGGAGACACAGCTTCCAGTACTGGGTCGGGAAGATCCCCTGGAGAAGATAATGGCAACCCACTCCAGTAGTCTTGCCTGGATGATTCCATGGACAGAGGTGCCCTGGGGTTGCAAAATGTCAGACATGACTTAGCGACTAAACAATGACAACATAGGTATATATGTGTAGACACAGATATAGCTTTCTCATTATGTAGGTTAGTGTTTATGCACACAGAATTTGGTGTCAGATAAATTTGAATTTAAATTCTAAACACTAACTGTTGGCAAGTTTTTTAATTGTATCAGAAAAGGAAGGGTATCATAGATGTATCTAATTTACAAGGTTGTTGAAGAGGTTAGATGCACAGAAAGCAGTAGGAAATAGTGAAGATCTCAATGGATATTATCTGTGATTAATTTATCACTATCTTTGAATACCAAATGGCTAGGCATTTTAACCTACATTTTATTTGGTCTTTGTAGTAACCAAAAATTATGCCAAATCACTTTAACATTCAGTGAACCAGGCTCAATTTGTTAAATAAATCCTCTACTATTCAGTTAGGAAATTGGGGGATCACAGTTTAAATCTGGGTCTATTTGATTCAGAAACCATTGGAAATTTTCACTACATGTGGCTGAATTATATTTTGGGTGATCCAGAGAATTTATTTCAAAATGAAGCACTGCCTAGATATGGATTGATTTTATTAAGTACTGAGTTCAATTTCTGTCTGAGTATTGTTTTTCCTGCTGTAATAAAAATGTGAGTTTTTAAAGGAAATGTGAAAAATCAGGAATGAAAGGAACAAACTTCATGGATTGATAAACAAGTGAATGGAATTTACTCTTTAAAATATAGTTTTATTATAAAAGCTTTCAAATATTCAAATAATACAGAGAATGTGTGTGTGTGTTAGTGTCTCAGTTGTGTCCAACAGTTGCTCAGTCATGTCCGACTCTTTTCAACACCATGGATTGTAGCCCACCAGGCTCCTCTGTCCAAGGAATTCTCCAGGCAAGAGTATTGGAGTGAGGCACCACCCCCTTCTACAGGGAATCTTCCTGACCCAAGGGTCAAACCCAGGTCTCCTCAATTTCAGGAGGATTCTTTACCATCTGAGCCTCCAGGGAAGCCCATGATACAGAGAAGAGTATTTGACACACGTCAACAATGTTCCATATTTTTTAAGCAGCAAAGCATCACTGTTAGAGTTGAACCTTTAATCTCATTGGCCATCTTACCTTTCTTCCCCAGTAGTAATCTGATCTAGATCTTTGTCCAGCTTCTCTTTGTAGAAATAATTGTTTCCTTGACTTTAAATTTCATATAAACTATCAGACTGTACATATTCTACAACTTGCTTTCCTTTGTCCAATATCTGTTATAGTTAATATGTTTTATATATAATTGTAATGTATTAATTTTTTACTGTATTATAATATCCATATAAAATGTAGTATATCTGTACATTTTGCTACAAACTAGCTTGTTCTACTATTGTTGGGCCTTGGAGCTGTTTTCAGATTTTGCATTATGACAGTTACAGTGCGCACCTTGGCGAGTGTCTCCTCAAATATGTGTCTCTAACTGTGGGGTGCTAGGGTCCTAGTGCATTTCCCTCTTGGGGTGAACTGAGTATTTCCTGGATATTGTAACTTTGTTCCAAATTTTAACCCTTATAATGAGAGTCAGTGATGTGTATTTTTGTATTCTTTTCCTATGACTTTCTTAATTGGTTTACTTGTTTTTCCCCTACCTCTTAACTCCCTCCCAACTCTGTCAGCGTTCAGTTGCTAAGTCATGTCCTACTCTTTGTGATTAAAAAAGCAATTCTTTTTAGGGACTTGCTCTGACATTATTGAATATTAAATAACCTATACTTTCCCACAGTAGGCAAAGTGAAGCTGCTCCACTCCTTTTTTATGATGACATTTAATGAATATGTAAATTTTGCAGTATCCTATAATCTAACTCAATAAGACAAGAGTGCACAGTGGTGACCAGGTGGTCCAGTGTCCTTTTAAGAGATGCTCTCTGCTCCATCTTCCCACTGAAGGTGTCCTGTGCTCTGTATTTCCTGGAAAGAACACTCAATCTTGTAAACTTGAGAAACATTACCATGTTTCATTTCACCAAGATAGTGAGTAGTCACACCCTGTGAGAAGGAAATGGCAACCCACTCCAGTGTTCTTGCCTGGAGAAGCGCAGGGACGGGGCAGCCTGGTGGGCTGCCGTCTATGGGGTCTCACAGAGTCGGACGCGACTGAAGCGACTTAGCAGCAGCAGCAGCAGCAGTGAGTCTTCAGGTAGTCACATGAAATTTAATCTAGAGGAGAATAAAAATCTCTCCAATGCATTTTATGTCTGATGTGTAAGGAAGTCAGAACATGCACACTTTTTCCTGAGCCTTCACCATCTGTGTGTTGTGAACATAATCTAAGAGGAGAAATCAGGGCAAAGTTACACGGCTTTTCCTCAAAGTAAATTTTTCTGTCGCAGGTGGTCTGACAACTCTATTTCTAGCACTGTGAAGTCATCTAGTTTTTCCTAAAGCCAGCCAATCAACCTTTTATCCTGTTAATGTGTACTTTCAACTTTATTAACAAGGATGACTTATACCAAATAAAGCTTTTCGAAAGCAGCAAAATCAATGACTTTCCTTCACTCTGACTCTTGGAGGCTGAAAAAAATGGAGCCTGATTAATCGTGTTCCTACCGTGTGTATTTCTTGGAAAGCTAGGCAGGGGTGTGTGAGTTTTAAAAATGGTTATTAAGAAGAGCAAGTGCACATTTTCATCTGCATACATAATTTATGCTAATGGCATATATTTTCCGTGGGTATGAACAAAAATCTAGCACGTTGAATCAAGTTAGTGGATAGATAAAATCAAGACATTGTGTCCAGGGCATTTTCCTCTCCTGCAATTTCAAATTTGTAATAGAAAACCCGGAATGACTGAACAATGACTATAAATGTGTGCTACATGGCAGAGATAACTGCTTTTGCACTTTGTCTGTTATTTGCTAGCATAATCTTCTCTCAATGTGGATTTCTTCCCAAATGACTTCCAAATGAGTATTTAAAGTCACCGTTTACAACTCACCATAAGCTCCCATTTCACTGCAGTCAGGCAATATTAGAACACTTTATGCACCAGCATTTCTCAAATTCTGTGTGGAAAGAAACAAGTCTTTTTCCACCCAATGCATCACTGACCAATCATCTTGGAAAAGATAACAAAAGTGAATTGTTATAGAGACGAAATTTAAAAGATACAAAATAGGGACTTCCCTGGTTGGTCCAGTGGTTGAGACTTCATTTTCCAATGCTGGAGATGTGGGTTCAACTCATGGTCGGGGAGGGAGCTAAGATCTCACATACTTCATGGCCAAAACACCAAAAACCATAAAAAACAGAAGCAATATTATAGCAAAATTCAATAAAGACTTTAAAAATTGTCCACATAAAAAAAGTCTTCTAAAAAAAAAGGTACAAAATATAATCCTCAGAGATTTGTTTTAATGATTAAACAGACATAAAATTACTCACTCTGTCCGATTACTGCAAAAGTTCTAACAATTACTTCCAATTCCTATATTTATCTCACTGCAGGTCAGTGACAAATATTTCAGGAGGGGCTCAAAGCCCTATTTTGAAAAGCACTGCCCTAGATAATGACTGATAAAAGAGCGCGTGTGACTTTCAAGGTCTATTCTGTTGGGCGATGCCTAGAAAGTTAGTAAAAATGTCCCCATCTTTATCTAAACCATGAAAGCTTATAGGAGCTGTTAATTTGCCCTTGACTCTATTTCTAATGACCTAGCTGAGATCAGAAAGCCACTAGGTTCAGGACTTTTTTTCCAAATCCTCATATGGTTATTTGGATAACTATATGAGGATGTGAATGCATTTCTTTGAGATCTTGTTAAAGAAGCAGAATTTAGGAAAAAAGCTTCCTGAGACTGGGTGTTCTCCAAGTATAAGTTGTTGTTGTTGTTTAGGTGCTAAGTCATGTTCAACTTTTTGCGACCCCATGGGCTGTAGCCTGCCAAGCTTCTCTGCCCGTGGGTTGTCCCAGGCAAGAATACTGGAGTGGGTTGCCATTTTCATCTTTCTGAAGATCCCCTGGAGAAGGAAATGGCAACCCACTCCAGTACTCTTGTGTGGGAAATCCCGTAGACAGAGGAGCCTGGCGGGCTATAGTCCATAAGAGCCACAGAAGAGTCAGATACGACTTAGTGACTGAACAATAACATATAGGATATTATAGGAACAGAAAGACGAGCACAGGTCCTATTTTTCTGGGGGGACTGGCAAGCATTAGTGAAGATGATACATGTCATCTGCCCTTGAAGAGGGAGCCTGCTTCGCTAGCAGATGTGCTGAAGCACAGCATGGCCCTGACCTGGCCCTCTGATCCCAGACCCCCTGGAATCTTTTTCCTTCCTAAATGTGTGCCTCAGTTAGGTGAGGGAGTAAAGATTACATTTCACTCTTGGCTACAAAAATCAGAGAAACAGCCTTTTAAAAGGCTTCTGAGGAATTCAACACTACAATGGACTGCATCTGATGCTGGGGTGAGAATCTAAACTCAGTGCAAAAGGTTAAAAGAAAAAGTGTGCAGCCAAATCCACCCTGGGGGGAAAATTGTCTCCTTCAAATTATTAGAAACCAGGCCCTGGAAGTTCAAAAGACATGATTTACTTTTTCTTTTATTGTTCTGTACATTTAAAGTGATGCCTTTCTTCTCCTTCTGGCATTTGGGGGAAAGTCCCTGGGAAGGCAAACGAGCAGATAAAAGGATTCTCTCAGCCTCTTTCTCTCCAGTCTCAGAGATGAATTTGCCTGAACTGGATACTCAAGTGATGTGATTTCACTCCCATCACTTGCAAAATATAAAGCAAGTAATTGAAAACATTTAAAGAATTTAAAGCAAAAAGAAGACAAAAATCTATATTAATACCATGAACTAAAATACAAACCAAAGGGAACCACGAAGCATATAAGTCATATGAAGTCATATAAAAGGAAATACAACAGATATCAGCATATGAACACATTTAAATATAATTATACATGGTATATTCGCATATGCATGAACAGAAAATCCACTGTAATCCAAAGTGTTAACAGTGCCTGTATCTGTGGAATATAAACAGAAAGAAAAATAGAAGAGCATTCATTTTTAACTGTATCTAGTATCATATTATCTGAGTTTAAAAGCATGGCTTACATCTTCAGGTTAAGTAATTATTTAAAATATGAACATTTAGTGTAAGCTTTTAAATAGTTCTGTATTTGTTTTCAGTGCATCTTTGCTCTCTGTTTTTGTTTTAGAAATATTGCTTTATTTGAGAAACTTACTTCCAAATTACTTTTATGTGTTTTAAAAACTCTCAAAGACAATCTAAGAAGGATGTTCTGTCCCTCATATTCATATAAGTGGATAGAGATGGAATCTGAAAGATTAACCATTTAACCAAAAGAAAAGGGAATATGCATGAAATTTTATTAAGTTCCTTACCTGCCTCCAGCAATTCAGTGAAAGTGGGGGATCCAGAAAAACTAGATAAAAACTAAAATTTTTTCACAGCAAATCTGATTATAATTGAGTAGAGACCTAATATACATATATATCTACCTAACCAAACTTTTCAAAAGATATCAGAAAAACAAATGTAAATAGATGAAAACATTTATGTAAAAGACAACCTCATAGACTGTGTGAAAAATGTAAACTTAAGTTTATACTATTTAAAAAAGAATATTTAAAAACAAGGGAAACAAATGGATTTGTATTAGACAGATGAGTATTACATTTGAAGATAAAGGTGAAAAGTTTAATGATATAAATGAAGTAATTTCTTGGAAAGAGATCAATTGAAATGAAAAACTATTTATTGTCATAAACTTTTATGCAATAAATAATATATCCTTAAAGTAAATAAAGCAATTTTTTAAATTTTATAAAAAAATTCACAGCAAAATGTGATATCTTGATTTCATTTTTCTTCCTGAAAAAAAAAATCCCAGAAGTATGTTTCTATCATGACATTTGCATGCTATTTGTATATTTATACCCTGGAATGTTTTGTCATTTCTGCCTTTGGTCCTTAAATGTGTGTAGCCTTATATCCTCCTCCTGTATTTTCCTCAGAAACAGGTAAATGGATTCTTACTGGATCACTTGAACACAGCTGAGATAAAAGGATTCTCTCAGCCTCTTTCTCTCAGACCCTATTCCATCTGACCAGTCCAGGACTTCCCTGGAGGTCCAGTGGTTAAGACTCTGCTCTTGCAATGCAAAGGGCACAGGTTCGATCCCTGGTCAGGGAACTAAAATCCCACATGCTGCAGAGCAAGGCCAGAAAAAAAACAGATTCTGTTCACATTTGACTGGCCCTGAGGGAGGAGATGGACCTGGAGCCCATGGGAACCCCTGTAATAGCTGTTCTCTTGGGCAGTTTTCCCTCACTTTTGGCCTGTGATTTGTGCTCTGCCTGATATGGCAGGCCTCCTCCCTGGTGCAGGAATTATCTCACACTATCTTGGACTTTTTACACAAGCTATCAAACTTTGCCACAGAAAAGCAGTCTCTTTGAGAGCCATTCTCTACAGTCATTGCAGTGGCTTTAGCTAGTTCTATGATCACCTGCAGTCGGAGTCCTCAGACCCAACTCATAATAACAAATGAAAATGAATCAAAGTACAAGGCAAAACTTCACAGAATTTAAAAATCATACAGAATTTAGAGGGGACATTTTTAAGCCTTTTACTGGAGGACATGAAAGATCTAGGGGAAAAAAAGAAAATATTTTATATATGGAAAGACACACCATATTCCTATATGTGGAAAGTCAACATCCTTAATCAATTATTGTTCATCTAAAAAATAATCTATTCGTTTAATGCAACTCCTGTCATATTTCCAGCTATTTTGGGGGGGATGGGGATAGGAATGGGGGTGGAGGCAAAAATGTAGGACGGTGGGATACAAAAGTTTTTTTAAAGCAAAAAAATTATGGCATTTTTTCAAAGCAACAAAAAGACAGTATTGTAGAGCAATTATCCTTCAATTAAAAATAAATGAATTTTTAAAAAGGAAAAAATAGAAAATTTAAAGGAATTTGGAAAGTTTTCATAAACAAATATAAATTTAAAATATAAAATAAAATTAAGGGTAAGGCCAGCAATATAATACCAATAAAAAATGATTTCAAGAGAAAAGGCACTGAATGAAACAAGAAGGTGATATTAATTTTCTAAGATAAAGCTTGGAAATGAAGATGTAATATTTATGACTCTTTGAATTAAATAAAATCATTTTCATGTTTTACCCTCCTGAAGATTACTCTCCATCTTGATTGGAATTGTGGATGTCTCTTAAATTCCCATCATGGGAACATGGGTAAGCTTTGAACTTGATCCTTCAGATGACTAATTATAACCTGTGTGCATGTGTGGCTATAATTTATATCCAGGTGTTGGACAGAACTTTTATTTCCCCCTCCAGATAACGACAACAGGTGTCAAAGTTTTTTTTGAAATGTGATTGCCCTGTCGTTGTTGTTTAGTTGTTAAGTCGTGTCCGGCTTCCTTGAGATCCCATAGACTTCAGCCCTCTCCTCTGTCCATGGGATTCTTCAGCAAGAATACTAGAGTGGGTTGTCATTTCCTTCTCCAGGGGATCTTCTGGACCCAGGGATTGAACCTGCATCTCCTGTGTTGACAGGTGGATTCTTTACCACTGAGCCACCTGGGAACCCTCAAGATTGCCCTAGATGGAATCAATCAATCATTTTTGAATAGTGTAAGTCAGGCTTCACATCCTCTGTGTTATCTTTCTGAATAGGAAGAAAGATGGTAATAAGGAAGAATTGTTGGGTCTGCGGTTCACTTCCAATGAGGTGACACTGTTAGGTAGTTATATCAGAATACCACCGAGATGAGTCAGAAGGAATCAAAGACAGAAACAAAGAATCATGTTAGATTCAAGGTGGGGTGGACAGGGGATGGAGGCAGCTGGATTGTCTTGCAAAAGACATACATTGCTTTCAGGAATTGCCACAAACATAATCCTCTTTTACATCATTGAAACATGTTCAGACCTTAGTTATTGCAGATGTATTTTGCAACAGTAGCAGAAACTGCTACAGGAAATAAAAACGTTGAAAGGAGAATTTAAAAAGCCATATCTAGGTTAGGTGAGCATTTCATTTTCAGCACAAAAAAATCCAGAACAGTGAAAGAAGCCTGCTGGCTTTTTCATCTCTTTTTCTACTGCATTGATTCAAACATCTCTGAGAGTTATTTCAAGAACGATTTTCACACATTCACTGATTTTTGTTTCTTTTTTTAAGCTTTCTGGAAGCAAAATCCAAGCTGTCAGTTGCAGCCATGGAGATAAACAGAGATCTGAAAGCTATCATTTTGAAGTCTTCTTCTAACTATTCGTAATAGGATGAAGCTACCCTGACTGCCTGAGAGGTCACCTGGAGAGGTTTTCAAAACCCCAGATGCTCAGAAAACATTCAAAGCCAATTAAATCCGAACCTTTGAGGTGTGCATGAGGCATGGTAGGAGTAGACACCTCCTGGTAGCAACATTCACTTGGGACCCAGATTCAGGGATATTTTCTAGGTCATCTTAATAAGCCCTTCTGCTGGAATAGCTTTCACTTCTCTCACAAATATTATCTCATTTAATCCTCACCACAAGCTGTGCAGTACGTCGCACTCCCCAGTTTTACAAATGAGGAGATTAAAGTTCAAATGAACTTGTAAGCATCAGACTCAAGCATGTAACCCAGTGACCTAAATCTGAGGGAAAACTAAATCTTCCTGACCTTTCCCTGGTGACTTTATTCTCACAATCCTGGCCACCCAGGTGGCTCAGCGGTAAAGAATCCTCCTGCACGCCGGAGGCCTGAGTTTGATCCTGAGGTCAGGAAGATCCCTGGAGAAGGCAACGGTAACCCACTCCAATATTTTTGCCTGGAAAATCCCATGGACAGAGAAGCCTGGTGGGTTACAGTCCATGGAGTCTCAAGAATCAGATATGACTTAGCAACTAAACCACCACCACCACCACACATTGCTGGTGGGAATGTAATACAGTGGAGTCGCTTTAAAAACCAAGTGAGGCAGTTCTTCAAATGGTTAAATACAGAGTTCTAGGGACATTCCTGGCGGTCCAGTGGTTAAGACTTCACCTTCCAATGAAAGGGCTGTGGGTTTGATCCCTGGTCAGGGAGCTGAGATCCCACATGCCTCAGTGCTAAAAATCCATAACAGGAGGCAACAGACACAATATTGTAACGAATTCAATGAAGACTTTAAAATGGTCCACACCAAAAGATAAAAATCTTTAAAAATAAATAAATATAGAGTTCCATACGATCCAGCATTTCCACACTTTAGCTCCTACCTAAGAAAAGTGTAAATATATATGTATGCAGAAACTTGCATGCAAATGCTTATAGCAGCATTATTCCTAATATCCCCCAAAGTGGCAACAACCCAAATGCCCATCACCTCGTGAGTGGACAAGTACAATGTGGTATGTCCTTACATTGCAGTGGTACTCAGTCACAGAAAGAAATCAAGTTCTAATATACACTATAAAGTGAGTTACCTTGTAAATGGTATATGAAGTGAAAGAAGCCAGATATCAGAGTCTCATACTGTATGATTTCTTTTATATCCAGGAATATCCAGAAGAGGCCAATCCACAAGGATGGAAGGTGGATTAGTAATTGCCAGGAGCTGGGGAAAATGAGAAAAAGGGAGTGACTGCTGGTGGGTAGGGCTCCCCAGGTGGTTCAGTGGTAAAGAACCCATCCACCAATGCAGGAGGCACAGGAGACTCAGGTTCAATTCCTGGGTGGGGAAGATCCCCTAGAGAAGGGAATGACAACCCACTCCAGTATTCTTGCCTGGAGAATCCTGTGGACAGAGGAGGCTGGCAGCAGGCTAAAGTCCATGGGGTCATAAGGAGTCAGACGTGACTGAGCACACACAGCACACTAACAGATTAGGGTTTCTTTGGGGGAAATGTTCTGGAATTCATGATGATGGCCTGGAACAACTTTGAAATGATACTAAAAACCACTGACTTGTACACTTTAAATAGATTATTTTTATGGCATCTGCATTATTTCTAAATTTTTAAAAAAGAAAACAATTTGTGTTTAGCAGAAGTATACAAACAAAAAATCCTATTTAAATAAAATTTAAAAGACAAAGCTAAACTATAGGGTCGAGGAATACATACATGAGTAATAAAACCATAACAAAACTATTTTAAGTGATTATCATAAAATTCAGACTAATGATTATTTTAGACTTTAGAGGTTTGGGGTTTGAAGGGAATATATGAAGAGAATTAATGGGGTGCTGGTACTGTTTCATTTTTTGGTGTAGTTGGTGGTTATCTGGCTGTTCATTTTATGATAATTCAGTAAATTGCACACACATTTATGTAGTGTACACTTTTCTATTATGTGCTGTGTTTCACAATACATGTTCTTTTTGATTTGTTAGGGGAAAAAAAACCAGAATTAGATGCTCTACAATTTACTTAATCATTTCCATATTGTTGACATTTCAATTGCTTCCAATTTTTCATTATTCTTAACAACACTGCAATTAACATTTTTGGGCAAAAATCTCCTCCCATATCTTTTATTACTAACAGGGGATAGATTTACATATGTGGGCCTGCAGAGTCTAAGGATTCAAATATTTTGCAATGGATACTATGAGCCCTCAGATGTAGTTTTCCTTTTTTGTGTGACATGTGGTTTCTTTCAGCCCAATGTTCCAGTTTTCCAGGCTTTTCTGAATTCTGATTCTGTCTTCAGATATTGAGCTATCCTCTCTCCCTGCAAGGCGTTTCCATCTTCCTCTCAAGTAGGCTCTCAATCTCTCATTGCAAGCCCAGGTTCTGCAGTGAGCTTGGTTCTGCCCCCTCCCAATTACTTACATCATATTCATGACCAATGGCAGAACACTTCTGATAATGGAAATGCTCTCCTGTATCTGAGATCTGTAGCCCGTGGTTTCCAGGCAAACTCTGCTCTGCAAAGGACTCTTCAAACCACAATGCAGTACCATCCGCATGTCAAATTACAGCATTTGCAACTCTCATACAAATATAGAAGGACCACGTGCCAAATATTCTTTTAACTTAATTCATGAGAGACCAGTACGATGGTGAAACTGGTTTATAGAACAATTCAAAGACTGAAAATTGATGGAGTCAGTCAGTCCAAGAAAGGCTGAAATGAATTTGGTAATAGATATAAAACTATGTGGGCTTCCCAGGTAGATCAGTGGTAAAAAAATCCTCCTGCCAATGCAGGGGACGAGGGAGACACAGGTCTGATTTCTGGGTGTGGGAGATCCCCTGGAGTAGTAAATGGCAACCTGCTCTAGTATTCTTGCCTGGACAACCCTATGAAGAGAGGAGCCTGGTGGGCTACAGTCCATGAGGTCGCAAAGAACTGGACACAACTGAGCACACACATATGAAAACACACACACAAAACTATGTAGAATTGTACAGACTAATTAAACAAAAGTAATCTTTGGAACTTTTTACCAGACACGCAGGTCAGCATGTAACTTCACAGTGTGTGGGTTCTATTTAAGGGGTAACAAAGTCAAATTTAGGTGTATTTTGCTAGATGATAAATAATCTTTAGGGGAAAGATTGTGAAATAGTGTCCTAGGATGACATTTAAAGGACTCGCAGCCATCCTCCGTCTTTATTTACAAGTGCTGGATATTTTTCTAACCACATTTTTTCAGTGGCCCTGAAAATAATTACTGGGTCTGTCTTTTGCTATTTCAAAAATGCTGAAAGACTTGGGTAGATTACATTGTAAAATCTAAGTCACTACATAGAAAAACTTTTTTTTTTTCTTTCTAAGGCCAGCTCAGTTCATTTTGCATTATCTGAAAGCTCACAAAAAACCAGTTCTGTTTTGTTGAAGTCATCAATGCTTTGCAAGATGTAAAAAACCTCAAATCTTCAAGTGTCCATGGAGGGGGCATATACCCATGAGTCTCCTGAAATTGTGTTCAGATTATTGGTATAGGCGCACGTGTGCATTTTGCTTAAAAAGGAAACAAATTTCCATGATCTCAGAGGGTTAAGAAACACTGCCAAGTACGGCTTCTGCAACTAGTATTTCCATGGAATTAGCCACCTTATTGCAGGGTGCATTTTCTTCATGCATGTCCTATTTCCTTCTTTAGAATCACTGGTTATAAACGCTGCTTTTAGTCACATCCCTCCCACCCACCAGCCTGTGAGCAGCTCCATCGTTCCTATGGGGGAAAAAAAAAGGCATCCATGATGCTCCGCTGTACCAACCCAGACATGCGCAGAGCAACATCGCTAAAGACACACAAAGGTAACATATTCTTGGCTGTTACATTTTGCAAAACAAACCAGCCGATCAACCCAGCTACTAATGAAGCACTGCTTATTTGTTACTGTAATTTCTTCTCTTTTAAATTTTATTTGCAGCCTTTGTTAAGAAGTCAAACATACTATATCATTTGCATTTATGTGAATATATATTTAACGTAAAGCTATTCCAATATGCCAAGCGTAATGGATGGTAAGGTTAGATTTCCTATGTACCGCTATGAAATAACAGTCCAAACTCCATCTCAAGGCAGGAACGATCCATCAGCCTGCTGCTTGTACAGGATAGCCATGTTGTCCTTTGGTTAATCCCAAACAAGTACCTCAGGAAAGGTCATTAAAGGCTTCTTTCAACTCACAAATTTTATTTTAATTAGAGACTAGAGTTGGTTACTGAATGAATTGTGCCTATAATAAGTTTTCTATTTAAATACACTCTGAGATACTATTTTTACCATGTTTACTATTTTTTAAATTTGAAAAAGAGGGTTAACATCACAGGGACCCAGAAGGTAGACGATAGGAAAAATAAAAGTGACAAAAAGCAAGATTTCAATTTCTCTGCAGTGATGGATAAATAACATTTCACAGTGTAGCAAAAATAATAGCAGGTACTGTTTACTGGACACTTAATATATGGCAGTCATTGTGCTCTATGCCTGACATATATTTAGTCATTTATTTATTTAATTATCTACTAAATGCTTAATAAATATGTGTCTTAGCCTATAAAATCCTGTTTCTGCCTCATAGTATTTATATGCTATAGAGAGGAGAGACCATAAACACAGAAAGAAATACAAATACACACACACACACTCACTTTTTAAGACCACTTTATTAGTCCTGAATATTCACTGAAAGGACTGAAGCTAAAGCTGAAGCTCCAATACTTTAACCACCTGATGTAAAGAATAAACTCATTGGGAAAGACCCTGATGCTGGGAAAGATTGAAGGCAGGAGAAGAAGGGAACGACAGAGGATGAGATGTTTGGATGGCATCAGTAACTCAATGGACATGAATTTGAGCAAGCTCCAGGAGTTGGTGATAGACAGGGAAGCCTGGCATGCTGCAGCCCATGGGGTCGCAAAGAGTCGGACATGACTGAGCCACTCAACTGAACTGATTGAGTGTATAATTGACGTACAAAATACTGTACCTACTTAGTGTATACAATTGCTTGAGTTTGAAGATAAGCATATACCCACAAAACTATCACCACAATCCATGCCGTAAATATATCCATCACCTTCAAAAAGTTTCCTCCTGTCATCATCATCATTATTATTATTATTTGTGATAAAACAGTTAACATAAGATCTACCTTCTTAACAAAATTTTAAGTAGATACTGCTAACAATACTAGTATTGTTAACTACAGGCACAATGCTGAGCAGGAAATCTCTAGGAATTTTTCATCTTACATCACTGAAAACTTACACCTTTTGACTATGCGTGCATGCTCAGTCACTTCAGCTGTGGCTGAGTCTTTGTGACTATAGCTATGGACTATAGCCTGCCAGGCTCCTCCGTCCATAGGGATTGTCCAAGCAAGAACACTGGAGTGGGCTGCCATGCCCTCCTCCAGGGGATCTTCCTGACCTAGGGATAGAACCCACGTCTCTTAGCTCTCCTGCATGGGCAGGTGGGGTCTTTGCCACTAATGCCACCTCCCAATTACCCCTCTCCCCACTACTGCATTCTGCTGTCTGCTTTTGTGGGTGTTTGACTATTTTAGAGTACTCATGTTAGTGAGATCTGGGCTTTCCAGGTGACGCTAGTGGTAAAGAACCCGTCTGCCAATGCCGGAGACATCAAAGACATGGGTTGGGTCTCTGGGTTGGGAAGATTTGTACCGATATATATCAGAAGGAATCACCCTCATATCCCAATAGTAAAATGTAAAAGAAACCCAATACTCTAAAGTGAGATTTGAAATTTTATTTTCAGTCACCTTCACAATATACACTTTGGGATTGGAATGAAAACTGACCTTTTCCAGTCCTGTGGCCACTGCTGAGTTTTCCAAATTTGCTGACATATTGAGTGCAGCACTTTCACAGCATCATCTTTTAGGATTTGAAATAGTTAAACTGGAATTCCATCACCTTCACTAGCTTTGTTGATAGTGATGCTTCCTAAGGCCCCCTTGACTTTGCATTCCAGGAAGTCTGGCTCTAGGTGAGTGATCACACCATTGTGATTATCTGGGTCATGAAGATCTTTTTTGTACATTTCTTCTGTGTATTCATGGACATCACCAGATGGTCAACACCAAAATCAGATTGATTATATTCTTTGCAGCCAAAGATGGAGAAGTCAGCAAAACAAGACCAGGAGCTGACTGTGGCTCTGCCACGAACTCCTTATTGCCAAATTCAGACTTAAATTGAAGAAAGTAGGGAAAACCCCTACACCATTCAGGTATGACATAAATCAAATTGCTTATGTTTATACAGTGGAAGTGAGAAATAGATTTAAGGGCCTAGATCTGATAGATAGAGTGCCTGATGAACTATGGAATGAGGTTCGTGACATTGTACAGGAGACAGGGATCAAGACCATCCTCATGGAAAAGGAATGCAAAAGAGCAAAATGGCTGTCTGGGGAGGCCTTACAAATAGCTGTGAAAAGAAGAGAAGCAAAAAGCAAAGGAGAAAAGGAAAGATACAAGCATCTGAATGCAGAGTTCCGAAGAATAGCAAGAAGAGATAAGAAAGCCTTCCTCAGCGATCAATGCAAAGAAATAGAGGAAAACAACAGAATGGGAAAGACTAGAGATCTCTTCAAGAAAATCAGAGATACCAAAGGAATATTTCATGCAAAGATGGGCTTGATAAAGGACAGAAATGGTATGGATCTAACAGAAGCAGAAGATATTAAGAAGAGATGGCAAGAATACACAGAAGAACTGTACAAAAAAGATCTTCATGACCCAGATAATCACGATGGTGTGATCACTCACCTAGAGCCAGACATCCTGGAATGTGAAGTCAAGTGGGCCTTAGAAAGCATCACTACAAACAAAGCTAGTGGAGGTGATAGAATTCCAGTTGAGCTATTCCAAATCCTGAAAGATGATGCTGTGAAAGTGCTGCACTCAATATGCCAGCACATTTGGAAAACTCAGCAGTGGCCACGGGACTGGAAAAGGTCAGTTTTCATTCCAATCCCAAAGAAAGGCAATACCAAAGAATGCTCAAACTACCACACAATTGCACTCATCTCACATGCTAGTAAAGTAATGCTCAAAATTCTCCAAGCCAGGCTTCAGCAATATGTGAACCGTGAACTTCCTGATGTTCAAGCTGGTTTTAGAAAAGGCAGAGGAACCAGAGATCAAATTGCCAACATCCACTGGATCATGGAAAAAGCAAGAGAGCTCCAGAAAACATCTATTTCTGTTTTATTGACTATGCCAAAGCCTTTGACTGTGTGGATCACAATAAACTGTGGAAAATTCTGAAAGAGATGGGAATACCAGACCACCTGATCTGCCGCTTGAGAAATTTGTATGCAGGTCAGGAAGCAACAGTTAGAACTGGACATGGAACAACAGACTGGTTCCAAATTGGGAAGGATTATGTCAAGGCTGTATATTGTTACCCTGTTTATTTAACTTATATGCAGAGTACATCATGAGAAATGCTGGGCTGGAAGAAACACAAGCTGGAATCAAGATTGCCGGGAGAAATATCAATCACCTCAGATATGCAGATGACACCACCCTTATGGCAGAAAGTGAAGAGGAACTAAAAAGCCTCTTGATGAAAGAGAAAGAGGAGAGTGAAAAAGTTGGCTTAGAGCTCAACATTCAGAAAACTAAGATCATGGCATCTGGTCCCATCACTTCACAGCAAATAGATTGGAAACAATGGAAACAGTGAGAGACTTAATTTCTTGGGTCTCCAAAATCACTGCAGATGGTGACTGCAGCCATCAAATTAAAAGACACTTGCTCCTTGGAAGAAAAGCTATGACCAACCTAGACAGCATATTAAAAAGCAGAGACATTACTTTGCCAACAAAGGTCTATCTAGTCAAAGCTATGGTTTTTCCAGTAGTCATGTATGGATGTGAGAGTTGGACAATAAAGAATGCAGAATGCCAAAGAATTGATGTTTTTGAACTGTGGTATTGGAGAAGACTCTTGGGAGTCCCTTGGACTGCAAGGAGTTCCAACCAGTCCATCATAAAGGAAATCAGTCCTGAATATTCATTGGAAGGACTGATGCTGAAGCTGAAACTCCAATACTTTGGCCACCTGATGCGAAGAGCTGACTCATTTGAAAAGACCCTGATGCTGGGAAAGATTGAAGGTGGGAGGAAAAGGGGATGACAGAGGATGAGCTGGTTGGATGGCATCACCAACTCAATGGACACGAGTTTGAGTAAACTCTGGAAGTTGGTGATGGACAGGGAAGCCTGGCGTACTGCAGTCCATGGGGTCGCAAAGAGTTGGACATGACTGAGCAACTGGACCGAACTGAACTGAATATACTCTTTCTCCAGCAATTCTGTCTCTTAGAAAATATTCTAAAAAAATAATCAAATATGAGCTAGCTGTACATTTAAAAATCGTTCATTGCTATAATAATAAAGGAAACTTAGAATTTAAATATCTAATGATAGCAAAAAATGGTTTTAAAATATGATACAAACATTTATATGGTCATTACAATCATATTTTGTAACAATTTTTGTGATTATAAAAAGATTGTGATATAAATAATAAGTTCAAAAAGCATGATAAAAAATTTTACATGCACTGGGTCTTCCCTGGTGGTCCAGTGGTTAAGATATCACCTTCCAATGCAATGGTTGCAGATTCAATCCCTGGTTGGGGAACTAAGATCCCATATGCCTCGTGGCCATAAAGCCAAAACAGAAAATAGAAACAATACTGTAACAGATAAAGACTTGTAAAATGGTTCCACACAACAGCAACAACAGAAACTTTACATACATGAACGTGTCTATGCCTGCAAATAACAGGAAGTAGAAAGCTAACAGGTTACTAATGGCTTTCTCCAAGAGGTCAGATGATAGCTGATCGTTTTCAAAATATCCACAGTGAATATGTATTACTGTTTTCCCCCAGCTTTACTGAGGTATGACTGACAAATAATAATTATATACATTTAAGGTGTACAATGTGATGTTTTGATATATGTATACACTGTGACATGATGGAGCTTTTATCATCCCAAATTGTACAACCCTCAGGAAATCCAGGGAAATTTCTGGGCTGCGATATCATGACACTTGGCTTTCAAACAAAGCCTGGCAATTTCCATGGACCCCTGAGGATAGTGCTTCTGCCTGAGTCTGTCTCTCTAATCTCAGGAAAGTTGGCAGGGATCTCCAGGGAGACCCTCACACCCACTCTTGTGTTGGATTCTCTTTCTCATGTGACCTGGGTGTATTGATTGGCTTTTCCCTTCATCTGACCTTGGCTGCAAAAATTGTGCTGAAATGTCTTGGCGGCATGCTTCCCTGAGACTCATGCTGGTAGAACACTTCCCCTCTTATGTGCTTTTCCTGATTTAAGTGGAAACACACGAGAGGTGGAATCAATTCACTGAGTCCATTTACATATGGTACCCTAGCAGCCAGGCCTCTCCACATTTCCTATCTACCAAGTTCCCTCATGTACCAGCAGGAGAACAGGGGAGAAAGAGTGGAGAGTCATTTTATGAGGATCCAGGACACTTGTTTTGCTACTCTCTCTACTGCTATCTCACCAAATCAGGGTCCCTTTATTTTCTAATATGTGTAAAGCTGAGAAGCCAATGAAACAAAAGATACACTACAAACATCTTTTGTCACAATAGCCATATCTAGCCAGCTGCAGAAGTGTATATACAATTGATTCTTTGGTGGCCAAACACACAATAGAAACCAAATTTTCAACTTATTTTGGATGCATGTGTTATTTAGTGGCTAAGACTTATCCAACTCTTTGAGACCCCATGGACTGTAGCCTGCCAGCCTTCTCCGTCCATGGGACTTTGCAGGCAAGAATACTGGTGTGGGTTGCTATTTCCTCCCCCAGGGGATTTTCCCGACCCAGAGGAAAAACCTGCGCCTCCTGCATTGCAGGCTGATTCTTTACCAATGAGCCATCTGGGAATAGTCTGATTTAAAGGATCATGAGGGTAAATCAGTAAGTTTTCCCAGGATGATCACACCTAATGATTGCGATGTTCCTTGTATCAATTCTAAAATTTTACTTAATTTTATTAAAGCCTTTTGTGAAAAACTTTCCTTGCATGATCATGAACGCTCTTGTGGGTTTTACAGGAGAAGTGATACCATGAAAAGGTTGTTGCTGAAGGGTAATTTAGTCAGCATTCTCATAAGTCACACATGTTTTCTGTCTGATTGCCAAGAAGGAAATGTCTCAGGACACAAAGAGCGTCCTCCATATTTTAGTTTGATTTCCAGGCCTAATTATGTTTGCTTAAACTCAACACAGTTGTGATTCCACAAGGAGGATGTTGTTGTATGATGTTATTTCAGCTTTTTAAAATGTCTAAAGTTGATTTCCTTTCCTGGAAATTGAACTCCTACTGTCCTCCAAAGATATAGGCATCTAGGGGATCTTACTTTGATCACATATGAAAGAAAAGATTCTGTCATACAGAGTGAAGTAGGCCAAAAAGAGAAAAACAAATATCATATGTTAACGCATACATGTGGAATCTAGGGAAATGGAACTAATGAACCTATTTACAAAGCGGAAATAGAGACAGGGAGGCAGAGAACAAACGTATGGACATCCAGGGAGGAAGAGGAGGTGAGATGAATTGGGAGATTGGGATTGATGCATATACACTACTATGGATAAGACAGGTAACTAATGAGAACCTGCTGGACAGCACAGGGAACTCTACTCAGTGCTCTGTACTGACCTGAATCGGAAGGAAATCCAAAACAGAGGGGATTCACAAAGTGAATAGCTGGTTCGCTTGGTATACAGCAGAAACTAAAAAAACATTGTAAAGAAACTATATGCCAATAACAATTGATTAAAAATAAAAAGTAAAATTAATACTCCCAAAATGAGACAAAAAAAGGAAAAGATTTAATGTGAAGTTGATCGATTTAACCATAGCCTTTTGCAAAAAATTATAATGGAATATATAACTAGAATTATCAAATAAGAGCAATAGATTAAAAAGGGCCAACTCTGTCAGTTCTTTCACTACACAAGCTTACATCCTCTCCCAAAAGGCATCAGTTATTATCACAAAAGGTTTTCAAATCCTGTCAATTTCTTTTGAAATGCATTGCACAACTTCTCAGACCTTTTCATTACCAAATTCTATATCAAACCTTCAGTACTTTTTGCAAGCTTGAACTATTACAGCATCTTGTATTTCCTTTGTCGTCTCTCACCTATTAATCTATCCAACTCCTAAATCCTCACTTTTGTTAAGTTTCCTAATTAAAATATCCATCATCATCTCCCCAGTCAAAATCTTCTCAACACTGGTTAATTCCAGTGTACCAGATCCACAACTGAGGAAGTAACGTGATGATGGGTGACGGAGCAGTTGCAGGAAAACAGACAGGGTCTGCATTTTCCATGACGAGGGGGAACTGCCAGAACTCTGAGCTGCAGGGCTTCGGGAACCAACGTTTCATTTCCTTGGTCTTAGTCATGTTCAGAAACATGAACTCCAACTCCAGGAACTGCCCCGCTGAGATCATTCCAAGAGTCAAAGAGTAAGGAGAGGTCACGGTAACTGGAGTCTCATATTACAGTTTGAAGCCAAAAGTTAAGAAGAAAAGGCAGATTACCAGAGTAAAGCCTTTTTCTTGCATCTCCCAGATGTGCCCAACCAGGAGGGTATAGGGTAATGCTATTTTTGAAATCACATCGAAGGAAATAAGGGTTAAATAGGACCCACTACAGCACTTGCTCATGCCCTTTCGTTCTTAGAAAGTGGACAAGAAAATATTTAATTTTTCAACGAGAATACATATGGAAACCACCTGGAAAATTGGGACATATGCTTACTTAGTGTGAGTCAGCTGGGGCTGCCACAGCAGAATTCCACACATGGGGTGGCTTAAAAAGCAGAGATTTATTTTTCACAATTCTGGAGGCTGTGAATCAGATTGAGGTGTTGGGCAGGTTTCATTTCTTCCAAGCCCCCTCTCCTTGGTTTGCCAATTCAGGACACACAAATGTGGTTTTGATCCCTGAGTTGGGAAGATCCCCTGTAACAAGAAATGGCACTCCACTCCAGGATTCTTGCCTGGGAAATCCCATGGGCAAAGGAGCCTGGCGGGCTGCAGTCCATAGGGTTGCAAAGAGGTGGACATGACTGAGCAACTGAGCACTCAGCACGCACAGCTTCTCACTATATCCTCACATGGTTTGTGGGTATGTGTGTCCCATTCTCTTTTTATTTTTTATTTTATTTATTAGACTTTTTATTTTGTATTGGTGTATAGCCAACTGACAGTTTTGTGATAGTTTCAAGTGAACAGTGAAGGGACTCAGTCATACATATGCATGTATCCATTCTTCCCCAAATTCCCCTCCCATCCAGGCTGCCACATGATATTAAGCAGAGCTCCCTGTGCTATATAGGTCCTTGTTGGTTATTCTTTTTTATTTTTTATTGAAGGATAATTGCTCTACAGAATTTTTTTGTTTTCTGTCAAACCTATCAGCCATAGGTATACATATACCCCCTCCCTTTTGAACATCCCTCCCATCTCCCTTCCCATCCCACCCCTCTAGGTTGATACAGAGCCCCTGTTTGAGTTTCCTGAGCCATACAGCAAATTCCTATTGGCTATCTATTTTACATTTGGTAATGTAAGTTTCCATGTTACTCTTTCCATACATCTCACCCTCTCCACCCCTCTCCCCATGTCCGTAAGTCTATTCTCTATGTCTGTTTCTCCATTGCTGCCCTGTAAATAAATTCTTCAGTACCATTTTTCTAGATTCCATATATATTTGTTAGAATACGATATTTATCTTTCTCTTTCTGACTTACTTCACTCTGTATAATAGGTTCTAGGTTCATCCACCTCATTAGAACTGACTCATATGCATTCCTTTTTTTATGGCTGAGTAATATTCCATTGTGTATATGTACCACAATTTCTTTATCCATTCATCTGTCAATGAACATCTAGGTTGCTTCCACATTCTAGCTATTGTAAATAGTGCTGAATGAACAATGGGATACATGTGTCTTTTTCAATTTTGGTTTCCTCAGGGTATATGCCTAGGAGTGGGATTGCTGGTTCTTTATTTTAAATAGAGCAGTGAGCACATGTCCATCCCAGACTCCCTAACTATCCCTTCCCCTCTCCTTCTTCCCAACAAATTGTTTTCATCGATTCACAGTTTCATCAGGTAGACGACAGATGACATTATCAGAGAGGAAAAAAAGTCTCAGATCCCTCATACTGGTATTTCAGGAGTCAAGTCTTACACCTGTTGGGGTGAACAGTAACTTCTCACTAGTTATCTATTTTATACGCAGTATCCCTAGTGCACATGTGTCAATCCCAATATCCCAGCTCACCCCACCCCCTCACTCTTGGTGTCCATATGTTTGTTCTCTACATCTGTGTCTCTATTTCTGTTTTTATGAGGACATCAGGTTAGGTTAGGGTCCACACTAATGGGCTCTTCTCATTTTACTTTTATTGCCCCTTTAAACGTCTTGTCTCCAAATACAGCCACATTGTAAGGTGTTGGGGGTTAAGATATATGAACTTGAAGAGGATACAAATCAGCCCATATCATGAAGTTAGAGGTGGTGCTATCAGAGCTGGTATCCTGAAATAAAAATCATGCCAAGATGGGCATCAGTTATAAAACAGACTCAGCTTGAAGCATTCAAGCCTTGAAGGATGTGTCCCTAAGATTTGCCTAAATTGTCCCAAATCTGTTTTTATT
The DNA here is from genome assembly GCF_003369695.1 of Bos indicus x Bos taurus. Classification (NCBI taxonomy): domain Eukaryota; kingdom Metazoa; phylum Chordata; class Mammalia; order Artiodactyla; family Bovidae; genus Bos; species Bos indicus x Bos taurus. The sequence continues at coordinate 23,507,986 of NC_040096.1, read as the reverse complement.
TTCATAATCTCAGAGGCTAAATCATCAAAATGTCATATGGTAATATAATTGTAGTGCCTTTATTAGCCTTCAATGCTAATGTGTTTATAGAATTCTGTTTGGGGGTATTTGATTCACGAGTTTTTAAATTCCTAAGCACATGGTGCATATTTCATTATCATGGTGTTATTACTGTCAAGTTTCACTGCACTACGATGACACAATATATCATGTATCCTGTATGAAAATAATTATTTTAAATGTGTTGAGGCTTGCTTTACAGCTTAGGACTTATCTGAATTTTGTAACTGTTCCATGTGTATGTGAGAAAAATTGTATTCTTTGTTAGATGCAAAATATGTCCATTGAAATCTACCTGATTAACTGTATTAGCAAAGTATTCCATTTGTGTGATGTATGGGTGTCTATGTGTGTCTGTGTGTTTGGCTTACAATTACTACTGATATGGGCAGTGAAAATGTCCTAATATAATGATGAATTGGTCACCATTTCCTTATAATTAGTTTTAAATCAGGGAGAGAGAATTCTAAGCATAATCAGAAAATACATATTTTGATGCAATTTTAGGTGATAGTGTTTAAAATTATCTCTCTCATGAAGTGACACTTTTTGTCATCCGTTAATAATATTCTACACTTACTGACATTTTGTCTTAAAACCTTTTTTGTTTGATATTAGTAGTCATCAGCTTTCATTTGGTTAACATTTGCCTGGGGTATCTCTTTTCACCCTTTACTTTTGCTATTTCTGTCATTTCAGTGTCCTTGCCGGGAGAAATATCAATAACCTCAGATATGCAGATAACACCACCCTTATGGCAGAAAGTGAAGACGAACTAAAAAGCCTCTTGATGAAAGTGAAAGAGGAGAGTGAAAAAGTTGGCTTAAAGCTCAACATTCAGAAAACGAAGATCTGGTCCCATCACTTTGTGGCAAATAGATGGGGAAACAGTGGAAGCAGTATCAGACTTTATTTTGGGGGGCTCCAAAATCACTGCAGATGGTGACTGCAGCCATGAAATTAAATGACGCTTACTCCTTGGAAGAAAAGTTATGACCAACCTAGGTAGCATGTTGCAAAGCAGAGACATTACTTTGCCAACAAAGGTCCATCTAGTCAAGGCTATGGTTTTTCCAGTAGTCATGAATGGATGTGAGTGTTGGACTGTGAAGAAAGCTGAGCGCCGAAGAACTGATGCTTTTGAACTGTGGTGTTGGAGAAGACTCTTGGGAGTCCCTTGGACTGCAAGGAGATCCAACCAGTCCATTCTGAAGGAGATCAGCCCTGAGTGTTCTTTGGAAGGAATGATGCTGAAGCTGAAACTCCAGTACTTTGGCCACCTCATGCGAAGAGTTGACTCATTGGAAAAGACTCTGATGCTGGGAGGGATTGGGGGCAGGAAAAGAAGGGGACGACAGAGTATGAGATGGCTGGATGGCATCACCGACTCGATGGACGTGAGTCTGAGTGAACTCCGGGAGTTGGTGATGGACAGGGAGGCCTGGCGTGCTGCCATTCATGGGGTTGCAAAGAGTCGGACACGACTGAGCGACTGATCTGATCTTACCTGATGTGGTATTTTAACCTTTTATAGTCAGCAGATAGCTAAATTTGGTGTCTTTTTAATCTTATAGCAGAATTTGTGCCTTTTAACATATGGGTTTAAATCCTTCATCTTTTTTAAATCTTTAGTTATTTATTTCTGGCTGTGCTGGATCTTCACTGCTGCATAGGCTCTTCTGTAGTTGCAGTGAGCGGGGCTACTCTCTAGCTGTAGTGTGTGGGCTTCTCATTTCGGCGGCTTCTCTTGCTGTGGAGCTCGGGGTCTAGGCCATGTGGGCCTCAGTAGTTGCAGCCCCAGAGCTCTAGAGCACATAGTTGCGATGCATGGGATTAGTTGCTCCATGGCATGTGGGCTCTTCCCAGATTAGGGATGCAACCTGTGTCTCCTGCATTGGCAGGTAGATTCTTTACCGGGGAAGCCCAAGCCCCTTCATCTTTTTATGTTACCAATTGTTTAGTTGTATTTATCTGAAAATACTTTGTTATGCTAATATTTTAGTACTCTTTTCTCTTTTCGCTTTTATTCCATTCATCGCCCACACGCACACTCTCATTTTACCGTCTTTCGTCTGTGTGCTGTGTTTAGTCTCTCAGTCGGGTCTGACTATTTGAGACCCCATGGATTGTAGCCCACCAGGCTCCTCTGTCCATGGGGATTCTCCAGGCAAGAATACTAGAGTGAGTTGCCAAGTTCTCAATACTGGAGTGGGTTGCCATCCTCCTCCAGGGGACCTTCCCAACTCAGGGATTGAGCCTAGGTCTCCCACATTGTAGGCAGATTCTTTATCATCTGAGCCACCAGGGAAGTCCAAGAATACTGGAGTGTGTAGCCTATCCCTTCTCCAGGGGATCTTCCTGACCCAGGAATCGAACCGGGGTCTCCTGCATTGTAGGTGGATTCTTTACCCAGCTGAGCTCCCAGGGAAGCCCCATCTTTTGTCTACTGTTGGAAAATGTATACACTGTTTTTATTCTTTTAAGAGTTCCGCCAATCCTCAAATTCATAGCAGTTGGTTTGGCACCTTCTTTTGTTTCTGAGGTTGTTCTTGGCTAAATGTACCTTCCGGGAACCCCGAGGGCTCTGAGTGGAACATCCTTTTCTCCAGAGAGGATCTGCCTTTGCTTCTATTTAGTGCCAAGGCCACTACCCGATACCACTGTAATTTCATTTTCTTAGCTGGGAATTGTCATGGCCCTGCCGGCAGCAACTATTCACACCCCAAGTTCCAATGAGGTCTCCCTTTGGGTTACAATTTTTCTGAGTGGAAACGGTTGTTTTGAGTTTTGGTTTCTTGTCTGTCTGTTTGTTCTCTGTCATCCGGAGCCTTGTGGAGATGAGCAGATTTCCTCGATGATGCTCTCTGCAACAGCAGGCATAGAGGTTCCACTCCTTTTGTGAAGGACTATCCCTGTGAAGGACCCTGACGTGTCAGGCTCATCTCCCTTCCTCTTGTGCAATGTATTAATCTCTTGTTCTCCCCTTTGCTGTCCTCAGGGATTCTCCCAGGTCGGTCCATTCTTATAACCTGGATTCAGTCTCCACTAGGGAAGTTTAACCCTTTAGTTTCTGGAAAGTTCAGCAATGCTTGTACAATAGGCTCGTTCTCATTTATCCAGCAACTAGTTTATTTTGCAATAGCAGAAGTTTTCTACTTTCTAGACCACCATACTGATGGAGGCAGAAGTGTAAGAAGCAGATTTTTTTGATGATGGATTCATTTTGATGTATGGCAGAAACCAACACGAGATTATAAAGTAATTATCCTTCAATTAAAAATAAATACTTTTAAAATTAAAAAAAAAAAAACGGTGTAAGAAGCACTTTTCATCAGGTTGGAGAGTAAATCTGATCAAATGCCTTTTCATCCTCTATTGAGGGAAGTTTCCTCCCCTTCCATCAACTAATTAATTATTAATAGCAAATTAATTATTCATTATTCATTAATAATATTTATAGAGAATTTACAGTGTGCAAGGCACTGTGCATTGTGGCTTATGTGGCCTATCTTATCTAATCTTCAAATCCTCAAAACCTTGAAAGGAAGTCACAGATCATTACTCTCCAGAGATGGGACTGGCTTCCAGGCATTTCTTGGCCAAGAGCTTTTATTTCCGCAATAATCCACACAACTCAGTGAAGGAGAAATGCAGAATGAGACAGCCGAGGAACCAGTAAGAATCTCAGAAAGCTTCCTTGAGATACTGACAGGTGATTGTTTCCAGCTCATCTGGAAGGCTGTTAGCATGCCATCTGCAGTGTACAAGACTGTAAATGCAGACAGAATCCACGGCATTTCCCACCCTTTCTGGATTGGTGAGTTAGTGGAGGTTCCATGTGGTTGTGCGACTCTAGATAAAATAGCAAAATAAAGCTGAGATTATGACAACCTGACTCTGCTCTTATTGAACCCAGATATACTTATTTTCAGGCTTCCCCAGTGGTCCAGACAGTAAAGAATCCACCTGCATGAGGGAGACCTGGGTTCAATCCCTGGGTTAGGAAGATCTCTTGGAGGAGAACATGGCAACCCACTCCAGTATTCTTGCCTGGAGAATCCCCATGGACAGAGGACCCTGGTGGGCTACAGTTCATGATATTGCAAAGTGTCAGACATGACTGAGTGACCAAGTACATACTTATTTTCATAGAAATGTACAACTTTTGTGCAACTGTTCATCAGCAGGAGTCTTATGCCTTTGGATTCTCTTTTTCATCACTATTCAAAAAATGTTCCATGGCTCCATTGCCAGAGAAAATATATTCTTTTAGGTTATTGACAATCCTCTCTTGTTACATGCTATCTTTTGCTAAGGCATAATTCAGTTATTTATGTGGATATTTATTCGCTGGCAATGGCTTTGATCCCAGACCATGTTTTAATCCAATTTCATAGCCGGAAGAAAATAAAGAAGTGAACCAGCCTATCATTCACTCTTTCATTCAATCCATCCTGAGCCCTCTTCAATATGCCCAGGCTGGAAATACAGGAGACAGACTGAAGTGTTCCTGCCTGCTGTAACCATAGATTCTAGGAATATGAGCCAGACACATATAAAATGGTTTTTTTTTTACTTTGCAAAGAGCTAGATGAAAACAAGAAGGGAATGAACCTAGAGAGTGTCATGTGCTAAGTCAATTCAGTCGTGTCCAGTTCTTTGTGACCCTATGGACTGTAGCCTGCCAGGCTCCTCTGTCCATGGGATTTCCCAGGCAAAAATACTGGAGTGAGTCACCATGCCCTCCTCCAGCGGATCTTCATGACCCAGGGATCAAACCCACATCTCTTATGTCTCCTGCCTTGGCAGGTGGGTTGTTTACCACTAGCACCACCTAGGTCAAGTAAGTCAGAAAGAGAAAAACAAATACTGTATATTAACATATATGTGCGGAATCTAGAAAACTAATACAGATGGACTTACCTGCAAAACAGAAATAGAGACACAGATGTAGAGAACAAATGTATGGATACTGGGGGAAGCAGGCAGGATGACCTGGGAGACTGAGACTGACATATATACACTACTGATGCGTGTCCGTACCTGCTCAGTTGCTTCAGTCGTGTCTGACTCATTGCAACCCTATGGACTGTTCCTCTCCAGGCTCCTCTGTCCATGGGATTCTCCAGCCAAGCGTATTGGGATGGGTTGCCATGCCCTCCTCCAACACTACTGATGCTATGTATAAAACAGATAACTAATGAGAACCTACTGTATAGCACAGGAAACTCTACTCATTGCTTTGTGGTGACCTAAATGAGAGAGAAATCCAAAGAAGGCAATGGCACCCCACTCCAGTACTGTTGCCCAGAAAATCCCATGGATGGAGGAGCCTGGTAGGCTGCAGTCCATGGGGTCGCTAAGAGTCAGACACGACTGAGCGACTTCACTTTCATTTTCCACTTTCATGCATTGGAGAAGGAAATGGCAACCCACTCCAGTGTTCTTGCCTGGAGAATCCCAGGGACGGAGAAGCCTGGTAGGCTGCAGTCCCTGGGGTCGCACAGAGTCAGATACGACTGAAGCGACTTAGCAGCAGCAGTAGCAGCAAATGAGAGAGAAATCCAAAACAGAGGGGATATATGTGTACCAAGAGCTGATTCATTTTGTTGTACAGCATAAACTAACACAACATTGTACAGAAACTATAGTCCAATAAAATTAATTTTAAACACACACATACACACAAAGGAAATAAGAAGGGAGACTGAGATGGTACTGAAAATCATCTTAGAACAGTCAGGAGTGATCTGTCCAGTGAGGTGACCTGTGAACTGAGAGATGAGACGGAGCTAGGACACAAGCCAGAGATGGCACCTTCCAGGAAGATCTTCCCTTGCATGCTGGGGTCTGGCTGTGACATGTGACAAGTGTCTTGGTGTTACAGAATTCAACCATGAATGTAGGATCAAAGGTGATGATGCTGCTGAGCAGTGGAGGGGAACTTTGACTATACCTGTGAGTCTCCAGCATACGACTTTCTCACGGAAGGCCAGATGTGCAGTATAGCAGGGGCGGGCTGCAGGTGGAGGTGCCTCTTTGGTTTCTTTGGGTAGAACCCATGTCTACAAGATCAGCTTATAACTGGGACTTCCCTGGTGGTCCAGTGGCTAGAACTCCAAGCTCCCAATGCAGGGGGCCCAGGTTCAATCCCTGTGCAGGGCACTGGATCCCACATGTTGCAACTAAGAACTCATATGTCACAGCTAAAGATCCCACGTGCCACAGCTGAAAAAAAAGACACAAAAATCCACATGCCACAGTGAAAATCGAAGACCCTGTGTGCGGCAACTAAGGCCGAGCATGCTCAATGGATTCGGTTGTGTCTGACTCTTTGCGACCCCTTGAGATGCAGCTCACCAGGCTCCTCTGTCCCTGGGATTTTCCAGGCAAGAATACCGGAATGAGTTGCTATGTCCTCCTCCTGGGCATCTTCCTGACCCAGGGGCTGAACCCAGGTCTCCCGCACTGTGGCAGATTCTTTACCTTCTGAGCCACCAGGGAAGACGCAAGACCCAGCACAGCCAAATAAATAAAATAAAATATTTAAAATATCAGCTAATAACAGATGGAGGAAAGGAAGGTAGGAAGCAACTATTGGTGAGAACTGCCAGTTCCCATCAGCTCAGCCAGGTCTCTTCCTTCATGGGTTTAGGAGATAGAGTGCAGGTCTCTGAGACAGAGTGTGTGCAGGTTGCTGCAGTCAAACTCACCCTGTAGTTAGTCAATCATCCGCCAGACTTGTCACCACCTGCAGTTTTCAATCTGGTCTTTTTCCACCACATGATAAACACCATAGCAGGACTTGTTATCTCAAAAGAGAAGAAATCACAGGAAGTCTAAATTTGTGTAGACCTTTTGTGTTGCTGCTTTTCTAGCAGATGTTTTTGTACATCTGACTACCTTGCAACAAGAATGTCCATAAGTCAGCTCTGCAGTGACAGATCTCTGAGCACTTCCCCATGTGTGATTCAAAGAGAGTAGAGAGAATCCACGTCTAGAGATTAGGGTTGGGGTTTTTTGTTTGTTGGTTTTGTAATAACATAACAATCTTTATTGAAAACTGCAGTATTAATGGCTTCCATGGTAGCTCAGTGGTAACAAATCCACCTGCCAAGGCAGGAGACGCGTGCTCAATCACTGGGTCAGGAAGATCCCCTGGAGGAGGAAATGGCAACCCACTCCGGTATTCTTACCTGCAGAATGGCATGGACGGGGAGCCTAGAAGACAACAATCCGTGTGGTTGTTGTCGGCAAAGAGTCGACATGACTAAGCAACCAGGCACACAATATTAATATATACATTTCTTGTTACGATAAACATGCTTTTAAGAAGTTTAAGTCTGAGCTCATCTACTTGTCAGACTGAATAAAATATTAAAATGGCATGAATTTACACATAATGGAATTGGCTCAGGACGGTCATTCCATTGCTTGTATTGACTGACACCTTAAGTTCAATGCAGAGGTGAAGACAATGCTGACTGAAGTACTAAGACAAGATCCTTTCAGTTTCCTGATGTGGATGAAGTGTGATGATTTCATCTTCAAGAAATGTACATCCTTGTTCCTGCACAAGGGTGAGCCCCCTGTCCAACGATGAGAGACCCTGCATGTGTGTGACCTGTGCCTCCTGGGAGACCAGCCCTAAACTAGTTTGAACCTGACCAAGTTCTGTCTACATGGTAGGTTTAGACCTCTCCAAGTCCTGTCTACACCGATGATGTTTAGATGAGACTGTGTGCTTTCTGCAGTGAGAACATTTAGACCTGACCTTGTACTCTCTGCACTGGGACATGGAGACCAGGGTAGAGACCAGGCCTGGCCTCTGTCCTGGAAAACTCCATGCCTGCATTTGAATGTCAGCACTCAGATGTCTGGGGTCTGGGGCTGGGTGAGCTTCTCTGGGTGACCGTGCTCTCCTCTGTGTGGGCTTCCCTGGCCCTCCCGGGGATTAGCGCTGTGGTCGGGCTCCTAGTCTGTTCCCTGCCAGATTCACCTTCCCTGGGGCTCCTGGAGACCTCTCAGGTGGCTACCTGGTAATCATTCCAATTTCCCATCACATTCAGGTTGAGTAGGGAGGCAGGTTCACCTGGTGAATTGATTCCAGGGTGCAGGAATCGGGCAAAAAGTCAATGGGCAGCAGGTGAGGCTGCGGCTGTGGTCTCCTTCCTGTCGACTCTCTCCTCCAAAGAGAATTGAGCTGCCCCTCGTCTTTCAGCCCAGCTCTCCTGTTTTCTCAACACCTCCGTGGGACAAGAAAGACAGAGCCCGCCAGAACCAAGGCAGTGTGTTCACCTCTAGCATGAGCTTTCAAACCAGCAAAAAAAATCACACAGAACCAAAGTGAAAAACAGGAGGGGCCTGACTTCTCAGGGACAATTGAGGGAAGATGAGATGGACTCTACACTTCTTTCTGGGGTCCCCAGAGGTCCCAGGGACCTGGCTTGTTTATACATTGGGGTCCAGCTGATCACAGCCATGGTGTCCTGACTGAGGGGACGCATGACCCCAGGTGGGGCTCTGGGGACTGCGTGAGTCTCACCCATCTGCATGGGTCAGGTCATGTGTATGGAGAGACCACACACACACAAAGATAGAAAATGGGAAGAACACATGAGAGCATCACTTGTGTTTAGGAATTAATGCTTTACGGTGTTCACTTTATACCGGCCTGTGCCTGTCTGCCTCTTTACTCCTGCGAAGTTCACCCTCCCTGGGGCTCCTGAAGACTCCTCAGGTGTCTCTACCTGGTAAGTATTCCATTTTCCAGAATGAGTTGGCAGGAAGGGAGGCAGGTTCACCTGGTGAGTTGATTGCAGGGCACACGGATCAGGCAAAAAGCCAATGGGCAGCAGGTGATGATGCTGCTGTGATCTCCTTCCAGTCAACCATCCCTACTCAGCAGAGACCAGACCTGCCCTTTGCCTTTCAGCCCTGTGTCTGGCGTGTTTTCTCCACACCTCGGTGGAACAGGAAAGAATCAAGCCTGCCAGAACCAAGGTAGTGTGTTCAACATTTATCATGACAGCTATAAAACAGTTAATATTGCATAGAACCAAAGGGAAAAAAGGAGGGCTTCCCTGTGACAAGAGTGTGGAGAGGAGAACGGCCCTACACTTCTTTCTACCATCCCAGAAGGAGCCCACTCATTTCCGCCTTAGGGGCCCAAGCAGCAGAGACCTGGGGTCCTAACCAAGGGTCGTGGGACCCCAGGGGCAGGGTCTGGGGGTTGTGTGGGTCTCACCCATCCACGTGGGTCAGGATCCTGTACCTGGAGACTATATATCTGCGCTCTGCCTGTGTGTCTTGTCACCTCTGAGACTCCCAATGTCTGAATTGAGGGTGTTGGCTGATTAACCTGTGGTCCTTTTTCTTCTGTTCACATTGTTGCATTCATGTGAGGTCAGGCACCTTTGGGTCGGTTGCTGCTCTGTGTTATGCTGAGTGACAACTTTTGGAGGTGTCATATAAATATCACAGCATATCACATGTCTAATTCATAGGGTCACCACTGTCTGGTTTCCCCAAGACCAAGCTCGGGTCATTTAATTTGTAATTTAATCTTTATTTTATAGTGAAGTAGAATTGATTTCCATTGTTTCATTGGTTTTAGGTGTACAGAAATTTGACTTGATTTTTACATAGAAGTGTATCTATTCTTTTCCTGTTTTTCTCCTCATATAGGTTACTACAGTTTTTTCAGTTGAGTTCCCTGTTCTATTCTTCAGTAACTTCTATTTGATTATCAATGTGATAAACATTAGTGTTTATATATTAATCAAAATTCTTAATTTATCCCTCCCTCCTAATTTTCTGTTGATAATCAGAATCTGGTTTTCTCAATCTGTGAGTCCGTTTCTGTTTTGGACATTAGTTCATTGGTATGAATTTATAGATCTCACCTGTGTATGATATCTTAGGCTGTTTGTCTTTTCCTCTCTGACTTACCTCATGTGGTTTGAAAGTTTCTCAGTCCATCCATGCGGCTGCCGATATCATTATTTCATTCTCCTTAATGGCTGAGTAGTAGTCCAGTGTATAGATATACCATGTAGTCTTCATTTTTCTGTCAGTGGATCATTTTTTGTGGATTCTATGTCTTGGCTGTTGTAAATAGTGCTAGCCTGAAAATTGGGGTGCACATGTCATTTCGAATGATGGATTTCTCCAGATCTAAACCTGGGAGTGGGATTGCAGGATCATGTGGTACCTGTATGTTTAGGGTTCAAGGAAACTCCATGCCGTTTTCCACAGTGGCTTCACCAGTTACATTCCCACCAAGACTGTACGATCCCCTTTCCAGGACCCCTTTTCTGTACGTCCTCTGCAGTATTTATTCTTTGTAGATCTTTTCAATGATGGCCATTGTGACCAGCGTGAGGTGATACTTCACTGTAGCTGTGATTGGCATTGACTTAATAATTACTGATGTGGAGTGTGTTTTCATGTGCTTTTGTTATTTTACATCTTGTGAGTACAATTTACCTCTTGAATCTGCTTTCCTGAAAGCTGTCGCTGTATGGAATTCTTTTCCCATGATTTACCCCAGGACATTTCTTGAGGGCGGGTGTCACTGACAGCCCTGTCAGACTTGTGACTGTTAAGAACCCTTCAGCACCTTTTTTATGGTATATATATTAATCTGAACCAGCTAATGGCTCTCTGCCCCCTGAAACTTTCTTCTTTGGTAACCATAAGTTTCTTTTTTAAGTCTCTGAGGCTGATTCTCTTGTAAAAAGCTCATTTGTGTCCATTTTTATATTCCACCAGAAATGAAATCCTATGATACCCGTCTTTCCTTGTCTCACTTAGTTCACTTAGTATGATCATCTCTAGTTTTCTTCGCTGTAACTGGAAATGGCGTTATCTCATCCCTCTTTATTTCTGAGTATTATTGCATTGTGCATATGTACCCCATCTTCCGTATCCATTCATCTGTCCTTGTACACTTAAGTTGCTTCCCTGTCTCTGCTATTGTACCTAGTGCTGCTGTGATAGTTAGGGTGCAGGTCTCTTTTAAAATTTTGGTTTTCTCTGGATCTGTGCCTAGGTATGGAATTGCTGGGTCACTTGGTACTTCTCTGTTTAGTTTTTATGTTTAGTTGGAGAACCTCCATATTGTTCTGTTATGTTATTATGGAGAACATCCATCATGTTCTCCCTAGTGGATGTACCCATTTATATTCCCACTAATGGTGGTAGGGTTTTCTTCTCTCCACACCTCCTGCAGAATTTATTGTTGTAGATTTTTTGAGATGGTCATTCTGATCAATGTGAAGTGATACCTCATTAGACAACTGACTTGCCTTTCTCAAAGAACTAATGATGCTAGAATCTTGTCTTGCACTTCACGGCCATCTCCATGACTTCTGTGGAGAAATGTGCATTTAGATCTTTGGCCAATTTTTTATTGGATTGTTTGTTCTTTGATATTGAGCTGTACAAGTTGTTTGTATGTGTAGAGAGAAAGTCCCTGTGGCTATCTTCATTTAAATGAATTTTTTCCATTCTTGGTTGTCTTTTTCTCTTTCACTGATGGTTTCCTTTGTTGTGCAAATGCTTTTAACATCTATTAGGTCCCATTTGTTTATTTTTGTGTTTTATGTCCTGATTCTTAGAGGTGGATCAAAAAAGATCTTCCTGCATTTTATGTCAAAGTGTGTTCTGCTTTTTTCCCTCAAGAGTTCCACTGAGTCTATCCTTTTATTTAGACCTTTAATCTATTTGCAGTTTATTTTTGTGTATGGTGTTAGGGAATCATCTAATTTTAAGCTCATCTTCACGCTAAGGAAGGTGCCTGGTGTCCTCCACAGTGGCTGCTCCCAATTTCCATTCCCAGCATCAGTGTGGGAGGGTTCCCTGTGCTCTACACCCTCTCCAGGATTTACTGTTTGTAGAGTTTCCACTTATGGCCATTGTGACTGGTGTGAGGTGACACCTTGTTGAAGTTTTGATTTGCATTTCTCTCATATTTAGTGAAAGTGAAAGCACTTTCACTTTTCACTTTCATGCATTGGAGAAGGAAATGAAAACCCATTCCAGTGTTCTTGCCTGGAGAATCCCAGAGACAGGGGAGCCTAGTGGGCTGCCGTCTCTGGGGTCGCACAGAGTCGGACAAGACTGAAGCGACTCAGCAGCAGCAGCAGCAGCAGCAGCATCTTTGCATGTGATTTTTTAAAACAGTGTGAGAAAGAAGAATGGAACTGGAGGAATCAACCTACCTGACTTCAGGCTCTATTACAAAGCCACAGTTATCAAGACAGTATGGTATTGGCACAAAGACAGAAACATAGATCAGTGGAACAAAATAGAAAGCCCAGAGATAAATCCACGCACATATGGACACCTTATCTTTGACAAAGGAGGCAAGAATATACAATGGATTAAAGACAATCTCTTTAACAAGTGGTGCTGGGAAAACTGGTCAACCACTTATAAAAGAATGAAACTAGAACACTTTCTAACACCATACACAAAAATAAACTCAAAATGGATTAAAGATCTCAATGTAAGACCAGAAACTATAAAACTCCTAGAGGAGAACATAGGCAAAACACTCTCCGACATACATCACAGCAGGATCCTCTATGACCCACCTCCCAGAATATTGGAAATAAAAGCAAAAAGAAACAAATGGGACCTAATTAAACTTAAAAGCTTCTGCACAACAAAGGAAACTATTAGCAAGGTGAAAAGGCAGCCTTCAGAATGGGAGAAAATAATAGCAAATGAAGCAACTGACAAACAACTAATCTCAAAAATATACAAGCAACTCCTACAGCTCAACTCCAGAAAAATAAATGACCCAATCAAAAAATGGGCCAAAGAACTAAATAGACATTTCTCCAAAGAAGACATACAGATGGCTAACAAACACATGAAAAGATGCTCAACATCACTCATTATCAGAGAAATGCAAATCAAAACCACTATGAGGTACCATTTCACGCCAGTCAGAATGGCTGCGATCCATAAGTCTACAAGCAATAAATGCTGGAGAGGGTGTGGAGAAAAGGGAACCCTCTTACACTGTTGGTGGGAATGCAAACTAGTACAGCCACTATGGAGAACAGTGTGGAGATTCCTTAAAAAAACTGGAAATAGAACTGCCTTATGATCCAGCAATCCCACTGCTGGGCATACACACTGAGGAAACCAGAAGGGAAAGAGACACGTGTACCCCAATGTTCATCGCAGCACTGTTTATAATAGCCAGGACATGGAAGCAACCTAGATGTCCATCAGCAGATGAATGGATAAGACAGCTGTGGTACATACACACAATGGAGTATTACTCAGCCATTAAAAAGAATTCATTTGAACCAGTTCTAATGAGGTGGATGAAACTGGAGCCTATTATACAGAGTGAAGTAAGCCAGAAAGAAAAACACCAATACAGCATACTAATGCATATATATGGAATTTAGAAAGATGGTAACAATAACCCTGTGTATGAGACAGCAAAAGAGACACTGATGTACAGATCAGTCTTATGGACTCTGTGGGAGAGGGAGAGGGTGGGGAGATTTGGGAGAATGGCATTGAAACATGTAAAATATCATGTAAGAAACGAGTCGCCAGTCCAGGTTCGATGTACAATACTGGATGCTTGCGGCTGGTGCACTGGGACGACCCAGAGAGAGGGTATGGGGAGGGAGGAGGGAGGAGGGTTCAGGATGGGGAACACAGGTACACCTGTGGTGGATTCATTTCGATATTTGGCAAAACTAATACAATATTGTGAAGTTTAAAAATAAAATAAAATTTAAAAAAATAAAATAAAACAAAACAGTGTGAGTTAAACTTACTCAAACTGACTTCTTGAATGATTTCCTTGCTTTAGTATTTTCCCAATGACCTCCCCTAGGACGTTTCCTGAGGGCAGGTATTTTTACTTACAGCCCCTCAGGTCTTGTGAATGTTAAGTGCCCATGAGCAATGGTTTCAAAGTTGTTGTTATAAGAAATGACCACAAGGCGGCAGCATGTCTTTATGCCCAATTCTGGTTACTGGGGGAACCACCAGAGCCTTGGGAAAATCCTGTTCCTGGACTGTCAGTTAGAGTGGAATGTGCCAGAAAAAGCACTTAAAGCTTGTAGCCCATTCCTTCTTCCTTCCTTACCCCTGTCACCTGGACAAATCCCAATTCTTGCAACTCCACTCCGGGGAGGGTGCTTTCATCCATAGGTGGGGCGACCCTAAGGAAGGAGGCTGGAGGCGGAAACCCCAACACCAGGAGACATGGGGCCCACGGGGCTTTTCAGAGTTCTCCCAGCCCAGAGCTTGCACATCCTTTGGATGGAGTAGGCGTAGTTTCGCTGCAAGAGGACATGCCTGCATCTGGAGGCTGTGGGCTGATGCAGAGGGGAAAAGGCTCACCAGGGCCATGGAGCAGGGCTCATTGGCTGGCACACCCTCCCCAGCTCCGTCAGCCCCGTGACTGTCTATCCTCGGGAAACAAGCCTGCCCAGGCTTCAGGGATGTGACAGCAGCCCAGGTCACCAAGGCCTGAGGGGAATAGAGATGACATTCACTCTTTGTAATTTGTATTTTGTATTGGTGTATAGGTGACTTACAATGCTGTGGGGTGTTTTTGTTTTTTGTTTTAGGTGGACAGCAACATAATTCACTTATGCATGGATGTGTACATGTCATTTTGGGGTTCTCTTCCCATATAGTTTACTATGCAGGGTTGCATAGGTGTCCTCATTGGTTATTTATAAAGAGTGGCGTGTGTGTGTTCATCAGCACCTGCTCATTTCTCATCGCCCACCATCTTCCCTCTTGGTAACTATAAGGTGCTTTGCTATGTTGTGAGGCATTTCTGTTTGGTAAAGAAGTTCATTTGTATCCGTTGTTAGAATTTACCACCAAGTGATAATATATGGTATTTGCCTTTGTCTCACTTCACTCACTATGATCGTCACTACTTCCTTCCCTGTTTCTGGACGTGGCGTGATGTCACCCTTAGTACCATGAGTAATACAGTACTGTGTGCATGTACCCCATCTTGTTTACCCATTCATCTGTCCTTACCCACTTAAGTTGCTTCCAGGTCTTGGCTGTTGTACATAGTGCTGTCATGAACATCGCATGCAACTTTCTTTCAAAATAATGGTTTTCTCTGAATCTATGCCCAGGAATGGGATTGCCAGGTCCTATGGTACAGGAGCCAGCTGTACAGGAGTGGCTGCGCGGGCGCAGGAGGGCCTAGAGGAGCTACCCCACGTTGAAGGTCAGGAAGGGCAGCAGTGAGGAGATACCCCTCGTCCAAGGTAAGGAGCAGCGGCTGCGCTTTGCTGGAGCAGCCATGAAGAGATACTCCACGCCCAAGGTAAGAGAAATCCAAGTAAGACGGTAGGTGTTGCAAGAGGGCATCAGAGGGCAGACACACTGAAACCATACTCACAGAAAACTAGTCAGTCTAATCACACTAGGACCACAGCCTTGTCTAACTCAATGAAACTAAGCCATGCCTGTGGGGCAACACAAGATGGGCGGGTCATGGTGGAGAGGTCTGATAGAATGTGGTCCACTGGAGAAGGGAATGGCAAAACCACTTCAGTATTCTTGCCTTGAGAACCCCCATGGCAGTATGAAAAGGCAAAAGGACACTGAAAGATGAACTCCCAGGTCGGTAGGTGCACAATATGCTACTGGAGATCAGTGGAGAAATAACTCCAGAAAGAATGAAGGGATGGAGCCAAAGCAAAAACAATACCCAGCTGTGGATGTGACTGGTGATAGAAGCAAGGTCCAATGCTGTAAAGAGCAATATTGCATAGGAACCTGGAATGCAGGTCCATGAATCAAGGCAAATTGGAAGTGGTCAAACAGGAGATGGCAAGAGTGAATGTCGACATTCTAAGGATCAGTGACCTGAAATGGACTGGAATGGGTGAATTTAACTCAGTTGACCATTATATCTACTACTGCGGGCAGGAATCCCTCAGAAGAAATGGAGTAGCCATCATGGTCAACAAAAGAGTACGAAATGCAGTACTTGGATGCAATCTCAAAAACAACAGAATGATCTCTGTTCGTTTCCAAGGCAAACCATTCAATATCACAGTAATCCAAGTCTATGCCCCAACCAGTAACGCTGAAGAAGCTGAAGTTGAACGGTTCTCTGAAGACCTACAAGACCTTTTAGAACTAACGCCCAAAAAGATGTTCTTTTCATTATAGGGGATTGGAATTCAAAAGTAGGAAGTCAAGAAACACCTGGAGTAACAGGCAAATTTGGCCTTGGAATACAGAATGAAGCAGGGCAAAGACTAATAGAGTTTTGAAAAAAAAAAAAATGCACTGGTAATAGCAAACACCCTCTTCCAACAACACAAGAGAAGACTGTACATATGGACATCATCAGATGGTCAACACCAAAATCAGATTGATTATATTCTTTGCAGCCAACAAAAACAAGACCAGGAGCTGACTGTGGCTCAGATCATGAACTCCTTATTGCCAAATTCAGACTGAAATTGAAGAAAGTAGGGAAAACCACTAGACCATTCAGGTATGACTGAAATCAAATCCCTTATGATTATACAGTGGAAGTGAGAAATAGATTTAACAGCCTAGATCTGATAGATAGAGTGCCTGATGAACTATAGAATGAGGTTCGTGACATTGTACAGGAGACAGGGATCAAGACCATCCTCATGGAAAAGAAATGCAAAAAAGCAAAATGTCTGTCTGGGGAGGCCTTACAAATAGCTGTGAAAAGAAGAGATGTGAAAAGCAAATGAGAAAAAGAAAGATATAAGCATTTGAATGCAGAGTTCCGAAGAATAGCAAGGAGAGATAAGAAAGCCTTCCTCAGCAATCAATGCAAAGAAATAGAGGAAAACAACAGAATGGGAAAGACTAGAGATCTCTTCAAGAAAATTAGAGATACCAAGGGAACATTTCATGCAAAGATGGGCTCGATAAAGGACAGAAATGGTATGGACCTAACAGAAGCAGAAGATATTAAGAAGAGGTGGCAAGAATACACAGAACTGTACAAAAAAGATCTTCATGTCCCAGATAATCATGATGGTGTGATCACTGACCTAGAGCCAGACATCCTGGAATTTGAAGTCAAGTGGGCCTTAGAAAGCATCACTATGAACAAAGCTAGTGGAGGTGATAGAATTCCAATTGAGCTATTTCAAATCCTGAAAGATGATGCTGTGAAAGTGCTACACTCAATATGCCAGCAAATTTGGAAAACTCAGCAGTGGCCACAGGACTGGAAAAGGTCAGTTTTCATTCCAATCCAAAGAAAGGCAATACCAAAGAATTCTCAAACTACCACACAGTTGCACTCATCTCACATGCTAGTAAAGTAATGCTCAAAATTCTCCAAGCCAGGCTTCAGCAATACGTGAACCGTGAACTTCCTGATGTTCAAGCTGGTTTTAGAAAAGGCAGAGGAACCAGAGATCAAATTGCCAACATCCGCTGGATCATGGAAAAAGCAAGAGAGTTCCAGAAAAACATCTATTTCTGCTTTATTGACTATGCCAAAGCCTTTGACTGTGTGGATCACAATAAACTGTGGAAAATTCTGAAAGAGATGGGAATACCAGACCACCTAACCTGCCTCCTGAAAAATCTGTATACTGGACATGGAACAACAGACTGGTTCCAAATAGGGAAAGGAGTACGTCAAAGCTGTATATTGTCACCCTGCTTATTTAACTTCTATGCAGAGTACATCATGAGAAACGCTGGACTGGAAGAAACACAAGCTGGAATCAAGATTGCCGGGAGAAATATCAATCACCTCAGATATGCAGATGACACCACCCTTATGGCAGAAAGTGAAGAGGAACTAAAAAGCCTCTTGATGAAGGTGAAAGAGGAGAGTGAAAAAGTTGGCTTAAAGCTCAACATTCAGAAAACGAAGATCATGGCATCTGGTCCCATCACTTCATGGGAAATAGATGGGGAAACAGTGGAAACAGTGTCAGACTTTATTTTTGGGGGCTCCAAAATCACTGCAGATGGTGACTGCAGCCATGAAATTAAAAGACGCTTACTCCTTGAAAGGAAAGTTATGACCAACCTGGACAGCATATTCAAAAGCAGAGACATTACTTTGCCAACAAAGTTCCATCTAGTCAAGGCTATGGTTTTTCCTGTGATCATGTATGGACGTGAGAGTTGGACTGTGAAGAAAGCTGAGCACCGAAGAATTGATGCCTTTGAACTGTGGTGTTGGAGAAGACTCTTGAGAGTCCCTTGGACTGCAAGGAGATCTAGCCAGTTCATTCTAAAGGAGATCAGCCCTGGGATTTCTTTGGAAGGAATGATGCTAAAGCTGAAACTCCAGTACTTTGGACACCTCATGCGAAGAGTTGACTTATGGGAAAGACTCTGATGCTGGGAGGGATTGGAGGCAGGAGGAGAAGGGGATGACAGAGGATGAGATGGCTGGATGGCATCACTGACTCGATGGACTGAGTCTGGGTGAAGTCCAGGAGTTGGTGATGGACAGGGAGGCCTGGCGTGCTGTGATTCATGGGGTCACAAAGAGTCGGACACGACCGACCGACTGATCTGAACTGATGGTACTTCTCTTTAGTTTTTAATGAACTTTTGTTCTGTTCTCCTTCGTGGATTTCCTACTTTTATTCTCACCAACAGGGAGGAGGGTTCTTTTTCCTCTGTATCCTCTCCAGCATTTATTGTTGTAGATTTTTTTGTGCTGACCATTCTGACCTGTGTGAGGCGATACCACATTGTTCTTCTCATTCACAGTTCTCCAATACTTACAGGTGCTGAGCATCTTTTCAGGTGCTTTATGGCCACCTTTACGTATTCTTCAGACAAACGTCCATTTAAATCTTGTGCCCCAATTTGACTGGGTTGTTTCTTTGATACTGAGGTGCATTCGCTGTTTGTACATCTTGGAGATAAATTCCTTGTTGGCATCTTTGTTTACCAATATTAGTTTCATTATGAGGGCTGTCGTGTTTATGGTTTCCTCTGCTGTTACAACACTTTTAAGGGTAATTAGGCCCCATTTATTTTGGTTTTATTCTTCATGATTCTAAGAGGTAGGTCAGAAAAAGACTTGCTGCATTTAGGTCAAAGCGTGTTCTGCTCTTTTCCTCAAGACTTTGATTGTATCCATCTTTTCATTTAGGTCTTTACTCTGTTTGGAGTTTATTTTTGTGTATGCATCAGGGAGTATTCCAATTTCATTCTCTTTATCATTTCTTTAAAAATCTGCACACCATTCTCCATAGTGGCTGTTTAATTTACCTTTTCACTAACAGTGTAGGAGGGTTCCCTTTTTTCCAGTTTTTGTAGAATTTATTGTTTGTCAACTTTTGGACAGTGGTGATTGTGAATCATGTGAGGAAATACCTCGTTGGAGTTTTGATTTGCATTTCTTTCATATTTAGCAATGGTGACATCTTTTAAAGTGATTTTTTTAAGGGTATGAGTTAAACTTACCACCTGAAATTGGCCACTTGGACACCTGCCTTGCTTTGAATTCTTTTTCAATGACCACTCCTAAGACATCCCTCAAGTGTACGTGTATTTTTCTTACAGAGCTTGAATCCTTGTGAATATTACATGCCCAGAGGTACAACTGGAGAAGGCAATGGCACCCGACTCCAGTACTCTTGCCTGGAAAATCCCATGGACAGAGGAGCCTGGTAGGCTGCAGTCCATGGGGTCGCTAAGAGTCAGACACGACTGAGCGACTTCACTTTCACTTTTCACTTTCATGCATTGCAGAAGGAAATGGCAACCCACTCCAGTGTTCTTGCCTGGAGAATCCCAGGGACGGGGAAGCCTGGTGGGCGGCCGTCTATGGGGTCGCACAGAGTCGGACACGACTGAAGCGACTTAGCAGCAGCAGCAGCGGCCCAACTCTTCATCATGTAATTACAGAAAATGGCCACCAGGTGGCAGCACTTCCTTATGGCACACGGTTTTTTAGGGTCTTTTTTTTTTTGAGGTGGGGTGGTTTACTGTAATTTCCTTGCTATTTTATATTGGAATAGAGTTGATTTCTGACGTGGTATTTGTTTCCAGGGTACAGGAATTCAATTTAGTTATATCTAGACATTTATCCTCTTTCAGGTTCTTTTTTGCATATAGGTGATTACAGCGTGTTCAATAAACTTCCCTCTGCTTTTCAGTAGTTCCTTTTGAGATCGTCTTTGATATATATTGACGTGTATATGTTAATTCTAAACTCCTAGTTTCTCACGCCCTTATCTGGAGGCTCTGCAGAGGGCAAAGGCACTCCAGGTTCTTTGTGGAGGCACGCTGCCTGCCACATGCTCGGAGGTCCCTCAGCCCCGGGACGTTCCAGCCTTGGGACCCAAGCCAGGCAGGCTCCGGGGATGTGACCACAGCCTAGGTCACTATGGCCTGGGGGGAACAGAGTCAGCGTTTTGTTTTTTGTTTTTTTTTTTCTTTTGATGTTTTTAACCTATAATTTGAACTGGAGTATATAGGTGAATTACAATCATGTGGGTCGTTATTTCTTTTCTTCCTTTTCAATCCAGGATAACTTGATTCACTTCTACATAGATGTATATACATTATTTTTCGGGGTTTTTTATGTGTAGGTAATCACACAGTGTTGCATATGTTTACCTGAGTTACACAGAAGGTCCTGGTGACTTTATAAATAGTAGTGTGCATATACAAGTTTGAAGCAGCTCGTTTCTCCCTCATCCATAGCCTTCTATGTTGGAGAGCAGTTGTTTCTTTTCTAAGTCTGAGGCTGTGTCTCTTTAAGAAAGAAGTTCATTTTCATCCAGTTTAGATTATATCTAGAAGTGATATCATATGATGCTTGTCCGTCCCTGTCTCCCTTACTTCACTTCAAATAATCATCTCAACTTTCTTTTCTGTGACTGGACTTGGCATTATTTCCTACTTCTTTATGGTTGAGAAATATTCCATTGTGTATATGTACCCCATTGTGTATCCATTCATCTGAAATTTCTGCAATTAGCTTGCTTCCCAGACTTGGTTGTTGCATCTTTGGCCATGATTGCAGGAGTGTCTTTCAAATTTTTTTATTTTCTCTGGATTTATGCCCATGCATGGGATTCTTGGGTCCTAAAATACTTCTGTGTTATTTTTCAAATGAACTTCCATACTGTTCTCCCTACTGGATGAACCTATGTACATTACGATCAATAGTGCAGGAGAGTTTCCTTGTCTCTACACCCTCTCCAGCATTTATTCGTTTCTAAATAATTTTACTTATTCTTTTGTCCTTGGTTGCACTGGGCCTTGGTTGCAGAAATCCAGCTCTCTCTATCTGCAGTGAGCGGGGACTACTCTCTAGTTTCACTGTCAGAATGAGGCTTCTCACTGTGGTGGCTTCTGGTTGCAGAACGCGGGCTCTAGAGCACCAGGCTCCAGAAGCTGCAGTGGGAGGCCTCAGAAGTTGTAGCTCAGGGGCTCTAGAGCGCAGGCTCAGCAGCTGTGGCACATGTGGGCTTAGGGGCCACACTGATGTGGAATCTTCTGAGACCATGGTTCCAAACCAGGGAAGTCCTAGCATTTATTCTTTAAGATGTTTTAAGGTGACCATTCTGACCAATGTGAGTGCTTAGCTCCTTGGACTTTGATTTGCATTTTTCTAATAATTAGTGATGCTGAGAATAGTTTCATGTGCCTAAGTGCAATCTATAGACCTTCCTGAGAGAATTAACCATTTCAATCTTTGCCCCATTTTGTTCTTGGTTGTACGTATTATTGATATTAAGTTGCACAAGCTGTTCCTGTGTTTTGGAGATGAATCCCTTCTGGGTATCTTCCTTGGCAAATATTTTTTCCTATTTCAAATATTTATTCCTGATCTCAAAAATAGCAGAATAATTTGTTTGTTTCCAAGACAGATCATTCAATATCACAGTAATCCAAGTCTATGCCCTGACTGGTAATGCTGAAAAAGCTGAAGTTGAATGTTCCTATGAAGACCTACAAGACTTTCTAGAACTAACACCCAAAAAAGATGTTCTTTTCATTATAGGGGACTGGAATGAAAAAGTAGGAAGTCCACAGATACTAGGAGTAACAGGCAAGTTTGGGCTTGGAGTACAAAATGAAACAGGTCAAAAGCTAACAGAATTTTGCCAAAAGAACACCCAGGTCATAGCAAACACCCTCTTCCAACAACACAAGAGGAGACTCTACACATGGACATCACCAAATGGTCAATATCAACATTAGATTGATTATATTCTTTGCAGCCAAAGATGGAGAAGCACTATACAGTCAGCAAAAACAAGACTGGGAGCTGACTGTGGCTCAGATCATGAACTCCTTAGTGCTACTGCTAAGTTGCTGCTAAGTTGCTTCAGTCGTGTCCGGCTCCGTGCGACCGCATAGATGGAAGTCCACCAGGCTCCCCGTCCCTGGGATTCTCCAGGCAAGAACACTGGAGTGGGTTGCCATTTCCTTCTCCAATGCATGCATTCAGACTTAAATTGAAGAAAGTAGGGAAAACCACTAGACCATACAGGTATGACCTAAATCAAATCCCTTATGATTATACAGTGGAAATGACAAATAGATTCAAGGGATTAGATCTGATAGACAGAGTGCCTGAAGAACTATGGACGGAGGTTTGTGACACTGTACAGGAGGCAGTGATCAAGACCATTGCCAAGAAAAAGAAATGCAAAAAGGCAAAATGATTGCCTGAGGGGGCCTTATAAATAGCTGAGAAAAGGAGAGAAGTGAAAGGCAAAGGAGAAAGGAAAGATATACCCATTTGAATGCAGAGTTCCAAAGAATAGCAAGGAGAGAGAAGAAAGCATTCCTCAGTGATCAATGCAAAGAAATAGAGGAAAACAATAGAATGGGAAAGACTAGAGATCTCTTCAAGAAAATTAGAGCTACCACGGGAACATTTCATGCAAAGATGGGCTTGATAAAGGACAGAAATGGTATGGACCTAACAGAAGCAGAAGATATTAAGAGGTGGCAAGAATACACAGAAGAACTATACAAAAAGATCTTCATGACCCAGATAATCATGATGGTGTGATCACTCATCTAGAGCCAGACATCCTGGAATGCCAAGTCAGGTGGGCCTTAGGAAGCATCACTATGAACAAAGCTAGTGGAGGTGATGGAATTCCAGTTGAGCTATTTCAAATCCTAAAAGATGATGCTGTGAAAGTGCTGCACTCAATATGTAAGCAAATTTGGAAAACTCAGCAGTGGCCACAGGACTGGAAAAGGTCAGTTTTCATTCCAATCCCAAAGAAAGGCAATGCCAAAGAATGCTCAAACTATTGCACAATGGCACTCATCTCACACGCTAGCAAAGTGATGCTTAAAATTCTCCAAGCCAGGCTTCAGCAATACGTGAACCGTGAACTTTCAGATGTTCCAGCTGGATTTAAAAGGCAGAGGAACCAGAGATCAAATTGCCAACATCTGCTGGATCATGGAAAAAGCAAGAGAGTTCCAGAAAAAACATCTATTTCTGCTTTATTGACTATGCCAAAGCCTTTGACTGTGTGGATCACAACAAACTGTGGAAAATCCTTAAAGAGAAGGGAATACCAGACCACTTGACCTGGCTCCTGAGAAATCTGTATGCAGGTCAAGAAGCAACAGTTAGAACTGGGCATGGAACAACAGACTGGTTCCAAATTGGGAAAAGAGTACATCACCCTGCTTATTTAACTTTTTTGCAGAGTACACCATGAGAAACACTGGGCTGGATGAAGCACAGGCTGGAATCAAGATTCCTGGGAGAAATATCAATAACCTCAGATATGCAGATGATACCACCCTTATGGCAGAAAGTGAAGAACTAAAGAGCCTCTTGATGAAAGTGAAAGAGGAGAGTGAAAAAGTTGGCTTAAAACTCAACATTCAGAAAACTAAGATCATGGCATCTGGTCCCATCACTTCATGGCAAATACTTGGGGGAAACAATGGAAACAGTGAGAGACTTTATTTTGAGGAGCTCCAAAATCACTGCAGATGTGATGTGACTGCAGCCATGAAATAAATTAAAAGATGCTTGCTCCTTGGAAGTAAAGCTATGACCAACCAAGACAGCATATTAAAAAGCAGAGACATTACTTTGCCGACAAAGTCTCTCTGATCAAAGCTATGGTTTTTCAGTGGTCATGTATGGATGTGAGAGTTGGACTATAAAGAAAGCTTAGCACTGAAGAATTGATGCTTTTGAACTGTGGTGTTGGAGAAGACTCTTGAGAGTCCCTTGGACTGCAAGGAGATCCAACCAATCCATTCTAAAGGAGATCAGTCCCGAGTGTTCATTGGAAGGACTGATGCTGAAGCTGAAACTCCAATACTTTGACCACCTGATGCAAAGAACTGACTCATTTGAAAAGACCCTGATGCTGGGAAAGATTGAAGGCGGGAAGAGAAGGGGACAACAGAGGATGAGATAGTTGGATGGCATCACCGACTCGATGGACATGAGTTTGAGTAAGCTCCAGGAGTTGGTGATGAATGGGGAGGCCTGGCATGCTACAGTCCATGGGGTCGCAAAGAGTCAAACATGACTGAGCAACTGAACTGAACTGATTTTGAGGATTATCCTTGCCTTTCCTTGAGGATTTCCTTTAGGTATGCAAATGCTTTTAAGGTTAATTCAGTCCCACTTTCTGATTTGTGGTTTATTTTTCATTATTCTAGGAGATGGACCCATAAAGAACTTGCTGCGTTTTATGTCAGATTGTGTCCTGTTTATAATTTTCTCAAGGATTTCATAGTGTCCATCATTACATTTAGATATTTATGCTCTCTGGTGTTTATTTTGTGATTGGTGTTAGGATGCTTTCTAACTTCATTCTCATTTTCATGGTTGAAGGAATCCTCACGGTGTCCTCCCAAGTGGGTGTTCCCCATTTCCATCCCAAGCATCCGTGGAGGAGGGTTCCCTTGTCTGCACACCCTCTGTGCACTAATTGTTTGCAGAGTGTCTGGCAACGGCCATTCCTCCTGGTGTGATGTGATACTTCATTGTAGTTTAGAATTGCATTTCTCTAATGTTTAGTGATGTTGAAATCTTTTCATGTGATTTTTTAAAAAACGTGTGATTTAAACTTACATCTTGAAATTGGCTTTTTTAACGCCTGTCTCTTTCGATGACAAAGGACATTTCTGGAGGGCAAGTGTTTTTTACTTACAGCCCCAGAATCCTTGTGAATGTTAAATTCCCAGCAGCACAGCTCTGCATGGTGTTATTACAGGAAATGGCCACAAGGTGGCAGCAGTACTTCATGCCGCATTCTCTTTTTGTCTGGGGGCAGGAGCGGGTGGTCTGTAAATTCCTCGTTATTTTCTATCGGAATACAGTGGATTTCTGATGTTGTGTTTGTTTCAGGTTACAGGAACTCGATTCAGGTACACATAAACATTTATCTATTCCCTTTAGGGTTCTTTTTCGCATATAGGTAATTATAGTGTGTTCAATAAACTTTCCTGTGCTATTCAGTGAGTACTTTAAATTATCTCTTTGATATATATTAATATGTATATGTTAATTCCAATCTCTTAATTTCTCCTGCCTTCTCTGGAGGTTGGGGGCTCTCCAGAGGCAACAGGCACCCCAGGTCCATTTTGAGACACACTGCCTGCTACATGCTCCCAGCTCCCTCAGCCCCAGGACACTCCAGCCCTGGGACCCAAACCAGTCAGGCTCCAGGGATGTGACACCAGCCCAGCTCAGTATTTCCTGAGGGAAATAGAGTCAGAATTTCTTTTTCATTTTGTCTGTTTTCATCCCATCATTTGAACTGTGGGTTGGAAACATCCCCTGAAGGAGAGCATGGCAACCCACTCCAGTATTCTTGCCTGGAGAATCCCATGGACAGAGGAACCTGGTGGGCTACAGTCCATGGGGTCGCAAAGAGTCAGACACGACTGGGCGACTAAGCGCACACACAGTACAGTGAATTACAATCTTGTGGGTGTTTTGGTTTTTCCTTTTCCTTCTACCACAAATTGTTTCACTTTTACATAGATGTACATATGATTTGTTGGTTTTTTTCCCCCTCATAGATTAATACAGAGTGTGGAGTAAGTTTCCTTGTGTTACACGTGGGTCCTGGTCTCTTACTTTACCAGTAGTAGTGTGCATATCTTAGTCTGAAGCAGCTCATTTCTCCATGCCCCACATCTTTATATCTGGTGACCGGAAGTTTCTTTTCTAAGTCTGGGAGCCTGTGTCTCCAGGCAATAAGCTCTTTTGTATCCCTCTTTAGTTTATACCTAGAAATGATATCATATGATACTTGTCTTTCCTTGTCTCCCTCACTTCACTTGGAATGATCATCTCTATACTTTCTTTCCTGAAGCTGGACTTGGCATTATTTCCTACTTCTTTATGGTTGAGAAATATTCCGTTGTGTACATGGATCCCATTGTCTGTATCCATTCGTCTGTACTTCTACAACTAGCTTGCTTTCCTGTCTTGGATGTTGTACCTAGTGGGGCCGAAATCGCAGGTTACATGTCTCTATTAAAATTTTGGTCATCTCGACCCAGCTGCCTCGACTCCAGCCCAGTCCAGACATGAGACTCAAGCCTGCTCAGGCTTCTGGAATGGGAGAGCAGCCCAACTCAGGGAAGTCGTGGGGGATAAACTAGGCACTGCTTTTCTATTCCTTTTCTTTACTCTCAGGCCTGTGCTGTCTTGGAGTATAGTCAATTTGCGGTTTTGTGCTTGACTTCAGATTATAGCCACCTGATTCACTTATGACATATACATACAGCATATCTGTTCTTTTTTGGATCCTGTTGCTATAGAGGTTATTGCAGAAGGTCGAGTAAAGTACCCTGTGCTGACCATCAGGTCCTTCCTGAGTATCTAGAGAGATATATATTTCTGTGTATATTTGGAAGGAAGGAAAGAGATAACCTTCTGGATTATCTATTATAGATACAGATTTCTGTGTATATCTTAGCCCTGACATCCTAATTCATCCTTGCTCTTTCACTTTTTCTAGGGAACTTGTACTTGTGTTTGAATTCTCAGAGTCACTATTTTGTTGTAAATTTGTTCCATTGTATCTCTTTTTGTATTTTGCCTATAAGGCAAAATTGTCTTTCTCCATCCAACTGATTTCACTCAGTCTATGAAGCAGATCAGCCCTGGGATTTCTTTGGAAGGAATGATGCTAAAGCTGAAACTCCAGTACTTTGGCCACCTCATGCGAACAGTTGACTCATTAGAAAAGACTCTGATGCTGGGAGGGATTGGGGGCAGGAGGAGAAGGGGACGACAGAGGATGAGATGGCTGGATGGCATCACTGACTCGATGGACGTGAGTCTGAGTGAACTCCGGGAGTTGGTGATGGACAGGAAGGCCTGGCGTGCTGCGATTCGTGGGGTCGCAAAGAGTCGGACACGACTGAGTGACTGATCTGATCTGATCTGATCTGATGACCCTCCAAGGTCAATCCTTGTGACAATTAGTGGCACAATTTCAGTGGCCATTTTTCATGACTGTAACAGTCCATTGTATATATGTACACATCTTCTTTAACCTTTAATCCATCGGGTGGCATCTTGCTGGTTCTGTGTCTTGGCTCTAGGAAGCAGTGCTGTAGTGAATGATGGAGTGCCTGTGTATTTTTCACTGACGGTTTTCTCAGGATACAGGCCCAGGTGTGGGTATGTCAGACCATGGGCTGAGCCCTTTTGAAGCTTTAGTTTCTGGCCTGAGGAGACTGTCCTTTCTAGGGGCTGTTTCCAGTGTCCATTCACACTGACCATATAGGGGGGTTTCCTCTCTGCCTGGCTCTCTCCCGCATTTGTTGTTTGTAGATTTGTGAGGATGACCATTCTGACAGGTGAGAATTGACTTCTTGTTGTCTTTTAGATTGGCATTCCTCCTGCAATAATTGGGAATGTTGAGCATCTTGTCCTGTGGCCATTTGGGGATTTTGGGGATGTGAGAAAAACTTACCTGTTGCAGTTGGCTTCTTGAAAGTTCATTGTGTTTGGAATTTATTTCTTCGATAACCGTCCCAGGACCTTTCCTGCGGGCAGCTGTCACTAACAGCCCCACAGACCTTGTGAATTGGAGGTGCCAGTAAGCACAAAAGATTGAGTTGTAGTTATAAGGAATGTCCACAAGGCGGCAGCACTTTTTTTCATGCCCAACTCTGTTCCATCTGCGACCAGAGCCTTAGGGAAGGCGGGCTTCCTGGCCCAGTGAACTAGAGTGGCATATGTCTGAGAAAAACACCCAAGTGCTTGAGTCTCACTACTTCTTCCCCGTAAAGTTTTACCCCTCCCCTCAAGATTCATGCCTACCTGGGGCACCGCTCCCTGCTGAAGTGCCTGGGAGGCTGCACTCTCAGGAAGGAGGCTTCAGCAGGGGACGCCAGCGCCAGGGCCCTGGATTCTTGGTAGCTTTACCCTGTATCCTCGAGGCCAGCGGACTATGCCACCATCGTTGGGTGCAATAGGGATGCTTGTCCCAGCCAGAAAAAAAACAGACTGTACAGGTTAAGAGGCATCTCTATGAAGCGGACCCTGCCTGGCTGTCTCAACCCCACCCCAGTGCGGCCCTGGGACTCTAGTCTACTCAGGGTCCAGGGAGGGGATAGCAGCGCAAGTAAGCGAGGTCGGAGGGGATATAATAAGCATTACTTTTCTTTTTCTTTTCTTTAATCTCATGCCAATGCTATTGTTGAAGTATAGTCAATTTGCAGTTTTGTGATTAACTGATTCAGTTAAGACACATATATATATATATATATACACACACACACACACACACAGCGTATCTGTTCTTTTTATCGTTATTGAACAAGGTTGAATAGAATTCCTGTGCTGAAAATCAGGTCCTTGTGGATTATCTATTATAGATACAGATTTCTGTGTATAAGGTAGTAGTAATCTCCTAATATGTACCTGGCACTTTCTTTTCTTCTTTTTTTAACAATTCTTTTTAAGTCTCTTTTAAGTTGTAAATTACTTCCTCTGTATGTCTTTTTTTCAATTTTTCCCTCCAGGGACATCATCTGCTATTTTCTTCCTCTGTTGCTGACTTCGCTTAGTGTATTTTCCTCCAAGGTCCATGCTTGTGGGGACCACTGGCATAATTTCAGTGGCGATATTTGAAGTCTGAGTAATAGGCCCTTGTGTATATGTACCACATTTCTTTAAGATTTTATCTGTCAGTGGACTTTTTCTTGGGTCTATGTCTTGGCAGTTGGAGGTACCACTACAGTGAAAGTTGAGGTGCATGTGTAATTTTGAATGAAGGTTTTTCTATAGGCCCAGGTGTGAGTATTAGAATTCTAGCTTTAGTTGTCTTGACTATTTTGTTCTGGCCTGTGCAGGCTGTCCCTTCAAAGGGCTCTTGCCAGCGTCTGTTCGCAGGCAACACGAAGGGGGATTTCATCATCTCCCAGCTCTCTCCTCCATGTACTGTTTGCAGACAGTTAGGATGGCCATTCTAACTGTCCGATGTCCGATGGGATTTGATTTCTTGTTGATTTCTTGTTGTCGTTTTGATCGGCATCACTCCTATAATGATTCAGGATGATGAACATCTTGCCTGTGGTTGTTTGGGTTCTTTTTTTCTTTCCTTAAGGGGTATGAGGAAAATTGACCTTTAAAATTGATTTCTTGAAAGTCGATTGTATTTGGAATTTATCTCTAATACCTGCCGCAGGACCTTTAACAGCCCCATAGGCCTTCCTAATTGCAGGTGCCAGTCAGCACTGGTGGGCAAGTTGTTCTTACAGGAAATGTCCACAAGGCGGCAGCACTTCTTCATGCTCAACTCAGGTTCCACCTGCCACCAGAGCCTTAAGGAAAGTCGACTTCCTGGGCTGTGAATTAGAGTGGAGTGTGCCTGAGCAAACACCCAAGCCCTTCTATCTCACCACCTCTTCCGCCCTGAAGTTTCACCCCTCCCCTCTAGCCTCATGCTTAACTTGGGCAGTGCTCCCTGCTGGGGTGCCTAGGAGGCTGCACTCTCAAGAAGGAGTCTTGAGCTGGAGACCCCAGCACGGGGAAACCTGCAATCTGGGCAATTTTCTGTGTTCCTCCAAGTCAGAGGGTCGGGCCATCAGGATTTCAGTTCACTAAGGATACTGGTCCCAGCTCGGCTATCTCAATACCACCCACGTCCATCCCTGGTTTAAGCCTATTCAGCTACCAAGATTCAGATAACATCCTAAGTCAAACAGATTGGAGGAAATAAACTAGACATTACTTTTCTTTCCTTTATTTCATGCTGATGCTATGGTGAAGTCCAGGCTATTTTCAGCTTTGTCTTTGTCCACAGTGTACAATGGACTGATTCAGCTATGACACATATATTATGGGCTTTAGTACTTTTTACTGATTATTTTGCCACACAGTTTATTGAACAAGGTCGAATAAAGTACTCTGTGCTGAACATCAGATCCCTGTGGAACATTTATTAGAGGTATAGTTTCCTTGTACATGTGCAAGAAACGAAGGAAGGAGATAGTCCTTGTGGGTGTTCTATTACAGCTACAGATTTCTTGGTATATGATAGAGATAAATATTTCTCTAGATACATGCACAGAAGGAAGGATGGAAGGTGGAAAATAATCCTTGTTGCTTAGCTAATACCAAGACATATTTCTGCGGGTATATTAGAAACCCTGGAGAAGGAAATAACAACCCATTCCAGTATACTTGCCTGGGTAATGCCATGGGCAGAGGAACCTGGCAGGCTACCATTCAAGGAGTTTGCAAATTTTCTGACAAGACTTAGCGACCAAACAACAACAATGTTAGAGATACACATTTCAGCACATATGTGGAAGGAAGGAAGGAGATAATTCTTGTGCATAATCTATTACAGATACAGATTTCTGTGTATACAGTAGTAACAACCTCCTAATTCATCCCTGGAACTTTCTCTCTCTCTCTCTTTTTTTTTTTTTATAATATTTGTGTTTTAATCTCAGTCTCATTTTATGATGCAAATTATTTCCTCTGTAACTCTTTTGTTCAATTTCGCCTTCCAGGGACATCATCTGCTATTCTTCTATCTTCTTCTGGTGCTGACTTCACTTAGTGTATTTTCCTCCAAGGTCCATGCTTGTGGGGACCATTGGCTTAATTTCATAATTTTATTGGCGATATTTGAAGTCTGAGTAATAGCCCCTTGTATATATGTACAACATTTCCTTAAGATTTAATTCGTCAGTGGACCTATTCTTGTGTCTGTGTCTTGGCAGTTGGAGGTACCACTGCAGTGAAGGTTGGGGTTCATGTGTCATTTTGAACGGTGATTTTTTTTGTAATACAGGCCCAGGTGTGGGTATTAGAATCCTAGTAATGTAGGCCCAGGTGTGGGTATTAGAATCCTAGTAATGTAGGCCCAGGTGTGGGTATTAGAATCCTAGCTTTAGTTCTCTTGACCTGTGTGTTCTGCCCTGTGCAGGCTGTCCCTTCAAGAGACTTGCCAATGTCTGTTCCCAGGGAATGTGAGGGGAGGTTCCGTCATCCCCCGGCTCTCTCCTCCATGCAGTGTTTGCAGACAGTTAGGATGCCATTCTGTCCAGTGGGATTTGATTGCTTGTTGTCATTTTGATCAGCGTCACCCTGTAATACTTCGGGATGCTGAGCATCTTGGCCTGTGGCCGTCTGGGTTCTTTTTCTCTCTTTTCTTTCTTTCTTTCCTTAAAGGATGTGAGGAAGATTGACCTTTGAAATTGGCTTCTTGAACATAGGTTGTGTTTGGTGTTCATTTCTGCAATACCTGCCTCAGGGCCTTTTCTGAGGGCAGCTGTCATTAACTGCCCCACAGGCCGTTTGAATTGGAGGTGCCAGTCAGCACTGGTGGACAAGTGTAGTTATAGGAAATGTCCACAAGGCGGCAGCACTTCTTCACGTTCAACTGGTTGCACCTGCGCCCAGAGCCTTAGGGAAAGTGGGCTTCCTGGGCTGTGAATTACGGTGGGGTGTGCCTGAGCAAACACCCAAGGACTTCAGTCTCCCTACTTCTTCTCCCTAAAGCTTCACTCCTCCCCTCCAGGCTCATGCCTACCTTGGGTACCACTCCCTGCTGAGGTGCCTAGGAGGCTGCACACTCAGGAAGGAGACTTCAGCTGGGGACCCCAGCACCGGAGAGCTGGATACTTGGTGACTTTCCCCTGTATCCAGAGTCAGGCCACCATTTCTGGGGTTCACTAGGGAGTCTGGCTCCAGCCAGAGAAAACCAGACAGTACAGGCTTAAGAGGAGCCTCAGTGCAGGG
The DNA here is from genome assembly GCF_003369695.1 of Bos indicus x Bos taurus. Classification (NCBI taxonomy): domain Eukaryota; kingdom Metazoa; phylum Chordata; class Mammalia; order Artiodactyla; family Bovidae; genus Bos; species Bos indicus x Bos taurus. The sequence goes on along the minus strand of NC_040096.1, from coordinate 23,475,702 downwards.
TGCCCTGCGCGGCTGTGTCGGCCCCACCCCAGTGCAGCCCTGGGACTGAGTCTACTCAGGGTCCAGGGAGGGGATAGCAAGTCACAGAGGTCGGAGGGCATAAACTAACATTGTATTTCTTTCCTTTTGTCTCATGTCAGTGCTATGTTGAAGTCTAGTCAATTTGCAGTTTTGTGCTTGTCCTCAGTGAGCAACTGAGACTGGTTGGCCTACACAGCTTGTGTGAGTGATGCCAGGGAAACTTCTTAGTGACGCAGATTTGGAGTCAGACGCAGCCGTGGCAGGAGTGGAGACGCCGCAAAAGCAAAATGAGAAGAAAGGTAAAAAAGAGAAGCCAAAATCTAGTAAGACTAAAAGGGAAGCAGAAGAAAAGTAAGAAATAATTTCTCCCAAAGCTAAAAAGGTTAAAAAGAAAGCAGAACCTTCTGAGGTTGATGTGAATTCTCCTAAATCTAAAAGTCAAAAAAGAAAGAGGAGCCATCCTAAGATGACATTATTTCTCCTAAAACCAAAGTTCAAAAAAATTCAAAGGAGGCCTGTGAAAATACAATTGTTTCTCTTAAAACCAAAAAGTTATAAAAAATGAAGAGCCTTCTGAGGAAGAATTGGGTGCACCCAAGCCCAAAAATAGGAAGGAAGAAAAAGAAATAAATGGAGAAATTCGAGAGAAAAGCCCCAACCTCAAGAATGGATTCCCTGATTCTGGACCTGACTCCAACTCCAAGGAAGCTGCCAGTGAAGAAAACAGTGAGTTAGAGCAGGGAATGACTGTGGAGCAAAAAGAAGAAGCTTTCTCTAATTTTCCCGTATCTGAAGAAACTATTCAACTTCCCAAAGCCCATGGGGTGACCTTCCTGTTTCCTATACAAGCAAAGATGTTTCACTGTGTCTATAGTGGGAAGGATTTGATTGCACAGGCGCAGACAGGAACTGCAAAGACATTCTCTTTTGCTATCCCTTTGGTTGAGAAACTTCTTGGAGAACTGCAAGACTGGAAGAGAGGTCATGCCCCTCAGGTACCGGTTCTTGCTCCACAAGGGAGCTGGCAAGTCAAGTAAGCAGAGACTTCAGTGACATCACAACAAACCTGGCAGCGGCTTGTTTTCATGGTGAAATGTCATATCAAAGACCACCTGCAGAATGGCAAGCTAGATCTCACCAAACTTAAGCATGTTATCCTGGCTGAAGTTGACCAGATGTTGGATATGGGCTTTCCTGATCAAGTGGAAGAGATTTTATGTGTGACATACAAGAAAGATTCAGAAGACAATCCCCAAACACTGCTTTTTTCTGCAACTTGCCCCAATTGGGTGTATAATGTTGCTACAAAATACATGAAATCTACATACGAACAAGTGGACCTGACTGGTAAAAAGACGCAGAAAACTGCAATAACTCTAGAGCATCTGGCTATCAAGTGCCACTGGGCTCAGAGGACATCAGTTACTGGAGATGTGTCTGAGTGTACAGTGGTTATCAAGGGCGCACTATCATATTTTGTGAAATGAAGAAAGAAGCCCAGGAGTTGTCACAGAATGTGGCTGTAAGACAGGATGCCAGTCATTACACCAGACATTCCACAGAAGCAGAGGGAAATCGCCCTGAGAGGTTTTAGAAATGGTGATTTTGGAGTTTTGGTTGCAACCAATGTTCCTGCACATGGGTGAGACATCCCCAAGGTTGATCTGGTTGTTCAGAGTTCTCCACCAAAGGATGTAGAATCCTACATTCATCATTATGGGCAAATAGGTAGAGTGGAGAGGACCGGGGTTTGCATCTGCTTCTACCAGCACAAAGAAGAATACCAGTCAGCCCAAGTGGAGCAAAAAGCGGGAATTTTTTTTTAATATAAATTTATTTATTTTAATTGGAGGCTAATTACTTTACAATATTGTATTGGTTTTGCCATACATCAACATGAATCTGCCACGGCTGTACATGTGTTCCCCATCCTGAACCCCCCTCCCACCTCCCTCCCCATCCCATCCCTCTGGGTCATCCCAGTGCACCAGCCCCAGGCATCCTGTATCATGCATCGAACCTGGACTGGAGATTCATTTCATATATGATATTATACATGTTTCAATGCTTTTCTCCCAAATCATCCCTCCCTCCCTCTTCCACAGAGTCCAAAAGACTGTTCTATACATCTGTGTCTCTTTTGCTGTCTCGCATACAGGGTTATTGTTACCATCTTTCTAAATTCCATATATATGCGTTAGTATACTGTATTGGTGTTTTTCTTTCTGGCTTACTTCACTCTGTATAATAGGCTCCAGTTTCATTCACCTCATTAGAACTGATTCAAATGTATTCTTTTTAATGGCTGAGTAATACTCCATTGTGTATATGTACCACAGCTGTCTTATCCATTCATCTGCTGATGGACATCTAGGTTGCTTCCATGTCCTGGCTATTATAAACAGTGCTGCAATGAACATTGGGGTACACGTGTCTCTTTCAATTCTGGTTTCCTCGGTATGTATGCCCAGCAGTGGGATTGCTGGATCATAAGGCAGTTCTGTTTCCAATTTTTTAAGGAATCTCCACACTGTTCTCCATAGTGGCTGTACTAGTTTGCATTCCCACCAACAGTGTAAGAGGGTTCCCTTTTCTCCACACCCTCTCCAGCATTTATTGCTTGTAGAGTTTTGGATAGCAGCCATTCTGACCGGCGTGAGATGGTACCTCTTTGTGGTTTTGATTTGCATTTCTCTGATAATGAGTGATGTTGAACATCTTTTCATGTGTTTGTTAGCCATCTGTAAGTCTTCTTTGGAGAAATGTCTGAAAAAGCAGGAATTAAATTTTAACAAATAGCTGTTCCTTCTGCAACAGAGGTAATAAAAGCTTCTAGCAAAGATGCCATCAGGCTCCTGGACTCTGTGCCTCCCACTGCGATTGGTCACTTCAAGCAGTCAGCCGAGAAGCTGACTTCGGAGAAGGGAGCTGTAGAAGCCCTGGCAGCAGCCCTGGCCCGCATTTCCGGTGCCACCTCGGTAGCCCAGCGCTCCTTGATCAACTCCAAAGCGGGCTCTGTGATTATGATCTTGTGGTGCTCAACTGAAATGCCAAACATTAGCTATGCTTGGAAAGAATTTAAAGAGCAGCTGGGTGAGGATATTGATTCCAAAGTGAAGGGAATGGTCTTTCTCAAAGGAAAGCAGGGTGTTTGCTTTGATATCCCTACTGCATCAGTAACAGAAGTACGGGAAAAGTGGCATGATTCACGGCACTGGCAGCTTCTACCAGCACAGAAGCAACCAGAGCTAGACGGTCCACGGGAAGGATATTGCAACTTCCGAGGACAGTGAGAAGGCCATTGAGGCTTCAGGGGACAGGCGAGGCCAACCAAGGTGTCAGGGGACAGCAGGAAAGAAGTAGAAGCTTCAGAGGACAGCGATCAGGAGGTGGCAACAAAAGTAACAGATTCCAAAACAAAGGCCAGAAGCAGAGTTTTAATAAAGCATTTGGACAGCAATTTGAAGTAGAAGATTTATTTGCCAAAAACAGAACTATGTTCCGCAACGTGGAACAACATTATTATCAGCAACATTATTTTTCATACAAAGTTAAAAGCACATTGTATTTCCTTCCTGACCACTTGCCCAGTCCCCATCTCTTTGAGAGAGAAAAGCTTCATCTAAATTATTTCATCTGATTGATGACTGTCATTTATAACTTTATTGCTACTTGTGTATTGGGTATTCCTTTGGAAAAGGTGTATGGATTCATTACATATTCTGATGTATTGTCTATAGATTATAAGATAAAGTCAAGCATGTCTCTGCTGATACTTTTTAAGTTGAACTGTCTTTATACTTAGAAATGTCTCTTAATAGTAGGGTTCCTGGGAGAAGGCAATGGCACCCCACTCCAGTACGCTTGCCTGGAGAATCCCATGGACGGAGGAGCCTGGTAGGCTACAGTCCATGGGGTCGCTAAGAGTTGGACACGACTGAGCGACTTCACTTTCACTTTTCACTTTCCTGCATTGGAGAAGGAAATGGCAACCCACTCCAGTATTCTTTCCTGGAGACTCCCAGGGACAGAGGAGCCTGTTGGGCTGCCGTCTGTGGAGTCACACAGAGTCGGACACGACTGATGCAACTTAGCAGCAGCAGCAGTAGGATTCCCTGGTGGCTCAGATGGTAAAGACTGGCAATGCAGGATCCCTGGGTCAGGAAGATCCCCTGGAGAAGGAAATGGCAACCCAGTCCAGGAACCTTGCCTGTAGAATTCCATGGACAGAGGAGCCTAGCAGGCTCCAGTCCATGGGGTTGCAGAGAGTCAGGCATGACGGAGCAACTATCACTCAGTGAGCAATGGATTGATTTACTTGTGACAGATAAATACAGCATATTTGTACTTTTTTAAAAAATTTTTGCCATAGACTTTATTAAACAAAGTTCATAAACTTCTCTGTGCTGTATATCAGGTCCCTCTGGACTCTTCATTAGAAATACACATTTTTTGTACATGTGCAAGGAAAAGAAGGAGATAGTCCTTGTGGATTATCTATTACAGCCACAGATTTCTATGTATATGTTAGAGACAAATGTTTCTCTGTATATGAGCATAAACGCAAGAAAGTAAGGAAGGAGATAATCCTTGTGGGTTAGCTAATACAGATACAGATTTCTGTGTATACGTCAGTACTGACTTCCTAATTCATCCCTAGCCCTTTCCATTTTTTTCCCCTGCAATTCTTTGTGTATGAATCTCTGAGTCTCCTTTTGTGTTGTAAATTACTTCCACTGTCTCTCTCTCTCTCTCTTTTTTTTTTACTTTGCCTGGAAGGGACATCATCTGCTATTTTCTTCCTCTGTTGCTAAATCCACTTACTGTATGATCCTCCAAGGTCCATCCTTGTGGTGACCAGTGGCTTAATTTCGTAATTTCAGTGGCAATTTTTATATCTGAATAACAGCCTATTGTATATATGTACCACGTTTCTTTAAGATTTACTCTGTCGGTGATACTTTATTGAGTCTGTGTCTTGGCTATTGGAAGTAGCATTGCGGTGAACGCTGTGGTGTGTGTGTCTTTTTGAATGATGATTCTCTCAGGATTTAGGTTCATGTGTGGGAAGTCCATATCCTAGGCTTAGTTTTCTGGAAAGTTTTTTTTTTTTTTTTTTTTCTGGGATGGGGAAGCTGTCCTTTCTAGCAACTGTTGCCAATGTCCATTCCCACTAACTATGCAGGGAGGTTCCCTCTTCTCCCAGCTCTCTCCCACATTTATTATTTGTCAACTTGTGAAGATGACCATTCTGACAGGTGGGATTTGATTTTTTGTTGTCGTTTTAATCGGCATTCCTCCTGTAATATTTAGGGATGTGGAGCATCTTGTCCTGAGGCCATCTGGGTTTTTTTTTTCCTAAAGGATGTGAGGAAATTTTATATGTTACAAGATGCTTCTTGAAAGGCAGTTATGTTTGGAATTGATTTCTGCAATACCCACCCCAGGACCTTTCCAGGGGGCTGTGGTCTTTAACAGCCACACAGGTGCCAGTAAACACCAGTGGGCAAGTTGTAGTTACAGGAAATGTCCAAATGGTGGCAGCACTTTGTCATGCCCAACTCTGGTTCCACCTGCAACCAGAGCCTTAGGGAAGGTTAACTTCCTGGACTATAAATTTGAGTGGAATGTGACTGAGCAAACCCCAAAGGCCTTGAGTCTCACTGCTTCCCCCTAAAGCTTTACCCCTCCCCTCAAGTCTCATGCCTACCTGGGGCACTGCTCCCAGCTGAGGTGCCTAGGAGGCTGCACTCTCAGAAAGGAGGCTTCAACTGGGGACCCCAGTGCCAGGGCCCTGGATACTTGGTGACTTTACCCTTGCCCTCAAGGCCAGAGGTTCAGGCCACCATCAGTGGGTTGCACTAGGGATTCTGGTCCCAGCCAGAGAAAACCAGAGACAGTACAGGATTGAAACAGATCTCAATGCAGGGCATCCTGCCTGGCTGTCTAGACCCCACACTAGCCCAGCCCTGGAATTCAAGCCTAATCACGTTCCTGGGATCAAATAGCATCCTGAGTCCAGCAGGTGGGAGGGCATAAACTAGGCATTACTTTTCTTTCCTTTTCTTTAATCTCCTGCCAACGCTATGTTGAAGTCTAGTTGATCTGCAGTTTTGTGCTTGTCTTCAGTGTGTTGCTGGCCAAAAGCTTGGCCTCTCTGCCCACCGAAGCTGAATGAAAAATATGGAGACAGAGTTTGGAGGAAATAGAAAGGTGGCTTTAATTCTCAGCCGGCAGAGTGCGGAACGCAGTAGTCTCATGCCTCAAGAACTGTGCCCCCGCTCCACAAGGAGTCTAGGAGCTTACATAAGATGAGGGACAAAGGTATTAGGATCTTGATTTCTTCCTCGTGCATTGTTTTGTCGACTAAAAAATATAGTCACACCCTGAAAGTAGAGTTATTTTATTTGATGCGAATGCTTAGGACTTCAAACCCAGGAGACAGCATCTCAGTAGCTCTGAGAAAACTGCTCCAAGGAGGCAGAGGGTGAGTCAGGCTATGTACAGGTTTGCAACACAGGGAGCAGGCAGTCTGCACATCAAAGATCAGGTATCAGGTTAAGGGATCTAGCATTCTGTGTCTGGGAGGTGCAGCCTCGGGGTCACTGCCTCCACTCCTTTCCCGTGACCTCAGCTGTCGGGGCCAGTCCCATCTCCTCGCCCACCTTGCTTCCTGCACCCCCAGCCCCTCAGCAGTCACTGGGGGCGGGGGCAGCAGCAGCACCCCCTGGATCACAATCTGGGGAGCCCTCACTCACATTTGGGGGCCAGAAATCACTGATGGCGGTGACATTTCTTGTTCATTAATATGGCAGGAGATATTTTCATTTAACAATTTCAAAGACAGTCACAGGCTAGAGTCAGTAGCTCAGTCATTGAGTCTGGCCGTTCAGTGGCTCTGTGGCCTTCTTTCCGATGTGTAACACAAGGGCGAGGGTGTCGTAAGCAGATAGGGGATGTATTTAGCATAGAGTCTAAAGAAAAATGTGAACTGTAACGCCTGCAGAGTTAGGCTGCAGAAAAGCAAACTTACAGACATGCAGAGTTAGGAGCAGTTAAAGTAAAAAAGTAGGAATGTTCAGGCCTGCTCACTGTTCTCTTTATCTTCTTTGTTCTCAGGAAGGGGAAAGAGAAAAACTCACTCCTTTTTTTTTCCTTCCACTGCAACAAGTGTACAACAGACTGATTCAGTTATGACTTAATCATACAACATATTTGTACTTTTTATTGATTCTTTTGCCATAGAGATTATTGAACAAGGTGGAGTAAAGTTCTCTATGTGAACATCAGGTCCCTGTGGAGGAACTATTAGAGATACAAATGTTTTTATATGTGCAAAAGGAAGGGAATATTCCTTGTGTATTATCTATTATAGTGACAGGTATTTATTTATATGTTAGATATAAGTATTTCTATGTATATGTAAATAGAATAAAGGAAGGCAGGAGATAATCCTTGTGGATTAGCTAATACAGATACAGATTTCTGTGTTTACATTAGTACTGACCTCCTAATTCATCTCTAGCCCTTTTCTTTCTCTGGATTCTTTTTTTGTATTTGAAGCTCTGAGTCTCCTTTGGTGTTGTAAATTACTTCCAATGTATTTCTTTTTTTAAACTTTGCCTACAAAGGACATCATCTGCTATTTTCTTCCTCTGTTGCAGACTCCACTTAGTGTTTGATCCTCCAGGGTTCAACCTTGTGGTGACCAGTGGCATAATTTCATAATTTCAGTGGCAGTTTTCTTGTCTGAGTAATGGCCCATTGTACATATGTACCACATTTCTTTAAGATTTAATCTGTCTATTGTAAGTAGCAGTACAATGAGGGGGGGGGGGTTCACATGCCTGTTTGAATGGTGGTTTTCTCAGGACATTGACCAGGTGAGGGAACGTCAGATCCTACGGTTAGCTGTCTCAAGGGGCAGTCTCTATCCCACCCTAGTCCTTCTTCCTTCCTTATTTATTATCTGTTTATCTTTTTTCCCCCAGTTTTGTGTTTCAATCCTTGCCAAATTTTAATGGAGCTGTTTGGTATAATTTGAGTATAGATCCTTTATCTGATATGTGTTTTGGAAATAGTCTCTTTCAGTTTGTGGTTCATTATTTGATTTTCTGAATAAGGTATTTCATAGAGTAAAAGTTTTTAATTTAATAAGTAATTTTATAATTTTTATTTTTTCTGAGTAAGTTTTTACTCATATGAAAGTGAGTAATTGTAAGGAAGTGAGTAATATGAATGTTATTAGTTATATGAAAGTTATTAATTTTATGAAAATTATTCAATTTATGCCAGTTATTCAGTTTATGAAAGTTATTTTTATGGAAGTTTTAATTTTATGGAATATTGATCTACATAGATATATATATATATATTTATCTACCGAGAGATATAAATATCTATGTACCCAGAGATGTTAAAATCTACACAGAGATATAAAAATTATATCTTGATAAAAATATCTATGTACATATCTGTTTATATTCTTTGGCTAGGTGTGTTTTTCAGCCTTTACCAAATGTGAATGGGGCTGTTTGGTCTAATTTGAGTACAGATCCTTTATTTGATATGTGTTTTGGAAATGATTTCTTCCAGTCTGTGGTTCATCTTTTGGTTTTCTGAATAAGGTGTCTCCTGGAATAGAAATTTTTAATTTTATAAATAATTTTATAATTTCAATATTATGAGAAAGTTTTTAATTTGATGAAGCAGTTTTTAATCTCACGAAGTTTAAATTTTCAGAAACTTATTCATTTTATGAACTTTTAAATTCTTTGTTGCTGTTCAGTTGCTAAGTTGTGTCCAACTCTTTGTGACCCCATGGACTGCAGCACGCCAGTATTCTCTGTCCACTCTCTCCTGGAGTTTGCTAATTCGTGTCCACTGAGTCAGTGATGCCATCCAACCATCAGATCCTCTGCCGCCCCCTTCTCCTCCTGCCCTCAATCTTTCCCAGAATCAGGGTCTTTTCAAATGAGTCAGTTTTTCACGTCAGGTGGCTGAAGTATTGGAGCTTCAACTTCAGCATCAGTCTTTCCAATGAATACTCAAGGTTGATTTCCCTTAGGATTGACTGGTTTGATCTCCAAGATGTCCAAGGAACTCTCAAGAGTCTTCTCTAGCACCACAGTTCAAAAGCATCAGTTCTGCAGTGCTCAGCCTTCTTTATGGTCCAACTCTCATATGCATGCTACTGCTGCTAAGTCGCTTCAGTCGTGTCCGACTCTGTGAGACCCCAGAAATGACAGCCCACCAGGCTCCCCCGTCCCTGGGATTCTCCAGGCAAGAACACTGGAGTGGGTTGCCATTTCCTTCTCCAATGCATGAAAGTGAAAAGTGAAAGTGAAGTCGCTCAGTCGTGTCGGACTCTTCTCGACCCCATGGACTGCAGCCTACCAGGCTCCTCCATCCATGGGATTTTCCAGGCAGGAGTACTGGTGTGGGGTGCCATAGCCTTCTGCATACCTGACTACTGGAAAAACCATAGCTTTGATTATACAGACCTTTTTCAGCAAAGTGATGTGTCTGCTTTTTAACATTCTGTCTAGGTTTGTCATAGGTGTTTTTCAAAAGAACAAATATCTTTTAATTTCATGCTGCAGTCACCATGAAATTTGAAGCACAGTGATTTTGGAGCCCAAGAAAAGAAAATCTGCCACTGTTTGCATTTTTTCCCAATCTGTTTGCCATGATGTGACAGCACTGGATGCCATGATTTTAAGTTGAGTTTGAAGTCAGTTTTTTCACTCTCTCTTCCACCCTCATCAAGAGGCTCTTTAGTTCTTCTTAGTTTTCTGCCATTAGGGTGGTATCATCTGCATATGTGAGGTTGTTAATATTTCTCCCATCTGTCTTGATTCCAGCTTATGATTCATCCAGCCAGGCATTTAGCAAGATGTACTCTGCATATGGCCTTTTATACAGTTCATGAGGTTCTCAAGGCAAGTATACTGGCATGGTTTGCCATTCCCTCCTCTAGTGGATCATGTTTTGTCACAACTCTCTGCTATGACCCGTGCATCTTGAGTGGCCCTGCATGGCATGGCTCATAGCTTCACTGAGTTATACAAGCCCCTTTGCCACAACAAGGCAGTGATCCACGAAAGGGATTCTTCATGTCATTGACCCTTTTTCAACAACACAAGGGATGACTTTACACATGGACCTCACCAAATGGTCATTACTGAACTCAAATTGATTACATTCTTTGTAGCTGAAGCTGGAGGAACTATAATCAGTCAGCAAAAACAAGACTTGGAGCTGACTATGGCTCATATCATCAGATTCTCACAGAAAAACTCAGGCTTAAACTAAAGAAAACATGGGAAAAACACTAGACCAGCCAGGTATGACTTAAATCAAATGCCATATGGATTCACAGTAGAGGTAATGAATAGATTCAAGGGACTAGATCTAGAGTGTGCCTGAAAAACTATGGACAGAGGTCTGTAATATTGTACAGGAGGTGGCAAACAAAACCATCCCAAAGAAAAAGAAAAGCAAGAAGGCAAAGTGGTTATCCAAGGAGGCTTTACAAATAGTGGAAGAATGAAAAGAATCAAAAAGCAAGGGAGAGAGGGAAAGGTACATCCAACTAAATGCAGAGTTCCAAAGAACAGCTAGGAGAGACAAGAAGGCCTTCTTCAATGAACAGTGCATAAAGCTAGAATAAAAAACAGAAGGGGAGAGACTAGAAATCTCTTCAGGAAAATTGAAAACATCAAGGGAGCATTCCACCCAAAGATGGCATAATAAAGGATAAAAATGATAGAGAAGACAATGAAGAGATCAAGAAGAGATGAATACATGGAAGAACTGTATAAAAAAGATCTTAATGAACTGCATTACCACGATGATGTGGTTAGTCACCCAGAGCCAGACATTTGGGAGTGTGAAGTCAAGTGGGCCTTAAGAAGCACTACTGTTAATAAAGCTAGTGGATGCAAAGAAATTCCAGCAGAATTATTCAAATCCCTAAAGGATGATGTCATCAAGATTTTGCATTCATTATATCAGCAAATCTGGAAACCCAGCAGTGGCCACAGGACTGGAAAAGGTCAATCCTCATCCCAGTTCCCAAGAAGGGTAGTACCAAAGAATGTGCTAACCACTGACATTTGCACTCATCTCCCATGCTAGTAAGGTCATGCTTAAAATCTTGCATGCTAGGCTTCAGCATTATGTGAACCAAAAACTTCCAGATGTCCAAGCTGGGTTTAGAAATGGAGGAGAAACTAAAGATCAAATTGCCAACATTCACTGGATTATAGAGAAAGCAAGGGAATTTCAGGAAAACATCTATCTCTGTTTCATTGACAACACTAAAGCCTTTGACTATGTGGATCATGACAAACTATAGAAAGTTCTTAAAGAGATGGGAATACCAGACCATCTTGTCTGTCTTCTGAGAAATCTGTGTGCAGGTCAAGAAGTAACAGTTAGAACCCTTTATAGAACAACTGATTGGTTCAAGATTGAGAAAGGAATACGACAGCGCTGTCTGCTGTCACCCCATTTGTTTAACCTATACTTTAAGCACATCATGAAAAAGGCTGGGCTGGATGAGTTACAAGCTGAAATCAAGATAGGCGGGAAACACATCAACAGCCTCAGATATGGGGATGATACCACTCTAATGGCAGAATGTGAAGAGGAACTAAAGAGCTTCTTGCTGAGTGAAGGAGAGTGAATGAGCCAGCTTAAGACTAAATATTAAAGAAACTAAGATCATGGCTTCCGGCCTCATTACTGCATGGCAAATAGAAGGGATAATGTGGAAGTAGTGACAGATTTCCCCTTCTTGGGCTCCAAAATCACTGCGGTCAGTGACTGCAGCCATGAAATCAGACGATGATTGTTTTGGCAGGAAAGCAATGACTAACCTAGACAGTGTTGAAAAGCAGACACTAACTCTGCCAACAAAGGTCCATATAGTCAAGGCTATGGTCTTCCCAGTGGTCACATACGGTTGTAACAGCTGGACTGTAAAGAAGGCAAAACGCCAAAGAATTGATGCCTTCAAACTGTGGTGTCCGAGAAGACTGTTGAAAGTCCCGTGGACAGCAAGGAGATCAAACCAGTCAATTTTAAAGGAGATCAACCCTGAATATTCACTGGAAGGACTGATGCTGAAGCTCCAGGATTTTGATTATCTGATACAAACAGATGACTCAATGGAAAAGTCCCTGATGCTGGGAAAGATTGAGGGTAGAAAGAGAAGAGGGTGTCAGAGGATGAGATAACTGGATGGCATCACTGATGCAAAGAACATGAACTTGAGCAAACTCCAGGAGATGGTGAGGGGCAGGGAGGCCTGGTGAGCTGCAGTCCATAGGGTCACAAAGAGTCAGACACGACTGGCAACTGACGACAACAACACTGCATGTAAGTTAAATAAGCAGGGTGATAATATACAGCCTTGATGTACTCCTGTCCCAGTTGGAACCAGTCCATTGTTCCACGTCCCATTCTAACTGTTGCTTCTTGACTTGTATCCAGGTTTCTCAGGAGACAGGTAAGGTGGTCTAGTGTTACCATCTCTTTAAGAATTTTCCACAGTTTGTTGTGAGGCACACAATGAAAGGCTTTAATTGTTTGAAAATGTTTAATTTATGAACTTTTTTAATTTTATGAAAGTTTTAAATTTTATTATATAAAAATATATATCTCTATTTTCATGTATGAGATATGTACATATATTTTCATAAAAGATATACCAACATTTTCATATGACATACATATATATTGCCATATATGAAATATATATAGAATATTACTTAGCAAAATAGCAAAATAAAAGTGGGAGATTTTTTAAAATAGAAGATTCCATTAGGAAACTAATTTTTATGAGAATTTTTTAAAAATCACATGAAGTAGTTTTCCTCTTAAGTTTTTCTTTACAAAGAATTTATCAGTTAAGTGTAGCCAATGAATCTAATTACAGGATCAGTTCAATCGCTCAGTCATGTCCGACTCTTTGCAACCCCATGGACTGCAGCATGCCAGGCTTCCCAGTCCATCACCAACACCTAGAGCTTACTCAAACTCATGTCCACTGAGTCGGTGATGCCATCCAACCATCTCATCCTCTGTCGTCCCCTTCTCCTCCTGCCCTCAATCTTTCCCAGCATCAGGGTCTTTTCTAACAAGTCAGTTCTTCACATCAGGTGGCCAAACTATTAGAGTTTCAGCTTTAGTCCTTCCAATGAACATTCAGGACTGATTTCCTTTAGGATTGACTTGTTGGATCTCCTTGTAGTCCAAGGGACTCTCAAGAGTCTTCTCCAGTACCACAGTTGAAAAGCATCAATTCCTCAGCACTCAGCTTTCTTTATAGTCCAACTCTCACATCCATACATGACTACTGGAAAAACCATAGCTCTGATTAGATGGACCTTTGTCAGCAATGTCTCTGCTTTTTAATATGCTGCCTAAGTTGGTCACAGCTTTTCTTCCAAGGAGCAAGCATCTCTTAATTTCATGGCTGCAGTCACCATATGATCCAGCAATCTCACTCCTAGCCATACATCCAGACAAAGCTATAATTTGAAAAGATACATGCAATATTCTAAAAGAATGTGTGCCTACCAGCTGCATATCTGACAGGTAACCTTTACTCTCACATCTGAGATATCAAATTTGTCTTCACATATTGCCTGCTATGTGTAGACCCTTGGTTCACACTCTATGTAACCACATACTGTCATAATTAAATCCTATTTGAATTTTAGCTTTATTTTTAGGATGTGCTTTCCCTCTAACAGCAGAGGAGCATTCCCTCTTCTCCAGGCCATTTTTCCCTGGTATGACATTTCAACCCTCAAAAATGTTACCTGTTGATATGAATATCAATTTCATTCTAGCTCACTTTGAACAGAGAAGCAAAAAAATCAGGGGGCCTATGTTTTCTGTTTTCTTCATAGAGAAAAATGAAACTGTTAGAAGAAAAAGTACCTGCAGCTCATGTGCTCCTTCAATCACTAATTGTTGTCAGGGACTTTCTTTTCAAGTGTGACCCTTCATTCATAATATAACAAATAACAGAATTAGACGAAAGTAGTTTGCAATGATGGCTTGCTGCTACCTAGAAAATCTGAAACAATGGAAACCACAAAGATGAGGGTGCCAAGCTTTTAAGAATATTTTAGGTTTGCAAGTAATAAGTAGTATGCTTGAAATTTCAACAATATATTTTTATACTGATAAAGAAAGTATTTTCCAAAAGACTTCAGTGTGGTCACCTCCTGCTGGAAGCCTGGGATGCTGGAATCTGGCCACTTCCTGTCTGTCTTTACAGGACACTGGGCTGCACTCAGGAGTTCCTGGATCTCCCCTGGATCCTGACCATCATGTGACCAGAGAAATAGCTAACATTGTTGTCTTGCTTGTTGAAATGTGTAATGACACAGATCCTTTCAGTTTCCTGATGTGGGTGAAGTGTGGAGCCCAGTGATGATTTCTTCAAAAAATGTACATCCTAGCTCCCACACGAGGGTGAGTGCCCGGAGCCAGTGAGGCATTCCACTCGTGACAAAGGTCATGAGGAAGGAGGCTCGGCATATGCAAAGGCGGGATCGAGCCTCAGGAGTCCCCCTGGATATTCTCGAGCATCTACCCCCAAAAAAACCAGAGTCTGCCTACTTTATTGCTTTGTGCTCTCACCTCTGACTTTACTGGGGGCTGTCCCCCACCACCATCTCGCTCTCTCTGTCAAAGAGTTAACTTACAGCTCCAGTTAATAAAGTTCCTGGGCAATTAGGAGTGTTTAAATCCAAACCCCTCAGATAGCTCTCTAACTCGCCTGACAAGTTTACCCGGTCTCCTACAGCTATGCATACAATTGTTTACAGTCTCCCAGCCTCGAGAGGCACGGTAAGCTTAAGATATTCAAACAGCTTAGAGCCTCTCAGAGAGTTAGAAACTGTCAGAATAAAACTAGTAAAAGATTTCATTGATGAGCCAATGCTTGCTGCCAAGTTTTCATGTCCCCTGTATTGTATCCTTGAATACGTATTAATTAATATAGTTGGTATGTAGAAAAAATAAGTAGTGGCCTTGGTGTTAGCAACTTTAGACCCTTAAGGTAATACATTCTTTCCTTTGTTGTAAACCCATTACACATCCGCCCTATAGGAATGCAATTTTATCTAACACCTTCGGAAGATGGCGCCAAACCTTAAAATAATTACTCTTAGAGAAAATAAGTCTTACGGTTGACAAACCTTTGTCAAGAGTCATAAAATGTTAATAGGCCTTCTGGCCAGAAGATTATGTAAATCACCTAAACCATTTGTATATGATAAATTTGCAGGAAAGAAACCCTGGTTTTTGATAAGGATCAAAGACTGCTGACTTTGCATCCCCTATTATCCTCTATGCGTAACTTGGGGTATAAAAGCCCTTGTTGAAAATAAAGCTACGGGCCTTGCTCACCAAGGCTTGGTCTCCCCATGTCATTCTTCCCCTCAATTTCCAGCTGAGTCTCCATCTGGAGCGCGGAGGTCCTCTGCGACCATTTATTTGCCTGGGCTTCTAAGACCCACTCGAGAAGGTGTCTAAGGTGGGACACCTTCTGCTATTCGAGAGGGTGCCTGCGGTCTCCATGGTCAAAGCTAACCTGGTGTCACAGGTTATATTGATTTTCCGCATAAACCAAGCTACGCAGCTTCTTTTCTCCACTGAATTTTCCTACTGAGCTATCCTCATCCTATTACTCTTTATATCTCTAATTAACATTTGAATAGGTCGCCTAAGCCGTCTCTCCTTCGAATACCCTGGATCAGCCGGGGCTGGACCTCGGCAGGTGAGCCCCCTGTTCAACAGTGAGAACCTCTGCATGTGTGTGACCTGTGTCTCCGGGGAGACCAAGTTTGAACCTGACCAAGTTCTGTCTACATGGTAGGTTTAGACCTCTCCAAGTCCTATCAACACTGATGATGTTTAGATGAGACCGTGCGCTTTCTGCAATGAGAACATTTAGCCCTGACTGTTCCGTGTGCACTAAAACATGGAGACCCGGGTAGAGACCAGGCCTGGCCTCTGTCTGGGAAACTCCGTGCCTGCGTCTGAGCATCAGTGCTCAGATGTCTGGGGTCTGGGGCTGGGCAGGCTTCTCTGGTGACCGTGCTCTCCTTTGAGTGGGGTTCCATGGCCCTCCCAGGGGTCAGTGCTGCGGTCAGGCTCCTAGTCTTTCTCTCCCAGATTTACCTTCCCTGGGGCTCATGGAGACCCCTCAGGTGGGCTACCTGGTAATCATTCCAATTTTTCAGCACATTCAGGTTGAGTAGGGAGGCAGGTTCACCTGGCGAGTTGATTCCAGGGCACAGGGATCGGGCAAAAAGTCAATGGGCAGCAGGTGAGGTTGCGGCTGTGCTCTCCTTCCAGTCGACTCTCTCCTCCGAAGAGAACAGAGCTGCCCCTCGTCTTTCAGCCCAGCTCTCCTGTTTTCTCAGCACCTCAGCGGGACAAGAAAGACAGAGCCTGCCAGAACCAAGGTAGAGTGTTCACCTCTGGCATGAGCTTTCAAAGCAGCAAAAATCACACAGAACCAAAGTGAAAACAGGAGGGGCCTGACTTCTCATGGACAATTGAGGGGAGATGAGATGGTCCCTGCACTTCTTTCTAGGGTCTCAGTGTCCTGGCTTGTTCACACATTGGGGCTCGGCTGACCACAGCCATGGTGTCCTGACCGAGGGGACATGTGACCCCAGGTGGGGGGACTGGGCACTGTGTGAGTCTCACCCTGTCTGCATGGGTCAGGATCACGTGTATGGGGAGACCACACGAGCGCTTCACTTGTGTTTAGGAATTAATGCTTCCCCGTATTCATTTTATACAGGTCTGTGCCTGTCTGCCTCTCTACCCCCGCAAGGTTCACCCTTCCTGGGGCTCCTGGAGACGCCTCAGGTAGATGTGTCTACCTGGTAATTATTCCAATTTTCCAGCATGAGCATGGCGGGAAGGGAGGCAGGTTCACCTGGTGAATTGATTGCAGGGCACACGGATCAGGCAAAAAGCCAAAGGGCAGCAGGTGAGGTTGCTGCTGTGATCTCATTCCAGTCGACCGTCCCTCCTCAGCAGAGACCAGACCTGCCCCTCATCTCCCAGCCCTGTGTCTGGCGTGTTTTCTCAACACCTCAGTGGAACAAGAAAGGACCAAGCCTGCCAGAACCAAGGTAGTGTGTTCAACATTATCATGACAGCTGTAAAAACTGTTAATATCACACAGACCCAAAGGGAAAAGAAGAGGACTTCTCTGGGACAGTGTGGGGAGAGGAGACCAACCCTACCTCTTTCTATCATCCCAGGGGGTTACAGGAGCCCACTCGCTTCTGCCTTAGGGGCCCAAACAGCAGAGCCCTGGGGTCCTAACCAAAGGTCGTGGGCCCAGGCGCAGGGTCTGTGGATTGTGTGGCTCTCAGCCCATCCATATGGGTCAGGATCCTGTGTACTCAGAGACCACATACCTGGTCTTTACCTGCAGTGTGTCTTGTCCCGTCTGAGATTCCCAACGTCTGCATTGTGAGTGCTGCCCTGATTAACCTGTGGTCCTTCTTCTTCACCTTGTCGCATTCATAAGAGGTCAGGCACCTTTAAGTGGCTTGCTGCTCTGTGTTCTGCTGAGTGAAAACCTTTGGAGGTGTCATATTAATATCATAACATATCCCATATCCAATTCATAGGGTCCACTGTCTGGTTCCCCCTACACCAGGCTCAGGTAATGTAATTGTTATTTTGTATTTGAGTGAGTTGCTTTCTGATGTTTTTGTTTGTTTTGGATGTACATGAACTTGATTCAGTTACACAGACATTTATCTATTCTTTTATTTTTTCCCTCATATATGTTATTACAATTTTTTCAGTACAGTTTCTTGTTCTATTCAGAAAACTTAATATATTATCAACTTGATATATATTAGTGTGTATATTTTCATCCCAAACTCTCTTCTAACTTTCTTTCAATAATTGGAATTTGGTTTTCTCAGGCTGTGAGTCTGTTTGGTACATTAGTTCACCGGTATGAATTTATATATTCCACCTGCACATGTCACATATTTGTCTCTCTCTCTGACTTCCCTCGAATAGAATTACAATTTCTTGGTTCATCCATGCCACTGCCAATATCAGCATTTCATTCTGCTTTATGGCTGAGTCGCATTCCAGTGTATAATGTACCACACAGTCTTCATACTTCTGTCAGCGGACACGTTGGTGGATTCTGTCTTGGCTGTTGTAAATAGCGCTGCCCTGAATATCAAGGTGCACGTGTCATTTTGAATGAAGATTTTTTTCCTGAACCTAAGTCCAGGAATGAGATTGCAGGATCATATGATACCTCTACGTTTAGTGTTTCAAGGAACCTCCATGCCGTTTTTCACAGTAGCTTCACCATTTACATTCCCACCAAGATGGTAGGAGGATCCCTTTTTCCATATGTTCTCTACATTATTTATTCTTCGTAGATCTTTTCAATGATGGCCATTGTGACCCGTGTAAGGTGATACTTTATTGGAGTTTTGATTGGCATTGATTTAATGATTATTTATAAGGAGTATCTTTGCATATGCTTTTATTATTTTACACATTGTGAGTACAGTTTACCTCTTGGCTTCTAGAAACCTGGCCCTGTTTGGAATTCTTTTGCGATGACTTACCCCAGGACATTTCCTGAGGGCAGGTGTCATTTAAAGCCCTAAGGAACTTTGAAGAGCCCTGCACCACCTGTTTTACGGCTTCCCTCTTGGTTCAGTGGTAAGGGATCCGCCTACAATGCAGGACACTTGCAGGAGACATGGATTTGATCCCTGGGTGGAAGATCACCTGGAGAAGGAAATGGCAATCGATTCCAGTATTCTTGCCTGGAAAATCCCATGAACAGAGGAGCCTGGCAGGCCACAGTCCATGGAGTTGTAGAGTCAGATACAATTGAGTGACTAAACAACAGCACCTGTTTTAATGTGTACATGTTGATCTGAACCAGCTAATTACTCCCTGCCCCCAGCCACATTTCTTTTTTGGTAAACATCAATTTCTTTTCTTAGTCGGTTAACCGGAGAAGGCAATGGCAACCCACTCCAGCACTCTTGCCTGGAAAATCCCATGGACGGAGGAGCCTGGTAGGCTGTAGTCCATGGGGTCACAAAGAGTCAGACACTTACTGAGCGACTTCACTTTCACTTTCATGCATTGGAGAAGGAAATGGCAACCCACTCCAGTGTTCCTGCCTGAAGAATCCCAGGGACGGGGAAGCCTGGTGGGCTGCCGTCTGTGGGGTCGCACAGAGTCGGACACGACTGAAGCGACTTAGCAGTAGCAGCGGCAGCAGCAGTCGGTTAACCTGTTTCTCTTTTGTAATGAAGTTCATTTGTATCCATTTCTAGATTCCACCAGAAGTGATATCCTATGATACTTGTCTTTCCCTGTCTCACTTCACTTAGTATGATCACCTCTGGTTTTTTCCCTGTAACTGGAAATGTCATTGTTTCATCCTTTCTTTCTGAGTTATATTGTGTTGTGTATATGTACCCCATCTTCTGTATCCATTCATCTGTCTTCATACACTTAAGTTGCTTCTGTGTCTTTGCTACTGTACCTAGTGCTGCCATGATTTTTGGGATACACGTGTCTTTTTTTTTTTTTTTTTCAGTTTCTTTTTTTTTAATAAATTTATTTATTTTAATTAGAAGCTAATTAATGCACGTGTCTTTTTAAATTTTGGTTTCCTCTGGATCTACACCTATGTATGGTATTGCTGGATCACTTGGTACTTCTATGCTTAGTTTTCTAAGAACCACAATACTCTCCCCGGTGGGTGTACTAATTTACACTCCCACCAACAGTGTAGGAGGGTTCCCTTCTCTCCTCAGCCTCTGCAGAACTGACTGTTGTAGGATTTTGATATGGCCACTTTGATCAATGTGAGGTGATACCTCACTGTATATTTGACTTGCTTTTCTCTAAGAACTCGTGAGGCTGAGCATCTTTTATGTGCTTTATAGCCATCTCTACGCCTTCTTTGGAGAAATGTGCATTTAGACCTTTGGTTGATTTTTTATTGGATTGTTTGTTTTTTGATATTGCACTGTACACATTGTTTGTATGTGTTGGAGATAAACTCCTTGTGGGTATCTTTGTTTACAAGAATTTTTTCCATTCTGAGGGTTGTCTTTTTTCTTTCACTTGTGATTTCCTTTGCTGTGCAATTGCTTTTTAACATTTATTAGGTCTCATTTTGGAGAAGGCAGTGGCACCCCACTCCAGTACTCTTGCTTGGAAAATCCCATGGATGGAGGAGCCTGGTAGGCTGCAATCCATGGGGTCGCTAAGAGTCGGACTCAACTGAGAGACTTGACTTTCACTTTTCACTTTCACGCATTGGAGAAGGAAATGGCAACCCACTCCAGTGTTCTTGCCTGGAGAATCCAAGGGACAGGGGAGGCTGGTGGGCTGCCGTCTCTGGGGTCGCACAGAGTTGGACACGACTGAAGTGACTTAGCAGAAGCAGCAGCAGCAGGTCTCATTTGTTTATTTTTCATGATTCTGAGCGATGGATCACAAATGCTACATTTCATGTCAAAGTGTGTTCTGATTTTTTCTTCAATAGTTTCACATTATCTGTCCTTTTATTTAGATCTTTAATCTATTTGCAGTTTATTTTTGTGTATGGTGTTAGGTTGTAGTCTAATTTCATTCTCATTTTCATGCAAAGGAACCTGCCCCGTGTCCTCCACAATTTCCATTCCCAGCATCAGTGTAGGAGGGTTCCCTGTGCTCTACACCCTCTCCAGCATTTATTGTTTGTAGAATATCTGCCTATGGCCATTCTGATAAGTGTGAGGTGATAACTCATTGAAGTTTTGATTTGCCTTTCTCTCATATTTAGTGATGTTGACATCTTTTCATGTGTTTTTTTTTAAACAATGAGAGTTAAACTTACTTATTCAAGTTGGCTTCTTGAATAAATATTCAAAACATCTTCCCTGTTTTGAATATTTTTCCAATGACCTCCCCTAGGACATTTCTTGAGGGCAAGTATTTTTCACTTACAGCCCTGCAGGCCTTGGGAACAGTAAGTGCCCATGAGCAATGGTTTCAAAGTTGTTGTTATGGGAAATGGCCACAAGGTGGCAGCGTGTCTTTATGCCCAATTCTGATTACTGGGGGAACCAGAGCCTTGGGGAAAGTCTGGTTCCTGGACTGTTAGAATGGAAGGTGCCAGAAGAAGCACCTAAGGCTTGTGTACCATTCTTCTTCCTTCCTAACCGCATCCCCTGGACACATCCCAGTTCCTGCAACACCACTCTGGGGAGGGTGCTTTCATAGGTAGATGGCAGGACCCTAAGGAAGGAGGCTGGAGGTGGGAACCTGACCACCAGAAGACAGGAGCCCACGGGCTTTTCAAAGCTCTTTCAGCCCAGAGGCTCCACATCCTTTGGGTGCAGTAGGCGTAGTTTCACAGCAGGGGGGTCCTCCTGGATCTGGAGGTTGTGGGCCTGTGCAGAAAACAGGCTCAACAGGTCCATGGGGCAGGGCTCATTGGCTGGCACACCTCCCAGCTCCGTCAGCCCCATGACAGTCCATCCTTGGGAAACAAGCCTGCCCAGGCTTCAGGAATGTGACAGCAGCCCAGGTCACCAAGGCCTGAGGGGAATAGAGTCAGCATCTTTTGTTGTTCATTCTGTTTTCATCCTGTCATTTGAACGCTCCGCTTTCATTCAAACTTTGTCCCACTTTTTTTCTCGTGGTGTATGTATTTTTGATACTGAGTGGCAGGGGCTGTTTGTATATTTTGGAGATGAATTCCTTATGTTCATGTTTCATTCTTTATTTCCTTTGGTATTCAAGTGCTTTTAAAGCTAATCAGCCCCTTTTTCTGGTTTGTAGTTTATTGTTCATTATCCTAAGATAAGGATCCACAAAGAACTTGCTGTAATATATGTCAAATCATGTGCTGTTTATATTTTTCTCAAGAAGTTCACAAAAAATAAAAGTAGGCATTGTAAAAAAAAAAAAAAAAGAATTTCACAGTATCCGTCCTTACATTTAAATATACTTCACTTAAGTCGCCCAGTCGTGTCCAACACTTTGTGACCCCATGAACCGCAGCACGCCAGGCCTCCCTGTCCATCACCAACCCTTGGAGTTTACCCAAACCCATGTCCATAGATACCATCCAACCATCTCATCCTCTGTTGTCCCCTTCTCCTCCTGCCCTCAATCTTTCACAGCATCAGGGTCTTTTCAAATGAGTCAGCTCTTTGTATCAGGTGGCCAAAGTATTGGAGTTTCAGCTTCAACATCAGTCCTTCCAACGAACATCCAGGACTGATCTCCTTTAGGATGGACTGGTTGGATCTCCTTGCAGTCCAAGGGACTCTCAAGAGTCTTCTCCAACCCCACAGTTCAAAAGCATCAATTCTTCTGCACTCAGCTTTCTTTATAGTCTAAATCTCACATCCATACATGACTACTGGAAAAACTGTAGCTTGACTAGACAGACCTTTGTTGGCAAAGTAACGTCTCTGCTTTTTAACAATGCTGTCTAGGTTGTTCATAACTTTCCTTCCAAGGAGTAAGTGTCTTTTAATTTGATGGCTGCAGTCACCATCTGCAGTGATTTTGGAGCCCAGAAAAATAAAGTCAGCCACTGTTTCCCCATCTATTTGCCAGCAAGTGATGGGACCAATGCCATGATCTTAGTTTTCTGAATGTTGAGCTTTAAGCCAACTTTTTCACTCTCCTCTTTTACTTTCATCAAGAGGCTCTTTAGTTCTTCTTCACTTTCTGCCATAAGAGTGGTGTCATCTGCATCTCTGAGGTTATTGATATTTCTCCCAGCCATCTTGATTCCAGCTTGTGCTTCATCCAGCCCAGCGTTTCTCATGATGTACTCTGCATATAAGTTAAATAAGCAGGGTGACAATATGCAGCCTTGACGTACTCCTTTTCCTATTTGGAAACAGTCTGTTGTTCCATGTCCAGTTCTAACTGTTGCCTCCTGACCTGCATACAGGTTTCTCAAGGGGCAGGTCAGGTGGTCTGGTATTCGCATCTGTTTCAGAATTTTTCACAGTTTATTGTGATCCATAAAGCATAGTCCATAAAGCAGAAACAGATGTTTTTCTGGAAGTCTTGCTTTTTCCATGATCCAGTGGATGTTCACAATTTGATCTCTGGTTCCTCTGCCTTTTCTAAAACCAGCTTGAACATCAGGAAGTTCACGGTTCACATATTGCTGAAGCCTGGCTTGGAGAATTTTGAGCATTACTTTACTAGCATGTGAGATGAGTGCAATTCTGCGGTAGTTTGAGCATTCTTTGGCACTGCCTTTCTTTGGGATTAGAATGAAAACTGACCTTTTCCAGTCCTGTGGCTACTGCTGAGTTTTCCAAATTTGCTGGCATAATGAGTGCAGCACTTTCACAGCATCATCTTTCAGGATTTGCAATAGCTCACCTGGAATTCCATCACTTCCACTAGCTTTGTTCATAGTGATGCTTTCTAAGGCCCACTTGACTTCACATTCCAGGATGTCTGGCTCTAGGTGAGTGATCACACCATCGTGATTATCCGGGTTGTGAAAACCTTTTTTGTACAGTTCTTCTGTGTATTCTTGCCACCTCTTCTTAAAATCTTCTGCTTCTGTTAGGTCCCTACCATTTCTGTCCTCTATTGAGCCCATCTTTGCATGAAATGTTCCCTTGGTATCTCTAATTTTCTTGAAGAGGTCGCTAGTCTTTCCCATTCTATTGTTTTCCTCTATTTCTTTGCACTGATTGCTGAGGAAGGCTTTCTTATCTCTCCTTGCTATTCTTTGGAACTCTGCATTCAAATGGAAATATCTTTCCTTTTCTCCTTTGCTTTTCACTTCTCTTCTTTTCACAGTTATTTGTAAGGCCTCTTCAGACAGCCATTTTGCTTTTTTGCATTTCTTTTTCTTGGGGATGGTCTTGATCCCTGTCTCCTGTACAATATCACAAATCTCTGTCCATAGTTCATCAGGCACTCTGTTTATCAGATCTAGTCCCTTAAATTTATTTCTCACTTTTACTATATAATCATAAGGGATTTGATTTAGGTCATACCTGAATGGTCTAGTGGTTTTCCCTACTTTCTTCAATTTAAGTCTGAATTTGGCAATAAGGAGTTCATGATCTGAGCCACAGTCAGCTCCCAGTCTTGTTTTTGCTGACTGTATAGAGTTTCTCCATCTTTGGCTGCAAAGAATATGATCAATCTGACTTCGGTGTTGACCATCTGGTGATGTCCATGTGTAGAGTCTTCTCTTGTGTTGTTGGAACAGGGTGTTTGCTATGACGAATGCATTCTCTTGGCAAAACTCTATCAGCCTTTGCCCTGCTTCATTCTGTACTCCAAGGCCAAATTTGCCTGTTACTCCAGGTGTTTCTTGACTTCCTACTTTTGCATTCCAGTCCCCTATAATGAAAAGGACATCTTTTTTGGGTGTTAGTTCTAAAATGTCTTGTAGGTCTTCATAGAACCATTCAGTTTCTTCAGCATTACCGGTTGGGGCATAGACTCGGTTTACCGTGATATTGAATGGTTTGCCTTGGAAACGAACAGAGATCATTCTGTCATTTTTGAGATTGCATCCAAGTATTGCATTTCAGACTTTTTTGTTGACTATGATGGTTATTCCATTTCTTCTAAGGGATTCCTGCCTGCAGTAGTAGATATAATGGTAATCTGAGTTAAATTCACCCATTCCAGTCCATTTTAGTTTGCTGATTCCTAGAATGTCAATGTTCACTCTTGTCATCTCCTGTTTGACTGCTTCCAATTTGCCTTGATTCATGGCCCTAACTTTCCAGATTCCTATTCAATATTGCTCTTTACAGCATCGGACCTTGCTTCTATCACCAGTCACATCCACAACTGGGTGTTGATGTACTTAGATATACAATTTGGAATTTATTTTTGAATATGGTGTCAGGGTGTGTTCTAAGCTTATTCTCATTTTCATGGCTGAAGAAACCTTCAGAGTGTCCTTCATAGTGCCTGTTACCAATTTACATCCCAAGCATCGGTAGAGAAGGGTTCCCTTTGTTACCAAACCCCTCCAACATTTGTTGATTGGAGAGTGTTTGATAAGGGCCATTCCTCCCAGTGTGATGTGATACCTCACTGCAGCTTAGACCTTCATTTCTCTATTATTTAGCAATGTTTTGATCTTTTCACTTGATTTTTTTAATATGCTGTGAATTAGCTCTTGAAGTTGGGTTCTTGAAGGCCTTCCCCATTTTGAATTATTTTTCAATGAACACTTTTAGGACGTTTCTCAAGGGCAGGCATTTTTTACTTACAGCCCCTGGATCCTTGCTGCTGCTACTGCTGCTAAGTCACTTCAGTCGTGTCCGACTCTGTGCGACCCCATAGACGGCAGCCCACCAGGCTCCCCCGTCCCTGGGATTCTCCAGGCAAGAACACTGGAGTGGGTTGCCATTTCCTTCTCCAATGCATGAAAATGGAAAGTGAAAGTGAAGTCGCTCAGTCATGTCTGACCCTCAGCGACCCCATGGACTGCAGCCCACCAGGCTTCTCCGTCCATGGAATTTTCCAGGCAAGAGTACTGGAGGGGGTTGCCATTGCCTGGATCCTTATGAATATTTAATACCCAGCAAGCACAGCTCTGCATGGTGTTGTTACAGAAAATGGCCACAAGGCGGCAGCACTTCTCCATGCTACACTCCTCCCCCCCCCCCCCGTTATTTCCTTGAAATTTTATGTCGGAATATAGTTGATTTCTGATGTCTTTGTTTCAGGTGTACAGGAACTCGATTCAATTATACATAGCTGTTTATCTATTTTCTTTCAGGTCCTTTTTCACTTTTAGGTGATTACAATGTGTTCAATAAACTTCCCTCTGTCTTTTGGCGGTATCTTCTGGATCATCTGTCTGACACGTATTAATGTGTATATGTTAACTCCAACGTCTTAATTTCTGCTGCCTGTATCTGGAGGTTAGGGGCTCTTCAGAGAGGAAGAATACTCCAGGTCCATTTTGGAGGTACACTTCCTGCCATACGCTCCCAGCTCTCTCGGCTCCAGAACTCTGCAGCCTCAGGACGCAAGCCAATCTGGCTCCAGGGATGTGACACCAGCCCAGGGCACTATTGCCTGGAGGGAATAGAGTTAGCATTTTTCCCCATTTTTTCTGTTTTTAATCTATTATTTGAACTAGAGTATATAGTGAATCAAAATCTTGTTGGTTTTTTGTTTTGGTTTTCTTTTTCCTTTTCAATGTGCTGCAACTGGTTCACTTCCACACAGATGTATGTTTTGGGGGGGTTCTTTTCCATATAGGTGATTACATTAGTGTTGTGTAAGATTCCTTGTGTTACACAGTGGGTCCTGGAGTCTTACTTTAGAGATAGTTATGTGCATATGTTAGTCTGAAGCAGCTCATTTCTCCCTGCCCCACATTCTTGGTGACTGGAAGTTTCCCTTCTAAGTCTTTGAGGCTGTGTCTCCTTTTGAAAGACATTGATTTGTATCCATTTTTAGATTACACCTAGAAGTGATATCATGTGATACTGGCATCTCCCTGCCTTCCTTCCTTCTCTTGGAATGACCATGTCGCCTTCCTTTTCTGTGGCTGGACTTTGCGTTATATCCTACTTTCTGTGGTGGAGGTACGTTGCACTGTGTACATGTACCCCACCTCCTGTCTCCATTCACGTGCGCTTCTATAATTAGCTTGCTTCCCTGTCTTGGCTGTCAGCTTTGACTACAAAGACCTTTGTCGGCAAAGTGACGTCTCTGCTTTTTAAAACACGGTCTAGGTTGGTCATAGCTTTCCTCACAAGGAGCAAGTGTAGTCCACCAGGCTCCTCTGTCCAGTGAATTCTCCAGGCAAGAATACTGGAGGGGGCAGACATTCCCTTCTCCAGGAGAACTCTGACCCAGAGATCAAACCCAGGTCTATATTTCTGTATTTCATGTACAAACATATAGATGCGTATTTCATATATGAAAGAATTTTCTCTATTTCATGTTTGAACATATAGGTGCATATTTCATATATGAAAGAATTTTCTGTATCTTATATATGAACATATAGGTACATATTTCATGTATGAAAATAGAATTTTCTGTATTTCATATATGAAAATATGTGTGTATTTCAGTATGAAAATTGAGTTTTCTATATTTCAAATAGAAAATATAGGTGCATACTTCACATGTGAAAATGGAATTTTCTGTATTTCATATGTGAAAATACCACTGCATATTTCACATGAAAATTGAATTTTCTATATTTTATGTGTGAAAATATAGATATTTACATTTGTAAAGTGAACACATTTGCCATTGTTCTTTAGCCAAAAGAATCAAAAATTTACTGTAATTTATAATCATACTAAGTCTTACAACTTGGGCTTAGTAAAATGTGAGTTTTGCCTGGATTTCTAGGGCAGTAGTTCTTAAACTTCAGTGTGCTTCAGAATCACCTGGAGGGCTTGTGAACTCAAATTGTCAGACGGCAGTTCCAGAGCTTTAGATTTAGTAGATTTGCAAATACCAGTCCAGGGACCAGAATGAAAATCATTGTGCCTTTTGAGTAATGCTTTTAAAGACTTAAAATAACTCTTCTAAATCAAGTATACTGTCTTAAATCTTAATACATATGAAAATCTTAATTTGAAACCAGAAGATTTCCAAGTGACTTTTATTTATATGACATTGTGAACTGAAATCAATATGAAGGCATCAAAAATAACATTAAATAAAGTGTTTGTTAGAGAACACTGAAAAAAGAAATTTCAAAAAGCCATATTTTTCTGTAGTTAGATTAATTGGCTTGACTAATTAGTTCGTTGTGAAGCAAATTTTAGGAGACTAAACTACTTTATATGGTTATTTTAAATCTCATCAAAATTAACTTCTTGATGGATGGAATCTTCTATTTTTAAAAATACCCCAGTTTTTATTTTGCTAACTTTTTTGATTGTTTTTTGTATTTGTAGCTAGCCATCAACAATATTTTTAAACTGAAGTACAGTTGATTTAATTCCTATATTTGTTTTGGGTGTACAACATAGTGATTCAATATTTTTATGGAATATATTTAAAGGTATCACAAAATAATGGCTTTATCTCACTCTGCTGTGTACTATGTCATGGTAGCTTATTTACTTTACAGATAGTAGTGTGCATCTCTTATTCCCCTACCCCTGTCTTGCCCCTCCCACCTCCCTCTCTGCACTGGTGACCATTCTCTATATCAGTGAGTTGGTTTCTGTTTCAGAGATAAATTATTTGCATCATATATTAGATTCCACACATAAGTGAAATCATATGGTATTTGTCATTGTCTTTCTGACTTAGTAGAATAATCTCTAGGTCCATGTTGCTGAAAATGGCATTATGTTAATATTTTCTATATTTCATATATGAAATTATGTGTGCATATTTCATCTCTGAAGAGGAAATTTTCTATATTTCATGTGAAAATGAGGTCCATGTATCATATATGAAAGTGGTTGAATTTTCTATATTTCATATATGAAAACAGAGGCACGTATTGAAAAGTAAAATTTTCTATATTTTATATATGAAAGAGCTGCATATTTCACCTATGAAAGTGGTAGAATTTTCAGTATTTCATATATGAACAAGGAAGTGTATATTTCTTTTACTTTGTATATGAAGTATATATTTATATATACACTTGTCTACACTGATTATGTTTGGATGAGACCGTGTGCTTTCTGCAATGAGAACATTTAGACCTGACCTGTACTCTCTGCACTGGGATGTGGGGACCCGGGTGCAGGCCTGGCCTGGCCTCAGTCTGGGAAACTCTGTGCCTGCGTCTGAGCGTCAGTGCTCAGATGTCTGGGCTCTGGGGCCGGGCGGGCTTCTCTGGGAACCATGCTCTCCTCTGAGTGGGCTTCCCTGGCCCTCCAGGGGGTCAGTGCTGTGGTCGGGCTCCTAGTCTCTCCCCTGCCAGATTCACCTTCCCTGGGGCTCCTGGAGACACCTAAGGTGGCTACCTGGTAATTATTCCAATTTCCCAGCACATTCAGGTTGAGTAGGGAGGCAGGTTCACCTGGTGAATTGGTTCCAGGGCACAGGGATCAGGCATAAAGTCAATGGGCAGCAGGTGAGGCTGCTGCTGTGGTCTCCTTCCAGTTGACTCTCTCCTCCTAAGAGAACAGAGCTGCCCCTCATCTTTCAGCCCACCTTTCCTGTTTTCTCAGCACCTCAGCGGGACAAGAAAGACAGAGCCTGCCAGAACCAAGGTAGTGTGTTCAACTCAAGCATGAGCTTTCAAAGCAGCAAAAAATCACACAGAACCAAAGTGAAAAGAGGAGGACTTCTCTAAAACAATTGAGGGGAGAGGAGACAGATCCTACACTTGTTTCTACCATACCAGGAGTTTACAGAACCCGCTCATTTCCACTTTAGGGGTCTAATCAGCAGAGACCTGGTGTCCACACCAAGGGACATGCAACCCCAGGTGCAGGATCTAGGGAGGCGGTGTCACCTTGGAGACTGTAGAAGTGTGTCCCTAGGTGCAGGCTCTGGGGATTGTGTGGCTCTCACCCCATCCACGTGGGTCAGGATCCTGTGTACACAGAGAGCACGTGTCTGCTCTTTACCTGCAGTGTGTCCTGTCTCCTCGGAGATTCCCAACATCTCAATTAAGGGTGTTGCCCTGATTAACCTGTGGTCGTTTTCCTTCTCATCTTGTCACATTCACATGAGGTCAGGCACCTTTGGGTGGGTTGCTGCTCTGTGTTTTGCTGAGTGAAAACCTTTGCTGGTGTCATATTAATATCATAGCATATCACATGCTAATTCATGGACTCACAACTATCTGGTTTCCCCTAGACCAAGCTAAGGTAATTTAGCTTGTAATTGAATTGTTATTTTATATTGGAGTAGAGTTGATTTCCAGTGTTTAGTTTTAGGTGTTTATGCTTGATTCAATTAGACATGGATGTACATATATTCTTTTTCTGTTTTTTTCTCATATACATTATTACAGTATGTTCAGGAGAGTTCCATGTTGTATTCAGTAGGTCCTTTTTCATTATCAGCTTGACATATATTCATGTGTATATTTTCATCCCAAACTCTTAAAATTTATCCCTCCCTTCTAACTTTCTTTTGATAATCAGAATTTGGTTTTCTCAGACTGTTTCATACATTAGTTCAATGGTATGAATTTGTATATTCTAACTGTACATGATATCTTAAGATGTTTGTCTTTGACTTACCTCACATAGAATTATAATTTGGTTCATCCATTGCTGCTGCCAATATGATTATTTCATTCTGTTTTAAGGCTGAGTAGTATTTTAGTGTCGGAGAAGGCGATGGCACCCCACTCCAGTACTCTTGCCCGGAAAATCCCATGGATGGAGGAGCCTGGTAGGCTGCAGTCCATGGGGTCGCTAAGATTTGGACACAACTGAGAGGCTTTGCTTTCACTTTTCACTTTAATGCATTGGAGAAGGAAATGGCAACCCACTCCAGTGTTCTTGCCTGGAGAATCCCAGAGACAGGGGAGCCTGTGGGCTGCCGTCTATGCCGTCGCACAGAGTCGGACACAACTGAAGCGACTTAGCAGCAGCAGCAGTATTTTAGTGTACAGATGTACAGTGTAGTCTTCGTGTTTGTGTCAGTGGACATTTTGGTGGGTTTTATGTTTGGGCTATTGTAAATAGTGCTGTCCTGAAAATCGAGGTGCACGTGTAATTTTGAATGATGATTTTCTCTGGATCGAAGCCCAGGAATGGGATTGCAGGATCATCTGATACCTCTATGTTTAATGTTTCAAGGAAGGTTCATGCTGTTTTCCATCATGGCTTCAGCAGTTACAGTCCCACCAAGACTGTAGGAAGATTCCATTTTCTGTACTTTCTCTACAGTATTTATTCTTTGTAGATCTTTTCAATGGCCATTGTGACTAGTGTAAGGTTATTGAAGTTTTGATTGGTATTGATTTAAAATTATTAATGTGGAGTATCTTCCCATGTGCTTTTATTATTTTACACCCTGTGAGTACAATTTACCTCTTGAACGTGGCTTCTTGAAACTTGCCCTGTTTGGAATTCTTTTGCAATGATTTTCCCCAGGACATGTCTTGAGGACGGGTATCATTTAAAGCCCTCTTGGGGCCGGCCCTTCCGGCGTCCGGCGGCCCTGTGGTTGCCTCAGTGATGTCGTGGGTTCAAGCTGCTTCTTTGGTCCAAGGTCCTGAAGAGGAGAGGGACGTGTTTGACGAGGAAGCTGATTAAAAATAAATAAATAAATAAAGCCCTCTTGGACTTGTGACTATTAAGAGCCCTTCAGCACCTGTGTTATGGCTTCCCTGCTGGCTCAGTGATAAAGAATCCACCTGCAGTGCAGGAGACTTGCAGGAGACATGGGTTTGATCCCTGGGTCAGAAAGCTCCCCGATGGAGGAAATGGCAACCCATTCCAATATTCTTGCCTGGGAAATCCCATGGACAGAGGAGCCTGATGGGCTACCGTCCATAGGTTCACACCGAGTCAGATATGACTGACTGACTAAACAGTAGCACGTTTTAGTGTGTATATATTGATCTGAACCAGTTAATTATTCCCTGCCTGTCCACATTTCTTTTTTAGTAACCATAAGTTTCTTAGATTCTAAGTCTGTGAATCTGTTTCTCTTTTGTAAAGAAGTTCATTTGCATCCATTTTTAGATTACATCTAGGAGTGATGTATGATACTTGTCCATCTCTGTCTCCCTTACTTCATTTGAAATGATTGCCTTGGCCTTCTTATCTGTGGCTGGACTTGGGATTCTTTCCTACTTCTTTATGGTTGAGAAATATTGCACTGTGTGTATGTACCCCATTGTGTATCCATTCATCTGTAATTTCACCAATTAGCTTCCTTCCCAGACTTGGCTGTTGTACCTTGTGGGGCCAAGATTGCAGGGGTTCCTGTAACTTTAAAAATTTTTATTTTCTCTACATTTATGCCCAGACATGGGATTGCTGGGTCCTGAAGTACTTCTATGTTATTTTTTAAATGAACCTCCATGTGTTCTCCCTACTGGATGAGCGTATGTACATTGAGATCAACGGTGCAGGAGGGTTTCCTTGTCTCTACACCCTCTATAGCATTTATTCTTTTAAAAATAATTTTATTTATTCATTTATCTTTGGTTGCACTGAGTCTTAGTTGCTGAGCATAGGCTTTCTCTATCTGCAGCAAGCAGGGGCTACTCTCTAGCTTCACTGTGCAGCTTCTCGTTGTGGTGGCTTCTGGTTACAGTATGTGGGCTCTAGAGCGCCAGGCTTCAGGAGTTGCATTGCAAGGGCGCAATGGTTGTGGGTCAAGGGCTCTAGAGCACAGGCTCAACAGTTTTGGTCCATGGGCTTAGCTGTCCCACATATGTGGAATCTTCTCAGACCAGGGATCGAACCCGTGTCTCCTGCATTTGCAGGCTGATTCTTAATCACTACACCACCAGGGGAGTCCTAGCATTTATTGTTTAAGGTGTTTTGAAATGGACATTCTGACCAATGTGAGTGCTTAGCTCATTGGGCTTTTGATTTGCGTGGCTCCTCCGTCCATGGCATTGTCCAGGCAAGAGTACTGGAGTGGGGTGCCATTGCCTTCTCCGAATAATACCTCAGCTGGTAAAGAATCCACCTGCCATGCAGGAGACCTTGGTTCGATTCCTGGGTCAGGAAGATCCCCTGGAGAAAGGATAGGCTACCCACTCCAGTATTCTTGGGCTTCCCTTATGGCTCAGCTGGTAAAGAATCTGCCTGCAATGTGGGAGACCTGGATTTGATCCCTGGGTTGGGGTATTCTGGCCTGGAGAATTCCATGGGCTGTATAGTCCATGGGTCGCAAAGAGTTGGACACGACTGAGCGACTTTCACTTTAGGGCTTCCCTTGTAGCTCGGTTGGTAAAAAGTCTGCCTGTGGTGCAGGAGACCTGGGTTTGATCTCTGGGTCGGGAAGATCCCCTGGAGAAGGAAATGGCAACCCACTCCAGTATTCTTGCCTGGAGAATCCCGTGGACAGAGAAGCCTGGCATGCTACAGTCCATGTGGTCGCAAGAGTCGGACATGATTTAGCGACTAAAGAGAGAGAGAATAATTAGTGATGCTGAGTATCTTTTCATGTGCCTAACTGCAATTTGTAGGCCTTCCTTGAAGAAATATCAATTTAAATCTTTGGCCCATTTTGTTCTTGGGTTGTATTTATTTTTGATATTGAGTTGCATGAGTTGTTTGTACGTTTTGGAGATGAATTCCTTGTGGGTGTCATTGTTTGCAAATGTTTCTTCCTGTTCTGAGGGTTGTGCTTGTCTCTCATTTAGGGTTATCCTTTGGTAGGCAAATGGTTTTCAGGTTAATGAGGTCCCATTTTCTGATCTGTGGTTTATTTTTCATTATTCTGAGAGGTAGAGCCACAGCAGACTTGCTGCATTTTATCTCAAATCGTGTCCTATTTACATCTTCTCAAGAATTTCATAGTATCCATCATTACCTTTAGACAGTTATACTATTTGGAGCTTATTTTGTGTCTGGTCT
Source organism: Bos indicus x Bos taurus (assembly GCF_003369695.1). Taxonomy (NCBI): domain Eukaryota; kingdom Metazoa; phylum Chordata; class Mammalia; order Artiodactyla; family Bovidae; genus Bos; species Bos indicus x Bos taurus. The sequence continues at coordinate 23,442,130 of NC_040096.1, read as the reverse complement.
TAGGAGGTTTTCTAATTTCATTCTCATTTTCATGTTTGAAGGAACCCTCACCGTGTCCTCCATTATGGCCATTACAGTTTCCATCCCAAGCATCAGTAGAGGGGGGTTCCCCTGTCTGCACACCCTCTCTAGCACTTACTGTTTGTAGAGTGTTTGGCAATGGCCATTCTGACCAGTGTGATGCGCTGCCTTGCTATAGTTTAGATTTGCACTTCTCTAATGTTTACTGATGCTGACATCATTTCATGTGATTTTTTTTTAAAAGGGTATGAGTTAAACGTACAGCTTGACATTGGCTTCTTTAATGCCTACCTCGTTTTGAATTCTTTTTTCATGACCACCCATAAGACATTTCTTGAGGGCATGTGTTTTAATTTTTTATAGTCCCTAGATCCTTGTGAATATTAAATGTCCCAGCAACACAGCTCTTCGAAGAAGGCACTGGCACCCCACTCCAGTACTCTTGCCTGGGAAATCCATGGACGGAGGAGCCTGGTAGGCTGCAGTCCATGGGGTCGCTAAGAGTCGGACACGACTGAGTGACTTCACTTTCACCTTTCACTTTCATGCATTGGAGAAGGAAATGGCAACCCACTCCAGTGTTCTTGCCTGGAGAATCCCAGGGACGGGGGAGCCTGGTGGGCTGCTGTTTATGGGGTCACACAGAGTCGGACACGACTGAAGTGACTTAGCTCTTCATGGTGTTATTATAGGAAGTGGCCACAAGGAAGCAGCACTGTTTCATGTCCAATTCTGGTTCTTCATGCACACTGAGCCTTTGGGAAAGTTGGCGTCCAGGGCTGTAAATAAGAGTAGAATGTGCCTGAGCAAACACCCAAGAACTTGTCTCACTACTTCTTCCCCTTAAGGCTTCACCCCTCCCTTTCAGACTCATCCCAACCTGGGTCTGCTTCCTGCTGAGATGCCAAGGAGGCTGTACTCTCAGGAAGGCAGCTTCAACTGGGGACCCCTGCACCAGGAGACCTGGTGGACAGGTGACTTTACCAAGGTCCCTGTGGCCAGACAGTTGAGGCAACCATCCTTTGGGTGCACTAGGGTCTATGGTCCCAGCCAAGGCAAAACTTGTAACTAAAACTTGTAGTTGTAGATGTAGTTACTTAAGAGCAGGCTCAGTTAAGGGCACCCAGTCTGACTGTCTCAACCCTTCTCCTGCCCAGTCATGGGACTCAAGCCTGGTCAGGTTCCAGATATGGCAAGCGGCCCAAGTCAGGGAGATCAGAGGAAATAAAATAGATCTTACTTTTTTCTTTTCTTTAATCTCATGCCTATACAATGTTGACCTGTATTTGATTTGCAGTTTTGTGCTTGTCAGTGTAAAGGCTCCTGATTCTGTTATGACCTATACATACAGCATATCTGTTCTTTTTTCACTTCTTTGCCATAGAGGTTATTGAACAAAGTTGCTGGGGTCCCCAGTTCAAGGCCCTTTGAAAGTAGTGCAGCCTCTAGGCCCCTCACCAGCGGCTGTGGCCAAGCTTGGGATGAGTCTGCAGAGGAGGGGAGAAGCTTAGAAGTAGTGAGACACAAGCCTTTGAGTGTTTGCTCAAGCATGTTCCACTCTAAATCACAGGCCGGGAATCACAGGCCGGGAAACTCGTTCTCCTTAAGGCTCTGGTTGCCACAGGACCAGAGTTGGGCATGAAGAAGTGCTGTCGCCTTGTGGACATTTTCTGTAACTACAACTTGTACACCAGTGCTTTCTGGTACCTCCATTCACAAGGCCACAGTTCAGTTCAGTTCAGTTCAGTCGCTGTGTCCAACTCTTTGCGACCCCATGAATTGCAGCACGCCAGGCCTCCCCGTCCATCACCAACTCCCGGAGTTCACTCAAACTCACGACCATCGAGTCAGTGATGCCATCCAGCCATCTCATCCTCTGTCGTCCCCTTCTCCTCCTGCCCCCAATCCCTCCCAGCATCAGTCTTTTCCAATGAGTCAACTCTTCACATGAGGTGGCCAAAGTACTGGAGTTTCAGCTTTAGCATCAGTCCTTCCAAAGAACACCCAGGACTGATCTCCTTCAGAATGGACTGGTTGGATCTCCTTGCAGTCCAAGGGACTCTCAAGAGTCTTCTCCAAAACCACAGTTCAAAAGCATAAATTCTTTGGTGCTCAGCTTTCTTCACAGTCCAACTCTCACATCCATACATGACCACAGGAAAAACCAAAGCCTTGACTAGATGGACCTTTGTTGGCAAAGTAATGTCTCTGCTTTTCAATATACTATCTAGGTTGGTCATAATTTTCCTTCCAAGGAGTAAGCGTCTTTTAATTTCATGGCTGCAGTCTCCATCTGCAGTGATTTTGGAGCCCCAATAAATAAAGTCTGACACTGTTTCCACTGTTTCCCCATCTATTTGCCATGAAGTGATGGGACCAGTGCCACGATCTTCGTTTTCTGAATGTGGAGCTTTAAGCCAACTTTTTCACTCTCTTCTTTTACTTTCATCAAGAGGCTTTTTAGTTCCTCTTCACTTTCTGCCATAAGGGTGGTGTAATCTGCATATCTGAGGTTATTGATATTTCTCCCGGCAATCTTGATTCCAGCTTGTGCTTCCTCCAGCCCAGCGTTTCTCATGATGTACTCTGCATACAAGTTAAATAAGCAGGGTGACAATATACAGCCTTGACGAACTCCTTTTCCTATTTGGAACCAGTCTGTTGTTCCATGTTCAGTTCTAACTGTTGCTTCCTGACCTGCATACAGGTTTCTCAAGAGGCAGGTCAGGTGGTTTGGTATTCCCATCTCTTTCAGAATTTTCCACAGTTTATTGTGATCCACACAGTCAAAGGCTTTGGCATAGTCAATAAAGCAGAGGTAGTACTGGGGTCCAGCCCCGGTTGGATCCAGGGATTCCCTCAGGAGGACGGCATTGGCAAAAAGAATAGCAAAGCAGAGATTTTAGAAGCTCATTAATAACTGGTTTACGCGGGAAATCAATAAAGTTCATGACACCGAACTTGCTCTGACTACGGAGGCCGCAGGCACCCTCTTGAATAGCGGAAGGTGCCCCACCTTGGGCGCCTTCTCGAGTGGGTCTTAGAAGCCCAGGCAAATAAGTAGTCCCAGAGGACCCCCACGCTCCAATTAAATGTCCTGAAGGAAGATCAGAAGAGAAAAGGAGGAAAAGGAAACAAAAAAGAACGACAGGGGGAGACCAAGCTTTGAGCAAGGCCCATAGCTTTATTTTCAAAGGGAGCTTATATGCCTTAAGTTGTGCATAGAGGATAATAGGGGGTGTGAAATCATGCAAAGTCAGCAGTCTTTGATCCTTATCGAGACCAGGCTTTCTTTTCTGCAACCTTATCGTATACAAATGATTTAGGTGATTTACATCATCTTCTGGCCAGAAGGCCTGTTAACATTTTATGACTCTGATAAATGTTTGTCAACCATAAGACTTATTTTCTCTAAGAGTAATTATTTTAAAGTTTGGCGCCATCCTCCGAAGGTGTTAGATAAAGTTGCATTCCTATAGGGCAAAGGTGCAGTGGGTTTACAACAAAGGGAAGAATTTATTACCTTAAGGGTCTAAAGTTGTTAACACTAAGACCACTACTTATTTTTTCTACATACCAACTATATTAATTCACTTCCAAGGATACAATACAGGGGATGTGGAAACTTGGCAGCAAGCATTGGCTCAACAATGAAATCTTCTACTAGTTCTATTCTGACAATTTCTAACTCCCCGAGAGGCTCTATACTATTTAATATCTTAAGCTTCGCGTGCCTCTCATGGTTGGGAGACTGTAAACAATTGTATGTGTAGCTGTAGGAGTCCGGGTAAACCTGTCAGGCAAGTTAGAGAGCCGTCTGAGGGGTTTGGATTTAAACACTCCTATTATGCCCAAGAGGCTAATTAGTTAGAGCTCTAAGTTGATTTCCTTCAGAGAAAAGGTGGTCGGGGATAGCCCCCAGTTAATGTCAGAGGAGTTGGTGAAAGTCATGAAGCAGTAAAACAGACAGACTCTGGTTTTGGGGTAGACGCTCAGGCAGGCCCAGAGGGGCACCCTCAAGTCCTGACTCGCCTTTGCATATCAGGCCTCTCCACATGACCTTTGTCGTGGGTGGGAACTCGCATGCTGGCTCCCGGCAAGGGAGATGTTTTTCTGGAACTCTCTTCCTTTTTCCACGATCCAGCGGATGTTGGCAATTTGATCTCTGGTTCCTCTGCCTTTTCTAAAACCAGCTTGAACATCTGGAAGTTCACGGTTCATGTATTGCCGAAGCCTGGCTTGGAGAATAGAGGCTGCTAATGACAGCTGCCCTCAGAAAGGTCCTGGGTGGGTGTTGCAGAAATAAATTCCAAACACAACCGACTCAAGAAGTCAAGTGTGACAGTTAACTTTCCTCAAATCCTTTAAAGAAAAAATGGCCACAGGACAAGCCGTTCAGCATCTAATTACTACAGGAGGAATGACAATACTAGGTTTAGCTTGTCCGAAAGGTTTTTTTCCTTTGGCATGTGAAGACTGTCTATTCTAAGGGCTGCTGGCAGTGTCCATTCTCACCAACCGTGTAGTGGGGTTCAACCATCTCCTGGCTCTCTGCTGCATTTACTGTTTGTAGACATGTGACAGTGTCCTTTCTGACTGATGGGATTTGATTTCTTGCTGTTTTGTCATTCCCCTCACTGATCATCATGTCCTGCAGTGGTTTGGGTTTTTTTTCCCATAAAGAATCTAGGATCTTTATCTGTCATAGTGGCTATTTGAATGTCGATTCTGTTTGGAATATATTTCTGCAACACCTGCCCAAGATCTTTATTGAGGGCAATAGTCATTAACAGCCCCCCAAGAATCGTGAATTGGAGGTGCAAGTGCACACTGCTGGTCAAGTTGTAATTACAGGAAATGTCCACAAGGCAATAGCAATTCTGCCTGCCCAACTCTTATTCCCCTTGCAAGGAGGTCCTTACGGAAAGTCAGCTTCCTGGTTTGTGAATTATAGTGGAAAGTGCCTGAGGAAGCACTCAAGGGCGTGGTCTCAGTACTTCTTCCCCCTAAATCTTCACCCTCCCCTCTAGACTCCTCCCAACCTGAGCCACAGCACCATGCTGAGGGGCCGAGGAGGTGCCACTGTCAGGAAGGCAGCTTGAATTGGGCATCAGAGCACCAGGAGACCTAGAGTCTAGGTGATTTTCCAAGGTCCTGGAGGTCAGAGGGTTGGGCCACCATCCTTTAGGTGCCCTGGGACTCTGTTCCCAGGCAAGCAAACCAGACAGTACAGGTTTGGTGGGGGGCGGCTCTATTACCAGCACCCTGCCTGCTGTCTGTACCCCATCCAGTCCAACATGGGCACCCATGCCTGCTCGGGGGCCAGGGATGGGATAGAGCCAAAGTCAGGGAGGTTGGAGGGAACAAATGGGCATTCCTTTTCCTTCTTTTCAGTTCAGTTACTCAGTCATGTCCAGCTCTTTGCCACCCCAGGGACTGCAGCACCCCAGGCTTCCCTGTCCTTCAGCAACTCCTGGAGTTCACTCAAACTCACGTCTGTTGAGTCGGTGATGCCATCCAACCATCTCATCCTCTATCATCCCCTTCTCCTCCCGCCTTCAATCTTTCCCAGCATCAGGGTCTTTTCAAATGAGTCAGTACTTCACATCAGGTGGCCCAAGTATTGGAGTTTCAGCTTTAGCATCAGTCCTTCCAATGAATATTCAGGACTGATTTCCTTTAAGATGGACTGGTTGGATCTCCTTGCAGTCCAAGGAACTCTCAAGACTCTTCTCCAACACCACAGTTCAAAAGCATCAATTCTTCAGCACTCAGCTTTCTTTATAGTCCAACTCTCACATCCATACATGACTACTGGAAAAACCATAGTTTTGACTAGACAGAACTTTGTTGGCAAAGTAATGTCTCTGCTTTTTAATATGCTCTCTAGGTTGGTCATAACTTTTCTTCCAAGGAGCAAGCATCTTTTAATTTCATGGCTGTAGTCACCATCTGCAGTCATTTTGGAGCCCAGAAAAATAAAATCAGCCACCGTTTCCACCATTTCCCCATCCATTTGCCATGAAGTAATGGGACCGGATGCCATGATCTTAGTTTTATGAATGTTGAGTTTTAAGCTAACTTTTTTACTCTCCTCTTTCACTTTCATCAAGAGGCTCTTTAGTTCTTCTTCGCTTTCTGCCATAAGGGTGGTGTCATCTGCATATCTGAGGTTATTGATATTTCTCCCAGCAATCTTGATCCCAGCTTATGCTTCTTCCAGGCCAGCATTTCTCATGATGTACTCTGCATAGAAGTTAAATAAGCAGGGTGACAATATACAGCCTTGATGTACCCCTTTTCCTATTTGGAATCAGTCTGTTGTTCCATGTCCAGTTCTATCTGTTGCTTCCTCACCTGCATATGGGTTTCTCAAGAGGCATGTCAGGTGGTCTGGTATTCCCATCTCTTTCAGAATTGTCCACAGTTTATTGTGATCCACACAGTCAAAGGCTTTGACATAGTCAATAAAGCAGAAATAGATGTTTTTCTGGAACTCTCTTGCTTTTTCCATGATCCAATGGCAATTTGATCTCTGGTTCCTCTACCTTTTCTAAAACCAGCTTGAACATCTGGAAGTTCACAGTTCACGTATTGCTGAAGCCTGGCTTGGAGAATTTTGAGCATTACTTTACTAGCATGTGAGATGAGTGCAATTGTGTGGTAGTTTGAGCATTCTTTGGCATTGCGTTTCTTTGGGATTGGAATGAAAACTGCCTTTTTCCAGTCCTGTGGCCACTGCTGAGTTTTCCAAATTTGCTGGCATATTGAGTGCAGCACTTTCACAGCATCATCTTTCAGGATTTGAAATAGCTCAATTGGAATTCCATCACCTCCACTAGCTTTGTTCATAGTGATGCTTTCTAAGGCCCACTTGACTTCACATTCCAGGATGTCTGGCTCTAGGTGAGTGATCACACCATTTGATTATCTGGGTTGTGAAGATCTTTTTTGTACAGTTCTTATGTGTGTTCTTGCCACCTCTTAATATCTTCTGCTTCTGTTAGGTCCCTACCATTTCTGTCCTTTACTGAGCCCATCTTTGCATGAAATGTTCCCTTGGTGTCTCTAATTTTCTTGAAGAGATCTCTAGTCTTTCCTATTCTGTTGTTTTCCTCTATTTCTTTGCACTGATCGCTGAGGAAGGCTTTCTTATCTCTCCTTGCTATTCTTTGGAACTCTGCATTCAAATAGGAATATCTTTGCTTTTTGCTTCTCTTCTTTTCACAGCTATTTGTAAGACCTCCCTAGACAGCCATTTTGCTTTTTTGCATTTCTTTTTCTTGGGGATGATCTTGATCCCTGTCTCCTGTACATTGTCACAAACTTCCGTCCATAGTTCATCAGGCACTCTGTCTATCAAATCTAGTCCCTTAAATCTATTTCTCACTTCCACTGTATAGTCATAAGGGATTTGATTTAGGTCTTACCTGAATGGTCTAGTGGTTTTCCCCACTTTCTTCAATTTAAGCCTGAATTTGGCAATAAGGTGGCTTGTCTTTTAGCCACCACCATTTTGGACTCCTGTTTCCTATTCTAACTACCTAACATTTCCATGTGCACACCAGAACAACTTGTCCTCCAAAATCTAACCAATCAGCTCTTAACACAAAAGGACACAAAAAACATCATACTGGCTGAACTGCTATCAAATTGCGTATACTTACCCTACAATGAAATGAAGTCCCTCTACTCTAGAAGTTTGTCGGTTCCTTGGCTCAACTGCCAAATGCTGGGGGTAGCCGGTGCCACTTCAGGGAATCTTGAAGGAAAGAACTTCAGGACAACAAAGGGTCCCAGCAGCTGCTAGGGTCTTGTCCCAATATTTCTTGATCAGGGCCGGCTAGCCACGAGCAGCAAGGGTCCTGGCTGGCCAAGCCAAATTGTTCCCGAGTCCAAGCTCACTCTGCTCACCAGACAATAGGCCAATGAATCCAAGAGATGAGGTGTTGAGGCAAGGAAAGGACTTTAATCGGGGAGCCAGCACACTGAGAAGATGGCAGGTTAGCGCCTCAAATTAACCATTTTATTGGGGTCTGGATGCCAGGTTGTTTTATAGACCAGAGAGAAAGAAACAATGAGGAACTAAAATCAAAAGGCAGAAGGAGAGGGAGATGCAGTGGGGAAGTACATTGAGAGGGTCTTCAGTCTTGCGAAACATTTCCAAGGGAATGAAAAGCATTCTGAAAGGGTGTGTTAATCTCTTGTATTTACAGGTGGGCAGGGACAAATTATCTCTCCCTGAGCGGAACAAAGGCACTTTAGTTTACAGTCAAGCAGGGGGATAGGGACCTCCAGGCAAGCCATTGAGTGCAATTGTAATAATTAAAGCAATGAAAAGCAAGTAAAAAAAAAACAGTCTTCAACATAGAGTCAGAATTGGTTTTCTCCATGCAACAAGATGGTGACTGCAGCCATGAAATTAAAGACACTTACTCCTTGGAAGAAAAGTAATGACCAACCTGGACAGCATATTAAAAAGTAGAGATATTACTTTGCCAACAAAGGTCTGTCTAGTCAAGGCTATGATTTTTCCAGTAGTCACGTATGGATGTGAGAGTTGGACTATAAAGAAAACTGAGTGCCGAAGAGTTGTAGCTTTTGAACTGTGGTGTTGGAGAAGACTCTTGAGAGTCCCTTGGACTGCAAGGAGATCCAACCAATCCATCCTAAAGGAAATCAATCCTGAATATTCACTGGAAGGACTGATTCTGAAGCTGAAACTCCAATACTCTGGCCACCTGATGCGAAGAACTGACTCATTTGGAAAGACCCTGATGCTGGGAAAGATTGAAGGTGGGAGGAGAAGGGAACAACAGAGGATGAGATGGTTGGATGGCATCACCAACTCGATGGACATGAGTTTGAGTAAACTCTGGGAGTTGGTGATGGACAGGGAGGTCTGGCGTGCTGCAGTCCATGGGGTCACAAAGAGTCGGACACGACTGAGCAACTGAACTGATGCACCATGATGAAGGAATCCTCTTCATGTTCCCTAGGAACAGACATGGGAAACAACCCCTTGAAGGGACAGCCTCCACAGGCCAGAAGAAAAAATTTCAAGACAGATAAACCTAGGATTCTAATACTCACATCTGGGCCTATAGCACAAAAAAAAAGTCATTCAAAAGGAAAAATGTACCCCAATGTTCACTGCAGTGGTTCCTCCAGTTGCCCAGACACAGACCCAAGACGAGGTCCAATGACAGAGGAAATCTTAAACAAATGTGGTACAAATATAAAATGGGCTGTTCACTCAGACTTGAAAAATCTTGAAATTATGAAATTAGGTCAATGGTCCCCACAATGATGGACCTTGGAGGAAAATATGCTAAGAGAAATCAGCAACAGAGGAAAAAAATAGCAGATGTCCTGGAGGGCGAGACTGAAAAACAGAGAAAGTCATTTTCAACAGAGAGACTCTGAGATGAGAACACAAACCCAGAATTCCAAAGGGGGCAGGGGGGAGGGAAAGAGCCAGGGATGAATTAGGAGGTCAGTACTAATGTATCCATGGAAATCTGTGTCTGAAATAGATAATCCACAATGATTATCTCCTCCTCCCTTCCTTCCCTCTGTCCTTCCTTCCTTTCACATACGCACTGAAATCTGTATATCCAACATATATCCAGAAATCTCTATCTGTATGAGCTAATCCACAAGGCTTATCTCCATCCTTCCTTCCTTCCATTCACATAGACACAGAAGTATTTATCTCTAACATATACATAAAAGTCTGTCGCTGGAACAGATAATCTACAAGGATTATTTCCTTTCTTGGCTCCTTGCACATGTACAAAAAAACTTCTCTCTAATAAACAGTCCACAGGGACCTGATGATCAGAATAGGGAACTTTACTGGACCTTGTTCAATAAACTCCATGAAAAAAAAATCAAAACAACTACACATATACCGAATGTATCTGTCATAACCAAATCATTTTGTTGTACACTGAGGACAAGCACAAAACTTCAGATCTACTAGACTTCAACAGAGCATAGGGATGAGACTAGGAAAAGGAAAGAAGTAATGCCTACTTTATTCCCTCCGACCTCCGAGACTTGAGATCTTATCCCATCCCTGATCCATGAGGAAACTTGAGACCCAGGGCTGGCCTGTGGTGGGGTCAAGAAGGCCCGGGAGGGTGCCCTTCATAGAATTGCCTCTTAAACCTGTCAGATCAGATCAGATCAGTCTCTCAGTCATGTCTGACTCTTTGCGACCCCATGAATCGCAGCACGCCGGGCCTCCTGTCCATCACCAACACCCAGAGTTCACTCAGACTCATGTCCATTGAGTCAGTGATGCCATCCAGCCATCTCATCCTCTGTCGTCCCCTTCTCCTCCTGCCCCCAATCCCTCCCAGCATCAGAGTATTTTCCAATGAGTCAACTCTTCACATGAGGTGGCCAAAGTACTGGAGTTTCAGCTTTAGCATCAGTCCTTCCAAAGAAATCCCAGGGCTGATCTCCTTTAGAATGGACTGGTTGGATCTCCTTGCAGTCCAAGGGACTCTCAAGAGTCTTCTCCAACACCACAGTTCAAAAGCATCAATTCTTCGGCGCTCAGCCTTTTTCACAGTCCAACTCTCACATCCATACATGACCACAGGAAAAACCATAGCCTTGACTAGATGGACCTTTGTTGGCAAAGTAATATCTCTGCTTTTCAATATGCTATCTAGGTTGGTCATAACTTTCCTTCCAAGGAGTAAGCGTCTTTTAATTTCATGGCTGCAGTCACCCTCTGCAGTGCTACATCATAGTGTAACTCTATTTTTAGTTTTTCTGAGGAACTGCCATACTCTTCTCCACAGTGGCTGCACCAATTTACAGTCCAACCAACAGTGTAGGAGGATTCCCTTTTCTTCACACCTTCAACACACAACCACAACACTTGTTATTTGAAGAGTTTTAAACGGTGGCCATTCTGACCAGTTTGAGGTGGTACCTCATTGAAATTTTGATTTGCATTTCTTAAATAATTAACAATGAGCATTCAGGATGAATTTTTAATTTTCAGATGTATAAAATAAATTAGATTTGACATCTCAACTTGACAATTTTTTCACAGATAAGGATTTATTACATATTTTTCACAGATAAGGATTTGTTACTTTCTTCTTAGTCTAACTATAGACACATGCATTATCATGTTACTCAAGGTGATGAGCTCGGTTATTCATCTTTAAGCAGTTATAAAGACATGCATTTTGTGTAATGGTGTTTTAAATTGACTTAAACTTCAAATATTTGTATCAATGATACGTGGACTCTTTTTTTCCTATCAAAAACCGGGTGCATTTTAATCGAAGAATAGTTACTTCATGTTGTGTTAGTTCCAGGTGCATACCCAAGGGATTCAGTTAGATATATGTATATTGTATATAATAAACATTATCTTTATTATATATAAACATACATAATACATATATATAAAACACACCTATATACATGCTCTCAGATTATTAGGCTATTACAAATATTGAATATAGCTCCCTCTGCTATACAGGAGGGCCTTGTTTATTTTATATATAGAAGTGTGTACCTGTTAATACCAAATTCCTAATTAATCCCCCATCCCTTTCCCCTTTGGTTACCTTATGTTTGTTTTCTCTGAGACTGTTTCTGTTTTGTCAAGAAGTTCATGTGCATCACAGTTTAGAGTCCACTCATAAGTGATATCATATGATATTTGTCTCTCTGTGTTGTATCTTCACTTAATGTGCTAATCTCTACATCTATCCACGTTGCTGAAATGGCATTATTTCATTTTTTATGACTGAGTAATATTCCATTATATATTCTATGATATGTGGACTCTTGATTCAGGCCTTACAGATGTTACAGACAGACCTGTTACCATGAACATACTCTCATGGTGAGGGCTAAACCATGATTCCCCAGAAGAAACTTAACTGATGGTCTGGGCGTCCTGGAAGAATTTATCTGACATGGAGCTCTCCCTGATCACCTTAACAGAACACCACACTGCCCCTTCCACCTGCCCAGATGGACTGCTCCAAATGAGCCACTTTCCAGCTCCTTCAACACAGCAATCTCTTCACTTTGCAGTTCCCAAATTCTTAATAATGCAAGACAGGCGTACTTTAAGGAGAGAATAGAAGGCTTTGGGGCTAATAGCTTTACAAGTAACTTCTTCTCCATGAGAATTTAACATTGACAAGATGAAGTACAGCACAACTCTTTTTTAAGTTGCTCATTCAAAAAGAAAACCCTTGTTTTAAAAAGGCAGAGGGAGATTTTTGATAAAGCTTTTAATGAAAACTAAAGAAAAAAAAAAAAAAGAAAACCTTTGGTAATGTGGTCTTAGGACCTGTTGGACCACATGATATTGCTACCAGAACAATGTTGTTCCTGAAATAGCTACGATTAATGACAAGAAAGGTTAAAGTTAAAGAAACCTTTGCCAACCAGAGTCATCTTGAAAAAACTTGGTGACAAAATGTGGTTAGTGCCCTTAGCTTGGTAAGGTTTAGTGTTAGGTACATTAATTGGCTTGTCTTAACTAATAAGTTCTTGGAAAGCAAAAATTACAAGAGTTAAGCTACTTCATGTGATTCTTAAAATTCTCATCTAAATCCATTATTTGACAGAATTTTCTATTTTTTAAAATTTCCCATCTTTATTTTACTTATTTTTTATTCCTTATTGTTCAGAGGTTAAAGCGTCTGCCTGGAATGCGGGAGACCCAGGTTCAATCCCTGGGTTGGGAAGATCCCCTGGAGGAGGAAATGGCACCCCACTCCAGTACTCTTGCCTGGAGAATCCCATGGAGGGAGGAGCCTGGTAGGCTACAGTCCATGGGATCGGAAAGAGTCAGACATGACTGAGTGACTTCACTTTCACTTTCATCAACAATTTTTAAGTTGAAGTTCAGTTTATCTATAATACTATATTAGTTTTGGATATACAAAATAGTGATTCAATATCTTTATACTCCATTTAAAAGTATTACAAATAAAGGCTATATTTTTGTGTGCTGTATAATATATCCTTATGGCTTATTGATTTTATACATAGCAGTCTCTATCTCTTAATCCCCCCTACACCTATCTTGCCCCTCCTACGTCCCTATCCCCACTGGTAAACACTAGTTCTCTATATCTGTGAGTCTGTTTCCATTTCATAGATAAGTTCATTGGTGGCATACTTTAATTTCACATATAAGTGATATTATATGGTATTGCTGTTTGTCTTTCTTACATCACTTACTATGATAATCTCTAGGATTATATTGCTGAAAATGCCATTATGTTAATTGCCTTTATAGCTGAGTAGTATTCAGTATATATTTCATATATGAAAACCTAGGTATATATTTCATATATGAAAATATACATATATATATTTTCTGCACTTATTTGCAACTGTTCTATAACCAAAAGAATGAAAATTTTACTATAACTCATAATGATATGAAAATTTAACTATAACTCATAATTCATACAACTTGGGCTTGGTAAAATATGAGTTTTGCCAACCCTTCCAGGGCAATAGTTCTCAAACTTCAGTTGGCTTCAGTGCCTCAGATTCACCTGGAGGGCTTATTAACTAAAATTGTCAGATGGCAGTTCCAGAACTTCTGATTTAGAAGATTTGCAAATACCAGTCCAGGGACCATAATGAAAATCACTGTTGTGCCTTTTGAGTAACGTTTTTAGAGACTTAAGATAACCCTTCTAACTCAAGTACACTGTCTTACATCTTAATAGGTTCAGAAGACTTAATTTGAAGCTAGAAGATTGCTAATGACTTCTGTTTATAGAGCACTGCGAACTGAGATCACTAGGTATGCATCAAAACTAATGAAAATAAAATGTTTTGTCACAGAACATTGACAGAAGCATCTTAAATAAAAAAATATTATCCTGTATTTAGATTAATTGCCTTAACTTCACTGTTAAGTTCTTTGTAAAGCATAACTTAAAACTACTAAATGTGATTTTTAAAAATCTCATCAAAATCAGTATCTTGATGGAATCTTCTATTTTTAAAAATTTCCCATTTTAATTTTGCTATTTTGCTGAATAGTATTCAATATATATTTTATATATGAAGATAGATGTATATATTTCATATATGGCAATATAGGTATTATGTATTATGTGAAAATATCAGTATATATCCCTATATGACAATATAGGTATATATCTCATATATAAAAATAGAGGTATATATATGTCATATATAAAATAAGGTATATATTTTTACATCATCAAATTTAAAACTTTCATAAAATTAAAAACTTTCAAAGAATTAAAGCCTTTAATTGTGTGGATCACAACAAACTGGAAAATTCTTAGAGATGGGAATACCAGACCACCTTACCTGCCTCCAGAGAAACTTGTATGTAGGTCAAGAAACAAGCAGTGCTGGGAAAACTGGTCAACCACTTGTAAAAGAATGAAACTAGAACACTTTCTAACACCATACACAAAAATAAACTCAAAATGGATTAAAGATCTAAATGTAAATCTAAACTATAAAACTCCTAGAGGAAAACATAGGCAAAACACCCTCTGATGTAAACCATAGCAGGATCCTCTATGATCCACCTCCCAGAGTAATGGAAATAAAAGCAAAAATAAACAAATGAGACCTAATTAAACTTAAAAGCTTTTGCAAAAAGAAGGAAACTATAAACAAGGGGAAAGACAGCCTTCAGAATGGGAGAAAATAATAGCAAATGAAGCAACTTACAAAGAATTAATCTCAAAAATATACAAGTAACTTCTGCAACTCAATTCCGGAAAAATAAGCGACCCAATCAAAATATGGGCCAAAGAATTAAACAGACATTTCTCCAAAGAAGACATACAGACGGCTAACAAACCCATGAAAAGATGCTCAACATCGCTCATTATCAGAGAAATGCAAATCAAAACCACAATGAGGTACCATCTCACACCAGTCAGAATGGCTGCTATCCAAAAGTCTATAAGCAATAAATGCTGGAGAGGGGGTGGAGAAAAGGGAACCCTCTTACACTGTTGGTGGGAATGCAAACTAGTACAGCCACTATGGAGAACAGTGTGGAGATTCCTTAAAAAACTGGAAATAGAACTGCCATCCAACCCAGCAATCCCACTGCTGGGCATACACACCTAGGAAACCAGAATTGAAAAAGACACATGTACCCCAATGTTCATCACAGCACTGTTTACAATAGCCAGGACATGAAAGCAACCTAGATGTCCATCAGCAGATGAATGGATAAGAAAGCTGTGGTACATATACATGATGGAATATTACTCAGCCATTAAAAAGAATGCATTTGGGTCAGTTCTAATGAGGTGGATGAAACTGAAGCCTATTAATACAGAGTATTACAGAAGTCAGAAAGGAAAACACCAATACAGTATATTAATGCATATATATGGAATTTAGAAAGATGATAATGATAATGCTTTATGTGAGACAGCAAAAGAGACACAGATGTAAAGAACAGACTTTTGGACTCTGTGGGAGACAGCGAGGTTGGGATGATTTGAGAGAATAGCACTGAAACATGTATATTATCATATGTGAAATAGATCACCAGTCCAGGTTCGATGTATGAGACAGTGTGCTCAGGGCCGGTGCACTGGGACAACCCTGAGGGATGGGATGGGGAGGGAGGTGGGAGGGAGGTTCAGGATGGGGAAAACATGTACACTCATGGCTGATTCATGTGAATGTATGGCAAAAACCACCACAATATTGTAAAGTAATTAGCCTCCCATTAAAATAAATTTTAAAAAATTTAATAAAAAAATTAAAAACAATAACAACAACAACAAAAAGAAACAGCAGTTAGAACTGGACAGGCACAATGGACTAGTTCAAAATTGGGAAAGGAGTATGTAAAAACTATATACTGTGATCCTGTTTAATTTACATGCAGAGTACATCAAGTGAAATGCCAGGTGGATGAAATACAAGCTGGAATCAAGATGCTGGAAGAAATATCTACAACCTCAGATATGCAGATGACACCACCCTAATGGCAGAAAGCAAATAGCCTATGCTGCAAGGTAGTATTGGCAAAATGTTAAAGAAAAGAGAAGGAAAGCATTGCCTACTGTATTATGTGCAACCTCCCTGACATGGGATGCTATCCCATCCCTGGAGGCTGAGCAGGCTTGGGTCCCACTGCTGAACTTAGGTGGGGTCAACACAGCCTGGCAGGGTACCCTTCATTGAACACTTTTGAAAGGTCTACTGTGCTGTGGAGGGAGAGGGTGGGAAGATTTGGGAGAATGGCATTGAAACATGTAAAATATCATGTATGAAACGAGATGCCAGTCCAGGTTCAATGCACGATACTGGATGCTTGGGGCTAGTGCACTGGGACGACCCAGAGGGATGGTATGGGGAGGGAGGAGGGAGGAGGGTTCAGGATGGGGAGCACATGTATACCTGTGATGGATTCATTTTGATATTTGGCAAAGCTAATACAATTATGTAAAGTTTAAAAATAAAATTAAATTAAAAAAAAGAAAAAGAAAGGTCTACTGTGTGCTCTGTCTGGCTAGGACAAGAGTCCCACCTGGCATCAGGCCCCAAAGAATTTCAAGGCAAAATTCAGCCTCAACCTCCCCTGGTGCAGGGGATCCGAGTCCAGGCCTCCTTCCTGAGTGCAGCCTCCTAGTACCTTAAGCACCCTCAGCAGTGTACTGTGGATCCTGAAGGGGTTAGTTTGGACGTGGTGTTTGTGTGAGGCTTTAGGGGGAAAAAGTAGTGAGACTCAAGCCCTTTCCTGTTTGCTCAGGCACATTCCACTCCATCTCACAGCCCAGGAAGCAAACTAGCACTAAGACTCTGGTTGCCTTCAGGCACCAAGCGGGGCCTGAAAAGTGCTTTTGCCTTGTGGACATTTCCTGGAACCACAATTTGATCACCCTAGCTCACAGGCACCTCAATTCACAAGGCCTGGGGTTCTGTGAATGACAGCCCAATGTCCTGTGGCCAGCACCAGAGAAATAAATTCCAAACACAGCCAGAATCTTTCAGGAATACCCAAAGGTAATTGTCCTCACACCTTTAAGGAAAAAAAACACAAACCTCCTCCACCAAATAAGATGCTCAGCATTCCTAATTGCTGCAGAAATGCTAATTGAAAGACATGGGAAATCAAATCCCACCACTCACAATGGTCAGTGTCACAAATCTGCAACAATAAATATGGGAGGGAGCCTGGGGGAGAAAGAATCGCCCTAAGCTCTCAGTGGGAATATATATCGGCAGCAGCCAGTATCATGGCCAGTCTCCGAATGCCTGAAAAAAACCAATCAAGTCCTGCTAAGCTGAGGATCCAACATTCCCCGACTTTGGCCTGTATCCTGAGAAAGCCATCGATCAAAAGGCACAAGCACCCCAACAAACCTCCAGCACGACTTCCAGTAGCTGAGATGCACAACCACAAAATCTCTAACCAGAAGTTAAAGCTTAAACAAGAAGCATACATGTATACAGTAGATTATTTCTCACTCATTACAAATCACCACTGAAATTAGGGAATTAGGACACTGGGAGCCACAGGGACGGACCCTGAAGGATCATACACTAAGGGGAGTCAGTCAGGCAGAGGAAGACCATGGTATATGAGGTACGTTCCAGGCAAAATAAAAATAGGCACACAAGTCAACAAGTTTTCAACCCAAAGAGAGACTCTGAGGATTCAAAGTCAAACATTTAGGGTTCCATAAATAAATAAATAAATAACTGAAGGGTCGTGAATGAAATAGGAGGTTTGTACCTACACAGAGAAGAAAGGTATATCTGCAGTAGATAATCCACAAAGATGGTCCTCTTCCTTCTTCCTTCCTTCTACATAAACATGGAAATATGCATCTCGAACCTATACACAAAATCTCTTTCTCAAAGAGATACACCACAAAAATTAACTATCTTCCTTCCTTGTATCCACAAAAAAGTGTATCTGAGATAATTTCAAAGGCCCCTATGCTCAGCACTCTGCTCACCATACTATGGCAAAAATCCAAACCACCATAGAGATACCCCACAGATACGTGATACCTGAATCCCGTGATGTACACTGACAATGGTCACAACACGGCAAATCAACAGTGCTGTGCTGTAGCATTGACAAGATGTTAAAGAAAGGTAAGTAAATCAGTGCCTTTTCTATGATCTCCAACCTCCCTGACACGGGATGCTATCCCATCCCTGGAGGCTGAGCAGGCTTGGGTCCCACTTCGGGACTAGGGGTGGTTGACACAGCCCGGCCCGGTGCCCTTTGTTGAATTCCTATTGAAATGTCTACCATCTCTTACATTCTGGCTGGGGTCAGGGTTGCGTGTGGCATCAAGGTCTCAAGTAATTGCAGGCAAGGCTCAGCAAGCCTAGTCTTCTCATGATGGTGGAGTTCCCAGCTCAAGGCTCATTCCTGACAGTGCAGCCTCCTAGCACCTGAGCACCCTCAGCAGTGTGCTGTGGACTCTGAAGGGATAAGCCTGGACCAGTGTTTGTGTGGTGCTTTAGAGGAAAAAAAGCTGACATTCAAGGTCTTTCGTGTTTGCTCAGGCACATTCCACTCTATTTCACTGCCCAGGAAACCAACTTTCCCTAAGGCTCTGGTCACCCCAGGAACCAAAGGGAGGCCTGAACAGTGCTGTCTTCTTGTAGACGATTTCAGTAACTACTATTTTATCTCCAGAGTTCACTGGCACCTCAGTTCATAAGGACTGAGCTTGTATAATGACAGATGCCCTGAGAAAATGTCCTGGGGCAGTATTGGAAAAATAATTTCCAAACACACCCAACTTTCAGGAACCCAGCTGTCAGAGGCAAATTGTCCTGACACCTGTTAAGAAAAAAAAAAAAAAAAAACCTCCACAACAGGACAAGGTGCTAAGCATCCCTAATTGCTGAAGGAATGTCAGTCAAAACGACAATGGTAAATCAAATGCCGACTGCCACAATCATGATCATCACCAATCTACAAGCATTAAATTCAGGAGACAGCCTGGAGGAAAAGGAAGACCCTAAGGTGTCGGTGGATAAATACTGTGGCAACAGCCTGTAAAATGGACAGTCTCGAACACCTGGGAAGAACTCTCCAAAGAGGTTAAGCATAGGATCTGACATTCCCACACCTGGGCCTGTATCCCGAGAAAACAACTGATCATAAGGCACATCCGCCCCAAGGAACACGGCAGAACTACTTCCAGTAGCCAAGACACACAACCATCAAAATCTCCAACGAGAGGTTAAAGCTTAAACATGACGCGGTACATACATCCGGTAGACTATTTCACACTCATTAAAAACAGACACTGAAATTAGGGAATTAGGACACTGGGAGCCACAGGGATGGACCTTGAAGGACCATACACAAAGGGAAGTCAGGTGGCAGAGGACGACCATGGTATATGAGGCAAGTTCCAAGCAAAACGAATATAAACGTACAAGGCAACATATTTACAATCCAAAAAGGGACTCTGAGAATCCAAAGTCAAACAAAGTGTTCAGGAAAAAAAAACAATAAGTGAAGGGCCTTGAATGAATTGAGTTCCATACCTACATAAACAAGGAATGTGTGTCTGTAATAGATAATCCGTGAGGATTATCCTCTTCCTTTCTTCATTCTACATGTACACAGAAATCTTTATCTCTAATCTATACACAGAAATCTCTATAAGAGATATATCCCCAAAATTAACTACTTTCCTTCTTTGTATACACAAAAAAGTGTATCTGGGATACAAAATCCATGAGGCCTGATGCTCAGCACTCTGCTTGACATTCTACAGCAAAAATAAAAAAAGAATAGAGATACCACATGATTATTAAATACCTGATCAGGGAGCTATATACTGACAAAAATCACAATACTGCAAATCAACTATACTGCAAAGTAAAGTCTGGAAAATGTTAAAGAAAGGAAAGAATAGCAGTTCCTGCTCTATGATCCCCAACCTCCCTGACTTGAGATGCTATCCCATCCCTGGAAGCTGAGCAGGCTTCGGTCTGACTGCTGGACTGGTGTGTGGCAGAGCCTGACACAGTGCCATTTTTCAAACCATTTTTAAAAGTCTACTGTCCTCTACATTCTGGCTGGGACCCGAGTCTCACGTGGCATCAAGGCCTCAGGGAATTTGAAGGCAAGGATCAGCGAGCATCCACTTCTCCTGATGTGCGTGTTCCCAATTCAGAGTTCATTCCTGAGAGTGTAGCCTCCTAGGCCCATATGCAACCTCAGCAGTGTACTGTGAAACTGAAAAGGATGTCAGGACAGGGTGTTTGTGTGACGCTTAAGGGGAAAAAGTAGTGAGAGTCAAGCCCTCTCCTGTTTGCTCAGGCACATTCCACTCTATTTCACAGCCCAAGTAGCCAGCTTGCCGTAAGTCTCTGGTTACCCCCAGGAACCAAAGGTGGGCTTAAAAAGGTGCTGCCACCTTGTGGATATTTTCTGTAAATAAAATTTGATCACAGGTTCTAAAGGAACCTCAATTTACTAGGCCTGGGATTCTGTTGGTGACAACTGCCCTGAGGATCAGGGACGAATATTGGAAAAAATTTGAAACACAGCCAACTTTCAGGAAATCAAATGCCAAAGGTAAATTGTGATTACACCCTTTAAGGAAAAAAAAAGACAAAACAAACCCAAATCTCCACCACAGGACACGATGCTACGATTCCCTAAATGTGGGAGAAATGTCAATCAAAATGACAATGGAAAATCAAATTTTACCGCTCACAATGGCTATCATCACAAGTCTACAAAAAATAAATGTAGGCGAGAGCCTGGAGGAAAAACAAATGCCCTAAGCTGTTGGTGGGAATATACAACAGCATCAGCCAGTATAATGCAGTCTTCGAATGACTGAAAAAAAACTATCAAGAGGGACTAAGCCTAGGATTTGACATTACAACACCTGGGCCTATATCCTGAGGAAACCATGTAGTTATGCCAAACAACTGTACTTCAATTTGAAAAAATATACTTGATGTACAGCTACAAACACAATAGAAAATTGAGAAGAAAAAACTAGCAAAATGAAATTGGGATATTTCTCACAATAGAAGATCCAACTGAGAAACTTCCTTTGCATGAGATTATTTTAAAAAACAGAAACTAGATTTACCGCTTTAATCTATATTTCAAAAATAATTAGTTAAATGAGGCCAATTAACCTACCAACAAGATAAATATGGCCTAGAAAGCAGGTGAAGACACATTTTACCAGACACATTTTATCACATTGTGATAATTAGTACCATTAAAAAATACAGAAAAATTTTGCTGATTTTCTTTAAAGAATGAATCAAAAGGAGTTTACTCTGAAGATATATTTTCCATATCCTATATGTGCCAATATTTTCCTGCATGAAATATGGAAAATTTCATATTTAATACAGGAAAATCTACAGCCACATTTTCCTGTACAAAATTTGGAAAATATCATACTTCATGCAGGAAAATCTGTGTCTATAATTTCCTCCATGAAACATGGCAAATTTCATGTTCCATGCAGGAAAATCTGTGCCCATAACTTCCTGTATGAAACATGGAAACTTCTGATTGAAGTTACAAATATTTTCAGGAAAATGAATCTACGTTTTCTCATACTAAGGCAAGGTTGTCAGAAACACACAGAAAACGGCCATAAGAAATCACAGTTGTGTAGAATCTAAAATATGACACAGATGAACCTATGAAACAGAAAGAGACTCTCAAATCCAGAAAGTGATGGATGCCTGGGCAATTTGGCTACTGAAGGCATTGCCACACTGGAGTGGAGGTTAAGAGATAAAGATCACCATATGTAATGTAACGCTTTACCATCTGAGCCATCAGGGAAGCCACGTATGTAATGTAAGAAAAATAATAGGATATTGTATGCAGCAGAGAGCAATGTAGCCATGATTTTGTAATATCTCTAAATGGAGTATATTCCATTAAAATACTGAATCACTATGTTGTGTCCTGTACTTCAGAGGGAAAAGAAATAGTGGACTGATAACTACAAACACAAAAAATAATCAAGACTGAAGGTTAGCAAAATAAAAATGGGGAAATTTTAGGAATACAAATTCCCATCAAGAAATTAATTTGGATGAGATTACTAAAAATGTCCACTGGTTTATCCACTAAAAAGAACAATATGGAGGATCTTGAAATAATGAAACACAGCAGTGCCTTAGGAAACAGCAATCACATGGCTGGGCATACAGCCAGGGAGAAGCAACGTTTTCAAAGACAGGGGTACCCATGCCATCCTTGCTGGACTGGTTTTCATAGCAAAGACACTGATGCGACCTAAGTGTTATTCACAGAGATGAATAAAGTATACGGGATGTACACACACAATGCTATATTACTCAGCCATAAAGAGCAATGAAATAATGGCATCTTCAGGCACAGGGAAGAAGGTAGAGATTATCATAGTAACCGAAGAGAGACAATGAGCAAAAAATATAATACGATATCACTTCTAGGTGGATCTAACAATGGATACATATGAGCTCCTTGAGCAAAGATACATAGTTCACACACTTAGAAAAAAGAACTTACTGTTAGCAGAAAAGAAATATATTGGGCCCATAGAAATCAGCTATTTGAAATAACATATGCACACTATTATTTAGAAACTAAATCACAAGGACCCACTGGGTAACAGAAGGAATGGTACTCCACTCTCTGTAATAACCTATACAGGAACAGAACCCAAAATACAACATATACACATCTACATATGAGTGAATCACTAACAGTCCCTGGTAGCTCAGTCAGTAAAGAATCTGCCTGCAGTGCAGGAGACCAGGGTTTGGATCCCGGGTTGGGAAGGTCCTATGGAGAAGGAAATGGCAATCCACTCCAGTATTCTTGCCTGGGAAATCCCAAGGACAGAGGAGCCTGGTGGGATACAGCTGAGCTATCTCAAATCCTAAAAGATGATGGTGTGAAAGTGCTGCACTCAATATGACAGCAAACTTGGAAAACTCAGGCCATGGGACTGGAAAAGGTCAGTTATCATTCCAATCCCAAAGAAGGGCAATGCCAAAGAATGTTCAAACTACTAAACAATTGCCCTCATTTCATACGCTAGCAGAAGTAAGTTCCCAAGACATGCTTCAACAGTACGTGAATGAAGAAATTCCAGACATTCAAGCGCTATTTAGAAAAGGCAGAGGAACCAGAGATCAAATTTAAACATCTGTTGGATCATAGGAAAAGCAAGAGAATTCCAGAGAAACATCTACTTCTGCTTCATAGACTACACTAAAGCCTTTGACTGTGTGGATCACAACAAAATGTGGAAAATTCCTAAAGAGATGGGAATACCACACCACATTACCTGCCTCCTGAGAAACCTGGATGGTCAGGAAGTACCAGTAGGAACCAGACATGAAACAACGGACTGGTTCAAAATTGGGAAAGGATTTCATCAAGGTTGTGTATTGTCACTCTGCGTATTTAACTTATATGCAACAAAGAGTGAATCAAGTTGCTATGAATTAAAAAAAAAAAACCCAATGCATTGTAATTCACCTATATACTCAAGTTCAACTAACTTTATCAACTCAAAAAATATAGAAACATATGCTAACTTTATTCCCCTCATCCCTTGGTTACCTGGCTGGTATCACATCTCTGGAGACTAGGCAGGCTTGGGTCCCAAGGTTGGCTTGTGGTGGGGCTCAGGGACCTGGGAGGATGTGGCAGGCAGCACGCCCCCATGATGTTCCTGGAGTGCCTCTTGCCCTCTGCAGGAGCCCTCAATCTCTATACACAGGTGAAGTAAATTAAGAGATTTGAATTAACATAGACACACTTGTGTGGATCAAATAGATGGTCGAAAATGAGTTACTGAATAGCAGATGGAAGTTTACTGAACATGCTGTAATCACCTAGATGGGAACAAGAACTTGAAAGAAAATAGATAAACCACTATACATTAATGAATCAAGTACTTTACTAGCGTGTGAGATGAATGCAATTGAACAGTAGTTTGAGCATTCTTTGGCATTGATTTTCTTTGGGATTGGAATGAAAACGGACATTTTCCAGTCCTGTGGCCACTGCTGAGTTTTCCAAATTTGCTGGCATATTGAGTGCAGCACTTTCACAGCATCATCTTTTAGGATTTGAAATAGCTCAACTGGAATTCCCTTATGATTATACGGTGGAAGTGAGAAATAGATTTAAGCGACTAGATCTGATAGACAGAGTGCCTGATGAACTATGGATGGAGGTTCGTGACATTGTACAGGAGACAGGGATCAAGACCATCCCCATGGAAAAGAAACGCAAAAAAGCAAAATGGCTGTCTGAGAAGGCCTTACAAATAGCTGGGAAAAGAAGAGAAGTGAAAAGCAAAGGATAAAAGGAAAGATATAAGCATCTGAATGCAGAGTTCCAAAGAACAGCAAGGAGAGGTAAGAAAGCCTTCAGTGATCAATGCAAAGAAATAGAGGAAAACAACAGAATGGGAAAGACTCTAGATCTCTTCAAGAAAATTAGAGCTACCAAGGGAACATTTTATGCAAAGATGGGCTCGATAAAGGACAGAAATGGTATGGACCTAACATAAGCAGAAGATATTAAGAAGAGGTGGCCAGAATACACAGAAGAACTGTACAAAAAAGAGCTTCACGACCTAGATAATCATGATGGTGTGATCACTCACCTAGAGCCAGACATCCTGGAATGTGAAGTCAACTGGGCCTTAGAAAGCATCACTATGAACAAAGCTAGTGGAGGTGATGGAATTCCAGTATATGGACAGACTCCGAATACAAAAAACAGCTATCAAGAAGGGCTAGGGTGAAGAGAGTGATGCTATCAAGAAGGGTGTGTGTGTGATGCTTTAAGAGGAAAAAGTAGTGAGACACAAGCCCTTGGGTTTTTGCTCAGGCACATTCTACTCTATTTCACAGCCGGGAAGCCGACTTTCCCGAAACCTCTGCTTGCCCCAAGAACCAGAGGTGGGCATCAAAAAGTGCTGCCGCCTTGTGGACACTTCCTGTAACTACATCTGACCTCTAGTACTTGTTGGCACCTCTAATTCACAAGGGCTGGGCGGCTGCTGATGATAGCTGCCCTCAGGAAATGTTCTGTGGCGGGTATTGCAAGATAAATTCCAAACACAAACGACCCCAACTGCCACAGGTCTATTTTCCTCACGCCCTTAAAGGGAAAAAACCCCAACAAACCCTATACCTCCGCCACAGGACAAGATGCTCAGCGGCCCTAATCATTACAGAAGGAAACCCAATCCAAATGACAATGAGAAATCAAATCCCAACTGTCAGAATGGCCATACTCAAGTCTACAATAAATGCAGGAGTGAGTTTGGAGTAAGGGGAAACCTCCTACACTGTCGGTGGGAACGTAATTGGCCACAACCACAATAAAGGACAATGTCTGCATGCCCGAATAAAAGCTATCAAGACACTAAGCCTAGGATCTGACATTACCACAACTGGGCCTATGTTATTCTATATGAAATACAGAAAATTCTATTTTCATATATGAAATATTCAACATTTTCAACTATTATATATAGAAAATTCTATTTCATATATGAAATTTGCACCTGTCTTTTCATTTATGAAATATAGAAAACTGTCACATGTGAAATATACACCTATATATTCATCTATGAGATATAGAAAATTCTCCATTCATATATGAAATATGCACCTATATTTTAATCTGTGAAATACAGAAAATTCTATTTTCATATATGAAATATACATATGTTTTCCTCTGTGAAATGTATTTTCATCTATGAAATATGCATCTATATTTTCATCTATGAAATATAGAAAATTTTATTTCTATGTATGACATCAATCAGCCAGTCAGTTCAATCGCTCAGTCATGTCCGACTCTTTGCGACCCCACAAATCACAGCACGCCAGGCCTCCCTGTCCATCAACAACTCCGGAAGTCCACCCAAACCCATGTCCATCAAGTTGGTGATGCCATCCAACCATCTCATCCTCTGTCGTCCCCTTCTCCTCCTGCTCCCAATTTTTCCCAACATCAGGGTCTTATCCAATGAGTCAGCTCTTCACATCAGGTGGCCAAAGTATTGGAGTTTCAGCTTCAACATTAGTCCTTCCAGTGAACACCCAGGACTGATCTCCTTTAGAATGGACTGGTTGGATCTCCTTGCAGTCCAAGGGACTCTCAAGAGTCTTCTCCAACACCACAAGTTCAAAAGCATCAATTCTTCTGCATTTGGCTTTCCTTATAGCCCAACTCTCACATCCATGCATGACCACTGGAAAAACCATAGCCTTGACTAGACAGTCCTTTGTTGGCAAAGTAATGTCTCTGCTTTTTAATATGCTATCTAGGTTGGTCATAACTTTCCTTCCAAGGAGTAAGCATCTTTTAATTTCATGGCTGTAATCACCATCTGCAGTGATTTTGGAGCCCAGAAAAATAAAGTCAGCCACTGTTTCCCCATCTATTTGCCATGAAGTGATGGGAGCAGATGCCATGATCTTAGTTTTCTGAATGTTGAGCTTTAAGCCAACTTTTTCTCTCTCTCTCCATTTTCACTTTCATCAAGAGGCTCTTTAGTTCTTCTTTACTTTCTACCATAAGGGTGGTGTCATCTGCATATCTGAGGTTACTGATATTTCTCCCGGCAATCTTGATTCCAGCTCGTGCTTCCTCTAGCCCAGCGTTTCTCATGATGTACTCTTCATAGAAGTTAAATAAACAGGGTGACAACATACAGCCTTGACGTACTCCTTTCCTATTTGGAACCAGCCTGCTGTTTCATGTCCAGTTCTAACTGTTGCTTTCTCTCAAGAGGCAGGTCAGGTGGTCCGGTATTCCCACCTCTTTCAGAATTTTCCACAGTTTATTGTGATCCACACAGTCAAAGGCTTTAGCATAGTCAATAAAGCAGAAATAGATGTTTTTCTGGAACTCTCTTGCTTTTTCCATGATCCATCGGATGTTGGCAATTTGATCTTTGGCTCCTCTTCCTTTTCTAAAACTAGCTTGAATGTATGGAAGTTCACAGTTCACATATTGCTGAAGCCTGGCTTGGAGAATTTTGAGAATTACTTTACTAGCATGTGAGATGAGTGCAATTGTGTGGTAGTTTGAGCATTCTTTGGTATTGGAATGAAAACAGACCTTTTCCAGTCCTGTGGCCACTGCTGGAGTTTTCCAAATTTGCTGGCATATTGAGTGTAGCACTTTCACAGCATCATCTTTCAGGATTTGAAATAGCTCAACTGGAATTGACATATGCATCCATATTTTCATATGAAAAATTCTATGTTTATATATGAAATAGGCCAACCTAGACAGCATATTGAAAAGCAGAGACATTACTTTGCCAACAAAGGTCTGTCTAGTCAAGGCTATGGTTTTTTCATTGGTCATGTATGGATGCGAGAGTTGAACTGTGAAGAAAGCTGAGTGCCGAAGAAGTGATGCTTTTGAACTGTAGTGTTGGAGAAGACTCTTGAGAGTCCCTTGGACTGCAAGGAGATCCAACCAGTCCATTCTGAAGGAGATCAGCCCTGGGTGTTCTTTGAAAGGAATGATGCTAAAGCTGAAACTCCAGTACTTTGGCCACCTCATGTGAAGAGTTGACTCATTGGAAAAGACTCTGATGCTGGGAGGGATTGGGGGCAGGAGGAAAAGGGGATGACAGAGGATGAGATGGCTGGATGGCATCACTGACTCGATGGACGTGAGTTTGAGTGAACTCCTAGAGATGGTGATGGACAGGGAGGCCTGGCGTGCTGCGATTCGTGGGGTCGCAAAGTCGGACACGACTGAGCGACTGAACTGAACTGAGCTGAGGCACCCGTAGTGTCATATATGAAATATAAAAAATTATATTTTCACATGAAATGTGCACCCATAGCTTCATATATGAAATTCAAAATTTTTTCTTATATGAAATATACAATGTTTTCATATATGAAATATTAAAAGTTCCCTTTTCATTCACGAAATATACACTCATGCTTTCATATATTACATGTAGAAAGTTCTATTTTCATCTTGGAATAGGCACCCATGTTTATATATGAGATATAGAAAATTCTATTTTCATCTTTGAAATAAGCAACCATGTTTTCATATATGAAATATGCAAAATCCATTTTAATCCATGAAATATGCACCCATGTTTTCATATATTAAATATAGAAAACTATATTTTATTCATAAAATATGCACCTATCTCTTCATATATGAAACATTGAAAATTCTATTTTTCATCAATGAAATATGCACCTTTTTATACATTAAAATTCATGCATACTTTTGCATAAGAAATATAAAAAATTCTATGTTCATGAAATTTGTATTTATCTCTTCATTCACAAAATAGAAAATATGCACATATGCTTTTA
The DNA here is from genome assembly GCF_003369695.1 of Bos indicus x Bos taurus. NCBI lineage: Eukaryota > Metazoa > Chordata > Mammalia > Artiodactyla > Bovidae > Bos > Bos indicus x Bos taurus. Next base: position 23,413,741 of record NC_040096.1, on the reverse strand, counting down.
TATATGAAATATAGAAAATTGTATTTTCATTCATTAAATTTTCACCCATGTGTTCATATAGGATATACAGAAAATTCTATTCTCATATATGAAATAATCACCTGACTTGGGCTTCCATCCCATTCCTGGAGCCTCAGCAGGCTGTTTTCATGGCTGGACTGTGATGGGGTTGAATCGACCAGGCTGGTTACCCTCTTAAATCTGTACTTTCTGGTTTGATCTGGCAGGGACCACAGTCCCTAGGGTACACAGTCGATGGTGTCCTGACACTTTGGCCTCAATGACCTTGGAAAAGTCTACTAGCTTCCATGTCTGCTGGTGCTGGGGTCCCCAGCTCAAGCCTCCTTCCTGAGAGTGCAGCCTCCTAGGCACTTCATCAGGGTGCTGTGGTCCAGGATGGGATTAGTCTGAAGGAAAGGGGTGAAGCTTTAAGGGGAAGAAGTATTGAGACTAAGTGTGCTCAGGCACACTGCACTCTAATTCACAGCCTAGGAAGCCAGCTCATCCTTAGGCTCTGGTTGCCCGAGGAATCCGAGTTGGGTGTGGGAAAGTGCTGCCCCCTTGTGGACATTTTCTATAACTACAACTTAACCACCTGCGCTTACTGCTGCTACTGCTAAGTCACTTCAGTCGTGTCCGACACTGTGCGACCCCATAGACAGCAGCCCACCAGGCTCCCCCGTCCCTGGGATTCTCCAGGCAAGAACACTGGAGTGGGTTGCCATTTCCTTCTCCAAGGCATGGAAGTGAAAAGTGAAAGTGAAGTCGCTCAGTCGTGTCCGACTCTTCGCGACCCCATGGACTGCAGCCTACCAGGCTCCTCCATCCATGGGATTTTCCAGGCAAGAGTACTGGAGTGGGGTGCCATTGCCTTCTCCGACCTGCGCTTACGGGTACCTCCAATTCAACAGATCTCGGGGACTGTTAATGACAGCTGCCTTCAGAAAAGGTCCTGGGGAGAATATTGCAGAAAAAAATACGAGCACAACTGACTTTCAAAAAATCAACTAAAACTGATAAATTTTCCTCACAATCATGAAGGAGGAAAAAAAAAAAAGCCTGCCACAGGACCAGATGCTGAGCATTCCTAATTACTACAGGAGGAATGCCAACCAAAATGACAACAAGAAATCAAATCTCACCAGACTGGCCATCCTTACAAGTCTACAAACAATAAATGCAAACTAAGCCTACCATCCGACATTCCCACACCTGGGCCTGTATCCCAGGAAAACCGTCTTTCAAGAAGGCACGTGCACCCCAATGTTCACTTCAGCACTAGTTAGAGCAGCTGAACACAGACCCAGCAAAGTGTCCACCTTCAGATTGAAGCCTAAAAGCAATGTGGCACAAACAGAAAATGATCTAATACTCAGCCATGAAAGACTACCACTGAAACCATGAAATTATACCACTCGTAGTCACAGGGATAGATCTTGGAGGATCGTACACCAAGTGAAGTCAGCCAGACAGAGGAAGACTATAACATGTGATGTCCCTTCTAGGCAAAAGAGATACAAGGGAATGTAAACATAAAATTTAAACATAAACATAAAACATAATACATAAAACATAAACATAACATAAAGCAGAATTTAAACATAAAAAGAGACTCTGAGAATTCAAATACAAACAAAGAATTCAAAAAAATTAATAAAACCAAAGAAAAGCCAGGGATGAATTAGGAAGTCAGGACTAACACATACACAGAAATGTGTATGTGTAATAGATAATCTACAAGGATTATCCCCTTCCTTTCTTCGTTCCTTCCACAGAAACCTGTATCTCTACCATATCCACAGAAATCTGTATATGTGACAGTCCACAAGGACACGATATTCAGCACAGGGGACTTTGCTTTACCTTCTGCAATAACTTCCACAGCAGATGAATCTGAAAAAGAATACATATGCTTTACATACATGTCACAACTTAACCAGGTGGCTGGATACTGACAACAGGCGCAACACTGCACACCGACTACACTGCAGCATACCACAGGCATGAAATGAAAGAATAAAGAAGAAAAGCCTTGCCTAGCTTGTTTCTGCCGACATCCTGACCCTGGCTGCTACCCCATGGCTGCAGCCCGAGCAGACTTCGGTCCAAGGCTGGACTGGGGTGGGGTTGAAACCACCAGACAGGGTGCCCTTAATTGAGCCCCCTCTTAAACTTGTAACTTCTGGTTTGCTCTGACAGGGACCATAGTCCTTAGCGCACCTAAAGGATGTTGTGACGACCGTCTGGCCTCAAGGACCTTGGAAATGCCACCTAGCTTTCAGTTCTTCTGGTGCTGGGGTTCCCAGCTTAAACCTCCTTCTCGAGAGTGTAGCCTCCTAGCACCTCAGCAGGGTTCTGTGGCCCCGGTTGAGTTGAGTCTGGAGGAAAGGGGTGAAGCTTTAGGGGGAACACTAGTGAGACACAAGGCCTTGGGTGTTTGCTCAGGCACATTCCACTCCAGTTCACAGCCTAGGAAGCCAACTCTTCCTTAGGTTCTGGTTGCCCCCAAGAACCAGAGTTGGGAATGAAAACTGCTGCCACCACGTGGACATTTTCTGTAACTACAACTTGTCCACCTGTGCTTACCAGCCAGGCACCTCTGAACATGGGATTTCCCAGGCAAGAATACTGGAGTGGGTTGCCATTCCCTTGTCCAGGCGATCTTCCTGACCCAGGGATCGAACCCGGGTTTCCTGAATTGCAGGTGGATTCTTTACCATCTGAGTCACCAGGGAAGCCTGACCTGTGCTTACTGGCACCTCCAATTCATAAGATTGGGGGGGCTGTTAATGACAGTTGCCCTCAGGAAAAGTCCTAGGGAGAATATTGCAGAAATAAATTACAAACACAACCCACTATCAAAAAGTTAACTGCAACATGTGTATTTTCCTCACAACCACGAAGGAGAAAAGAAAAAGAAAAAACCATACCTTCACAGGACAAGATGTTCAGCATCCCAAATTATTACAGGAGGAATGCCAATCAAAACAACTACAAGAAATCAAATTATACCAGTCAGAATGACCATCCTCACTAGTCTACAAACAGTAATGGGGGGAGAGGGTCAAGCGGAGAGGGGACCCCCCCACACACACACACAGTTGGTAGGAAGGGACACTGGCAATAGCTACTAGAAAAGACAGCTTTGACATGCCAAAAAACTTTCAAGGGAAATATGCCTAGGAACTGACAGCCCACACCTAGGCCTGGTGTTCTGATAAAGCCATCATTCAAAATGACACATGCACCCTAACGTTCACTGCAGCATTACTTACAACAGCCGAGACACAGAACCATCAAAATGTGCACGGACAAATCACAGCTTAAAGAAGATGCGGTACATATAAGCACGTGGAACTTTGCTCTGCCTTCTGCAGGAAATTCTATGGAAAAAGAATCAAGAACAGACATATTGTATCTATATGTCAATACTGAACCAAGTGCTATACACTGACAGTAAGCACAAAACTACAAATCAACTATACTCCAACATGGGATTGGCATGAGGAAAAGAAAGAGAAAGAAAGCAATGCCTAGTTTATTCCCTGCAAACTCCCTCTCTTGGGATGCTATCCCATCCCTGGAGTCTGAGCACTGTGTCTCATGTCTGGACTGGATGGCATTGAGAAAGCCAGGTGGAGACAACCAAAATTATAAGAGAGATGAGTCACCCTGTGATTCTGGCCCCACTATGTACAACAGCCAAGACAGAGAATCAAGTTAACTGTAGAACAGATGAATGGATAGATACAGACAATGGGGTACATGTACACAATACAATATTTCTCAACAATCAAGAACTAGGAAATAATGTCAAGTTGGGCCACAGAAAAGAAAGGAGAGATGATCATTCCAAGTGAATTGAGGCAGACAGGGAGAGACAAGTATCATATGATATCACTCCTAGGTGGAATCTAAAGATGGATAAAAATGAACTGCTTGCCTGGAGACACTGCCTCATAGACTTAGAAATTTCCAGTCACGAAGGTATAAAGATATGGAGCATGGAGAAATGAGCAACTTCAGACTAATATATGCTGAATACTGTTTATAAAATAAATGACCAAGACCCACTGTATAACACAATGAAATTTACTCCACACTCTGTAATAACCTATATGGAAAAAAAAAAAAACCAAAATATACACACATTATGTATTAACAGAAGTAAAACAAGGTGTGGTAGAAAGAAAAGGAAGAAAAAAAAAACACCAACAAGACAGTAATTCACCTATATACTCCAGTTCAAATGGTGGAAAAAACGAAAAAGAAATGCTAACTCTGATCAGAGAAACCAATGTAAAGAACAGACTTTTGGACTCAGTGGGAGAAGGTGAGTGTGGGATGATTTGAGAGAGAGAACAGCATTGAAACATGTACATTACCATATGGAAAACAGATGACCAGCGCAACTTCAATGCATGAAACAGGGCACCCAAAGCCAGTGCTCTGGGACAATTCAGAGGGATGGTGGGGAGTTCAGGATGTGGGGACACATTTATACCTGAGGCCAATCCATTTTGATGTATGGCAAAAACCATCACAATATTGTAAAGTACTTATTCTCCAACTAAAATAAATTAATTTTAAAAAATAAAAATTTTTTAAAAAGCAAAAAAAAAAAAAAGTCTGTTGTCACATCCCTGGACCCTGATTGGCTTGGGTCCCAGGCTGGAGTGTCCTGGGGCTGAGAGGGCTGGGAGCATGCGGCAGGCTGTGTGCCTCCACAATGGACTTGGAGCGCCTGTTGTCCTCCAGAAGCAGGCAGGATAATTTAAGGGATTGGAATTAACATACACACAATAATATACATCAAATAGATGATCAACAAGTACCTACTGAATAGCACAGGGAAGTTACCTGAACACAGTCTAATCACCTATATGAAAAAAGAACCCAAACGAGAATAGATAAATATTATGTATTAATGAACCAAGTTCCTGAACACCCGAAACAAACACAAATCACTCATACAGCTCAATATGTGTGTGTGTGTGTGTGAGTCGCTCAGTCGTGTCCAGCTCCTTGCAACCCCATGGACTGTAGCCTACCAGGCTCCTCTGACCATGGGATTCTCCAGGCAAGAATACTGGAGTGGGTTGCCATTTCCTTCTCCAGGGGATTTTCCTGACCCAGGGTTCGAACCCGGGTCGCCTGCATTGCAGGCAGATTCTCTACCATCTGAGCCACAGGGAAGCCCAATATAAACAGCAACAACAACAAAATCTCAATAAAAAATAGCCTAAAGATCTAAATGCACATTTCTCCAGAGAGGTCATAGAGATGGCCATAAAGAACATAAAAAGATGCTCAGCATCACTAGTTCTTAAAGAAAAACAAATCAAATGTATGATGAGGTGTCACCTCACACTGATCAGAATGGCCATATCAAAAAACTTACAGCAATAAATTCTGCAGAGGGTGTGAAGAGAAGGCAGCCCTCCTACACTGTTGGTAGGAATATAAAATGGTACACTCACTAGGGAATACATTATAGAGGGTCTTTAAAAACTAAACATAGAAATACCAAGTGATGCAGCGATTTCATACCAAGGCTTCAGATCAGACCAGATCATTTGCTCAGACGTGTCCGACTCTTTGCGACCCCATGAATCGCAGGACGCCAGGCCTCCCTGTCCATCACCAACTCCCAGAGTTCACTGAGACCCACGTCCATCGAGTCAGTGATGCCATCCAGCCATCTCATCCTCTGTCTTCCCCTTCTCCTCCTGCCCCCAATCCCTCCCAGCATCACAGTCTTTTCCAATGAGTCAACTCTTCACATGAGGTGGCCAAAGTACTGGAGTTTCAGCTTTAGCATCATTCCTTCCAAAGAAATCCCACGGCTGATCTCCTTCAGAATGGACTGGTTGGATCTCCTTGCAGTCCAAGGGACTCTCAAGAGTCTTCTCCAACACCACAGTTCAAAAGCATCAATTCTTCAGTGCTCAGCCTTCTTCACAGTCCAACTCTCATATCCATAGATGACCACAGGAAAAACCATAGCCTTGACTAGACGGACCTTTGTTGGCAAAGTAATGTTTCTGCTTTTGAATATGCTATCTAGGTTGGTCACAACTTTCCTTCCAAGTAGTAAGCGTCTTTTAATTTCATGACTGCTTAGATCCAGAGAAAAACCAAAATTTAAAAACACACCTATACCCCACTACTGATCATGGCAGCACTAGGTACAATAGTCAAGACAAGGAAGCAACTCCAGTACACTAGGACAGATGGATGGATACAGGAAATGGGGTACATATACCCAGCACAGTATTACTCAGACATACATAAGGATGAAACAGTGCCATTTCCAGCAGGGAAGAAACCGGAGGCAATCATACTAACTGAAGTGAGACAGGGAGAGAGATATCATAGAATACCCCTTCTGGTGGAATCTAAAAATGGATACAAATGAACTTCATTACAAAAGAGAAGCATCACAGACTTGGGAAAGAAAGTTATGGGTGCCAAAATGGAAAGGGGGAGCAGGGAGTAATTAGCCGGTTCAGATCAATACACACATTAAAACAGGTGCTGCTGTTGTTTAGTCGCTCAGTTGTGTCTGACTCTTTGTGACCATAGGGACCGTAGTCTACCAGGCTCCTTTGTCCGTGGGAGTCTCCAGGCAAGAATATAGGAGTGGGTTGCCATTTCCTCCTCCAGGGCATCTTCCCAACCCAGGGACTGAACCCTTGTCTCCTGCAAGTCTCCTGCATTGCAGATGGATTCTTTACCACTGAGCCAGCAGGGAAACCATAAAACAGGTGCTGAAGAGCTCTTAATAGTCACAAGTATGACAGGGCTGTAAATGACACCTGCCCTCAAAAATGTCCTGGGATAAGTTAGGAGAAAAGAATTCCAAACAGGGCCAAGTTTCAAGAGGTAAATTGCCGGGGACCAGCCCCGGCTGATCCAGGGTATTCGAAGGAGAGACGGCGTAGGCGAAGATCAGGAAACAACTGCTTAATTAAACGTTAATTAAGGATATAAAGAGTAATGGAATAAGGATAGCTCAGTAAGGAAATTCAGTGGAGAAAAGAGGCTGAAATAAGGATAGCTCAGTGAGGAAATTCAGTGGAGAAAAGAGGCTGAATAATTCAGCCAGAAGGTAAGAGAAAGAACGACATGGTGAGACCAAGTTTCGGTGAACAAGGCCTGCACTTTATTTTCCAAAGTAGTTTTTATACCTTAAGTTATGCATAGAGGATAATGGGGGAAGGGGTAGAGTCAGGCAGCAAGCCAGGCTTTCTTCCTGCAAACTTATCATATGCAAAAGCTTAGGTGATTTGCATCATCTTCTGGCCCGGAGGCCTGTTAACATTTTAAGACCTTTTCTTCAGAAAACTTATTTTTCTCTAAAGGTGATTGGTCAGGAGCCACCCTCCAAAAGCATTAGATACAGTTGCATTCCTACAGAGCAAAGGTGTGGTGGGCTACAACAAGAAAAAGAATTAACTCAAGGGTCCCAGGTTACAAACATTAAAGCTACTACTTACACCAATTATATTAATCAATACACTGCCAGGGACACAGCAGGTAAGGGATATGGAAACTTAGCAGCAAACATTGGCCCAACAAGTGAAAATCCCTTCACCAATACAATTTCTAATCAATCTTTTAACTATTCAAAAGAATCTGTGTTTACACAGTTTAGAACATCTCCTGCCTCTCACAGTTGGGAGGCTCTGAACAATCACATGTGGCCGGAAAAACCTATTCAGGCAGGCTAGAGGATTTCCAAAGGCGTTTGTAGGTTAAACACTGTCACACCCAGGAATTATTAACTGGAGCTGTAAGCTAACTTTTTTCAGAGAGGTAGTGCGGGACAGCCCCCCGTAAAGTCAGAGGTGTAGGTGAAAGCACAAAGCAGAAAGTAGGCAGACTCTGGTTTTGGGGGTAGATTGCTTGAGAATTTCCAGGGAGACTCCTGAGACTTGATCCCGCCTTTGCGTATGTCAAGCCTCCTTCCTCATGACCTTTGCCACGGGCGGAGCTCGCTCCCCACAGTAAATTGTACTCATAAGGTATAAAATAATAAAAGCACATGAAAAGATACTCCACACCAGTAATTATTAAATCAATGCCAATCAAACTACAATGAGGTATTACTTTACACTGATCACAATGGCCATTGTCAAAAAGATCTACAAAGAATAATACCGCAGAGGATGTACAGATAAGGGAATCCTCCCACAATCGTGGTGGGAATGTAACTGGTGAAGCCATTAGGGAAAACAGCATGGAGGTTCTCTGAAAAACTAAACATAGATGTATTATATGATCCTGCAATCCCTTCCCAGGCTTAGATCTGGAGAAATTCATCATTTGAAATGACACGTGCACCCCAATTTTCAGGATAGCACTATTTACAACAGCCAAGACTTAGAATCCACCAAAATATCCCGTGACAGAAAAACGAAGACTACATGGTCGTAAAACAGAAAAAATAATATTGGAAGCAGCATAGATGTACTAAGAAATTATTATTCTAAGTAAGGTAACTCGGGGAGAAAGAGACAACTATCCTAAGATGGCATGGATAGGTGGGATCTATAAATTCATACCAGTGAACGAATGTACAAAACAGAAACAGACTCACAGACTGAGAACACCAAATCATGATCATCAAAACAAAGTTAGAAGGCAGGGATAAATTAAGAGTTTGGAATGAAAATAAACACACTAATATATATCAAGTTGATAATGAAAAAGGACCTATGCAATAAATAGAACAGGCAACTCTACTGAAAAAAAGTTAATATCCCATATGAGGCAAAAAACAGTAAAAGGATAGATGTATGTCTATGTATAACTGAAGAAAGTTCATATATACCTAAAACAAAACATTGGAAATCAACTCTACTCAAATTTAAAATAACAATAAAATTACAAATTAAATTATCTGAGCTCAGTCTAGGGGAAACCAGACAGTCATGGCCCCTGTGAATAGACATGTGATATGCTATGAGAGTAACATGACACCAGCAAAGATTTTCACTCAGCAGATCATGGAGCAGAAACCCACTCAAAGATGCCTGACCTCATGTGAATGCAACAAGATGAAGAGAAGGAAAAGGACCACAGGTTAATCAGGGCAACACCCTCAATTCAGATGCTGGGAACTTCTGAGGAGACAAGACAAACTGCAGGTAAAGAGCAGACATGTGTTCTCCGGGTACAGGATCCTCACCCATGTGGACGGGGTGAGACCCACACAATCTCCAGATCCTGTACCTGGGGAATCACTTCCACAGTCTCCAAGGTGACACCACCTCCCCAGACCCTCCACTTGGGGTCCCCTGACCATGGTTAGGACACCAGGTCTCTGCTGCTTGGGCCCCTAAAGTGAAAACAAGTGGGTTCCTGTAACCCCCTGGGACAGCATAAAGAGGTAGGGTCGGTCTCCTCTCCCCCACACTGTCCCAGAGAAGTCCTCCTCTTATCCCTTTGGTTCTGTGTGATATTAATGGTTTTTACAGGTGTCATGATAATGTTGAACACACTACCTTGATTCTGGCAGGCTTGGTTCTTTCTTGTTTTCACTGAGGTGTTGAGAAAACATGCCAGATGCAGGGCTGGGAGACGAGGGGCAGGTCTGCTCTCTGCTGAGTAGGGACAGTTGACCAGAAGGAGATCACAGCAGCGACCTCACCTGCTGCCCATTGGCTTTTTGCCTGATCCACGTGCCCTGCAATCAACTCACCAGGTGGACCTGCCTCCCTTCTCGCCATGCTCATCCTAGAGATTCGGAATGATTACGAGGTAGACACCTGAGCCAGGGGTAAAGAAGCAAACAGGAACATGCTGTATAAAGTGAATACCACAAAGTATTAATTCCCAAACACAAGTGAAGCTCTCGTGTATTCTTCCCTTTTTCTTAGCTTTGTGTGTGTGTGGTCTCCCCATACACATGATCCTGACCCATGCAGATGGGGTCAGACACAGTCCCCAGACCACCCAACCTGAAGTCTATGTCCCCTTGGTCAGAACACCATGGTTGTGGTCGGAGGGCCCCCAGTGTGTAAACAAGCCAGGTCCCTGGGACCTCCAGGGACCCTTGAAAGAAGTCTAGGGTCAGTCTCCTCTCCCCTCAATTGTCCCTGAGAAGTCAGGCCCCTCCTGTTTTCACTTTGGTTCTGTGTGATTTTTGCTGGTTTGAAAGCTCATGCTACAGGTGAACACACTATCTTGGTTCTGGCAGGCTCTGTCTGTCTTGTCCCGCTGAGGTGTTGAGAAAACACGGGAGAGAAAACACGAGGGGCAGCTCTGTTCTCTTCGGAGGAGACAGTGGACTGGAAGGAGAGCACAGCAGCAGCCTCACCTGCTGCCCATTGACTTTATGCCCGATCCCTGTGCCCTGGAACCAATTCACCAGGTGAACCTGCCTCCCTACTAAACCTGAATGTGCTGGAAAATTGGAATGATTACAAGGTGGCCCACCTGAGGGGTCTCCAGGAGCCCCAGGGAAGGTGAATCTGGCCGGGGGACAGACTGGGAGCCCGATCGCAGCAGTGACCCCTGGGAGGGCCAGAGAAGCCCACTCAGAGGAGAGCATGGTTCCCAGAGAAGCCCACCCCAGCCCCAGACCCCAGACATCTGAGCACTGACACTCAGAAGCAGGCACGGAGTTTCCCAGACAAAGGTCAGGCCAGGCCTCCACCCGGGTCCCAGTGTCCCAGCGCAGACAGAACAGTAGGGCCTAAATGTCCTCACTGCAGAAAGTGCACGGTCTCATTAAACATCATCAGTGTAGACTGGACTTGAAAAGTGAAAATGAAAGTGTTATCATGTCTGACACTTGTGACCCCATGGACTGTAGCCTGCCAGGCTCCTCTATGCATGGAATTCCCCAGGCAAGAATATTGGTAGTGGGTAGCCATTCACTTCTCCAGGTGATCCTCCCAACCCAGGGATCGAACCCAAGTCTCCTGCATTGCAGGCAGATTCTTTTCCATCTCAGCTACAAGGGAACCCCCAGACAAGATTTAGGGAGGCCTGAATCTACCATGTAGACAGAACTTGGGTTTAGACTAGCGTAAAGCTGCTCTCTAGGAGGCACGGGCCACACACATGCAGAGTCTGTCATCGTTGGACATGGGGCTCACCCTCGTGTGGGGACTAGGATGTACATCTCTCAAATCATCACTGGGCTCCATACTTCACCCACATCAGGAATTGAAAGAACCTTTGCCATTAAACATTTCAACAGGCAAAACAAAACCGGTACCAATTTCTGTGGCCCCTTAATGGTCCAGATCCTGGGGAGAGCCAAGATATTCTTAGAGTGCAGCTCAGTGTCTTGTACAGACAGACAGGAAGTGGCCTGATTCCAGCATCCGAGGCCTCCAGCAGGAGGTGGACACTGGAAGCCTTCTGGAAAAGCTTATTATTTATCAGAGTAAAAATATACTCTTGAAAAAACAAGCATACTAGTTATTATTTGCAAACCTAGTATATTCTTAAAAGCTTGGCACCCTGATCTTTGTGGTTCACATTGGTTCATTTGTGTTCAGATTTTCTGAGTAGAAGCAAGCCATCATTTCAAATTAGTTTCTTCAAATTCTCTTATTTGTTATTATATGAATGAAAGATCACACTTGACAAAAAATTAGAAGAAAATTCCTGCAAACAATAAGTGACTCAAAGAGCCCACAGGCTGCATGTATTTTGTCTTCTAATAGATACTTTTCTCTTCCTAAAGAAACCTGAAAAAACTGGCCCCCTAATTTTTTTTTGCTTCTCTGTTCAAACTGAGCTAAAATGAAATTTATAATCACATAAACAAGCAAAAGTTTATGAGTTTTGAGATGTCATACCAGGGTAACAGGAGCTGAAGAAAATGGAACATTCCTATGCTGCTGGTCGGCAAACCACATCCTTAAAATAAAGCTTAGTTTCTAATTGTATTTAATTACCACAGTATGTGGTTACATGAAGTATGAACCAAGAGTCTAAATGTAGCAGGCAATGTGTGAAGACAAATTTGATATCCCATATGTGGGAGTAAAAGCTACTTATTTTTCCAGCAGTCGTATACAGATGTGACTGTTGGACCAAAAAGGTTGAGCCTGAAGAACTGAAGCTTTCAAACTGTGGTACTGGAGAAGACTCTTGAGAGTCCTTTGGATGCAAGGAGATCAAACCAGTCAATATTAAAGGAAACCAACCCTGTATATTCATTTGAAGGGCTGATGTTGAAAATAAAGCTCCAATATTTTAGCCACCTGATGCGAAGAGCCAACTCAATGGAAAAGACCCTGATGCTGGAAAGACTGAGGGCAAGAGGAGATGGGGATGACAGAGGGTTAGATGGTTGGATGGCATCACCAACTCAATGGACATGAGTTTGAGCAAACTCTGGGAGATGATGAAGGACAGGGAAGCCTGACACGCTGCAGTCCACAAGTTCCTAAAGAGTCAGATACAACTGAGCAACTGAAGAAATGTTTGTCATAGCTTGTCTTCCAAGGAGCAAGTATCTTTTAATTTTATGGCTGCAGTCATCATCTGCAGTGATTTTGGACCCCAAGAAAATAAAGTCCATCACTGTTTTCATTTTTTCCCCATTTATTTGTCATGAAGTAATGGGATCAGATGCCATGATTTTAGTTTTTTGAATGTTGAGTTTTATGCCAGTTTTTTCACTCTCCTCTTTTACCCTCATCAGGAGGCTCTTTAGTTTCTGCCATCAGAGTGGTATCATCTGCGTATCTGAGGTTATTGATATTTCTCCTGGCAATCTTGATTCCATCTTGGGCTTCATCCAGCCTGGCATTTCTCTGCATATAAGTTAAATAAACAGGGTGACAATATACAGCCTTGATGCACTCCTTTCCCAGTTTGAAACCACCCCACTGTTTCATGTCCAACTCTAACCGTTGCTTTTGACCTGCATACAGGTTTCTCAGGAGGCAGATAAGGTGGTCTGGTATTCCCATCTCTTTAAGAATTTTTCAGTTTGTTTTGATCCACACAGTCAAAGGCTTTAGTGCGTCAATGAAGCAGAAGGAGATGTCCTTTTGGAATTCCCTTGCTTCCTCTATGATCCAACAAATGTTGGCAATCTCTAGTTCTTCTGCTTTTCAAAACCCAGCTTGTACATCTGGAAGTTCTCACTTCACGTACTGTTGAAGCCTAGCTTGACGGATTTTGAGCATTACCTTGCTAGCATGTGAAATGAGTGCAATTGCACAATAGTTTGAACATTCTTTGGCACTGCTCTTCTTTGGGATTGGAATGAAAACTGACCTTTTCCACTCCAGTGGCCATTGCTGAGTTTCCAATTTGCAGGTATATTGAGTGCAGCACTTTAACAGCATCATCTTTTAGGATTTGAAATAGCTCAGCTGGAATTCCAACACCTCCACTAGCTTTGTTCGTAGTAATGCTTCCTAAGGCCCACTTGACTTCATATTCCAGGATGTCTGCCCCTAGATGAATGACCACATGTTTGTGGTTATAGAAGTCATTAAGACCTTTTTTGTACAGTTCTGTGTATTCTTGCCACCTCTTAATATCTTCTGCTTCTGTTAGGTCCTTGACATTTCTCTCCTTTATTGTGCCCATCTTTGCATGAAATGTGCCCTTGGTATCTCCAACTTTCTTAAAGAAATCTCTAGTTTTTCCCATTCTATTGTTTTCCTCTATTTCTTTGCATTGTTCACTAATGAAGACTCTTTTATCTCTCCTTGCTATTCTCTGGAACTCTGCATTCAGTTAATTGTATCTTTCCCTTTCTCCTTTGCCTTTTGCTTCTCTTCTTTTCTCAGCTATTTGTAAGGCCTTCTCAGACAACCATGTTGATCTGTTGCATTTCTTTTTCTTGGGGGTGGTTTTGATCACTGCCTCCTGTACAGTGTTAAGAACTTCCATGCATAGTTCTTCAGGCACTCTGTCTGTCAGGTTTAATCCCTTGAATCTATTTGTCACTTCTACTGTATAATCATAAGGGTTTTGATTTAGGTCATATCTGAATGACATAGTGGTTTTCCTTACTTTCTTCAATTTAACTCTGAATTTTGCAATAAGGAGCTCATGGTCTTGTTTTTGCTGGCTGTATAGAGCATCTCCATCTTTGGCTCCAAAGAATATAATCAATTTGATTTTGGTATTGACCATCTGGTGATGTCCATGTGTAGAATTGTCTCTTGTGTTATTGGAAGAGGATGTTTGCTATAACCAGTGTGTTCTCTTAAAAAACTCTGTTAGCCTTTTCCCTGCCTCATTTTGTACTCCAAGGCCAAACTTGCCTGTTACTCCAGGTATTTCTTGACTTCGTACTTTTTCATTCCAATCCCCTGTGATGAAAAAGACATCGTTTTTGTGGTGTTAGCTCTAGAAAGTCTCGTAGGTCTTTGCACAACTGTTCAACTTCAGCTTCCTTGGCATCAGTGGTTGGGGCATAGACTTGGATTACTGTGATGTTGAATGGTTTGCCTTGAAGATGAAGCGAGATCATCCTGTCATTTTTCACAGAATATCAAATGTAGTTTTTGACCCTTTAAAAAGAATCACATGAAAAGATGTCAACATTGTTAAATATTAGAAACACAAATCGAAACCACAGCAACTTATCACCTCACACCATTCAGAGTGGCCATTCTCAGAACCTCTACAATAGCCACTGGTGAAGGTGTGGAGTAAAGGGAATGTTCCTCCCCTAATGCTGGGAATATAAATTGGTAACAGACACTGTAAAGGCTGTGCGAAGATTATTGAGGCAAAGAAAACGAGGTTAGAATACTCCCTAACACCATACACAAAACAAACTCCAAATAAAACATCTACATGTCAGGATGGAGTCTATGAAAGTGTTGACGAGGATAGCCAGCACACACAATAACATAAATCACAGCAAGGTCTTTTCAGATACACCTCTTAGATGAACGAAAAATAAACCAAAAATAAGAAAACAGTACCCAGTTAGCCATAAAAGCATTTGCACAACAAAGGAAACCCCAAATGAAAGACAACTGCAACCTGGAATGGGAAGAAATATTTGCAAATGAAGATACCCACAGGAATTCATCTCCAAAACAAAGAGCCCCATACAGCTCAATATCAAAACACAACAACCCAAGACACAAACGGGCAAAACACAGAGATGCACATTTCCTGGAGAAAGACATACAGATTGTGATTAGGCACGTGATAACATGCTCAGATAACTCATTCTGACACAAAGGCAAATCAAAAGTTCAGTGAGATATCACCTCACACCTCAAAACACCTACAAAAAGATAAGTCTCCTGCACTGGCAGGCAGGGTCTTCTTTACCACTAGTACCACCTGGGAAGCCCTACTCCAATAAAAAAAAAAAAAAAAACAATAAAAGTACAGGAAAAGGTTAAGAAAAAAGAAAGTGGGGCAAAAAGAAATGCTGCCGCCTTGTGGCCATATTGGTAACTACAACTATAAAAGCTGTGTTGACTGGCACTTGATATTCACAAGGTCCTGGTGTAGGGGGGAGGGGGTATAAGTAAACAACAACTGCCCTCCAGGAGTCTCCTAGGTCACGGAAAAGAATTCATAACTGGGTAGACAGACAACCCTCAGAACAGGAAAATATATTTGTAATTGAAGATATCCACAGGAAATTCGTGTCCGAAACAGCTCTTGCAACTTAATATCAAAAAATTGAACAACCCAAGAAATCACTGGGCCAAAGATCAAAATGGATATTTCTTCTAGGAAGGCATATGGAAAAAGAAATGCAAGAAGGCAAAATGGTTGTGTGAGGAGGCCTTGCAAATAGCTGAGATAAGAAAAAAAGAGAAAGGCAAAGGAGGAAGAGAAAGATACACTTAACTGAATGCAGAGTTCCAGAGAATAGCAAGGAGACATAAGAAAGCCTTGTTATGTGAACAATGCAAAGAATAAGAGGAAACAATAGAATGGGAAAGACTAAAGATCTCTTTAAGAAAACGAGATACCAAGGGAACGTTTCATCAAAGATGGGCATAATACAGGACAAAAATGTCAAGGACCTAACAGAAGCAGAAGAGATTAAGAAGAGGTGGCAAGAATACACAGAAGAACTATACAAAAAAGTTCTTAATGACCCAGATAACCACGATGGTGTGGGCACTCACATAGAGCTAGATATCCTGGAGTGTGAAGTCAAGTGGACCTTTGGAAGCATTACTATGAACAAAGGTAGTGGAGGTGATAGAATTCCAACTGAGCTATTTCAAATCCTAAAAGATGATGCTGTTAAAGTGCTGCACTCAATTTGTCAGCAAATTTGAAAAATTCAGCAGTGGCCACAGGAGTGGAAAAGGTCAGCTTTCATTCCAATCCCAAAGAAAGGCAATGCCAAAGAATGTTCAAATTACCATGCAATTGCACTCATTTCACATGCTAGCAAGATTATGCTCAAAATCCTTCAAGCTAGTCTTCAGCAGTGCATGAACCAAGAATTTCCAGATATACAATCTGAATTTAGAAAAGGCAGAGGAACCAGAGATCAAATTGCCAACATCTGTTGGATCATTGAAAAAGCAAGGGAATTAAAAAAATAAATCTACTTCTGCTTCATTGATTATGCTAAAGCCTTTTACTATGTAGATCACAACAAAATGTGGAATATTCTTGAAGAGATGGGGATACCAGAACATGTTACCTGCCTCCTGAGAAACCTCTATGCACAAGAAGCAAAGGTTAGAATGGACATGGAACAGACTGGTTCCAAATTGGAAAAGGAGTATGTCAAGGTTGTATATTGTCACCCTACTTATTTAACTTATATGCAGAGTACATCCTGTGAAATGCCGGGCTGGATGACTCACAAGCTGGAATCAAGATTGGCAGGAGAAATATCAACAACCTCAGAAATGCAGATGATACTACTTTAATGGCAGAAAGTAAAGAGGAACTAAAGAGCCTCTTGATGAAGGTGAAAGAGGAAAGTGAAAAAGTTGTCTTAAAACTCAACATTCAAAAAAAGAAGATCCTGGCATCTGGTCCCATCACTTCATGGCAAATAGATAGGGAAAAGGTGGAAACAGTGTCAGATTTCATTTCCTCAGGCTCCAAAATCAATGTGGACTATTCCTGCAGCCACGAAAATAAGACAATTGCTCCTTGGAAGAAAAGCTATGACAAACCCAGATAGTGTATTAAAAAGCAGAGACATGACTTTGCTGACAAAGGTCCATATAGTCAAAGCTATGGTTTTTCTAGTAGTCATGTAAAGATGTGAGAGTTGGACCATAAGGAAGGCTGAATGCTGAAAATTGATGCTTTCAAATTGTGATGTTGGAGAAGATTCTTGAGAGTCCCTTGAACTGTAAGGAGATCAAACCAGTCAATCCTAAAGCAAATCAGCACTGAATATTCACTGGAAGGACTCATGCTGAAACTCCAATACTTTGGCCACCTGATGAGAAGAACTGACTCACTGGAAAAGACCCTGATGCTGGAAAAGATGGAGGGCAAGAGGAGAAGGGGGTGACAGAGGATGAGATGGTTGGATGGCATCACTGACTCAATGGACATGAGTTTGAGCAAACTCAGGGAGACAGTGAAAGACCAGAAAGCCTGGTGTGCTGCAGCCCATGGGGTCACAAAGAGTTGGACGTGACTGAGTGACTGAACAACAACAACTACAAAAGTTAAATCCACTAGATGCTGTGGAGAAAACGGAACCTTCCTCCTCCATTGCTGGAAATGAGAATAGGTGAAAGCCAATGTGGAGGACAGTGTGGTGGTTCCTTAAGTAATGAAAATGAGAATGAAGTTAGAACATTCCTCAAGCCATACACAAAAATAAACTTCTAATAAGACAAAGATCTGAATGAAAGGATGGATACTATGAAATTACTGAGGAAACTATAGGTGGGACATGCTGTGACATCAATTCCATCAAGTGCTTTTGGGATCTACCTCTCAGAATAATGAAAAATAAATGAAAAGTTAGAAAACAGGGCCAAATTAATCTTGAAAGCATTTGCACAGCAAAGGAAACCTTAAACAAAAGAGAAAGACAACCCTCACAATGGGAAAATATATTTTCAAATGAAGATACTCACAAGGAATTTGTATCCAAAACGTAGAAACAGCCCTTGTAGCTTAATATCAAAAAGACCAACAGCCCAACAAATCAATGGGCCAAAGATCAAAATGGATATTTCTTCCAGGAAGGCATACAGATTGCTATTAGGCACATGAAAAGATGTTCAGCATTGCTAATTATTAGAGACAGGCCAATCAGAAGTCCAATGAGTATCACCTTACACTGATGAGATTGGCCATCTCTAAACATCTCCAAAAAAGAGTTTAGAGAGGGTGTGAGGGGAAGGGACCCTTCCTACACTCTTGTTGGGAGAGTGAAATGGTACATGAACTAGGGAGAACACCATGGAGGTTCTTAAAAAATATAAACATAAAATTATATGAGGACACAGCAACCCCACACCTGGGCATCCATCCCAGAAAGTCAAAATTTTGAAAGACAGTGGTTCCCCTATGATCATGGTGGCACTAGATACCATAGCAAAGACACGAAGCAACCTAAGTGTAGAAGGACAGATGAATGGATAAGGAAGATGGGAGTACACAGACGTGAAGCAACATCACTCAGCCATAAAGAAGCAGAACATAATGCTATATCCAGCCTTAGAGAAGAAAGTAGAGATGATCATACCAAGGAAGTGAGGGACACAGGGAGATATATTAGCATATGATATTACTTCTAGCTGAAATCTAAAAATGGATACAAATGAACTTCTTTACTAAAGAGAAACAGTCTCACAGATTGAGAAAATAAACTATGGTCCCCAGAAAAGAAAGGTGTGGTGCCGAGGTCCAGCCCTGGCTGATCCAGGGTATTCGAAGGAGAGACGGCGTCGGCAGCTTATTTAAATATTAATTAGAGATATAAAGAGTAATAGAATGAGGATAGCTCAATAGGAAAATTCAGTGGAGAAAAGAGGTTGAGTAGCTTGGTTTACACGGAAAATCAATATAACCTGTGACACCAGGTTAGCTCTGACCATGGAGGCCGCAGGCGCCCTCTCGAATAGCGGAAGGTCCCCCACCTTAGACACCTTCTCGAGTGGGTCTTAGAAGCCCAGGCAAATAAATGGTCGCAGAGGACCTCTGTGCTCCAGATGGAGACTCAGCTGGAAATTGAGAAGAAAAAATGACATGGGGAGACCAAGCTTTGGTGAGCAAGGCCCGTAGCTTTATTTTCAACAGGGGCTTTTATACCCTAAGTTACACATAGAGGATAATAGGGGATGCAAAGTCAGCAGTCTTTGATCCTTATCAAAAACCAGGGTTTCTTTCCTGCAAATTTATCGTATACAAATGGTTTAGGTGATTTACATAATCTTCTGGCCAGAAGGCCTATTAACATTTTATGACTCTTGACAAAGGTTTGTCAACCGTAAGACTTCTTTTCTCTAAGAGTAATTATTTAAAGGTTTGGCGCCATTTTCCAAAGGTGTTAGATAAAATTGCATTCCTATAGGGCAGAGGCGTAATGGGTTTACAACAAAGGAAAGAATGTATTACCTTAAGGGTCTAAAGTTGCTAACACTAAGGCCACTACTTATTTTTTCTACATACCAACTATATTAATTAATACACATTCAAGGATACAATACAGGGGATGTGGAAACTTGGCAGCAAGCATTGGCTCCTCAATGAAATCTTTTACTAGTTTTATTCTGACAGTTTCTAACTCTCTGAGAGGCTCTAGGCTATTTGAATATCTTAAGCTTCCCATGCCTCTCGAGACTGGGAGACTGTAAACAATCGTATGCATAGCTGTAGGAGACCGGGTAAACTTGTCAGGCGAGTTAGAGAGCTATCTGAGGGGTTTGGATTTAAACACTCCTAATGCCCAAGAACTTCATTAATTGGAGTTGTAAGTTAACTCTTTGTCAGAGAGAGTGAGATGGTGGTGGGGGACAGCCCCCAGTAAATTCAGAGGTGAGAGCACAAAGCAATAAAGTAGGCAGACTCTGGTTTTTTGGGGTAGATGCTGGAGAATATCCAGGGGGACTCCTGAGGCTCGATCCCGCCTTTGCGTATGCCGAGCCTCCTTCCTCATGACCTTTGTCATGAGTGGAGTGCCTCTCGCCGGCTCCCAGCATCTGTGGGTCAGGGAGAAAACAGTTGTTTCAGTCTAACATATGGAGGGTAATATTATAAAACGAAGCCACCAGGAACCATCGTGTAACACAGGAATCCTATTCAACACTCTGTAATATCCTGCACTGGAGAAGAACATGGAAAAGAACATATGTACATCTATGTATAAGTGAATGTAGTTGCTGTAGATCCAAAATGGAAGGAAAAAAAATAACCCACAACCTTGTCATTCAACTATATACTCCAATTCAAATTAGGGAATAAAAACACAAAAAAGGAAAAGAAATAAAGAATGGTGACTCTCGCCCTCATGCCACAGTGACCTGGCCTGGTGTCACATCCCTAGAGCCTGAGCAGGCTTCAGTCTCAAGACTGAAGGCTCTCGGGGCAGGTGGAGCTGGGAGCAGGAAATGTGCTCCCTACAATGGACCTAGAGGGCCTCTTGCTATCTGCATGAGCACCCAATCTCCAGATCCAGGTGGGCCCACATGCAGGGAAATCACGCCTACTTCACCCCCAAAATGGTGGAGCCTCTGGGCTGGAAAAGCTTTGCACGGTCCCCTGGGCACCGTGTGTCCCCTATTTCCCAACTCCAGCCTCTGTCCTTAGGGCTGCCCCACTGACAGATGATAGCACCCTCTGCAGAATGGTGTTCCAAAAATTGGTGTGTCCTGGGGATAAAGAGTAAGGGGGAAGAGAAAAGAGATACAAGCCTTGGGTGTTTATTCTGGCACATTCCCCTTAGTTGATGATCCAGGAGCAGAGTTTTCCATGAGACTCATTGCCTGAGGACCAGAGTTGTACAGGAAGTAAAGCTGTTTCCTTAGGACCGCTTTCCAGAACAACTTTAAAACAGGTGCTGTCGGGCTCTGAATATTCACAAGCCAGGTTGGTTGGGGAGGGTGCTGTAAATGACACCTGCCCTCCAGTCATGTCTTGGGGTAAAACATTGGAAAGGAATTCAAACAGGGCCACCTTTCAAGAAGATAACTTTAAAAGGCAAACGATAATCACACTGTATAAGTTAAAAAGCACCAGGAAAGACACTCCTGCTCACTACTGCTGCTACTGCTAAGTCACTTCAGTCGTGTCCGACTCTGTGCGACCCCATAGACGGCAGCCCACCAGGCTTCCCCGTCCCCGGGATTCTCCAGGCAAGAACACTGGAGTGGGTTGCCATTTCCTTCTCCAATGCATGAAAGTGAAAAGTGAAAGTGAAGTTGCTCAGTCGTGTCCGACTCTTCTCGACCCCATGGACTGCAGCCTACCAGGCTCCTCCGTCCATGGGATTTTCTAGGCAAAAGTACTGGAGTGGGGTGCTATTGCCTTCTCTGTCACTAACTACTAAGCCCAGGCAAAACAAAACTACCATGACAAACCCTCTCACACAGGTCAGAATGGCCACCATCTAAAACACCACCTACAGGGAATCCGTGCCACAGAGCATGGAGGCAAAAGGGAATACTCCTGCACTCTTGATGTGAATGTAAACGGGTGCAGGCACCATAAAAAAGCAGCAAGTTTCCACAAAGGTTTTGCCTCCCTTTGTCCTTGCCAAGATTATTTCCTGGAGGTGTTTACAAGAGACAAAGACTGGCTGCTGCTGCTGCTGCTAAGTTGCTTCAGTCGTGTCCGACTCTGTGCAACCCCATAGACAGCAGCCCACCAGGCTCCCCCATCCCTGGGATTCTCTAGGCAAGAATACTGGAGTGGGTTGCCATTTCCTTCTCCAATGCATGAAAGTGAAAGGTGAAATTGAAGTCACTCAGTCGTGTCTGACTCTTGGCAACCCCATGGACTGCAGCCTACCAGGCTCCTCCGTCCATGGGATTTTCCAAGCAAGAGTACTGGAGTGGGGTGCCATTGCCTTCTCCACAAAAACTGGCTACTTACTCTGTTTCTGTTGTTACTTCAATTTCTGAGAGCAAACAGGGGGCTGGTTGTAAATTCTTCAACTGGAACCCACCTATCTGTTGCCTCAGGAAATGCAGAGAAGAGGCTGGCTGATTGTGAATTTCCAACCTGGAACCCATCTATCTCCTACTTCACTGGTTCCTTGAACAGTGAAAACAAGAATGAAATTAGAATATTCCTGAACACCATATACAAAAATAAACTCCAAATAAGATAAAGTTCCCACCTTAGTATGGCTCAGTGGTAAAGAACCCACCTGTCAATGCAACAGTCTCAGCTTTGGATCCCTGCATTGGGAAGATTCCCTGGAGAAGGGAATGGCAACCAACTCCAGTATTCATGCCTGGGAAATCCCATGGACAGAGGATCGTGGACTGTAGGTGGGCTACAGTCCACGGGATAGCAAAAAAAGCCGAACACGATTTAGCAACAGATTTTCAAGATAAAGATCTAAATGTAAGGT
Organism: Bos indicus x Bos taurus; assembly: GCF_003369695.1. Taxonomy (NCBI): domain Eukaryota; kingdom Metazoa; phylum Chordata; class Mammalia; order Artiodactyla; family Bovidae; genus Bos; species Bos indicus x Bos taurus. The sequence goes on along the minus strand of NC_040096.1, from coordinate 23,391,264 downwards.
TGGTCTTTTGCGATCCCATGGACTGTAGCCCACCAGGCTCCTCTGTCCATGGCATATCTCAGGCAAGAACACTGGAGTGGGTTGCCATTGCCTTCTCCAGAGGATCCTCCTGACCCCAAATCTCCTGCCTTGCAGGTAGATTCATTTACTAAATGAATCACAAGGGAAGCCCTACTGCCTGGAGGCAGGTGTTTATAAAGACCTCAACCCAGGCATTGCTGGGAAAGGCTGGCTGGCTCCCCCAGGTCAGCCAATCCTCACCCATCAGGGGCTCATGGTTGCAGAAAATGGGGCTTGTTGTGCTGGCCAGGTGCAAGAAACAGAAGTGCGGTCCTGAGGGTCAGGATGGACATGTGGCTGCAGCCCTGGCTTGATATCTAATCATTTTTTCTGGGCCATGAGCGGGACAGAATTTCAAGGAGACCTTCTCCTAAGGAGAGGAACCCTGGAGTCAGGAAGAGGAGGAGTGGTGGGTGGAGACAGAGGCCTAGGGCCCTGGGTGCAGTGGAAGCTTCTGGAGGCCACATAGAGTGAAGCTCAGGGTCAACAACCTGTCCAGGAGCAGCTGTTAGTCCATATCCTGCTCTGAGGTACTCAGAGCCAACTCTGCCCAGGAAGAGGGCTGGGGGTGCTCTGCAACAAGGGCTCTGTGCACGGTTCCTGTGTGCTGAGCCCTGCCCAGATGGGTCCCCTGCCCTGGGAGGGGTCTGCCCATGTGAGCCCGTGCCCTGGGAGGGATATGTGAACAAGCTACCTCTCTTTGCAGCAAGCAAAGAGTTGCTTAGGATGCAGATTAAAATCAGCCGAGGGTAGAGGTCAGGAGCAGGGTCAGGGGTCCTTCGGGTGTAGCCATGCAGGAGTTCCAGCTCGCTATGCTTGCCACATAATACAAGATGTTTCATAAGGGTGCTAATCTCATTTGTGAGGGCTCCCCTACGTGACCTAATTACTTCCCAAAGACCCACCTCCTAAGACCATCACATTGGATGTTAGGATTTGACACATGAATTATAGACAGACACAAACAGCCATGTTCAACAAATATTTGCCCAGTTTATTCTTGCCAGAGCTGGGAATACGTAGATAACCTAGCCCTTGAGAAACTCATAGTCTAAAGAAGGAGGTGCTCATGTGAACAGATATTTTGAAGCAGAGTGACAAGCACTGTAATGGTTGTTTGTTGTTCAGCCACTAGGTCGTGTCTGACCCTTTGCGACCCCATAGATTGCACCACACCAGGCTTCCCTGTCCTTCACTATTTCCTGGAGTTAGGTCAAATTCATGTCCATTGAGTTGGTGATGCTAGTTAACCATCTCATCCTCTGCTGCCCCCTTTGTCATTTGCCTTCAATCTTTCCCAGCATCAGAGTCTTTTCCAGTGAGTCGGCTCCAAGGGACACGGTAGCTCTGAGGAGCGGTCCCTAAAGTTCTCTGGAGAAGCCAATCAGGCTTCCACATAGGTCGGGATGTTGCTCTGGGATGAGGAAGAAGAACGTTCCAGGCAGAAAAATCAGGATGTTCAAAGGCAGAGAGAAGTTCCATGTGGAATGGAACATGAAAATCAAATGAATGCCTTCAAATCAGTTAATTAAAAGATTGGAATATTCATGAGGCTGAAATTGATGGTAAAGGTGACATCTTTGGAATAATTAAAACTTTGATTTATTGAAACTACCTACATTGTTCTACCACCTCCTGCACACGCACACATGCAACACACACACACACGTGTGTGTGTACATTGTGGAATATGCCAATCCTTCAGTAGTTAGCATTTCAAAAAAATTCATTTGTCAACTTAACAAATACTGCCTGAGCACCTAGGATATAATATGTCTAATCTCAAGGATTTGGCATTCTAGTAGGAGATATGGATAATAAACTGGTAAACAAATATACAGGATGTTTCTCTGTGGAAAGTGCTATGAAGAAAAGGAAATAGGGTGGAGGGATGCCCAGTGATTGGGCATCACTAGTTTAGTGAAGAGAGTCAGGACAGGCCTTCTGAGGAGGGGATACATGAGTCCAGACTTAAAGGATGGGGTAGAGCCACCCATGCCAGGAGATGAGGAAAGAGCATTTCTGGCAGAGGGAGCAGTGAGCACGAGGACTCTAAAGTGAGCACAGGCTTTGCGTGGTCAAGGAACAGAAAGAAGATTCATGTGGTGAGGGTGCAGTGGGGCAGAGGAAGAAGGGGTGTGAGATGAAGCTGGAGAGCTTTTGAGGACCAAATCAGAGCTTTGAGGGTCAAGGTGAAGACTGGAGTTTTACTCCCAAAACATGAGAAACCACTGAGGAGTTCTACGTGGGAAGAAATGTGATCTACTTTTCCAATTCATTTCTGTCAAAAATCATTCATCATAAAACCAAAAAAAAAAATCAAATTGGACCTCATCAAAAATTTTAAAATCTGCTCATCAAAGACTATTAAGAATATGAACAGATAAGCCTTAGACTGGGAAAAAGATTGGCAGTACCTGTGTCTGATGAAGAACTTATATCCAGAATATATGAGGAACTATTGCAGGTAAATCATGAACTCTCCCTCCCCAAGAAAGACAATGGCAAAAGACTAGTAGTTCACAAAAAATACTGACAGATGGAATCAGGAAAATGAAAATTGAAGGCACAGTGAGATGCAGTTATCACACCTACCAGAATAGTGAAAACAGACTGATGATGTAAAGTTTTTGGCATCAAGAGAAATTCTCCATGCACTGTGGATACATGGGTAAAAGAGGACAACAATGCTGGAAAATTATGTGGCAGTTAAGCACACACCTACCCTTGACCCAGCAATTCCATTCATGGGTATTTACCCAAGAAAAATGAAAACATGTTCACACACACACAAAATCATACAAGAATGTTCATCGCAGTCTTTACTTCATAATGGCTATCCATAGGAGAAGGGATAAACAAACTATGGTATATTCATTTAATGGAATAGTATTCAGCAATAAAAAAGAAGGACTTACTGATATACACAACAATATGGGTGAATCTCAAAAACATTATGTTAAGCAAAAGAAGCCAGACACAAAGGAGTACATATTGTACGAAGTCCAAGAACAGATACTACTGATGTATGTGGCTGGAAGTAAAGAAGTAGTTGCCTGGGAGGAGGGGGCAATTGATTAAAAAGAGACAAGAGGAAGCTTTGCGAGTGATGAAATGTCATATACCTTGCTCTGGATCATAGTTACCTAAGTACATACAGTTGTGAAAGTTCACAGAATTACGTGCTTGACATTTGAGCATTTTATCGTATCTGAATTATACCTCAATAAAAATGAGATCTATTTTTTAAAAGAAAGGCATGTATGTCTTGCCTTGAACTGTCAAGGGGCCTTTGTGAAATGTGATGTAGTATTTTAAAACAGTTAGATTCAGCATCAGACACACTGGGTTCCAGTGCAGCTGCAGGACCTTGGAAAAGTCACTTAACTTTTTTCCATTTCCACCTCTGCAAGTAAAAATAATCTAAATCACAAGATGGCTATAAAGATTAAATGGAAAATTGATGTTACTCTTTAAATCAGTACCTACAACCTGGAAAATTTTCAATAAACTTAGCTATTTCTAAAAAATGTTTTAAATAAACTGTAATCCTGGGTGGGGGCAGCTAAAAATATATTCTTTTCTGCTTTGCAAATAATGTTATATGCAACTTAGGACAAATATTCCAGAATCAAAAAGAAGCACCGGAAAACAATTAAGTTAAAGGCATAGATGTACTCGGTGGAGCAGCCTGTAGACACAACTGGTAGCTATTACTTACTTGTGATCATTACAAGAAAATCGGGCACTTTTCTGTGATCACACACAAATTGGTCTTCATCATGTCCTACCTCATCTTTTTACCCAGTGTCAAAAGAGAAGGGAAAGGCTGCTTAGAATGAGGACTAAAAGGTAAACAAGCCAGGATTATTGGAGGTGGTCAGCTTCAACTTTTCTAAAGAAAACTCCCATTTTCACCTTTCCAGAGGGCTCCATGACAAATTATTTATTCATCTTCAGGACTCATATGAAGTTGAGAAGAAGAATTAGTGGAGAAGTAAGAATGGAATTGAAATATATCATGAACCTGTCTGCTTAATCCCTAATCCCTGCTAAATCATCTTTCATCTCTCTCGGTCTGATCCACTTTTGAGAAAGAGAACCCACTAGGGCATCCCCTGGGAAGACCCTCCTCTTCTGTCCTCTTGTCTCTGCTTAGAGAGTCCTCAGGAGCTGGCCCACTGCACAGAGTATCTTCTCCTTCTCTGGGACTTTGCTGGCAGATCCAGCTGGTCTGAGACAGCCCCTCTCCCAGGCTATGGTCCAAAGGCTCCGTCCTGGTTGCCCATCCCCACACCCCCCAGCCCCCCGCCAGGTATTACAACGAGCTAGTCAACGAAAATGAGATAAAGGACCACTTTGCACTGTCTGATGGCAGATTCTCTTGTGCTACTACAGACCTTGACAGGGGACTAACCAGAAAGCAGCTCCTGGTGGTCTTTGGCCAGGTCATCTCCAGCACATCATCCTTTCTCCTCCAGTGGCCATCTGTGACATTCCTTTTCTTTCTGCAGAGACTTTCTGGGAGCTTGGTAACTGGACTCATTGTTCTGACACGTGCGGCCACTTGGAAGCCCAAATTCAGAGACCCCAGTGCCTGATGGCCAATGGGCAGGAAGTCAGTGAGGCCTTCTGTGACGAGATCCGGAAGCCACGAGCTGCATTCCAGCCCTGTAACAACCAGGACTGCCCCCACCGAGGTGTCTGCAGTCACTCTTCTCTCCTTGCTACCAGTGTTTCACTTGCTTTAAAATGCACGGTAATTTTGATTGAATAACTCAACCACTAACATTTGTTTTACGAGGACTCTATGAGGTGCTCAGCTAAGTGGTTTATGTGGATCACCTCACACTCACCTATCAAGTTGAGATTATTCATTTTCTTTTTCAAAAATTAAAAAAAAAATTTTTTTTTTAGTTGTACTAAGCTGCACGCGCAATCTTAATTCCCTGACCGGGGAACCCGAGCCCCTTGCACTGGAAGCTCAGACAGGGTCCTAACCTCTGGACCTCCAGGGATGTCTCCGGTGTTGTTCATTCTCTATTATACATTTGGAAAAGGTCGCCTAGGCCACACAGGTATGAGGGCCAGAATTCAAGTTGGGTTAGTCTGATTTCAGACTTCTGCTCTTAATTGCCACCCTCAACTGCTCCCTGCACTCACAATGGACCTTAAGAGCACAGGGAAATCGACTTCAAGGGTTCACCTAGGAGATACGGCAGTGGGCCAGCATCACAATGTGCTTGTGAAAAGCACATTCCTCAGACTCTGCCCCAGGGTCTTGTTGTTGTTTAGATGCCCAACTGTGTCCAACTCTTTGTGACCCCATGGACTGCAGCACGCCAGGCCTCCCTGTCCCTCACCATGTCTCAGAGTTGGCCCAAGTTCATGTTCATTGCATTGGTGATGCAGTCCGGCCATCTCATCCTTTGACGCCCTCCTCTCCTTCTGCCCTCAATCTATCCCAGCATCAGGGACTTTTCCAATGAATTGTCTGTTCACATCAGATGACCAAAATATTGGAGCTTCAGGCTCAGCATCAGACCCTCCAGTGAATATTTAGGGTAGATCTCCCTCAAGATTGACTGGTTTGATCTCCTTGCTGTCCAAGGGACTTTCAGGTCTTCTCCAGCACCACATTTCGAAGGCATCAATTATTAGGTGTTCTGCCTTCTGTAGCCCCATCTCTCACAACCGTAGGTGACCACTGCAAAGACCATAGCCTTGACAATACAGATCTTTGCTGGCAGAGTAATGTCTGTGCTTTTCAACACTGTCTAGGTTTGTCATTGCTTTCCTGCCATGAAGCAATGGTCTTCTGATTTCATGGCTACCTGCAGTGATTTTGGAGCCTAAGAGGAGGAAATCTCACTACTTCCACCTTTTGCCCTTCTATTTGCCATGCAGTAATGAAGCCAGAAGCCATGATCTTAGGTTTTTTTTACTATTTAGTTGTAACCCAGCTCTTTCACTCTCCTCCTTCACCCACATCAAGAGACTCTTTAGTTTCTCTTTGCTTTCTGCCATTAGAATGGTATCATCCTCACCCCCAGGAGTAAAACCATTAATAACCTTTCAATATCATAGATGACACAAAACAATAGTTTTTAAAGTATCCAAAATCAAACTCAATCTCTACCAAATCTGATCTGCCCCTGGTGTTCCAGATCACAAGGACTACCTCCTAAGCTACCCACCCCTCTTTCCTCTCCCTTTCATCCATTCCTATCAGTTTCCCACTGTTCCTACCTAAGTCCAAGCCATTGTCATTCTTCATGAGGGTCACGTCAGGAGCCTCCTGAGTTTTGTCTCCTCTCTAGAGTGCCTTGTCCACTCTATAAGAAGAACCATCTTTTATTTTACTTATTTTTTTTTGGAGTATAGTTGCTTTACAATGTTGTGTTAGTTTCTGCTGTACAGCAAAGTGAATCAGCCCATGTATATACACACCCCCTCTTTTTAGGATTTACTCCCCATTTAGATCACCACAGAGAACTGAGTAGAGTTCCCTGTGCTGTACATAGGGTCTCATTAGTTATCTATTTTAAACATAGTAGTTAATATATGTCAATCACAATCTCCCAATTCATTTTCCCAAGAGGCGCTGCTGCTGCTGCTGCTAAGTCGCTTCAGTCGTGTCTGACTCTGTGCGACCCCATTGACGGCAGCCCACCAGGCTCCCCCGTCCCTGGGATTCTCCAGGCAAGAACACTGGAGTGGGTTGCCATTTCCTTCTCCAATGCATGAAAGTGAAAAGTGAAAGTGAAGTCTGGCAGTCGTGTCCGACTCTTTGCGACCCCATGGACTGCAGCCTATCAGGCTCCTCCGTCCATGGGATTTTCAAGAGGCACTAGTGGTAAAGAATATGCTTGCCTCTCCTGTAAGAGCTGCAGGAGACTCAAGATTCGATCCCTGGGTGGAGAAGATCCTCTGGAGGAGGAAATAGCAACCCACTCCAGTATTCTTGCCTGGGAAATCCCATGGACAGAGGAGCCTGGAGGGCACAGTCCATGGGCTCACAAAGAGTCGACATGGCTGAGCAACTAAACAACAAGGAGCATATAGTTGCTTCCTTTTTCTTCCTTTTGGTTTCAATGAGTTGAAATCCACCTTTTTGAAATTTCCACCTAATTTTTCCTTAGCTGTGCTCTCTGAGGCCACACAGATGATGGCTTTTGTATCCCTGAGGATGACTTAATCCCAGCCCCATGCTATTGTCTCTACATGGCAATTCTGTTGCTTCTGAGTGAAAGGAACTCTGAGAATATGGCTGGGAGTTATATGTGCTGCTGCCCATTCCCAGATAATGTGTGTCGGCCCTGAAACAGTCACAATGCTAGGATGAGCTTTCCCTTTGGAAGACAGTCCCCATTAGGTCTATCCTACTAAGCTCTTGTAGTTTTTGTTCTTAGGTGGGTCACGGGCACATGGTCAGAGTGCTCTGTGTCTTGTGGTGAAGGATTCCACAGTGGGCAAGTGACATATAAGCACATAAGAGCCAACAAAACGATGCAGGCGCTGCCTCCGAGAGCCTGCGTCCCAGAGACAGGACTCTGGGGAGAAGACTCTGTTCCAGTCATCCCGGTGTTCAAGGGCTCACTGAACAAGGGTACCAAGTAATGTTGACAAATCTAGTGTTTTGAAATCATCCAGTCCCTGTGGTCAAGCCCACACATCCAAAAAGGGGCTTCTATGGCAGTCTAGCGGAGAAGGCGATGGCACCCCACTCCAGTACTCTTGCCTAGAAAATCCCATGGATGGAGGAGCCTGGTAGGCTGCAGTCTATGGGGTCGCCAAGAGTCAGACTCAACTGAGCAACTTCACTTTCACTTTTCACTTTCATACATAAATGGCAACCCACTCCAGTGTTCTTGCCTGGAGAATCCCAGGGATGGGGGAGCCTGGTGGGCTGCTGTCTATGGGGTCACACAGAGTCAGACACTACTGAAGCGACTTAGCAGCAGCAGCAGCATGGCAGTCTAGTGGTTAGGGCCTTCCTTCCAATGCAGGGGTTGTGGGTTCCATCCCTGGTCAGGAGGCTAAGATACCACAAGCCTTGCAGCCAAAATGTCAAAACATAAAACAGAAGCAATGTTGTAACAAAACCCCACTCTTCAGGGCCCCTCCCCACAGGGGAGAGGAGAGCACCCAACTCCAGAAGGACATTCAGGAAACTCATCTGCACAGGGAGCTGACCACACCGCACAGCGGCTGGTTCAGGGGACTTACTATTCTATCCTAGACCTCCCGGTCCTGATTAACTCAGACTGCAGAGATCAAAAGTTCCCCTTCGCCCTTCTGAAAATGTTCAGTATTGTCAATGCAGGAGGATAATACACTCTTTCTGCATTTCTGCCCTGCAGTGCAGCAATTGTCTCTCTTGAGAATGATTGTGCTAATTCTTAGGTCATTAACTCCAAGTCCTACATGACTACACACTTCTCCAACTGGAGATGATGTAAAACAGAGGGTTATACAGAGGGTAAAACAGATCTCCAGAGGTGATCTTTCCAGAGAAATGAAGTTTATTAAAATTATGAAGAACCAAGGAATTGGTAAGAACTATCCCCTGCACCACCAACATGGAAGGGGGAGTGTGGGGGGAGGGGGACATGCCCCGGGGGACAGTCCAGTCTGTGAAGTTTCACCCAGTGGGGTAGGAGGGGCAGCTGGGTCAGGGTGGTGCCTCTTCTGGTCCCCAGGCCGCTCCAGACCATCCTCTGAGCAGGCCAGGGAGGTGCTGGATTTGAATTCCATAGTCCACTTGACCAGGTCCCAGGGAGTTCAGCAAGTCTGACCTTTTGTCTTGGTCAGTAATATATGGGTTGTTTCTGAGCCTACTTTACTCTTGCAAGTTTTGCTGGGCAATCCACAACAGAAATGTTGTATTATAAACCTCCATATCTCCCAGCCACCCCTATCCTTTTCTGGCTGAGGCCAGAGTGAGTGGCTGGGGATCGGGGCTGCCTAGCTTGGGAGGAGCTTCTGGTGGTGTCGGCCACACTCAGGGAGCACTGGGTTCCCTCTGGGCTTTGAGCTGGTGTCGCCAGTGCCACAGGCGTCCCTGGTGCTGCTAGTATCCCCAGTGCCGCTGGTGTCACAGGTGCCACTGGTGCCCTGGTGCCGAAAATGCCTGTAGTGGAGGGAGTGGCCCCAGGGTCACACAAGGCAGATTGGATGGGTGGGGGGAGTGGTAGAGTCAGGCTCTTTGAATCAGGGGTCGTCTCCTGCATCTGACTGGTCTCCCACAGGAACAGCCAGGCCAGTATGAGGGTGGACACCTCAGGGCTTGGAGGCTGGAGTGTTTGGGGGCTGAAGTTCTTCACGGAGGGAAGGGCTTCACAGTGGTGGTTGGGGCCCCACCCTGGGTCTATTCATGCTCAGGCTTTCTGAGCTCTGGCTCTGGTCCCACCCCATGCCCAGAGGCATCGCATTGTCACCTGTCAATTCTCTTCACTACCCATGGATGCTCCCAAAGACGGAGTAAAGTAGCTGTTTGTATGGTTGAGGGTCAGCATGCTTGCCATTAAACTTCTTGTTTTGTATGATAAGTAGTCAGGTGCATGGTAATGCCCCATGAGACTGTGGAGGTGCCGGATTTGAATCCCATACTCCACTTGACTGGGACCCAGGGAGCTCGGCAGATCTGACCTTTTGTCTCAGTTAGTCATGCAGGGGTTGTTTTTCAGACTTGTATTTTTGTGCCTCTTACCGGGAAGCCTGCAATAGAAATATTTCACAATAAAATTTCACATTCTCCCAGCCAGCCCCGTCGTTTTTTGGCTGAGGGCAGAGGGACTGGCTGGGGACACTGGAGGCCCAGCTTAGTAGGAGCTTCCAACTGTGTCGGCTGCACTCGGGGGCAGTGGGTAACTTCTGGGGCTTCGCTGCAGGTGTCTCGGGTATCCTTGGTGTCACAGCTGTCAGTGGTGCCAAGGGTGTCTCAGGTGCCACTGGTGTCTCGGGTGTCGCGAATGTCGCTGGTGGCCACATGCAGCGGGTGTTGCTGGTGACCCTCTCCCGGGGTTGCCAGGTGTGCCTTGGGTGTGGCGGGTGCCTTGGAAGCTGAAGATGCCGCAGGTGAAGGGAGGGGCCACAGGGTCAAAAGAGGCAGATGTGTCTCAGGGGTCACTAGTGCCCTGTGTGTGTTGGTCATCGGGCATGCACCGAATGCATCGGGTGTCAGGTGTGCCTCGGGTGTGTCAGGGATCTTTGCATCATGCGTTCTCTCCTGCGTCCGAATGGTCTCCCACAGGAAAAACCAGGCCGGAATCAAGGTGGACACGTCACAGCTTGGAGGCAGAAGTTTTTTGGTGCTGGAGTTCCTCGTGGCACGAGGGGCTTCACTATTGATGTTGTTGCAGAAACCAGTACTCGAGAAACCAAGCACCACACTTGGAGAGTTGGAGAACTCAGGTTTATTACACAGGCGGGCCCAGAGGAGTTAACACTTCAAGCTCTGAGGCCCAAACAAAGGGATTACAGAGTTTTTTATAGACAGACTGTAGTGGGCAACACTAGCTGTTATAGGCTGGTTTAATTTAAACTAAGGGGTTTCGCACACGCAGGAATAGTGGTCAAGATGGGGAGGGAGATGCCTGATCTGGACAGGCATGATTAAGCAGGTTTGAAGCAGCTGGGCGATTAAAAAGAGCAAGACAAGGGTGAGTAAGATAAATTCCAGTTCCTAGTATTGCAAGTCCCCACTTTCTGAGACCACGTGACCTACATGATCCAGACTTTGCAAGGGGTAAGGTGAGTTACAGAGGCAGAAGGAGGTAAAATTTTAACTTTTCCTCTTCAATGGTACAGGGCGCCATCCTGGGTCTGTTCCAGCACAGGCTTTCTGAGCTCTGGCTCTGGTCCCATCTTGAGTCCAAGGGCATCTGCACCGTCACTTACGAGTCCTCTTCACAGAGGGGCAGGAGCGGCTCCTCCTGACCCATCTTGACCCATGGATGCTGCCGAAGACGTGGTAAATTAGCTGTTTTTAGGGTTGAGGATCAGCATGCTTGCCATTTGGTACTTATTTCACATGATAATATGAAATTTATCATGATAATTCCCTATGAGGGTACATGCTAATTCCCTGTGAGGCCATGGAGTTCTGGATTTGAATCCCATAGTCCACTTTACTGGGTCCCAGGTAGCTTGGCAGGTCTGACCTTTTGTTGCAGTTAGTCATGCAGGGATTGTTACTGGGATTATTGTAATTCTGTGCCTGTTTCCAGCAAGCAGCAGACAGTAATGATTCATAATAAAACTTCATTATTCTACCAGCCAGCTCCTTCTTTTTCTGGCCTGGACAGAGGAAGTGGTTGGCGACTCTGCCCAGCTTGGGAAAAGGTTCCAATGGTGTCGGACCAGTTAGGGGGCAGCAGGTATAGCAGGTACCCTCTGAGGCTTTGCTGCAGGTGTCCCGGTTCCCCTGGTGTCACGGGTGTCTCGGTGCTGCCAGTGTCTTGGGTGTCACGAAAATTGCTGGTGTTATGTGTGCCCCAGGTGTCAGGGGTGCCGTGGGTTTGGCGGCTGTCGGGCGTGAATGGGTGCAGCGGATTCCTCAGATGCAGAAGATGCAGCTGGTGAAGGGAGTGGCCCCAGGGTCACACGAGGCAGATGGGTAGGAGAGTGGTAGGGTCAGGGGATCTTTGAATCATGGGCTGTCTCCTCCATCTGAATTTTCTCCCCCAAGAATAGCAAGAGTGTGGACACCTCAGAGCTTAGAGGCTGGAGTTTTTGAGTGCTGGAATTCTTCATGGCAGGTGACAACTTCACGGTGATGGTACAGAGTCCCACCCTGAGACTATTCAGGCTCAGGCTTTCTGACTTCTGGCTCCGGTCCCACATTGACCTCAGAGGCATGCACACTGTCACCTTCAGATCCTCTTCGCACAGTGGCGGGAGTGGCTTTTCCTGGCCCATTTTGACCCATGGATGCTGCCAAAGACAGGGTAAAATAGCCCTGCTTTTAGGGGTGAGGGTCAGCATGCTTGCGATCACGTTCTTATTTCGTATAAGTAGTCGGGCACATGATAATGTCCTATGAGATTGTGGAGGTGTTGGATTTGAATTGGATTTGAGGGAACTCGGCCAGTCTAAACTTTGTCTCAGTTAGTCATGCAGGGGTTGATTCTGGGGCTATTGTATTTTTGTGCCTCTTGCCGGGAAGCCTGCAACAGAAATGTTTCACAATAAAATTCTTTATTTTCCCAGCCAGCCCCTTCTTTATCTGGCTGAGGGCAGAGGGAGTGGCTGGGGACTGTCAGCCCCACAGAGAGGGTAGTGGGTACACTCCTGGGCTTTGCTGCAGGCGTCTTGGGTGCCCCTGCTATCACAGGTGTCATGGGTGCCGTGGGTGTCTGGGGTGTGGCTGGTGTGTCTGGTGTTGCGAATGTCGCAGGCATCACACATGCCACAGGTTTCACCAGTGCCCAGGGTGTTGGGCATGCAGCAGGTGCAGCGGGTGTTGGGGATGTGGCAGGTGCCTCAGCTGGGGAAGATCCCACTGGTGGAGGGAATGGCCCCAGGGTCACTCAAGGTGGTAGGTGAGGGAGTGGTAATGTGTGTGATCTTTGAATTGTGGGTTGTCTCCTGCATCTGACTGGTTTCCCACAGGAATAGCCAGGCTGCTATAAGAGTGTACACCTCTGGGCATAGAGGCTGGAGTTTTTGAGTGCTGGCATTCTTGGCAGGCAATGGCTTCACAGTGATGGCACAGGGCTCCACCTGGGGTCTATTCAAGCACAGGCTCTCTGAGCTCTGGCTCTTGATCCACCTCAAGCCCAGTGGCATCCCCAACTGTCACTTCTGACTCCTCTTCAGTGTGGTGGGAGTGGCTCCTCCTGGTCCATCTTGACCAATGGATGCTGCCTCAGATGGGGTAAAGTAGTTCTTCGTAGGGTTGAAGATCAGCATGCTTGCCATTAAGTTACTTATTTCATATAATAAGTAGTTGTGCACATGGTCATGCCCTATGAGGCTGTGGAGGTGCTGGATTTGAATCCCATATCCACTTGACCGGGACGCAGGGAGCTCAGCAGGTCTGACCTTTTGTCTCAGTTAGTCATGCAGGGGTTGTTCCTAGGACTATTGTATTTTTGTGCCTCGTGCCAGGAAGACCGCAGCAGAAATGCTTTACAATAAATTTTCGTATTCTCCCAGCCAGCCCCTTCTTTTTCTGGCTGAGGGCAGAGGGAGTGTCTCAGGACTCTGGCGGCCTGGCTTGGAAGGAGCTTCCAACAGTGTGGGTCTCACTCAGGGGGCAGTGGGTACACTCCTGGACTTTGCTGCAGGCGTCTCGGGTGCCCCTGGTGTCATGGGTACCGCAGATGTCTGTGGTGCCACTGGTGCCAAGGGTGTTTTGGGTGCTTCTGGTGTCTCAGGTCTCTCGGGTGGCGCTGGTGTCTCTGGTGTTAGTGACTATCACTGATGTCGCACGTGCCAGGGTGTCGCCGGTGCCCTGGGTGTGGGGGGTGTCTAGGGTGCGGCCAGTGTCGGGCGTGCATTGGGTGCAGTGGGTGTCAGGGGTGTGGCGGGTGCCTCGGCTGGGGTAGACACTGGTGGAGGGAGTGACCACAGAGTAAGACGAGGCAGATGCGGTAGGTGGGGAAGAGGTAGAGTCAGTGATCTTGGAATTTTGGTTTGTCTCCTGCATCTGAATGGTCTCCCATAGGAATGGCAGGGTCAGTATGAAGGTGCACACCTCAGGGCATAGCGGCTGGAGTTTTTGAGTGCTGGAATTCTTCATGGCAGGCGATGGCTTCACAGTGATGGCATGGGGCTCTACCCTGGGACTATTCAGGCTCAGGCTTTCTGACTTCTGGCTCTGGTCCCACATCGAGCTCAGAGGCATCCACACTGTCACCCTCTGATCCGCTTCACACAGTGGCAGGAGTGGCTTTTCCTGGCCCGTCTCGATGGATGGATGCTGCCAAAGACAGGGTAAAGTAGCCCTGCTTTTAAGGGTGAGGATCAGCATGCTTGCCATCACGTTTTTATTTCTTATGATAAGTAGTTGGGCACATGATAATGCCCTAAGAGGCCATGGAGTTCTGGATTTGAATCCCATAGTCCACTTGACCGGGTCTAAAGAAGTTCAGCAGGTCTGAACTTTTGTCTCAGTCATGCAGGGGTTGTTTCTGGGACTATTGTATTTTTGTGCGTCTCGCTGGGAAGCCTGCAACAGAAATGTTTCACAATAAAATTTCGTATTCTCCCAGCCAGCCCCCTTATCTGGCTGCCTGGCTTGGTAGGAGCTTCCGACAGTGTCAGCCACATTCAGGGGATGGTGAGTACACTCCTGGGCTTTGCTGCAGGTGTCTCGGGTGCCCCTGGTGCCACAGGTTCGTGGGTGCCGAGGATGTCTCGGGTGCTGCTGGTGTCCTGAGTGTTGCTGGTGTGTCAGTTGTCGCTAGTCGCTGTTGTCACGCGTGCTGCATGTGTTGCTAGTTCCCTGGGTGTCGGGGGTGCTTTGGGTGCAGCAGGTTTTGGGTGTGTGGCAAGTGCCTCGGGTGCTGAAGATGTTGCTGGTGAAGGGAGTGGCCCCAGGGTCACATGAGACTGATGGGGTGGGTGGGGGATTCATAGGGTTGGTGATCTTTGTTTGTTTGTTTTTTAATTTTATTTTGTTTTTAAACTTTATATAATTGTATTAGTTTTGCCAAATATCAAAATGAATCCATCACAGGTATACATGTGCTCCCCATCCTGAACCCTCCTCCCTCCTGCCTCCCCATACCATCCCTCTGGGTCGTCCCAGTGCACTAGCCCCAAGCGTCCAGTATCGTGCATTGAACCTGGACTGGCATCTCGTTTCATACATGATATTTTACATGTTTCAATGCCATTCTCCCAAATCTTCCCACCCTCTCCCTCTCCCGCAGAGTCCATAAGACTGTTCTATACATCAGTGTCTCTTTTGCTGTCTCGTACACAGGGTTATTGTTATCATCTTTCTAAATTCCATATATATGCGTTAGTATACTGTATTGGTGTTTTTCCTTCTGGCTTACTTCACTCTGTATAATCGGCTCCAGTTTCATCCACCTCATTAGAACTGATTCAAATGAATTCTTTTTAATGGCTGAGTAATACTCCATTGTGTATATGTACCACCGCTGTCTTATCCATTCATCTGCTGATGGACATCTAGGTTGCTTCCATGTCCTGGCTATTATAAACAGTGCTGCGATGAACATTGGGGTACATGTGTCTCTTTCCCTTCTGGTTTCCTCAGTGTGTATGCCCAGCAGTGGGATTGCTGGATCATAAGGCAGTTCTATTTCCAGTTTTTTAAGGAATCTCCACACTGTTCTCCAAAGTGGCTGTACTAGTTTGCATTCCCACCAACAGTGTAAGAGGGTTCCCTTTTCTCCACACCCTCTCCAACATTTATTATTTGTAGACTTTTGGATCGCAGCCATTCTGACTGGTGTGAAATGGTACCTCATAGTGGTCTTGATTTGCATTTCTCTGATAATGAGTGACGTTGAGCATCTTTTCATGTGTTTGTTAGCCATCTGTATGTCTTCTTTGGAGAAATGTCTACTTAGTTCTTTGGCCCATTTTTTGATTGGGTCATTTATTTTTCTGCAGTTGAGCTGTAGGAGTTGCTTGTATATTTTTGAGATTAGTTGTTTGTCAGTTGCTTCATTTGCTATTATTTTCTCCCATTCTGAAGGCTGTCTTTTCACCTTGCTGATAGTTTCCTTTGATGTGCAGAAGCTTTTAAGGTTAATTAGGTCCCATTTGTTTATTTTTGCTTTTATTTCCAATATTTTTGGAGGTGGGTCATAGAGGATCCTGCTGTGATGTATATTGGAGAGTGTTTTGCCTATGTTCTCCTCTAGGAGTTTTATAGTTTCTGGTCTTATGTTTAGATCTTTAATCCATTTTGAGTTTATTTTTGTGTATGGTGTTAGAAAGTGGTCTAGTTTCATTCTTTTACAAGTGGTTGACCAGTTTTCCCAGCACCACTTGTTAAAGAGATTGTCTTTAATCCATTGTATATTCTTGCCTCCTTTGTCAAAGATAAGGTGTCCATATGTGCGTGGATTTATCTCTGGGCTTTCTATTTTGTTCCATTGATCTATATTTCTGTCTTTGTGCCAGTACCATACTGTCTTGATAACTGTGGCTTTGTAGTAGAGCCTGAGGTCAGGTAGGTTGATTCCTCCAGTTCCATTCTTCTTTCTCAAGATCGCTTTGGCTATTCGAGGTTTTTTGTATTTCCATACAAATTGTGAAATTATTTGTTCTAGCTCTGTGAAGAATACTGTTGGTAGCTTGATAGGGATTGCATTGAATCTATAAATTGCTTTGGGTAGTATACTCATTTTCACTATATTGATTCTTCCAATCCATGAACATGGTATATTTCTCCATCTATTAGTGTCCTCTTTGATTTCTTTCACCAGTGTTTTATAGTTTTCTATATATAGGTCTTTAGTTTCTTTAGGTAGATATATTCCTAAGTATTTTATTCTTTCTGTTGCAATGGTGAATGGAATTGTTTCCTTAATTTCTCTTTCTGTTTCTCATTATTAGTGTATAGGAATGCAAGGGATTTCTGTGTGTTGATTTTATATCCTGCAACTTTACTATATTCATTGATTATTTCTAGTAATTTTCTGGTGGAGTCTTTAGGGTTTTCTATGTAGAGGATCATGTCATCTGCAAATAGTGAGAGTTTTAATTCTTCTTTTCCAATTTGGATTCCTTTTATTTCTTTTTCTGCTCTGATTGCTGTGGCCAAAACTTCCAAAACTATGTTGAATAGTAATGGTGCAAGTGGGCACCTTTGTCTTGTTCCTGACTTTAGAGGAAATGCTTTCAATTTTTCACCATTGAGGATAATGTTTGCTGTGGGTTTGTCATATATAGCTTTTATTATGTTGAGGTATGTTCCTTCTATTCCTGCTTTCTGGAGAGTTTTTATCATAAATGGGTGTTGAATTTTGTCAAAGGCTTTCTCTGCATCTATTGAGATAATCATATGGTTTTTATTTTTCAATTTGTTAATGTGGTGTATTACACTGATTGATTTGCGGATATTGAAGAATCCTTGCATCCCTGGGATAAAGCCCACTTGGTCATGGTGTATGATCTTTTTAATGTGTTGTTGGATTCTGATTGCTAGAATTTTGTTTAGGATTTTTGCATCTATGTTCATCAGTGATATTGGCCTGTAGTTTTCTTTTTTTGTGGGATCTTTGTCAGGTTTTGGTATTAGGGTGATGGTGGCCTCATAGAATGAGTTTGGAAGTTTACCTTCCTCTGCAATTTTCTGGAAGAGTTTGAGCAGGATAGGTGTTAGCTCTTCTCTAAATTTTTGGTAGAATTCAGCTGTGAAGCCATCTGGACCTGGGCTTTTGTTTGCTGGAAGATTTTTGATTACAGTTTCAATTTCCGTGCTTGTGATGGGTCTGTTAAGATTTTCTATTTCTTCCTGGTCGAGTTTTGGAAAGTTGTACTTTTCTAAGAATTTGTCCATTTCTTCCACGTTGTCCATTTTATTGGCATATAATTGTTGATAGTAGTCTCTTATGATCCTTTGTATTTCTGTGTTGTCTGTTGTGATCTCTCCATTTTCATTTCTAATTTTATTGATTTGATTTTTCTCCCTTTGTTTCTTGATGAGTCTGGCTAATGGTTTGTCAATTTTATTTATCCTTTCAAAGAACCAGCTTTTGGTTTTGTTGATTTTTGCTATGGTCTCTTTTGTTTCTTTTGCATTTATTTCTGCTCTAATTTTTAAGATTTCTTTCCTTCTACTAACCCTGGGGTTCTTCATTTCTTCCTTTTCTAGTTGCTTTAGGTGTAGAGTTAGGTTATTTATTTGACTTTTTTCTTGTTTCTTGAGGTGTGCCTGTATTGCTATGAACTTTCCCCTTAGGACTGCTTTTACCGTGTCTCACAGGTTTTGGGTTGTTGTGTTTTCATTTTCATTAGTTTCTATGCAAATTTTTATTTCTTTTTTGATTTCTTCTGTGATTTGTTGGTTATTCAGCAGCGTGTTGTTCAGCCTCCATATGTTGGAATTTTTAATCGTTTTTCTCCTGTAACTGAGATCTAATCTTACTGCATTATGGTCAGAAAAGATGCTTGGAATGATTTCTATTTTTTTGAATTTACCAAGGCTAGCTTTATGGCCCAGGATGTGATCTATCCTGGAGAAGGTTCCATGTGCGCTTGAGAAAAAGGTGAAATTCATTGTTTTGGGATGAAATGTCCTATAGATATCAATTAGGTCTAACTGGTCTATTGTATCGTTTAAAGTTTGTGTTTCCTTGTTAATTTTCTGTTTAGTTGATCTATCCATAGGTGTGAGTGGGGTATTAAAGTCTCCCACTATTATTGTGTTATTGTTAATTTCTCCTTTCATACTTGTTAGCATTTGTCTTACATACTGTGGTGCTCCCGTGTTGGGTGCATATATATTTATAATTGTTATATCTTCTTCTTGGATTGATCCTTTGATCATTATGTAGTGACCTTCTTTGTCTCTTTTCACAGCCTTTGTTTTGAAGTCTATTTTATCTGATATGAGTATTGCTACTCCTGCTTTCTTTTGGTCCCTATTTGCATGGAAAATCTTTTTCCAGCCCTTCACTTTCAGTCTGTATGTGTCCCCTGTTTTGAGGTGGGTCTCTTGTAGACAACATATGTAGGGGTCTTGTTTTTGTATCCATTCAGCCAGTCTTTGTCTTTTGGTTGGGGCATTCAACCCATTTACGTTTAAGGTAATTACTGATAAGTATGATCCCGTTGCCATTTACTTTATTGTTTTGGGTTCGAACTTATACACCGTTTTTGTGTTTCCTGTCTAGAGAATATCCTTTAGTATTTGTTGGAGAGCTGGTTTGGTGGTGCAGAATTCTCTCAGCTTTTGATTGTCTGAAAAGCTTTTGATTTCTCCTTCATACTTGAATGAAATCTTTGCTGGGTACAATAATCTGGGCTGTAGGTTATTTTCTTTCATCATTTTAAGTATGTCTTGCCATTCCCTCCTGGCTTGAAGAGTTTCAATTGAAAGATCAGCTGTTATCCTTATGGGAATTCCCTTGTGTGTTATTTGTTGTTTTTCCCTTGCTGCTTTTAATATTTGTTCTTTGTGTTTGATCTTTGTTAATTTGATTAATATGTGTCTTGGGGTGTTTCGCCTTGGGTTTATCCTGTTTGGGACTCTCTGGGTTTCTTGGACTTGGGTGATTATTTCCTTCCCCATTTTAGGGAAGTTTTCAACTATTATCTCCTCAAGTATTTTCTCATGGTCTTTCTTTTTGTCTTCTTCTTCTGGAACCCCTATGATTCGAATGTTGTAGCGTTTAATATTGTCCTGGAGGTCTCTGAGATTGTCCTCATTTCTTTTAATTCATTTTTCTTTTATCCTCTCTGATTCATTTATTTCTACCATTCTATCTTCTAATTCACTAATCCTATCTTCTGCCTCTGTTATTCTACTATTTGTTGCCTCCAGAGTGTTTTTAATTTCATTTATTGCATTATTCATTATATATTGACTCTTTTTTATTTCTTCTAGGTCCTTGTTAAACCTTTCTTGCATCTTCTCAATCCTTGTCTCCAGGCTGTTTATCTGTGATTCCATTTTAATTTCAAGATTTTGGATCAATTTCACTATCATTATTCGGAATTCTTTATCAGGTAGATTCCCTATCTCTTCCTCTTTTGTTTGGTTTGGTGGGCATTTATCCTGTTCCTTTATCTGCTGGGTATTCCTCTGTCTCTTCATCTTGTTTAAATTGCTGATTTTGGGGTGTCCTTTCTATATTCTGGCAGTTTGTGGAGTTCTCTTTATTGTGGCTTTTCCTTGCTGTGTGTGGGTTTGTACAGGTGGCTTGTCAAGGTTTCCTGGTTAAGGAAGCTTGTGTCGGTGTTCTGGTGGGTGGAGCTGTATTTCTTCTCTCTGGAGTGCAATGAAATGTCCAGTAATGAGTTATGAGATGTCTATGGTTTTGGGGTGACTTTGGGCAGCTTGTATCTTGAAGCTCAGGGCTGTGTTCCTTTGTTGCTGGAGAATTTGCTTGGTATGTCTTGCCCTGGAACTTGTTGGCCCTTGTGTGGTGCTTGGTTTCAGTGTTGGTATGGATGCGTTTGATGAGCTCCTGTCAATTAATGTTCCTTGGAGTCAGGAGTTCCCTGGAGTCAGGGTTTGGACTTAAGCCTCCTGCTTCCAGTTATCAGTCTTATTTTTACAGTAGTTTCAAAACTTCTCCTTCTATACAGCACCATTGATAAAACATCTACGTTAAAGATGAAAAGTCTCTCTACTGTGAGGGTCACTCAGAGAGGTTCACAGCGTTATATGGAGAAGAGAAGAGGGAGGAGGGAGTTAGAGGTGACCCAAATGAGATGAGGTGGAATCAATAGTGGAGAGAGTGGGGTAGCCAGTAGTCACTTCCTTATGTGCACTCCACAACTGGACCACTCAGAGATGTTCACGGAGTTATACAGAGAAGAGAAGGAGGAGGAAGGAGACAGAGGTGGCCAGAGGGATAAAAGGGGGGAATGAAAAAGAGGGAGACAGATCCAGCCAGTAATCAGTTCCCTAAGTGTTCTCCACCATCTGGAACACACATAAACTCACAGAGTTGGGTAGAGTAGAGAGGGGTTAGGGAGGAGACACAGGCGACCTGGTGGAGAAAAAGGAGAGTCCAAAGGGAGAGAGAGCAGTCAAGCCAGTCTCGCTCCCTAGTGAAAAATGGGTCCTGAAGATTGGGTTCTTAAAGGTACAAAATTGGTAACAAATACATAAAAGCAAAAATTAACAATCTAGAGTAGAGTTTGGAATTTCAAAAATACGATGTTAAAGAAAAGAAGAAGGAAAAGAAAGAGAGAAAAAACGAACAAAGAAAAACAAACAAGGTCGTGAAAATTATAAAGAAAATACAGGTACAAAATTGATAACTAATACCAAAAAGCAAAAATTAAAAATCTAGAGTAGAGTTTGGAATTTCAAAAATACAATGTTAAAAAAAAGGAAGAAGAAACTTAAAGAGAGAAAACAAACAAACAAAAACAATGTAGCAAAAATTATAAAGAAAGTACAGGTACAAATTTGATATCAAACACAAAAAAGCATAAATTAAAAATCTAGAGTAGAGTTTGGAATTTCAGATATACAATGTTATATAAAAGAAAAAGAGAATGAAACAGAAAAAAATAAAGTCACAGAAATTATAAAAAAAAAAAAAACTGTAGGTACAAAATTGATAACATATACCAAAAAGCTAAAATTAAAAAACTAGAGTAGAGTTTGGAATTTCAAAAATACAATGTTAAAGAAAAGAAGAAGAAGAAAAAAAAAGGTCAAAAAATCATAAAATATATATATATGAAGTTTGCTGAAGAAGAAAAAAAATAGGGTCTTTTTTTTTTTTTTTGCAAAGTAATAGGTTATAAAAGTGAAAATTAAAGGAACGATAGAGGACTTAAAAAAATTTTTTTTTAATTAAAAAAAAGAAAGAAAGAATGATCGTAAAAATAGTAAAAATATATCTAGGACTTTCTCTGGTTTTGTTGTATTGTGGGTTCAGTTCATTTTTGGCTAGTTCCTTGGTCCGACTTATATTTCTCAAGATCTATAGGCCCCTTCCTATGTAGTCCGTAGTAACCACGGGGTTTTAATCTATTGCCCGTAGCTTCCAAGGCGTTTCCCTCTGTTATAACTTCTTCTGTTTGCTGGTCGCTTCAGTGTCCGGCTTCCGCCCTGACACAAAGGGGACGGTGGAGGACACTTTATTTATTTATTTATTTTTTTAGGCTCACTTGTTCAGTCGCGCTGTGGGGAGGGAGGGAGGGATGCTGCAAACAAATAACACTGGCGTGCGCTCGCAGTGCCTCAGCCACACTGGGTCTGCCCCCACTAACGGCGCATGTAGCCTCCCTGCCCACACTGCTCAGGCTCTAGGTTGTTCCGCCGAGAACAATCCGAGGCCGGCCCTGGGTTGCATGCACCTCCCAGGTCCAAGCCGCTCAGGTTCAGGCACTGGGGTAGTCCTCAGAGGCGCAGACTCAGTTGGGCCTGCATTTTGTGCTCTTCCCAGGTCCGAGCAGCTCAGGTAATGAGGTGTTTGGCGAACACCAGTGCTGCGACTTATCACCTCCCCACCACTCGGTTATCTGGGTGTAAAACCAGCGCACCTTCTCAGGGAGATGTTGACCGTCCAGACCCCCAAGAAGTTTTAGTTAGCAAAGAAGCCTGCTTACAGTTTTATAGATAATGTCTCTCTGGGGCTGCGATTGCCCCCTTCCAGCTCTGGCTGCCTGTCACCGGAGGGGGAAGGTCTGCAGCCGGCTATCTCTGTTCAGTCCTTTGTTCCGTGCGCGGGCCTGGCGGTGTCTTAGGTTGGGGCTGGCTTTTCGCGTGGTAGATATCCCACAGTCTGGTTTGCTAGCCCAAATTATTTCGCTCAGATAGCACTCAGGGTATTCAGGCCAGATTCTTACTGTAAGCGATGTAGCCGGCGCCGCACCTCCCTGCCCAGCTCCCGCTTGCTAATGGCGTGTGCAGGCATCTGCGCTGCTTCTCCGCTGGGGGAGTTACCGCAGGGCTCGCAATCTGCGAGTTTTACTTGTTTATTTTTTCTCCCTGTTATGTTGCCCTCTGTGCTTCCAAAGCTCGGCACAGATTCAGCAGTGAGAAGGTTTCCTGGTGTTTGGAAACTTCTCTCTTTTTAAGACTCCCTTCCCAGGACGGAACTCCGTCCCTCCCTCTTTTGTCTCTATTTTTGTCTTTTATATTTTTTCCTACCTCCTTTCGAAGAGTTGGGTTGCTTTTCTGGGTGCCTGATGTCCTCTGCCGGCATTCAGAAGTTGTTTTGTGGAATTTACTCGACGTTTAAATGCTCTTTTGATGAATTTGTAGGGGAGAAGGTGTTCTCCCCGTCCTACTCCTCCGCCATCTTGGCTCCTCCCCTCGGGTTGGTGATCTTTGAATCGTGGGTTGTCTCCTGCATCCGAATGGTCTCCCACAGGAATAGCCAGGATGAAATGAAGATGGACACCTCAGGGCTTGGAGGCTGGAGTTTTTGGGTACTGGAGTTCATCATGGGAGGAGGGGCTTCACAGTCAGGGTATGGGGCCCCACCCTGGGTCTATTTGCACACAGGCTTTCTGACTTCTGGCTCTGGTCCCACATCAAGCTCAGAGGCATCTGCACTGTCACCTCCTTGTCCTCTTCACAGAGTGGTGGGAGTGGCACCTCCTGGCCCATCTTGACCCATGGATGCTGATTAAGACATAGTAAATTAGCTCTGTTTGTAGGGTTGAGGGTCAAGCACATGGTAATGCCCTATGAGGCCATGGAGGTGCTGGGTTTGAAAATCATCGTCCACCCTATCAGGTCCCAGGCAGCTCCGCAGGTCTGACATTCTATCTCAGTTAGTCATACAGTTGTTGTTTCTGAGACTATTGTATTTTTGCACCTCTTGCTGGGAAGCCTGCAACAGAAATGTTTCGCAATAAAATTTTGTATTCTCCCAGCCAGCCCTTTCTTTTTCTGACTGAGGCCAGAGGGAGTGGCTGGGAACTCTGGCTGCCTGGCTTGGTAGGAGCTTCCGACCATGTTGGCCGCACTCAGGTCAGTGGGTTCCCTCTGGGGCTCTGCTGCAGGTTTTTCAGGCGCCCCTGGAGTCACGGGTGTCGTGGGTGCCACTGGTGTCTCGGGTGTCAGTGTGCCGGGAGTGCCACTGGTGTTCCACGTGCCGTGGGTGCCACTGGTACCCTGGGTGCCTGGGGCGCCTTGGGTGCGGCAGGTGGCGGGCGTGCCCTGGGTGTTCCAGGTGTCTCAGGTGCTGCTGCTGTCTCGGGGGTCACGGGTGCTGCTGGTGTCATGGTGTCAGTGGTGTCATGGGTGTCACTAGTGACTCAGGTCCCACTGGCATCTTGGGTGCCACTGGTGTCTGGGGTGTCAGTGGCATAGTGGGTGCCGCTGGTATCCTGGTGCAGCTGGCGTCTCTGGTGTCTCAGGCGCTGCTGCTGTCTTGAGTGCCACTGGTGTCTTGGATGTCATGGGTCCCGCTGGTGTCTTGGGTGCCACGAATGTTGAGGGTACTGCACGTGCCGCGGGTGTCACGGGTGCTACTGCTGTCCCAGGTGTTGTGGGAGCCACTTGTGTCACAGGATCGCAGGTACTGCTGGTGTCGCAGGTGTTGTGGGTGCCACAGGTGTTGCAGCTGTCGCAGATGCCACTTATGCAGGGGGAGGCTGAAAGGTCACACGAGGGGGCTGGGTTTGGGGTACCTGCCCTCACTTCCAGGCTGGGTGCGGGGAGGGAGGGGGGAGTCTTGGTGGTCTTCTGTGAATTGTGGGTTGTCTCCTGCCTGGAATGGTCTCCCACAGGAATAGCCAGGCCAGTAGGAGGGTGGACGCCTCAGGGACTGGAGACTGGAGTTCTCAGTTGCTAAGGTTCTTGGAAGAGGAGGGAGGGCCTCACAACAGTGGTCTGGAATCCCACCTTGGGTCCCTTCAAGTGCAGGCTCTGGTCCCACCTTGAGCCCAGAATCATCCCCACTGTCACCCCCGAGTCCTCTTCAGAGAGTGGCAGGAGTGGCTCCCGGCCCATCTTAACCCATGGATGCTTCCAAGTATCAGTTAAAGTACCTCTGTGGATAAACCCTACAGGGTTGAGGGTGAGCATATTTGCCAGTGAGCTTATTCCAGACAATAGGTAGTGTGGGGCACAATGTGTTGCCCTATGAGCACTCTGTGCAGAGCTGCCAGAAATCTTGTCCCTGGAAGGGGCAGGACCCGGTTACCATGGCTGCAGGACGACACGGAGGCTCCACACACGTCCGCAGGTGGGCCCATGCAGCTCCGCCCCGGGGCGAGCTCAGGGGCATGTAGGCTGCAGTGCCGCAGAAGGTATCTAGCTTCTCTCTGGGCCTGTGCTCGTTGCTTACCGGAGTCTGCAATCTCCGCCTTTCGGTTCCCATAACGGAGCGAGCTGCTTAGGGCCAGGGCCCGGTGCATCGCGCTCGCTGCTCAGAGCTGAAGGGCCAAGAGCGGCTGCCGGAAGCGGCCTCGGGCCCCGCCTCCGTCACGCGGCCCTGCTCATCCAGGCAAGTGTGCATGTCCCCCCACGGAGGCATTCCATGAGAGTCTCTCTCATGTGTCAGTGACTTTCAGGAGTTTCACAATATTGGGATGGTTCAGAACTTGCATACTGTTGACCTCAGGAAGGAGCTCCTGGAAACTGGAAAAGCTCTGTTCACGTTCATTTATGACCTTAATGGGCACCTGTCCCCCTGTCACAACATGCCGTGCCAACTTTACTTTGGCAAAGTGGCCTTCCTCTGATTGTGTGGAGGATTTTGTAAATCTCAGTGCCAGCATCCTTGTTAGCAGAGATGGCCATGAGGTCCATAGATAGATGGCTGTTTAGAAAAGCTAAACAGGGGACGACAGAGGATGAGATGGCTGGATGGCATCCCTGACTCGATGGACGTGAGTCTGAGTGAACTCCGGGAGTTGGTGATGGACAGGGAGGCCTTGCGTGCTGAGATTCATGGGGTCACAAAGAGTCGGACACGACTGAGCGACTGAACTGAACTGAACTGATTATGTAATAAACATGCACACACAAAAATCATCATCTGTTCTAATACTTATTTGGAGAAGAAAAAATCTGATTGGTCTCTAAGAATGAATGTATGTGTCTGACCTCAAGGATAGCATTTGGAAATTGTAGTGTCTTTGTCCTCCAATATAAAGGTAGGCCAGAGTCAGGTCCCTTTCAATATGGCAGCTCAATAACAGAAGCTACAAGATAGACAGATGTGAGGCAATAACAATAAGAGCAGGCTTTAGGAAAAGGAACCGAGGACCACTATTAATAGATGCACAAAAGTCTCAGAACCCCCTATTCGAAATGCCACCTCGAGTAACATGATAATAAAAAAAATCTACAAAAATGTTTAAAGTAATGTGTAGGACCCTGTATTAGTAGTAGTCTGTGTAGTGTTAGTCACTCAGCCATGTCCAACTCTTTGCGATCCCCTGCCAGGCTCCTCTGTCCATGGGATTCTCCAGGTAAGAATACTGAAGTCGGTTGCCATGCCCTCTGCCAGGGGATCTTCCCAACCCAGGGGATCGAACCCATGTCTCCTACATCTTTTACATCTCCTGCATTGGCAGGCACATTCTTTACCACTAGTGCCACCTGGGAAGCCCCAGTAGTCTTCAGGGCACCATAAAAGAAAAGCACACACTGGATCCCTTAAACAGCAGAAATTAATTTTTTCACAACTCTAGAGGCTAGAAGTCCAAAATCAAGGTGTTAGGATTGGTTTCAGTCAGATTTCTTTTACTGGCTTGTAGATAGCCCTCTTCCAACATTGTTGTTGTTGTTTAGTCACAAGTCGTATCCAACTCTTTTGCAACCCCATGGACAAGACTGTAGCCCGCCAGGATCCTCTGTCTCCATCCTCACATGACCTCTTCTCTCTGTTCACACAGAAGGAGAGAAAGTTCTGGGCGTCTCTTCCTCTTCTTATAAGGACACTTCCTATCGTATTAAGGCCCCACCGTTTGGCAAGTCATGCTAGGGAGGCCAGACGTCCCCAGGCGGCAGGAGGAAATGAATGGCAAGCGGTGGACCTCTTTTCTGACATTCCTTTGCTCCTGCTTTAGTCACGAGTAGGAGGCTCCTTTTAATTGCTATGATGACAATGGGTTCTACCTGAAAGTACCTTTTTCCCAAACCTTGAGCTGCTAATTGCCCAAAGAAACAATACATCTTACTCATGAAAAAATTTTTCTTAAGCTATGTTAATGAAACTATTTGTTTGTTTGGAGGTCTGTTTTCCTTCAAGACTTAATTGTTTTGTGGATACAATATATCTCACCCAGAGACATATAGTCTGGAGAGGACTCCCCTTGTGCAGATATGTATGCTATGGGAGAGAAACCTGGTGCAACTCTCTCAACCTTGAGGTGTTTCTTCTATCTATGATTGAAAACTTGCTAACAGGCATAAGATGCCTTGCTAAAAACCGGCAAGGGGGTATCTTTTCTGCCCACTTCTGCTGTTTATTGTCAGAAGCTCTGTCTATCCTTTTTGTGCTTTAATAAAACTTTGCTACACAAAAGCTCTGAGTGATCAAGCCTTGTCTCTGGCCCCAGATTGAAATATTCTCATCTGCAGGCCAAAAATTCCGTTGTCGTTCTTGGCTCACAGCCACAACCTTTCATCTTAGGGGCTCTTCCAGGATCTTCAGGACATGGTAAAGACACTTAGAGCTCTAGTTCTTTGGTTCTCCTAGTAAACATGTTTTCTACTTTACTAACACAGTATGCCTGGTCTGTGTGAATGCTATAGGGAAGAGATGCACAAACAAGTGTGAAGCAGGAGTTGAGACTGGCTTTGTGGTTCCATGGCGCCTCATAACGACTGAAGGTAGCCCAAAAGGGAGCCAGTCAGGGGTTTATACTGACCTGCCAATGCCAAGAGCCATCCGATGTCCCTGTGAGGGGAGTGGCCAGAAATGGGTGAAACGCGGAACCTGACTTTTCTTTCTCAGTCAACTTTTCCTGGCCTCTTTGGCCATTTTGTAACTACCTGGGAAATTGAAACTACTAACCTAATCTGTAAAATAATAGACTTTCAAGGGACTTGAGATCCATGCTGTTACTGTGTACTTTTACTTAGACCCCAAGTTTGGATTGATAGTCATGAAGCACCTAGCCTTTCTAGGAACCAAAAGTTACCTTGGTTGTATTCTCATGTACTGCAGACAGCAGTACAGTTAGGTGTTAGGTGTTAGGTGTTCCTAGCTCCAGGAACGTCTCTCAGGCTAGAGGTTGCTCTCTTAGCTGCCTGCCTCAGGGGCCAGCAACCTGAAAGTGAGTCCTTGTCACAGCCGTGCCTCCAGTCTACGTGGAGAGAGGCACTGCGGGCGATCATGAGGTTTCTGAGGACACAGCACAGAAATTCTAGGATCTGGTCAGATTGGAAGTGCAATGGGCTTCTTCCTTTGGTAACACTAGCTCTTAGGGGACCAGAGGAGGCTCTCCAGTGACTTTTGTCTCAACTCTTTAGATATTCTTCCTGTGGAATCTGTGGAAATGAACTGAAAGGATTGGCCCTAATAGCTCAAAGACAAAAATCACTTTTTCCTCTCTGGCCGGCCCTTCACCACCTCTTTCACTATGACATATATACTGGTGTCGTGACACTCCGAAGGGACATTTTGGGTTTTGTGTTTGTCCCTTTATGGTTTTCCAGTTTTATTGTGGTCAGGAATATATTCAAGACTGTGCACAGGCACCCAGGAGATGAATCTTTCCTCTAGTCGTCTTAGCTTGGGAGGCATTCTGGAAGGCTACTCTGTTGCACCCTGGGTGACATCAGAGGAAGAGCAGAAATCAGGAAAAGGTCTTAATGGTGAGCAACTGGACATCAATCTGGGATGCCATCAGGTCTACCCCTGGTTCATCTCTATCCCGCCTCGCTGATAGAATGGAGAAGGCCAGTGATGAGACACCTGTGTCGGTAAGAGACAGGTTAACTCCAGCGAGGGAAGGAAGCTTAGGTGGAAGCCCTATCTCCATTCCCATCTACAGCAAGGAGGGACACCTCGGGTAGAAAAGAGCCAAAGTGCGGGACACTGCTTTTTTCTCTTTCACAAACGGGAGCTAACAGTTCCAGCCATACTACTTTGGACTGTATCCTGAAAAACTGGATAGATTCAATTCCCAGGGCTTAAAGAAGACACACCTGACCTTCCTATGTGAAACTGCATGGCCACGGTATCCACTGGAGGACAGCAAACAATGGCCGGTTGGAGTGTCTCTTAATTATACCATTTTGCAATTAGACCAGCTCTGTAGAAAACAAGAGAAATGGGTAGAAGTGACATATGCGCTGCTCTTTTTCTCTCTGTGAGACACGCCAGACATGTCCTAAGGGTATAGATTTGGGTGTGACACTTTCAGTTCCCTCCTGTTCTCCTACTTTGCCCCCATATCTGGGGCTCCCAACTGAACAAACTCAAAGTCAGGGCACCCCTCTAGGAAGGGTTGCCTTGGTCTCGGTAGAAATTCATACTGAAATTCAAACTCCTGCAGTCTCAGCAGAGGTTCAGGCAATCCTCGTTTCAAGATGACCTCAGACTACTGTGGTTTCAATAGAAACTCAGTTGAAATAAAGGAAACTCAGGCAACTAAAACTAAGGGTAAAATACAGGATGAGAAAGGAGATGAGATGGAGGAAGAGATGGAAGATAGGAGACAGAGATAAGGAAAAACAGACTTCTCCAATCTATCCCTGGGATCATATGCAAAGGGCAGCTAGAGAGGCTAAGGAACAGCCACACAAGCTGTTGCCTCTTCAGGAAGGACCCACTGGGAGGAATAACCAGTCTATGAGAGTTAATCACCCCTTTTCTTATCAAGAAATACAAAGAATCAAGGAGGATTTGGGAAACTATTTGGAGGACGCAGAGAAATATATTAGAGCATTTAAGGGTGTTATTCTGTTTATGACCTTACTTGGAAAGATGTGATGTATATCTTGGGACAGACGCTAACTCCTGACTCAAAAACTCGAGTTTTGGAGAAAGCTGTTGCCTATGGAGATGAATGGCTTGGTGATGAAACAGCAGGAAAGATAGAGGACAAGATAGCCACCCTCCCTACTGGGAATCAGGCAGTCCCGACAACAGAACCAGACTGGGACTATTACATGGCTAAAGAAAGATGGGATCAGAGTCACTTTGTCAGATGTGTTCTTGAAGGACTCAGGCAACCACACGCTAAAACTTTAAACTATGCCAAACTGGCAACAATAAAACAGGGAGAGAAAGAAGAGCCTGGTAAATTCCTAGACAGACCACAGGAAGCCCTTCACAGATTCACTGAGATTGATCCCAAAAGTGAAAAGGGAACAGTGATCTTAAAAGATAGACTTCTTACTCAGTCAGGTCCAGATATCCACCATAAGCTACTAAAACAAAATTGGAAACTAGGTTTCTGTTGAGAATCAGGGCAGCTGTTCTGAACATTTTCCACTCAAGGAGAATGGTTCTGGCTGGAACTGTGCTGGTAATAGGAAATGCAGCTGACACTGCGTTGACAAATCTTAGTGAAGGCTCAAAATGGAAACTGAGCCAATGGTCAAGGTCATCTCATTTTCCCCAGCAACTCACGATTTGGAGGAGGAAGAAAGAGTCATAGAGTGAGCATCTGCTATGACTCAGGCTGCTAATTGCTTCACACTAAACCAGTTAATCAAAACCTCCCAGACACAAGACAATCTACAGAATGGAAGAAAATATCTGCAAATGATGCAACCAAGAAGGGCTTAATTTCCAAGATGTACAAAGAACTCATACAACTCAACAACAATAAAAGCCTATCCAAAAATAGGCAGAAGAGCTAAATAGACATTTCTCCAAAAAAGCAATCAGTTCAGTTCAGTCGCTCAGTTGTGTCCAACCCTTTGCGACCCCATGAATTGCAGCACGCCAGGCCTCCCTGTCCATCACCAACTCCCGGAGTTCACTCAAACTCACGTCCATCAAGTCAGTGATGCCATCCAGCCATCTCATCCTTGACCACTGAGCGACTGATCTAATCTGATCTGAATGATATGTTTTTCTAAAAATCTCTTGTCCTTACTCTCCCATATGAGTGTCAAAATTATATGAAGTTCTGAAAAAAGAATTCTACAGCAATTTGAATTGGAAGTATGTGTTCCAGTTCATTTAAGGGAATGGGCTCCTTTATAGTATTCAGAGTGCCTTTACTTGTACAGGTTTTCTGTTATGTGTTTCAACAATATGTTGCATTTTTCTTTATGGGTTCTGTGAGGATTAATTCTGTGTGTCACTTCTCACCCATATCTGATCAGGTGACATTTTAATGAGATTTTGGACTTGGAATTGATGTTGGAATGGCTTAATAATTCTGGGGATGTTGACATGGGGTGAGTGTATTCTGCACATGAAGAGGACGTGAATTTTGGGGGCCAAAAGGCAAAATGTTATGGACCAAACTGTATCCCCTCAAAATTTGTATACTGAAGTCCTAACCACCAATGTGACTATATTTGGAGACAGGGTCTATAAGAAGGTTACAAGTTAAATGAGGCCAAAGGGTGGAGCCTTAATCCCATAGGAAGTGTCCTTACAAGAAGTGGAAGAGACATGCAGAACTCTCTCTTTCTGTGTGTACAAAGAGAAGAGGTTATGTGAGGACGGAGACAGAGGAGCCTGGTGGGTTAAAGTCCTGTCCATGAGGTTGCAAAAGAGTCGGGGTATCATTCACTGGGACCTGACCCTGAGCAACTTGCTCCGCAATGAGAACCAGGTGAAGATTTCGGACTTCGGTCTGAGCAACGAGCACAGCCCAAGAGAGAAGCTAGATACTTTCTGCCGCACTGCCGCCTACACGCCCCTGAGCTCGTCCCGGGGCGGAGCTGCATGGGCCCACCTGCGGATGTGTGGAGCCTCAGTGTCGTCCTGCAGTCATGGTAACCGGGTCCTGCCCCTTCCAGGGACAAGATTTCTGGCAGCTCTGGCACAGAGTGCTCATAGGGCAATACCATGTGGTATTGTATGCCATATGGTATGGCAATACCATATCGCTCATAGGGCGATACCCCACACCACCTGTCGTCTGAAATAAGAAGCTCACTGGCAAATATGCTGACTCTCGACCCTGTAGGGTTTGTCAACAGAGGTACTTTAGCTAATACTTGGAAGCATCCATGGGTTAAGATGGGCTGGGAGCCACTCCTGCCACTCTGTGACGAGGACTCGGGGGTGACAGTGGGGATGATTCTGGGCTCAAGGTGGGACCAGAGCATGCACTTGAAGGGACGCAAGGTGGGATTCCAGAGCATTATTGTGAGGCCCTCCCTCATCTTCCAAGAACCTTAGCAGCTGAGAACTCCAGTCTCCAAGCCCTGAGGCATCCACCCTCCTACTGGCCTGGCTATTCCTGTGGGAGAACATTCCAGGCAGGCAACAACCCATGAATCACAGGCGAAGACCACTGAGCCTACTACCACCCCACCCTGCCCAGAGGCAGGGCCACCACCCCAAGTCTAGACCTTGAGGCCTCCCCCTCCACAAGTGGCATCGGTGACGGCTGCGACACCTGCGGCACCCACAACACTTGCGACAGCAGCAGCGCCCAAGACACCAGCAGCACCCAAGGCACCTGCAGCAAAGCCTCAGAGGGACTGGCCCAACTGACCCCTGAGGGTGGCCAACACCATCAGAAGCTCCTCCCAAGCTGGGCAGCCCCACTCCCCAGCCACTCCCTCTGGCCTCAGCCAGAGATAGAAGGGGCTGGCTGGGAGAATATGAAATTTTATTGTGAAACATTTATGTTGCAGGCTCCCCAGCAAGAGGCATAAAAATACAATAGTCCCAGAAATGTCCCTTGTATGACTAATGGAGACAAAAGGTCAGATCTGCCGAGCTTCCTGGGACCCTGTCAAGTAGACTATGATTTTCAAATCCAGCACCTCCACAGCCTTCAGAAACCCTGGCCAGCTAGAAGGATGGTCTAGAGTGGCCTGGGCAACCATGAGGCATCACCCTGGCCTGACCACCCCTCCTCCCCTATTGGGTAAAACTTCACAGACTGAACTATCCCCCAAGGCATGTCCCCCTTCCTCCACAATCCCTCTTCAATGTTGGTGGTGGAGGTGCTAGTTTTTGCCAACTCTCTGGTTCTTCATAGTTTTAATAAACTTCATTTCTCCAGAAAGATGTATCACCCTCAGTTCTATATCCTCTCCAGTTAGAGAAGTGTGTAGTCATGTAGGACTTGGAGTTAATGACCTAAGAATTAGCACAATCATTCTCAAGAGAGACAATTGCTGCACTGCAGGGCAGAAATGCAGAGTGTATTATCCTCCTGCACTGACAATACTGAACATTTTCAGAAGGGCCAAGGGGAACTTTTGATCTCTGCAGCCTGAGTTAATCAGGACCGGGAGGTCTAGGATAGAATAGTAAGTCCCCTGAACCAAACAGTGTGCAGTGTGGTCAGCTCCCTGTGCAGATGAGTTTCCTGAATGTCCTGCAGGAGTTGGGCGCTCTCCTCTCCCCTGTGGGAAGGGGCCCTGATGGGTGGGGTTTTGTTAGAACATTGCTTCTGTTTTATGTTTTGATGTTTTGACCTCGTGGCATGTGGGATCTTAGCCCCCTTACCAGGGAAGGAACCTGCACCCTCTGCATTGGAAGGCAAATTCCTAACACTGGACTGCCAGGGGAAGTCCCTTTTTTGATGCGTGGGTTTGACTGCAGGGACTGGAAGATTTGAAATTCTACATTTGTTAGCACTACCTAGTTCCTTCGTTCAGAGCCCTGACTCTGGGGATGCACACTCTCAGTGGCAACCCCTGCACCGTTCTGTTGGCTCTTGTGCGCTTACATGTCACTTGCCGACTGCAGAATCCTTCACAAGGCACAGAGCACTCTGACCACGTGCACGTGAGCCACCTAAGAACAAAAACTACAGGAGCTTAGTAGGTCAGACCCTATGGGGACTGTCTTCCAGAGGGAAAGCCCCTCCTAGCATTATGATTGTTTCAGGGCCTACACACATGTATCTGGGAATGGGCAGCAGCACATATAATTCCCAGCCATATTCTCAGATTTCCTTTCAGTCAGAAGCAACAGAATTGCCATGTAGAGAGAAGAGCATGGGGTGGGATAAAGTTACTCTCAGGGATACAAAAGCCATCATCTGTGTGGCCTCAGAGAGCAGAGCTAGGGCAAAATTAGGTGGAAATTTCAAAAAGGCGGATTTCAACTCATCGAAACCAAAGGGAAGGAAAAGGAAGCACATATGTGCTCCTTCTTATTGTTGTGCAGTCGCACAGTTGTGTCTGACTCTTTGGGACCCCATGGGCTGTAGCCCACCAGGCTCCTCTGTCCATGGGATTTCCCAGGCAAGAATACTGGAGTGGGTTGGTATTTGCTCCTCCAAAGGATCTTCTCAACCCAGCAATTGAACCTGTGTCTCCTTCAGCTCCTGCATTGGCAGGCAGATCCTTTGCCACTAGCGCCATCTTGGAAGATGAACTGGAAGATTGTAATTGACATATATACACTGATATATATAAAATAGATAACTAATGAGACCCCAAAGTACAGCACAGGGAACTCTACTCAGTGCTCTGTGGTGACCTAAATGGGAAGGAAATCCAAAAAGGAGGGGATGTATGTATATATGGGGCTGATTCACTTTGCTGTGCAGCAGAAACAAACAAACATCATAAAGCAACTATACTAAAAAAAAAAAAAGTAAAATAAAAGATGTTTCTGCTTATAGAGTTAACAAGGCACTCTAGTGAAAGTCTCTCAGTCCTGTCTGACGTTTTGCGGCCCCATGGACACTCTCCATGTAATTCTCCAGGCCAGAATACTGGAGTGGATAGCCTTTCTCTTCTACAGGGGATCTTCCCAATCCAGGAATCAAACCCAGGTCTCCTGCATTGCAGGCGGATTCTTTACCAGCTGAGCCACAAGGAAAGCCCAAGAATATTGGAATGGGTAACGTATCCCTTCTCCAGCGGATCTTCCTCACTGAGGAATCAAACTAGATTCTCTGGCATTGCAGGCAGACTCTTTACCAACTGAGCTATCAGGGAATTCTGAAGGCACTCTAGGAAGGAGACAAAACTCAGGAGGCTCTTGCCGAGGCATTCATGAGGAATGACAATGACAGTGGTAAATTGACAGGAATGGAAGGAAGTGAGAGGAAAGGGGTGTGGGTAGCTTAGGATATAGTCATTGTGATCTGGAACACTAGGGGCAGATCAGATTTGGTGGAGATTATGAGCTTGATTTTGAATACCTTTAAAACTATTGATTTGTGTCATTTATGACACTGAAAGGTTATTAATGCTTTTACTCTTGGGGGTGAGGATGATACCACTCTAATGGCAGAAAGTGAAGAACTGGAGTCTCTTGATGAGGGTGATGGAGAGTGAAAGAGCTGGCTTAAAATAAATAGTTAAAAAAAAAAACCAAGATCATGTCATCCAGCCCCATTACTTCATGGCAAATAGAAGAAGAACAGGTGGAAGTAGTGACAGATTTGCTCTCCTTAGGCTCCAAAATCACTGCAGATGGTGACTATAGCCATAAAATCAGAAGATGATTGCTTCGTGGCAGGAAAGCGATGACAAACCTAGACAGTGTTGAAAAGCACAGACATTACTCTGGCAGCAAAGATCTGTATTGTCAAGGCCATGGTCCTCCCAGTGGTCACCTACGGTTGTGAGAGATGGACCTACGGAAGGCAGAACACCTAATAATTGATGCCTTCAAACTGTGGTTCTGGAGAAGACTCCTAAAAGTCCCTTGGACAGCAAGGAGATCAAACCAGTCAATCTTGAGGGAGATCAACCCTGAAAATTCATTGGAGGGACTGATGCTGAGGCTGAATCTCCAGTTTTGGTCATCTGATGTAACAGACCACTCATTGGAAAAGTCCCTGATGCTAGGAAAGATTGAGGGCAGAAGGAAAAGAGAGTGTCAGAGAGTGAGATATCTGGATGGCATCACCAATGCAATGAACATGAACTTGGGCCAACTTGGGGAGATGGTGAGGGACAGGAAGGCCTGGCATGCTGCAGTCCATGGGGTCACAAAGAGTTGGACACAATTGGGCAACTGAACAACAACAATACCCTAGGGGTAGAGTCTGAGGAATGGTGATTTTCACAAGTACCTCTTGTGATGCTGGCCCACTGCCATATCTCCTAGGTGAACCCTTGAAGTCAGTTTCCCTGTGCTCTTAAGGTCCATTGTGAGTGCAGGGAGCAGGTGAGGGTGCTAATTAAGAGCTACTGCTGCTGCTGCTGCTAAGTCGCTTCAGTCGTGTCCAACTCTGTGCAACCCCATAGATGGCAACCCACCAGGCTCTGCCATCCCTGGGATTTTCCAGGCAAGAGTACTGGAGTCGGGTGCCATTGCCTTCTCCAGGTAATTAAGACCAGGAACTCTAAAATCAGAATAACCCAACTTGAATTCTGTGTAGCCTAGAGGACCTTTTCCAACTGTATAATAGAGAATGAACAACACTGGAGACATCCCTGGAGGTCCAGAGGTTAAGACTCTGAGATCCAGTGCAGGGGGCTCGGGTTAGGGAATTAAGATTGCGCATGCAGCTTAGTACAACCAAAAAAAAATTTTTTTAATTTTTAAAAAAGAAAATGAATAATCTCAACTTGATAGGTGACTGTGAGGTGATCCACATACACTACTTAGCTGAGCACCTCATACAGTCCTCGTAAAACAAATGTTAGTGGTTGAGTTATTCAGTCCAAATTACTGTGCATTTTAAAACAAGTGAAATGCCTGGTAGCAAGCAGAGAAGAGTGACTGCAGACACCTCGGGGAGGTGGGGCAGTCCCGGATGTTACAAGGGTGGAATGCAGCTCTTCCGTGGCTTCCGGAGCTTGTCACAGAAGGCCTCGCTGACTTCCTGCCCATTGGCTGGCCATCAGGCACTGGGATCTCTGAATTTGGGCTTCCAAGTGGCCGCACGTGTCAGAACAATGAATCCAGTCACCAAGCTCCCAGAAAGTCTCTTCAGAAAGAAAAGGAATGTCACAGATGGCCACTGGAGGAGAAGGGATGATGGGCTGGAGACGACCCGGCTAAAGACCACCATGAGCTGCTTTCTGATTAGTTCCCCGTCAACTTCTGAGTAGCACACAGAGAATCTGCCATCAGGTGGTGCAACTGCTGCTGCTGCTAAGTCACTTCAGTCGTGTCCGACTCTGTGCGACCCCATAGACGTCAGCCCACCAGGCTCCCCCGTCCCTGGGATACTCCAGGCAAGAACACTGGAGTGGGCTGCCATTTCCTTCTCCAATGCATGAAAGTGAAGTCGCTCAGTCGTGTCCGACTCTTAGCGACCCCATGGACTGCAGCCTACCAGGCTCCTCCGTCCATGGGATTTTCCAGGCAGGAGTACTGGAGTAGGGTCCCATAGCCTTCTCTGAGACGGTGCAAAGGGGTCCTTTAAATCTCATTTTCCCTTGACTAGCTCATTGTAATACCTGGCAGGGGTGGGGGTGGGGTGGGCAACCAGGATGGAGTCCTTGGACCATAGCGTGGGAGAGGGGCTGTCTCAGACCAGCTGGATCTGCCAGCAAAGTCCCAGAGAAAGAGGAGATACTCTATGCAGTGGGCCGGCTCCTGAGGACCCTCTAAGCAGAGACAAGAGGACAGAAGAGGAGGGTCTTCCCAGGGGATGCCCTAGTGGGTTCTCTTTCTCAAAAGTGGATCAGACCAAGAGAGATGAAAGATGATTTAGCAGGGATTAGGGATTAAGCAGACAGGTTCAAGATATATTTCAATTCCATTCTTACTTCTCCACTAATTCTTTTTCTCAACTTCAAATGAGTCCTAAAGCTGAATAAATAATTTGCCATGGAGCCCTCTGGAAAGGTGAAAATGGGAGTTTCCTTTAGAAAAGTTGAAGCTGACCACCTCCAATAATCCCAGCTTGCTTTCCTTTTAGTCCTTGTTCCAAGCAGCCTTTCCTTTCCTTTTGACACTGGGTAAAAAGATGAGATAGGACATGACGAAGACCGATTTGTGTATGATCACAGAAAGTGCCAGATTTTCTTGTAATAATCACAAGTAAGTAATAGCTAACCAGCTGTGTCCACAGCTGTACTCCACTGAGTACACCTGTGCCTTTAACTTAATTGTTTTCCGGTGCTTCCCTTTGATTTTGGAATATTTGTCCTAAGCATCATATGATATCATTTGCAAAGTAGAACAGAATGTATTTTTAGCTGCCCCCCACCCTAGTGAAAGCGAAAGTCACTCAGTCGTGTCTGACCCTTTGCAACCCCACAGACTATACTATACAGTCCATGGAATTCTCCAGGCCAGAATACTGGAGTGGGTAGCCTTGCCCTTCTCCAGGGGATTTTCCCAACCCAGGGATCGAATCCAGGTCTCCCACATTGCAGTTGGACTCTTTACCAGCTGAGCCACAAGGGAAGCCCCGAAACAAAAAAAAAAGATCAACAATTCACTTATATGAGAGCTTAAGAATGAGATGATAAAACCACAGAATAAAATGGAAAACTACAGAGCTGAGGAAACAAACTGTGAAACATAACATCATTAAAAACTAACTCAGAACCAAGAGGAAAAAACAGAAGAAACGTGGCTGAAGGTCCAATTAATGACACAGAAACAAGACTTGGAAGTGAATGCAGAGTTTGAGAGAGAGAAAGAAAAGTTTTAAAGCAATCAGAGGGGTGAACAGAGGGCTGGGCTACAAAGGACGCTTCTGGGTGATGGAGATGTTCTGTATCATGAATGGGACTGGGGTTCTGTGGTCAGGTCCACCTGTTCAAACTCATCACTTTAGATTGACACAGCTTTTGTTTGTACACAATACTTCTCTAAAATCAATTTTTAATGTAGTATTTAGAGATAAAATGAGAGAGAATCCAATATTGAGGATAGCTGGATTATTCAAGTAGAGGTTTCAACACATGAAACAGAAAAAAAAGTTCATAAATAAAATATGTGAAAAATGTGCCTAAAATACAGCCTGGAAAGGTTACACTGTCTTCCAGGAAAAAGTGATACAAAATGATTAATGTAAAAACCTAGACATTTCAGCAGAATGCCCTCCCTAAAGATCAGATCAGATCAGTCACTCAGTCATGTCCGACTCTTTGCGACCCCATGAATCACAGCACGCCAGGCCTCCCTGTCCATCACCAACTCCCGGAGTTCACTCAGACTCATGTCCATCGAGTCAGAGATGCCATCCAGCCATCTCATCCTCTGTCGTCCCCTTCTCCTCCTGCCCCCAATCCCTCCCAGCATCAGAGTCTTTTCCAATGAGTCAACTCTTCGCATGAGGTGGCCAAAGTACTGGAGTTTCAGCTTTAGCATCATTCCTTCCAAAGAAATCCCAGGGCTGATCTCCTTCAAAATGGACTGGTTGGATCTCCTTGCAGTCCAAGGGACTCTCAAGAGTCTTCTCCAACACCACAGTTCAAAAGCATCAATTCTTCGGTGCTCAGCCTTCTTCACAGTCCAACTCTCACATCCATACATGACCACAGGAAAAACCATAGCCTTGACTAGATGAACCTTTGTTGGCAAAGTAATGTCTCTGCTTTTGAACATGCTATCTAGGTTGGTCATAACTTTCCTTCCAAGGAGTAAGCATCTTTTAATTTCATGGCTGCAGTCACCATCTGCAGTAATTTTGGAGCCTAGAAAAATAAAGTCTGACACTGTTTCCCCATCTATTTCCCATGAAGTGGTGGGACCGGACGCCATGATCTTCATTTTCTGAATGTTGAGCTTTAAGCCAACTTTTTCACTTTCCACTTTCACTTTCATCAAGAGGCTTTTGAGTTCCTCTTCACTTTCTGCCATAAGGGTGGTGTCATCTGCATATCTGAGGTTATTGATATCCCTAAAGATACCCACACCCTAATCCCTAGAATATATGAATATGCTGTTACATGGCAAAAGGGATTCTGCAGATGTGATTAAGGTTATGGATCTCAAGGCGATTATCCCAGTGGGCCTAATCACACAAGTCCTTAAAAACAGAAAGAATTCTCTGGCTGGAGTTAGATGCAGCAGAACAAGAGACAAGAGTGAGAGCATGAGAGGTACTCAACCCGCTGTGGCTGGCTCCAGGATGGAAGGGGCCAGGAGCCAAGGAATGCAGGAGGCCTCCAGAAGTGGGAACAGCTCCCGGCCAAGAGCCAGCAAGGAAATGGAGATTTCAGCTCTGCAACTGCATGGATCTGCACTCTGTCAACTGTCTGAATGAGCCTGGAAGTGGATTCCACCCTGGGTCTCCAGAGAAGAGATTAGGCTGACAGATGCCGTGATTTTAGCCTGGTGGGACCTATAGAAATCACTGAATCTACTGGGTTTCTGACCCACTGAACTGTGAGATAATACATTTGTGCTGTCTTAAAGCACTAAGTTTATGTAAATGAAGGTACTCAAAAATTAAGACTTTGAGGATGGAAAAAAGAATTGTATAAGCATCTAAGTACAAAAATCAAGTCCCTTATAAGAATAAAAACTCAGGTGGACTTCAGACTCAGCAACATTCAAAACCAGAAAAAGATGGAACAAAAGTTTTGAGAGAGAGAATTGGGGTCCCAAGAATATTATGTCCAGTCAAATTGTTATTCAAATATAAAGGCAATAATTTCCTGTCATATAGGAACAGTACTAGTACCAACCTCATGGGGTTCGGTAAGGATTAAATGAGCTGTCAGAGTGAAAAGTTCAATAATTACAACAAAAATGACAACAACTAACATTCATTGCATTGTTATTTGTGTGAGATACTGTTCTATGTACTTCACATGTATTTTCTCATTTACTCATAGCAACAACCCCATTAGGAAGTATTATTATTATTCCCATTGTACAGATGAGGAGTGAGTTAAAGTTGCTCAGTCGTGTCTGAATCTTTGCGACCCAATGGACTATACAGTCCATGGAATTCTCCAGGCCAGAATACGGGAGTGTGTATAGCCTTTCCCTTCTCCAGGAGATCTTCCCAATTCTGGGATCAAACCCAGGTCTCCCGCATTGCAGGTGGATTCTTTACCAGCTGAGCCACAAGGGAAGCCCAGAAATGAGGAAACTGAGGGTAATTTATCAAGGATAAACTACCAGCATTTTTTTACCCTGCCTCAGCAGTATCACAGGTGAGAGATGGAATTTAAGATCATCCAAGGTAACAATGAAAGAATCCTAGGAAAATTTGAAAATAATATTTTGGGGCATGTATTTTTCTGATTTCAAAAACGAATAAATAAACACCAATATCCACCTGCTAAAATAATTATTTGCTATTAAAGACAAAGAATGTAACATATATAAGTGAAAGGAAAGCATATTTTAGGAAAAATATTATCAAACATAAGGAAATGTTACAGCATCTCCTTAAAATTTAATGACAATAAAATTCAATGAAACGTTCTATAAAACAGAAGATAAATGATGAGACTAAAAAAGTCAGAACATGAACTTCCCTGGTGGTCCAGGAGTTAAGAATTTGCCTGCCATTTTAGGGGACAAGGGTTCAATTCCTGAAGATCCCACATGCTGCAGAGCAACTAAGCCCATGTGCCACAACTACTGAAGCCCGTGCACCTAGAGCCTGTGCCCACAACCGGAGAAGCCACTGCAGTGAGAAACCTGCACACCACAGCCAGACAGCAGCCCTGCTCACAGCACCTGGAGAAAGAGCGCACAGCAACAAACACCACGCAGGAGAAACCCGCCAGAACACGGCCGGAAAAAACCTCTGGCTTCACTGAGGGAAGACTAAAAAAATACAAAATAATGCCAAGTTTGCTCTATGACAGAAGAAAATCCAAATGAAGAGTTGAAAATACATTCATGATAAGGACAGCAAGTGGTTTTGTTTGAAGGGGAGATGTGCATCCAACACAGAGGAAAAAAACACAAACAGGCAAGGGAAGTATCATGTGTTAAAAACAGAGAGAGAGTCAACAGAAAGTTGGTGAACCTTTAAAATAATAGAAAAACAATAGAAAAGAGGCACCAGTACAATAGAAGAAAACTTTCATGCGCCCAAGAAAGATTTGAATCTATGTCCTAAAAATTCTGCTTACCAAAATTTTTGAAAAGAAAATAATACCTGGACTTATTCTAGAAAAATCCTCTAATTTTAAGTATATGAAGAAAAACCTAATCTCTAAGTGGGGGAAAAAAATAAGGCTCACAACAAAAGGATAAAGGACAGCTTAGGCACAAATATCTCCTCTTCATTATTCAGAGTCATGTGTTCAGATACATGTGTTCATGTGTTCTTTTTTTAAGATAAAAAGAAGTTTATTAAACAAGAGTTCATACTTCCGCTCATTTGAGGGTATAAGAAAGGCATTCTTAAATACAGAGAGTCTTAGAGATTATGCCATCTATATAAGCTCCCAGAAAAAAAAATGCAGAAAGATACACTCCCATTTAATGAGAATTTAATTTTTAAAATTACTATGGGAAGAAAACAAAAGCAAAACAAGATTCAGTACTGCATGAACACTGTATTATCTTTTGTTTAAAATCTAAAAAGGAAATTTGACAATGGAAATTAAATGCCTTCAATGAACCCATCTTCTGGCCCCCAACTTCCAGCCCAGCAAATGTGTCCTAAGGAGACAATTAGAGATGTAGAGAGGTGCAATTTGAGATTTGCTACAGTTTTATTTATCATAGTGAATAATTAGATACAAATGGCAGACAGCCAGAAAAATCTTTCTAAAAATGTAATCATGATTACATCACTAGTTAAAAATCCCTAAATGACTCTCTCTGCCTCCAGATGAAGTCCAAATTCCTTTATGAGCCATGAAAGGCCTCCAAGACTTGCCCACTTTCCCGGCTGCCATTACCACCTCCTCAGCCTCCAGCCCCCTCTCCACATTCAGTACCCTCAGTGCCCAGGTGTGGTGGCTCCCATGGACCAGTTGGCCTACGTACAACCTCAATGCCTGACGTGCTGTTCTAACACCCACGTACATCTTAAGACATCACTTCGTGTACCAGCTCTCCCAGGAAGCCATCCCTGAGCTTTAAGCCTCACAACACAGCAATCTAATTGCTAAATTCTCTGTCTGCCCTGAGACCAACCCAAGGATGGGAGAGCCTCGAATTCAGGTCTCCTGACATAAAATTGGAGCTCTTCCTCAAATCACAGGCCAGAGCACCACCATCCGCCACTTAGTAGATCTGAAATGCTGGGAGATAATTCCTTAATCTACACCTTTATTTCCTTGTTCCCAAAATTAAGCTAATAGTAACGCCTCTTCATGGGGTCATTGTGAGAATTAAATCAGAATTAATCCACATACAACACTGAGAACACAGTCTGGCACAAAGTCCACAACATTAGTTGCTACTGCTGCTGTTGTGAGAAAAACAGCATGGCTAAAATATAACCTGATTCAATTTGAGCAAGTACAAATGGAGAGGCTAAAATGGCAGTGGGGAAAATATACAAAGTGCTCTGAATCTGTTTCATTTCCTTGGTTCTTATACATGCAAAACAGGAGGGAAGGCAGCATGACTAAGGAAGCTCTGAATTCCATAGAAACTAGGAAGGATCCAGGGAAGAGTTTTTAAAACAATGATAAACCATATCAACTATGGACACATTCTACAGCTGAAAGCTAAGAAGGTTAAAACTGCAGTTCCCCTGGCTTCATTTTATAAGCTGTAATTTTTATTTTCCTAATTAAAAAGAAAAGCCTTTTGAACACCCGCTCTCTATGTAAAGTCAGAGCTCGAGTCATGGTAAACCACAGAGGCAGAAATATTTATCTTCTCCAGGCGGCTTTGGCAGACATTCCTCAAGGAATCTGAAATACAGCTATGTTCCTCTTCTCACTCACTATCAATAGGCAAGGATCCCCAAACCACAACGGGGGAATAAAAGGATGAACTGGAAGCTGAGATATGTTGTGGTTTTGTTTGGAAATCAAGGGAATGACTAGAGTCAGAGTGGTGGGAGGAAACCATAAACTCCACACTAGACAACAGGAACAGGGCAGAAACTGCCAGGCAGCATGAAATATAAAGGAAAACTGCAGAGAGACCACAGAGAAAGGGAGAGGCAGCCATTCAGGCCCAGGAATAGGTGCTGGGGAGGAAGAAGCAGTCCCTCAGAAGGAGAGGGCGGATCAGCTTTGCTCAGTGAATGTAAACAGGAAAAGCCACCACCAAAGTCAGGTGCGGCTGACAGCACATGCAGGCTTGAGGATGAACATGGGGCCAGACCCTGCTGCAGCGTACACGATACGGCCCTTTTCCAGTTAGGTAAAACTTAAGAAAGAGCCTGGTTTCCCTGGTGGCTCAGTTGGTAACCTACCTGCCAGTGCAGGAGACATGAATTCAATCCCTGGATAGGGAAGATCCCCTGGAGAAGAGAATGGCTACCCACTCCAGTATTCTTGCCTGAGAAATCCCAAGGACAGGGGAGCCTGGCCCAAATAGTTGCATGTGACTGAACGACTAAAACCACTACCACCAAGAGGGACCCTAGAGATTATCTGGTACAATAGTTACCAAGTCTGGATGCATCCCTGCCCCCTCTGGTCACCCAGGGTGTTTGCTAAAACATGCTGCTGACAAAGCCATAGAGATGGAAGTAGAACAGAGATGACCATGGGCTGTAGGGAAAGGGACAGGGGACCGGGAGTCAGTGCTTCCTGGGTACAGAATTTGTGGTGGGGATGATGAAAACTCCTGGAGATGGATTGTGGTGAGGGTTGCACAACAGTGTCAATGTACTTAATACCAGTGAACTGTACATTTAAAAAGGGTTAAGATGCTCCATTTTAGGTTATGTCTATTTTACCACAATTGGACCCACTCCCAGAATGCCTGACTTAGGTGAGGTCCAGAAATCTGTATTTTAAATAGCACCATGCTGCTGCTGCTAAGTTGCTTCAGACGGCAGCCCACCAGGCTCCCCCGTCCCTGGGATTCTCCAGGCAAGAACACTGGAGTGGGTTGCCATTTCCTTCTCCAATGCATGAAAGTGAAAAGTGAAAGTAAAGTTGCTCAGTCGTGTCCGACTCTTGGCGACCCTATGAATCACAGCATGCCAGGCCTCCCTGTCCATCACCAACTCCCGGAGTTCACTCAGACTCACGTCCATTGAGTGAGTGATGCCATCCAGGCATCTGATCCTCTGGCGTCCCCTTCTCCTCCTGCCCCCAATCCCTCCCAGCATCAGAGTCTTTTCCAATGAGTCAACTCTTCGCATGAGGTGACCAAAGTACTGGAGTTTAAGCTTTAGCATCATTCCTTCCAAAGAAATCCCAGGGCTGATCTCCTTCAAAATG
This sequence comes from Bos indicus x Bos taurus, assembly GCF_003369695.1. Classification (NCBI taxonomy): domain Eukaryota; kingdom Metazoa; phylum Chordata; class Mammalia; order Artiodactyla; family Bovidae; genus Bos; species Bos indicus x Bos taurus. The sequence goes on along the minus strand of NC_040096.1, from coordinate 23,346,329 downwards.
GACTGGTTGGATCTCCTTGCAGTCCAAGGGACTCTCAAGAGTCTTCTCCAATACCACAGTTCAAAAGCATCAATTCTTCGGTGCTCAGCCTTCTTCACAGTCCAACTCTCACATCCATACATGACCACAGGAAAAACCATAGCCTTGACTAGACGGACCTTTGTTGGCAAAGTAATGTCTCTGCTTTTGAATATGCTATCTAGGTTGGTCATAACTTTCCTTCCAAGGAGTAAGCGTCTTTTAATTTCATGGCTGCAGTCACCATCTGCAGTGATTTTGGAGCCCAGAAAAACAAAGTCTGACACTGTTTCCACTGTTTCCCCATCTATTTCCCATGAAGTGATGGGACCGGATGCCATGATCTTCGTTTTCTGAATGTTGAGCTTTAAGCCAACTTTTTCACTTTCACTTTCATCAAGAGGCTTTTGAGTTCCTCTTCACTTTCTGCCATAAGGGTGGTGTCATCTGCATTTCTGAGGTTATTGATATTTCTCCCGGCAATCTTGATTCCAGCTTGTGTTTCTTCCAGTCTAGCGTTTCTCATGATGTACTCTGCATATAAGTTAAATAAGCAGGGTGATAATATACAGCATGACGTACTCCTTTTCCTATTTGAAACCAGCCTGTTGTTCCATGTCCAGTTCTAACTGTTGCTTCCTGACCTGCATACAGGTTTCTCAAGAGGCAGGTCAGCTGGTCTGGTATTCCCATCTCTTTCAGAATTTTCCACAGTTTATTGTGATCCACACAGTCAAAGGCTTTGGCATAGTCAATAAAGCAGAAATAGATGTTTTTCTGGAACTCGCTGGCTTTTTCCATGATCCAGCAGATGTTGGCAATTTGATCTCTGGTTCCTCTGCCTTTTCTAAAACCAGCCTGAATATCTGGAAGTTCACGATTCATGTATTGCTGAAGCCTGGCTTGGAGAATTTTGAGCATTACTTTACTAGCGGGTGAGATGAGTGCAATTGTGCGGTAGTTTGAGCATTCTTTGGCATTGCCTTTCTTTGGGATTGGAATGAAAACTGACCTTTTCCAGTCCTGTGGCCACTGCTGAGTTTTCCAAATTTGCTGGCATATTGAGTGCAGCACTTTCACAGCATCATCTTTCAGGATTTGAAATAGTGCAACTGGAATTCCATCACCTCCACTAGCTTTGTTCATAGTGATGCTTTCTAAGGCCCACTTGACTTCACATTCCAGGATGTCTGGCTCTAGGTGAGTGATCACACCATCATGATTATCTGGGTCATGAAGATCTTTTTTGTACAGTTCTTCTGTGTATTCTGGCCACCTCTTCTTAATATCTTCTGCTTCTGTTAGGTCCATACCATTTCTGTCCTTTATCGAGCCCATCTTTGCATGAAATGTTCCCTTGGTATTTCTAATTTTCTTGAAGAGATCTCTAGTCTTTCCCATTCTGTTGTTTCCCTCTATTTCTTTGCATTGATCGCTGAGGAAGGCTTTCTTATCTCTTCTTGCTATTCTTTGGAACTCTGCATTCAGATGCGTATATCTTTCCTTTTCTCCTTTGCTTTTTGCTTCTCTTCTTTTCACAGCTATTTGTAAGGCCTCCCCAGACAGCCATTTTGCTTTTTTGCATTTTTTTTCCATGGGGATGGTCTTGATCCCTGTCTCCTGTACAATGTCACAGACCTCATTCCATAGTTCATCAGGCACTCTATCTATCAGATCTAGGCCCTTAAATCTACTTCTCACTTCCACTGTATAGTCATAAGGGATTTGATTTAGGTCATACCTGAATGGTCTAGTGGTTTTCCCTACTTTCTTCAATTTAAGTCTGAATTTGGTAGGTGCTTCTAAAGAAAGCAATCTGAGTACCACACTTTAAAAAGTGGTATTGTGGGGACTTCCCTGTTGCTCCAGTGGTTAAGACTCTGAGCTTTCAATACAGGCAGCACAGGTTCCATCCCTGGTCTGAGCACTAAGATTCCACACGTCGTGTGGCATGGCCAAAAAAAAATTTTTTTATAGTGGTATTCTGGTTGTCAAAAACAGACCTTTCTCTTTTAGAGCTACACACTGCAATATTTATGAATGAAATGATATGCTCTCTGAGTGTGCTTCAAAAATGTCCCACTGGGGTGGAGGCAGGGGTGAAAAAGAAACAAGAGAGGCCCTGAGTTAACTGTTGCTGTTGAGTGACAGATACATGGGGGGTTGTCACACTGTTCTCTTTCATACAGGCTTGATATTTTCTATAACAACCAAAAAAAAAAAAAGATTTTTAAAATCCAGGTGGAGGCCATTCCCAACAGAGAGGAAAACATTGTTAAAGCAAAGGAGGTGAGTGGCAGCTCATTGCAGGCAAGAAACAGCCAACAGCAGCGAGTGCTGGAGCACCCCATTCCAGTCTAAGCAGGAGGTGGGGGGTGTGCAGTCAGAGATGAGGCTGGGAGCCAGGTAGGGTGATACCCCGCTATGACTTATTGGCTAGCAAATGAGCATAAGTCTTCGGGAAATGCTGAACATTGTAAGGAAAGATCAGACTTGTGCCTTAACCAGACTACTCTGGGTTAAAGGGTGGATTTGAGGAGATAGAGTGGGGAGCAAATCAGAAGGCTGTTGTAGGTGTCTTGGTATGTGATCTCAGGACCTGAACAAGGATGGCAGTGGGGATGGAGAGAAGGAGCTGCAACAGAGAAAGATTTTAGTAGATATGACTTCACAACTCAGTAGTTAATTACAGACAGGGGAAATATGAGCAAGAGGCAAAGAATGATGGCACTCTTCTAGTCTAAGGAATTGACAACAAAGCCTGGAACCATACTTGCATGGTTGAGATTCAATCAATGAGTAACTTGTGTTCAAGCAACTTTCTCCAAGGGGAGTAATTCTACCATTAAATTATAGAAATACTGTTCCTGGGCCAAGCTCTGTTCTCATACATGTGAGTCCCTGAGCACTTTTCATTTCATGAGAATGACAATCACTCTTTATCTGGCCATCCAGGAAGGGTGTGGGTTTAGGAGCTAGGATGGGCTTGTTTTGAAGGCTGTTTAGAGCCTTGCAGGATCTTGGGAAATCAAATACCTTCCTGAGCACTGACATTTATTTCATAATTTTTTAAGTTACAGTTCATCCAAATCTTGCAGCCAAAAAAAGCATGTGAAAACAGAAAAATAATATCTGAAAATATCTGATTGCCTTGTGATTCATAGGGGATAAGCCTGAACCACCCTTGAAATTGCGGGACTACTGAATATTGGCTCTCAGATCTCATCATAATCAATGATGAGCAACTTTTTAAGAATTTCCAGAAGTATTTTCAAGTTCAGTGACTTCTCCTGAAGTCAAGATTGCTAGCTGTAATGATTTAAAAATCACTAATTGATAAACACATCAATAAAATTTATTAACATCCACATAGCCAATTTGTATAGAACCAGGCATAACAGAGTCTAAATTAATAAGATGGGATTCCTATTTTGCAGTGCAGTTGATGAGACTAGTTACACAAGATAGGGGATAATATAAATAAAAATTTAAGCTATATGGTCAGTACTTTGGGGAATAAATACTGATATATAAATCATCACTTTAGTGAAGGATTATTTCATAGTTCTGGCCTATGATTTCTTAATCTGTTCATAGAAGTCAGTGTTTAAATAAGGGTCTTTACTCCAGATGAAGCAAAGTGTGAATTTTCCAAAGCAGTCAAATTTAATCCTTCAAGAAACAAATAATTTTTTGAGTCAACTTCTGTTTGAGATCTCTGAAAATTGAATTCTACATTACAAAACATTCTAACATTTCTGCCTGAAAAATCAGAGTATATGGAGCTATGGTAGTCATTAGGAATATTCATAAATAGTTTCTCCCTTCAGCCCCTGGAGGACTGCACTTTCCCACTCCCTTGGAAATTAAATGTGATCATTGATTATCTTTGGCCAACGAAATATGAGTCTAAGTATCTCTGTCACTTCTGTTAGAAGCTTCAAGGGTCAGCGTGTAAGTCACACATTCCCCTCCTCGATACTGTACTTATTATGCAAAATGTGTGTGCAAATAAAGCCTCCCTCAGATGGGGTATCTGAGACATTCAAGTGCAGAGACCCCTGCTGACCCACACTGACCAAGTAGCATGAGCTAAAAGTTATCTTTAGTTGTTTTAAGCTCAGAGTTTTTGGGGGGTTGCTTATTACTGAAGGAAAACCTAGCCTGTATTATATTGGAATTCTATTTAACTATTAATGGACAGAGAAAGGTCTTTAACGTCATGGTGTTCTTTGAAACTGGACACTTCACATTAAAATCTAGATTTCTGGCTCCTGTTGACAAAAAACCTGACATGTTTATACATGGTTGATCCCTTGGGCACATCAACAAGCAGGTATATACTCTCCAGCTCATGACAGCCCTCGTGACTCACTATGACTACACCTGAGCAGTCTTCCTCCCTGAGGGGGGTGTAGATATTTCAGTTTCAACCTCTATCCTAAACTGTCTAAGCATCACACACCTATTGTGCTGACTGTTGTCTACTAGAATTGCATCTCATTTCCAGTTACAAACTTCAGTGATACTTGTAGCAACACAAAAAGTACAAATATCATCAATACAGCACAACAGTTAAGAAAATAGATTTTGGAATTCAGTTTCCTAGGTTCAAATACCAGCTCTACCATTTTCTAGCTGTATCATCAGGGCAAATCACTTAGCCTCTTCAAATTCCAGTTTCCTTATGAACAGAGTGAGGATAATGACTGTCCCAGCTTCAGAGAGTCTGATGAGCTAACACAGTCAAGGGCTTAGACAGTGCCTGACCCCGCGTAAGCATCCAGTATGTGTTGGATGGTGTTCTTTTTACCAGAAACAGAGAGTGATTTCTTCATTTACCCAGTCGTCAAGGAATTCAATAAACCTGAAAGATACAATGGACTTGTTCTGCAGATCTGGTTCCAATCAGGTCCTGTTTCTGGTAAAAATCAGGACCCCAAAGCAGAAGCAAATCCCATTGAGTTTTGTTGTTTCATGCTAGATGCTGTGCTCACACTCATTGTAGGTTGTTCCTAGGAGCATGGTGACACAGTCATGTAAAAGAGCAAACTGTAAACACACACACTTGCAAAAATTGTTTGTAGTCTCTGCCAAGTGAACACCAGGGCTCAGTTCACTGATCCTGAGGCAATCAGAGAGAATCACAGAGTTTACTTTCTCCCATTCTGACAACTGTGGACGGCCATGGCCACACTGTCCAGGAAAGGGAATTTATGTGAACACTATCCCGCAGAAGGAAAGATCCTGAATTCAACTGAGAAGCATGTGAGTCACTTCTAAAGAAGTGCATACGATTCTTTTGACCTGAATGGCCTTGCCAGAAGAGCACTCAGCTTTCAGCAAGGTACCACCTGCCCCAGAAATCCACTTGTCCAACAGACTAACAAAAACATGTTAAGAAGCACACATTCTACCTTATTTTTTTTTCCTTTTGGATCCTAGTTCCCCAACCAAGGACCAAACCTGCGCCCCGCCCTCTGCATTGGAAGCATAGAGTTTTAACCCCTGAACTGCCAGGGAAATCCCAGGAAGCACATATTCTAGAGGGACTAATTCAGCACTGAAAACAAGCTTTATCCTGTGCACCTGCTCAGTCGCTCAGTCGTGTCCAACTCTTTGTGACCTCATGGACTGTAGCCCATAAAGTTCCTCTGTGCATGGTGTTTCACAGGCAAGAATACCGGAGAGGATTGCCATTTCCTACTCCAGGGGATCTTTCTGACCCAGGGGATCGAATCCAGGTCTCCTGCACTGACAGGCAGATTTTTTTTTACCACTGAGCCACCTGGGAAGCCCTCTTGTTATCCCAACTTAACCTATTATTATCTGCTCTGACCCCATCTTCCCCAGATAATCTGCCACACTGCCACTTGAGTGACCTTCCCAGAGACAATTCCATCCAAGCTATTTCTTATAAAATTCTTCACTGGCTCCTCTTACAACTTTGAGAATCAGTTCATGATTGGTTTCCACCTACGTCTGCAGCCTCAACTCGTAGCATTGTCCCACAGGTATTTTTTCACCTCAACTCTACAGAATGAGTCAAAGATGCTTAAACACACCTACTGTCACATCTCTTTACAAACTCTATTCTTCTGCCTGGTAATCTCTTCCTCATCTTGGTTTATGTAACTTTTACTCAAGTCTTCAAAGCCTCAGTGTCCAAACATTACCTGGATTGCATTGCTCCTCTTTAGCCCAGACTAAATTGTTTTTAGTGAATCAACAATTCACTGTCAAAAACTTGGAAAACTAAAAAGCATAATTTCACTGACCAAAAATAGCTATTATTATTATTTTGTGGAAGAGCCCAAAAGTTAACTGGTGGTTACAAAGGGAAATCATTGACAGCAAATACAATAAAAGAATAAAGTCAAATTCCAAACTTTGGGAAGATTAATCAACAGTAAACAACAAATAAGATGGTTTAAGAGTAGAAGAGAAAGGAAGACCGATTAGTTAGGCCACCAAAGGAAGATTGGCTAGTCTAGTTCTGGGGTAAAAAGGCGAAAGTGGGAGAGGGGAAGAAAAATGAAATGTGAGAAATTTGATAGAAGTACCAGGATAGAGGACATGTAAGCAAATACACTCGGTGACCACAACATGAATTCAGGAAGGTGACACTGAGAATTGTGGTGTCATAAACAGAAACCAACAGAAATAGAAGTTTGAATAACTAGTGGATCTGGGAAGAACAATACTAGTTCATTTGAGAAAGGGTGAGGACTGGAGGAATTCCCATGGTGTATTGGAGGAATCTGTGGAATCTCCCAGAATGGTAATCAAATTTGAACCAGAAAATTCAAGATTGGAGGTTGAGACAGAAATAAAGGAGAGACCAAGAGATATGAACAACCTTTGCATTTGCAAATAGATAAGACTCATTTATTCAACCAGTTTTAACCGAGGACCTTTGATGGGGACAGACATTGTGGGAGTAATGGAGTATGGCAGTGAGTTGAAATGCACAAGTTAAAAAGATAAAGAATGTCACGGTAGTTCAAATAACAAGATCCAACTATGTTGTCTGAGGGTAGAATTGACTCAGCAATGGATTAGATGTGTAGATTGAAAGAGAAGAATCAAGAATTATTTTAAAAATGGTACAGATGAGCCTATCTGCAAAACAGAGATAGAGACATAGAGAACAAACCTATGGAAGCCAAGTGGAGAAAAGGGGGTGGGGTGAATTGGGAAGTAGATATTGACACATATACACTACCATGTATAAAATAGATAAGTAATGAGAACCTACTGTCTAGCACAGGGAACTCTACCCAAAGCTATATGTGATGTAAATAGGAAGGAAATCCAAAAAAGAGGGGATATATGTACATGTATGGCTGATTCACTTTGTTGTCCATCAGAAACTAACACAACATTGTAAATCAACTATACTCCAATAAAAGTTATTAAAAAAAAAAAAAAAAGAATGACTCCAAGGTTTTGTGGTGAGCAACTGGAGGTTGTTTTCTAGATGAAGGGATGCAGGAAAGAGAAGCTCATATGATGAGCAAGACCATGACTTCCTCTAAGCATATGAAGTCAGAGGTGCCTGGCAGGGTCTGACACTTAGTAAATGGTGAGGGTCATTTGCTACTGTTACTGCTGTTTTTATTATGAACATAATAGGGTAGATGGAATAGTAAGCATTCACTATGTTTACAATTTTTTCCAGTGATCAAAGGAATGGAGTAGAATTCGATCTTTTCCCTACAATCCCCACACTGTCTCAGCAACCTATTATAGTCCCCTGAGTTCTCACCCCCATTACAAGCTGTGGGGGGTTATACATCAACCACATTCATCACAGCTCTGCAAAGTCCACTCTGAAAAGTTTACTGGAGAACATTCGCACTAATTACTTAGTAAATAAGTCATTGCTCCCATAGGCCTCAAACGATGAATTTGACAAGAGAAGTCAGAGAACCTATTGATACCAATAAACCAGTGGTTCTGAAAGTGGGGTCCCTGGGCCAGCATCAGCAGCATATCCTTGGAACTTGGTAGAAAGCAAATTTTTAGACCCTCTCCCAGAACTTTTGGGTCAGAAGCTCTGGAATTAGGGCCCAGAACACTGCTTTTAACAAGTCCTTCAGGTGATTCTGATGTACTTTCAAGTTGGAGAACCACTGATCTAGAAAAATCCACAAGTCATACATTATGATCTTTTGACTTTATATGGGCAAAATGATGTCCAAAATATGGACATCATTGTAGGCTGAACACTGCTGGGCTCAGAAGTCCTCTGCATACAGAGGGTAGTCCTGAGGCAGAGAAAAAGGGCCACAGGCACATCGCAAGGTGGGCTGAGCCAGCACTAGGCTGAACAAGTTCCCCTGAGTCCCATGAGAGCAGACCCCCAGTTGCTTCTCTCCAGAAGTCACTTCATTCCTTTGCCTTTTTTTAACTTCAAAACATAATCTTCAGTGTGGAATTCTATTGTTACCTCTCTGATCATGGTATTTTAAATAAGTAAAACATAATCTTCAGGTAAATAATACTCCTTAAAATACATTTTACATTAAAATTCTCAAAGACAATATTTGGTCTGCATGAACAGAAGTACAGAAGAGAAAGGTTATCTTTACTGACAGTGGTTGCGGCACCAGCTGGAGCCAGGGGTCCGGGAAGCAGGTGTGGCTTACCTGGCAGATGCCACTGATACACGTCCAAGGAGTCAGCAGTGCACAGAGTCCCATCTAGGACAAAGTTTTGTCCCCATGCCTGACACTTGAGTGTGCAGAGGGTGGCAGTGTCGTTGTACTGTGGAAGCCATTCATAATAACATCCCAGGTATTGAACATCATTGCAGGCTGAACACTGCTGGGCTCAGAAGTCTTCCGCACCCAGAGAGCAGTCCTGAGGCAGAGAAAAAGGGCCACAGGCACATTGCAAGGTGAGCTGGGCAAGTTTCCCCAAGTCCTGAGAGCAGACCCCACCTGCCTCTCTCTGAAAGTCACTTCATTCCTTCGATTTTTTTAACTTCAAAACAGAATCTTCACTGTGAAATTCTACTGGTACCTCTCTGATCACAGAGGGGATCACCTCATTTATTCTGATTATTTTTCCACTCAGGTAGTTTTTTCCAGATAATTAAAGCTCACCCTATATAAATGCCAAATTCTGCTCTACTTCAACCATATTGAATATTAATTTTCAAACACATTACACAACCTCCTTTTTGAAACAAGGGGAAATGGGATGTTTTTTGAGTTTTCCAGGTGACCTATGTTTTTTTAGTTTTCTAGGTGACCTAAGTTCTTCATAGGAAATATTAATCATCATCCATGCTCTCAGGAGCCATTTCAATGTAAATGATTATTAGCCTTTATTTTAACTGGCCCCAAACTGCTGCACTGATGTGGGAACTTGTGTTTGTTTCACTGGTTTTGTCGTCTCGTTCATCGCCTCTCCTCTCTGGCTCTCACGCCTCCAGCCATCACTCTTTCTTTACTGGTACTCAGTGCCTGCCTGGCACTGGCTCTAGAACATAGAGAGATAACAGAGCTTTTTCAAATCCTGTCTACAACAAAAGTAAGTAAACGCACCCAAGGAGCTCTCATACTAATAGTAAAAAGTGTTTGTACAAGACTTGATAACTCAAAGATCTTCTTCTTTAATTACTAACCCATCTCATCAGAGTGTTCTAAAGCAAGATACTGAATGACAAAAATATCGGTTTGCTCTTCAAAACTGAGCACAGACTTCCCAGTTAATGGGAATGAATTCAGTTCCTAATTAAAGCAAACAGATACAGAAAGGTAATATTTTTTTTCGTATTGTAAACGAAATAAATGTTCACTGTAAAAACTCTGGGAATAGTTTCTATTTAAAAAAAGAATAAACAACAAAGATTTTTATACATATATCTTTGAACAAACATTTTATTTCCCAAGGACAAATTTCTGGAAATAAAATTTCTGAGAAAAAGGGTATATTTCATAAGATTTTTCAACATATTACTTCACTGCCCTCCAGGAAGGTCTTATTATTATCATCAGGCAACCTAAGTTCCCTTTTCTCAGTACCTCTTCTCAGTTTGGATATAATTTTCTAAAATTTTTTCTAATCATAAGTGTTAACTAGTTTCCTTTTTTTTTAATTTCAATGCTTTAATTTGCATTTCTTTCTTACCTAGGTTTAATATCTTTCCATGTAATTTGCTTTTTTGCATTAAGTCTTCAAAATTTTCTTGTTTTCTTCCCTTCATTTGTTTATTGGAATGTTTATGCTTTTATTATTTTAACAGGTAAAGCTATTACATTTCATACCTTTCATAGTGAAGTTATCAATTCTTTGTCATCTGTACTGGAAATATTTTCCCCATTTAATTTTTGGTTTCGGTGCTTTGTGAAGTCAAAAAGTATTACATTTTTATGTAGTCAGTTCTTTTTAAGCTTTCTTTACTAATGAGATATGCTTTTCCCACCCTGACCTGAAAACAGATAAATACTTAAATATATAAATACTTAAATATATTTTTCTAGTTCTTTTATAGTTTAGTGATTAAGTGTAACTCTTTACTCCATTTGGAATTTATTTTGATCTATGGGGTAAGGTAGAACTCAAATTTTATTTTTCTGCAAATAGTTATTAACAGATTACCAGCCAGAATTTTAAAATACAATTTATTTTATTTATCCCCTTTTCCTACTTGATTTTTGTATTTTACTGTGTTTATGCTTTGGGCCTTCACAAAGTACCTCAAATCCTTTTTGAATGTACTGCTACTGCTAAGTCGCTTCAGTCGTGTCCGACTCTGTGCAACCCCATAGACGGCAGCCCACCAGGCTCCCCCGTCCCTGGGATTCTCCAGGCAAGAACATTGGACTGGGTTGCCATTTCCTTCTCCAAAAGGTAGGGAATAAATTAAATATAATTAATAAACTTTCCCCTGGAATTAGTTGTATTACTTTATTGTGAATCAATCTAAAATCTTATATTGTGTCCACATTTTTCTTTGCTTTAGCAAGATTAACCCTTAACCAAGGTCACACCTATGGAAGAAAGAATCAAATTAAAGAGGATTAAAATTGGATGACATTTTTCTCTTGGAATAAGGGCTTTGTCTTCTATCTAGCCATAGAGAAGATTATCAGTAATAAAATTGTCTCACCTCCACTTTTCTCAACCATGGCCAATTTTCTCGATATCTGAGTCTTTGAAATCCAAACCAGAGGGTATAAGAGAGCAGGGTAAAAATAACTTCCCCTGCATCAGGCTCACTTACCATCCTAAGCATGCTCCAGGAACTTAAAGTGCTAGCTGTCTGACTCTTGAATCTTGAACATTTTAAACCCCCCAAACCAATCAAGCTTTACAAAATCAGCTGTGTTTAATTAACAGAAAGCAGCTATGGAGGAACTTATATGCAGAGTACATCATGAGAAATTCCAGGCTGGATGAAGCACAAGTTGCAATCAAGATATTCGGGAGAAATATCAATAACCTCAGATATGCAGACAGACATAGTATAAGACATCACCCTTATAGGAGAAAGTGAAGAACAACTAAAGAGCCTCTTGATAAAACTGAAAGAGGAGAGTGAAAAAGTTGGCTTAAAACTTAACAATCAGAAAACTAAGATCATGGCATCCAGTCCCATCACTTCATGGCAAATAGATGGGGAAACGATGGAAACAGTGACAGACTTTATTTTGGGGGGCTCCAAAATCACTGCAGATGGTGACTGTGGCCATGAAATTAAAAGACGTTTGCTCCTTGGAAGAAAAGCTATGACCAACCTAGACAACATATTAAAAAGCAGAGACCGCTTTGCCAACAAAGGTCCATCTAGTTAAAGCCATGGTTTTTCCAGTAGTCATGTACGGATGTGAGAGTTGGACCATAAAGAAGGCTGAGTGCTAAACAATTGATGCTTTTGAGCTGTGGTGCTGGAGAAGACTCTTGAGTCCCTTGGGATGCAAAGAGATCCAACCAGTCAATCCTAAAGGAAATCAGTCCTAAATATTCATTGGAAGGATTGATGCTGAAGCTGAAACTCCAAAACTTTGGCCACCTGATGCAAAGAACTGACTCATTGGAAAAGATCCTGATGCGGGAAAGATTGAAGGTGGGAGGAGAAGGGGACAACAGAGGATGAGATGGTTGGATGGCATCACCAACTCAATGGACATGAGTTTAAGCAAGTTCTGGGAGTTGCTGATGGACGGGAAAGCCTGGTGTGCTGCAGTCCATGGGGTCGCAAAGAGTTGGACATGACTGAGAGACTGAACTGAACTGACAAAAAGAATAAGTGAAAACTAATAATGGGCCAAGAAGTATAAAGAAGGAAAATCTATCATTAAAAAATCCTATCATCAAGACCTTTACCTTTAATATTTTAGCATTTCCTCTTCCAGTGTTTCTGCCATGATTTATTTACAGATTTATTTATAGCCCATTCAACTTTGTATTCAGTTTAATCTAAAATTATAACCACTTTCCAATTTTATTAATAATTCCTTGGAAAAAATTGCTTAATGACTTCATAATAATCCATTATAAATATATAATATCTATCTTACAGTTTTGAGTTTTCTTAAACTGTGGTAAAACACATATTACATAAAATTTACCATCCTAACCAATTTTAAGTATACCATGCAAGACTATAAGTATGTTCACATTGTTGTACAGACACTGGGCTTTCCTGGTGGCTCAGATGGTAAAGAATCTGCCTGCAATGCAGGAGACCTAGGTTTGACCCCTGGGTGGGGAAGATACCCTGTAGTAGGAAATGGCAACCCACTCCGGTATTTTTGCCTGGAGAATCCCATGGACAGAGGAGCCTGGCAGGCTACAGTCCATGGGATTGCAAAGAGCTGGGCACGACTGAGCAATTAACACACACACACATACACAGACATTACCTTTTGTGGGTACCTGTGCTGTCTTTTCATTTTCTCTACTTTTAAATTTTACATACAGTAAAAATTTTGAGGGGTGCTCAATTTCATGAGATTTAACAAGCCCATACAGTTGTGTGAGCACTACCACAATCAACATATGGAACAGATCCATCATCTCATAAATGCCCTCAGGTTGCCCCTTTCACATAATACATGTGAAATTCATTTATGTTGATGTGTGTACCCGTAATTCATTCCTTAATTGCTGAACAGTATTCCACTGTGTGTATCACACAATTTATTTACCTATTCACCAGCTGGATGTTTGGGTTGTTTCCAGCTTTTAGCAATTATAAACAAAATGCCATAAACATTCACATATGGGTTTTGTGTGAACACAATTTTTCATTTCTCTTGGGTAAATACTCAGAAGAGGGATTGCTGAGTCTCCTTATTTTACATAATAATTTTTTGCTACATATCTTTATGTTTTCATTTTTGTTCAAATTTAGGATACATATCTAGAAATGGATAACAAATACCAGTCTTTTTATCTTAGGACTTTTTCATGCATGCATTTTTAACTCTTGGTTGGCTAAGTATTATTTCACTGGTTGTTTCTTCAAGAAGGGTAAATGTCTCCCACATTACCGACCTTTGTACTTCACAGAGGGAAGGCAACGCTGGAAGATACATTACTTTTTTTTCATGATCCTTTCCCTTCAAAACTGTAGACATGCATCACTGACCTTTCTGCAAATTTAAATTTGCAGAAGTCTGAGTTTTATACTTTTTAACATGTATTTTATATTTCTGCATGCAAACATATAGGGTTTTGCTTTGTTAGCACTTGAAGTAAAAACTGCAATCAAGATGTACCTGTTAATGGTTGTTTATTTTCATCTATTTTGACTAAAATGGTTGGCCTTTTTGACTGGATACTCAACGTCTTTATTTTCAGCATTGTATATTATTCTCAGATTATAATTTTGATTACTGCTCTTGTTCCAAGAATATCTGTATTCTTAAGTTAGAGTTCCTTTCCTCTGCTACTATTATTTATTGATCTATGATTTTTTTCTAATTTATATCTCATTCATTCTTATACTTCCAAGAAATTTCCTACAGATATCCCTCCACATGACTGCTTTTCTTCATGGCAGTCCACTCCAGTATTCTTGCCTGGACAATCCCATGGACATAAGAGCCTGGCGGGCTACAGTCCATAGGGTCGTGAAGAGTCAGACAGGACTGAAGCAACTTAGCAGTAGCAGTAGTGGTTAGCTTGTATTTTATCATCTGATACGTTGTTTTTTTTTGTTTTGTTTTTTGTTTTTTGTTTTTTGTTTTTTTTGCCACACTGTGCAGCTTGAGGGATCTCAGTTCCCTGACCAGGGATTGAACCTGGGTAACAGGAGTGAACTTGAAAGCCTGGAATCCAAACCGCAAGGTCACCAGGGAACAACTTTGATACACTTTTTCTTTATTTTTTTTATTTTTTAACTTTACAATATTGCATTGGTTTCGCCATATATCAACATGAATCCGCCACAGGTATACACATGTTCCCCATCCTGAACCCTTCCTCCCTCCTCCCGCCCTGTACCATCCCTCTAGGTCGTCCCAGTGCACCAGCCCCAAGCATCCATGTACTCCTTCATGAACTCATCCTTCTCCATCTCAAACTATCCTCACCTTACTTTCTGTTCCAATTGCAGTTTATATCCTAGTCTCTTCATAACTATTTTCTGGGAGGTACAATCCCTAATGGGAGTTAGAAAATATAAAGGAGGAAAGACTTTTTGGAGTGAAATGAACAGCATTAGGGCTGCCTCCAAAAGCATGACCTAAATGATAGTTACATTTCTTAACTGAAATACAGACTAGGTATCCAATTAGTTTCCTCTTTTTATTTAAAAATTTTTTTAATTTAATTTATTATATTTGAATATATATAAATATTTATATAAAATAAAGATAATACATAAAACTTACATATATAATATATAGTATACAAAATATAAATACATACAAATATTTACATTAAAAATTTATACATGTGTTCATTCCCTTATACATTATGAAGATGAATGTTATAAAACTAAATCCATAACATTAGAGTTACAGACCTCACACTGGTTGAGAATCACCAATTTAAGGTCCAAATAGCAGAATTCAACAATGATAAGATTTAGTTGTTCTTGAGGTATATGGAGGCAACAAATTGAACTAGTTCAAATTAAACTAGCAACAAATTAAACTAGTGTGGCACTCCTGAGTATTAATGTCTGTTCCAATTTTTAAACAATGAATTAGGATGTATTTTATTTTGAGTTATGCAATCATTCATTTAATCAAAACCATTTGAGTACAATATATGTATTAGGCACAGGGCTGAGTGCTGATGATACAGAAATGAATGCAAATTAGTTTTAAGATACAAAGATATAGCTCCAAATTGATGTGGCAAGTTTAATGATAAGCTTACATGGGAGCTATAGAAACAAGTATCCAGATATACAGTTCTCTTGACTGTTCATTGAGAACATCTTTCTGTATTATCACAATAGGCTGACCCAGGCTTAGTTAGTATTTTCTAACACTGTATAGTTCCATCTTTGTGACTCATCAAAGGTATAAATTAAAATTTATTAAACTCCCAGCCAGGCTACATTAAACATTCCAGAAGCACCAAACTGGGAGTCTTGCAGGGGAAATTTATGAGGGTGGAGAATTCTCTTAGTCAAAAAGATACAGCTCTATTCTCCTGGGAAACAACAGCCTTGCCAGTGTACAAGGTCATCTATTTACATGACTTATTTCACTGTGCTTATTATGTGTGGATAAAGGAAGAAAATAAATTACAGAAAAAGTGAAAGGGTAATTTGAAGTACTCTGCTTTTTTTTGGAAAGCAACTAACAGATTAGGGAAGTGATGACCAAAATTTTCTTGTATCATGCTGACTTATAACCCTAAAAAGCTTTTGATTCTAATTTCAAAAGGCAGGCAAATTACAAAAACATGGTTTAAGACTGTATTTGAGTTAATCTAAATACAGGAACACAAAAACTGTGGAAACTTATAAAGAATGATATTTTTTTTAAAGTGTGTTAGAACTTCAGAAAAAAATTTTCAAATGCATTTTTAGTAATGGTTTCATTTTAATGATTTAAATGAAAAACAAAACTAACATTGAAAAACAACACTAAAAGGAAAACATATTTGCTGACGGGCAGCTATGGTTATGTCTCATAACCACTGGTGGGGTCTATACCCCAATGCCATCTGCTATATCCTAACTGTGAGGCACTAACTTGCATCTTGAGTGTTGGGCCTGAAAATCTAAACCTAAAATGTAAATATATCTCTACTAAAAGTCCCACTACAACTGCAGCAAAGTGATATGAAAAAGAAGAGCATTTTATTTCATGAATTCTCAAAATATAAAGTACCATTTTGGACACATTGTTTCTCCAATGACTTTTTATGGTGAACCTATCATGTTCCCTGGTGGCTCAGATTGTAAAGCGTCTGCCCGCAATGTGGGAGACTAGGGTTCGATTCCTGGGTCAGGAAGATCACCTGGAGAAGGAAATGGCAATCCACTTCAGCACTCTTGCCTGGAAAACTCCATGGACGGAGGATCCTGATAGGCTACAGTCCATGATCACAAAGAGTCGGACACGACTGAGTGACTTCACTTTCACTTTCACTTTTCATGTACTAGGATGTGGATATAAGGATACAGGAAGGTTATCTCTCAGTTCCCTTAATGAGTCAGTAGTAAGGGTTTTTTAACCCAAGCACCTGGCAGACATTTTTCACGTCCTACTTCACTTTGTCCAATCTAACACACTTTGAACCCACTGACTAGCCTCTATTGATGTGGCATGCTTTGCTTACAATTTAGCACAAAAATGAATGGCCACTTTATGAAGCATGCATGAAATGAAATACAAGTTATTTTAAAGCTAAGGATACTGAAGTCTTAATTCTCCAAGTAGGAACCTGCCAGCTTATTGTGGAAATAATTATTTTGGCTCAAAGCAGCTGAGCTGCAGAAATATGACTTACAAGTTTTTAATTTCCTTCTAATTATTATTTGCAAGAGCTAACGATTATCAGTAGTATATGAAAATTCAAGAACATCATTTCATAATTATATATTTTTATATATTACAACATTCATAATACCCTGAAATTGAAGATTTTTGAAGCCATAAATTTTATAAATATATAAAAAACATGTTGATTCCACATGAGAATACATTAATAATTTTTCCCTAGAGTTTATAATTTATTGCATTCACTTGCTGATATATTGACTCAAATACTAGTGTCTTAAAAACTGAGAAGCATATGTTTTGAAGAAAAGAAATATATTAATCTTTTAAAATAGTAGTTAACTTAAACCTGTTTTTCCCATGGCTGGCACTTGACTAGAATATCAAATTGCAAATTTCTGCAAGCGAAAGAGACATTCTGGCTGATGTATGGTCCACGGTCCAAAAGGATTGAGTGTGGATTTAAATGCAATCAAATTCTGAAATAACTTTATCCACAAAGAAATACATGAGCAAAATAGCCACGCTCATGCCCTCTCCTAAATCATGAATTTAAAGGTGCATACTGATAGAAATAGGCACTGAAAAGGTTTCTCAAGCTTTGGAATAGCTTTCTCCTTGGTTTTTATGTAACCCCCCTCCACATACCTCTTCCTAGAAACGCTGACCACAAAAGCTCAATATTTATGAAGATTTAATAGGTCTTACCTGGTGGCTCAGATGGTAAAGCGTCTGCTTACAACATGGGAGACCTGTGTTCGATCCCTGGGTGAGGAAGATCCTCTGGAGAAGGAAATGGTAACCCACTCCAGTAGTCTTGCCTGGAAAATCCCATGGATGGAGGAGCGTGGTAGGCTACAGTTCATGGGGTTGCAAAGAGTCAGACACGACTAAGCGACTTCACTTTCAATGAGTCTCTAAGGCTGTTCAATGCGGGAGACCCAGGTTTGATCCCTGGGTTGGGCCTGGAAAATTCCATGGACTATACAGTTCATGTGGTCACAAAGAATTGGACACAACTGAGCAACTTTCACTTTCAAGGTTGTTCAAGGTTAAGGAGACCTGATAAGCTTTCCAGGGGAAGTAGATTTCCTTCCTAATAATCTCAGAGTACTTCCCAAGTTACAGTGAAACATCTCAATATGGAAGTGGGTACGTAAGGCCTGGGGCTGCATAAAAGATGTGGAGCAGGGATGAGAGAATTATTAATGATCTTGATGCCTTTCCTCTGAAATAATCTAATTTTTGTGCAGAGAAAAAATATTACTGTCCCTGTTTCTTATCAGAATCATGGAAAGAGAGGGTGTATCACAGGCCTGACCTTGTATCAAGAGCTAAGCTGAGAACATAGATCATCACACTTGTTTTCCTGTAAATACCTCAGAACACACTACACACTCATTTAATTTTTTTTCTTGTATTTGGTATGGAATCTTCCCTATCTTCAAATATGTATTTGAATTAGATGAGCTCAGGGAGCAAGAAAAAATTTGGAGATTCTTGGGCCCAAAAGTAAATTTTAAAATATAGATTAAAATATTGACAAAACAGACTAAATAATACTGCATAAATACTAAAAAAAAAAAAAAAAAGGGACTACTTCAGGAATGGTGACTCTAAATACAGTAGCAATATTTAGGACAGACCTGTTTTGGGGCCCCTATAATTACTTTACTGTGAAATATTTTAGATCCAAAAAAGGTCAGGAGGACAATGCAAACTCTTGTACACACCAGTAAGCTTCATCATTTCTTAAAAGTTTTCTTTGTATTTAAGAAATGTGTCATTACAAACATGGTGGAAGCCCCCTGCCAAACCTCCTCAATCCTATTCCCTGCCTCCCTCCCCTTGGTGAGAAGTAACAAAGTAATCAGTATCATAGTTTGCCTAACCTTTCACAGCGGGATTTTTTTGTCTCAACACTATGTTACTGAAAATATCCATGTTGATACATGCAATTCTAACCCATTCACTCTTATGACTCCAGAGTAATCCAATTTATAAATATAGCCTGATTCATCAATTCTTTTCATTTTTTTATTGATCAATTTTCTTAAAAGCCTATGAAGATTTACATTGGTTCTGCAATGAGCAATCTTATATTGTCACCTACAGTACTAGAATTCCAGGCTTCCACGGTGGCTCAGTGTTACAGAATCCATTTGTAATGCAGGAGACATGGTTCAATCTCTGGGTCAGGAAGATTCCCAAAGGAAACGGCAACCCACTCCAGCATTCTAGACTGGGAAATCCATGGACAGAGGAGCCTGGTAGGCCACAGTCCATGGAGTTGCAGAGTCGGACTCAACTGAGTGACTGAACAACTCCAACAAAGGGTACATTTGCACTCATTTTCTGGGATACGTACTCTAGTGAGACTGCTCTGTTGTGGACATTGAGAGCTTCACTAGTACCAGACAATGACAAACTGTCATTTTAAGGTGGAATACCAATTTTCATTCCCTTTAGTAGTGCAGAAAAGTTCTTGTTTTTACACATCAAGGCCAATATTTGGCATTTTTTAACTAAAAAATTTCCCACTCTGAAGAATATGAAATATTTTTGTATTTTTTGCATTTTTGTTAGTGAAGTTAATATTTTCATGTTTTAGACTACGCAGTTTCCTCTTTGTGAACTTCCTGTTCATATCCTTTTCCCATTCTTCTATTAGTTCACTTTGCCTTTGTTTTATTGTATTTCAATATCTCATACACTAATTCCTTATTGGTTATATTTATTATTAAGATTTTCTCCCACTCTATACTTTTCCTTTTTTTCCTTTTTTTTTTTTTTTTTTTTGCTTACACCACAGGGCATGCATGCAGGATCCTAGTTCCCCCACGAGGGATCAAACCCCGACTCCTGCAGTGAAGCGCAGTGTCTTAACCACTGGACCGCCAGGGTAAGTCCCCATAGTATATACATTTGTATGATACAAAGGTGTTTGCTTAACCTGCTTGAATTTATAAATATTTTCCTTTGTAACTTATGCCTTTTGTATCTTAGTTAAGGACACAAACATCACCCAGAGATCATACAGATATTCTATATATTCTTTTTCTAAATACTTTAAGATTTACTTTTCATAAATAGATTTTAATCCACCTGGAATTTATTCTTTAATGGATTGATATTTTCTAATATTTTCCCTTTGGATATTAATAATCATATTTGAACCCCATGTATTGAATGTTCATCCTTTCTCCACCAATTTTTAAATTGCGGTATGCTGCTGCTGCTAAGTCACTTCAGTCGTGTCCGACTCTGTGCGACCCCACAGACGGCAGCCCACCAGGCTCCCCTGTCCCTGGGATTCTCCAGGCAAGAACACTGGAGTGGGGTGCCATTGCCTTCTCCGAAATTGCGGTATGGTTGACATTAATTCAGTCAATACAGAACACTTCTATCACAAAGATCTCTCAAGTTGCCTTTTACAGTCGTATTTCCTTTCCACCCACCCCCACTTCTTCTTTAATATCAGGCAATTGCTGGTCTGTTCTACATGTCTATAATCTTTGCATTTCAAGAATATTACATACAGTTCCGGCAGGGAGTGCGGTGAGAAGCGGATGGCGGCCTTCAACCCGGAGGTCCTCTGGCCTCCGGTGGGCAGGTGAATTAGGAGTCCACAGGCCGGGACCTCCTGCGGGCGGGCGAGCCGGGGGCCGGGACCCGCGGTGGGTAGGTGAACTGGGGGCGCACTCGCTGGGACAGCTTGGGCTGTGTCTTGCGGTGCCCCAGAGCTCTCACCACCGCCACCCACTGGAAGCCGCAGCAAACCTCACCCTCACCCTCACCTCTGCAGCCTAATGTCGGCGGCCGCTCAGAGCCCGGATCTCGCTGACCAACCCACCCGGTTTCTTGGCCCAAGGCTGCATGGTTTAGGCCAAGCCTCCGCCAGGCCCTCACGGGTGGGTGTGGACGCCTTGGACCCGCGCGGATCCGGTACCTGAGGTGACCGCTTACGCGTGGAGACTGACGAAGACCTTAACGGCTCGGAAGGTGAGCTGAGCCGCGGTGGGCAACGGGTAGAAATTAACGGTTCGGCAGTTGGTGGTGGTTCTGCCAAGACCTTGACGTCGAAAGACATTAATAGAAATGGTGGAATAACTTACCGCATGCAGCCAATAGGAACTAACCATCGCCCTTTGGGAAGACTTCCTGTCCATTTATAGAAGGCCTATGTCTATAATATGAAAAAGCTGCTCTCAATTTTTCACTCAACCTTGCAAAAGGAAACTCACGCTATATCTAGGCCTTCTAGATACGAAGAGGTTGCTGAAGTATGATAAAGTCAAGTTAGAAAATCATATATCTTGTAAATGCCCATTTGTTTCTTTTTTTAAAACCATGGAAAAGACGTATCTTCTGGAAATAATTTTTCTAAATGGAGTTGTTTGACCACTGTAAAATAGTAAAAAAAAGTTATAGATTAAAAGTCACACAGACTTGATGCAACGAAGAGTGTCCTAGATACATCAACCAAGGTAGAAATCCTAAAGGAAAAGACTGACAGATTTAATTACATTGAAATAGAAACACACATAGCATTTTCTATCTCACCTATAGATAAAGTGATAAGTATGTGAATATCCAGGCTTCCCAGGTGGCACTAGTGGTAAAGAATCTGCCTGCCAATGCAGGAGACATAAGAGAGGCCGTTTCTATCCCTGGCTCAGGAACATCCCTTAAAGAAGGAAATGGCTACTCACTCCAATAGTCTTGCCTGCGAAATCCCATGGACAGAGCCTGGCAGGCTACAGTCCATGCAGTTGCAAAGAGTCAGACATGACTTACTGACTAAACACCACCAACAAACGTGGATAGCCACACGAAAATGCGGCAATAAAAAGCACAAGCGTATGGGCTGGAAGAAAACCCACCAAAGTGCCTCTAAGGATGGAGGGAACAAGACGAGGAGTGAAGGCTGTTAGGGAAACACACAAAAGGAATACCAACAGAACATTTTATTCTCCTCCCACCCCTCCCATAAAAAAATCTGACACAAACATGACAAAACATTCAATTTGATAAAGTCAAGTGGTGATGAAGTCAGAATGGATGTTAGCTTTCTCTGAATTTCTATGGATTTTGAAATTTCTTTTTAAAAATTTGGGCGTAAAAGGCAATAATTAGAGAAGAATGTAAGCCTTACCACATTTAATACAGGTAAGTGTGTCCATGCCTAAGAAGGGAATCAGAGGTTAATTAAAATGTTAGCAGCCGCTACCTCTAGGTGGAAGGATGCTGAGCTATTTTACTTCTTTCGTATTTGTGTCTCTGCATTTTGTAAAGTTCTTTTGTAAAGCCAACACTTTAATATTTTAATCGAAAACAAGCAAGCAAACAAACAAAACCACATCCTGTTGACATACAGAAAAGTTCAAGTCAGACAGGACTTCATAGGTGAGTTCTACATTAGAGGCCAGGAGAGTTTATGCAGGAAACCCTGACATCTAATAAACTGAAGCAAGGGACTCCACTTGATATTACGCAGATTTCCTTAAGCCTTTAGGCCAAGTTACCTCATCCAACCAAAAAAACAAAAACAAAAACAAATTAAGAGTGGGATCTGTAGAAAGGACCTTCAAATGTGAAATGAAGAAATAGTGACTCCTAGCAAGGAGGAGGTTTTCCAATAATTTTTACCCACGTCTCACCCATCAGTGGGTTTCTGGCTTCTTACCAAGTCATCTATTTATAGCACAGTAAGCAGCCCTACTAGAGGCAATATTTCAGCAAGAGTCAAGTGAAAAGAAAGTATAAATATCTGGCAACTGACCAAGTCTGTCATCGGGAATAAGGGCTAATTAGACCCATATTATTTACTGTTCTAATCAGACCACTGTTCAGTTCAATTTTCTATGTCAAATGTCATCAAACAGGATTGTGTCCTGTCTATAACAATATAAAATAAATATTTTTATTTATTTATTTTTAATTTGAGAACTCATCTCTCTCTTCAATTATGTAGAATTATCAGATATCTCTTCACATATTTCTACTCTTACTCCAGCTGATCTCTTTTTCTTTAGCTCAGGTTTGTTAGAATATATGAAGCTGTCCTCCATATCTCTTAGTTTCACTCTAGAATATTTGTATCTGTCTCCGCCTGTCCCTGCTGTGTGCATGTGGCTTCAGATGCCAGTGGAATGGTGTCCACAAACTTGCACCAAACTCTTTTGTTCAACAGGCAACACTAGAGATGCATAGTTTATCACCAAACCATTGAGAAGAGCCCACTTCCCTTGTTATAGTCCAAATGCTTATTACTATGGGAAGTATTAGATCACCTTTTGTATTTCTATGAAATAATTGTTTAGGATGCTATGTAGTCAGTTAAAAATTGTTGACCTCTATGTACTGACATGGAAAAATTGCTAAGACATCTTAAATAAAAAAGCAAATACAAGTAATGCATACAGTTGACATCATATGCACCTATACACACACACAATGTATGTGTATGTGTATATATACATATGTGGAGGAGGGCATGGCAACCCACTCTAATACTCTTGCCTGGAGAATCCCATGGACTGAGGAGCCTAGCAGGCTACAGCCCATAGGGTCGCAAAGAGTCGGACACGAGTGAAGTGACTTAGCATGTATATATATATATATAAACTTTAATTGATATGCCTATTAGTCAGACTGCACAATTTAGAGCCAGCCATCACCGGAGAATTGATGTTTGCAAATTGTGGTGCTGGAGAAGACTCTTGAGAGTCAACTGGACTGAAAGGAGATCAAACCAGTCAATCTTAAAGGAAATCAACCCTGAATATTCATTGGAAGAAGCTAAAGTTCCAACACTTTGGCCACCTGATGTCAAGAGCTGACTCGCTGAAAAAAGAACCTGATGCTGGGTAAGATTGAAGGCAGGAGGAGAAGGGACAACAAAGGATGAGATGGTTAGATGGCATCATTGACTCAATGGACATGAGTTTGAGCAAACCCTGGGAGACAGTGAAGGGCAGGGAAGTCTGGCATGTTGCCGTCCATGGGGTCACAAAGAGCTGGACATGACTGAGTGACTAAGCATAGAACAGCACAAACCCACCCTCATGCTCAGTAACTCCCTGGAAATGCTCACAGTTCCCTGGTCGGGGAACTAAGATCCCACATGCCACACTGCATGGCCAAAATAAAAGTAATAACCAGACAGTTTGGCAGATGGGAGGTTTGGAGATCAGGGAAGCACTCATATTTGTTGAGTACCTTCTGTAAACTGTGCTAAGAGCTGCTTATCTGTTATCTCATTTTGCTCTCTTGGCCATTTATATGGCAGGCCTCATCTCCCTCTTATAAATGAGGAACCCAAGGCTCTTAGAAAAAATAATTTGTGAGGAATCATCAATAGTGTTGCCACAAGAACATACTATGAAGTGGAGAAAACATCATTTAGGCCCTAAGGAGAAATGTTTACTAATGGAGAAAATTCTTAAGCATGTGGTTCTCACCTAGGAAAATTTAGCAACCTCCTTTTTGGTTTCTAGAAGTATTAAGCTTATTTTTGTGATGGTTAAAGAATGGTTCTGCCCAAAGGCAGAGGAGTCAGACTCATGAGTTTGCAAAGTTTCTTCTAAGTCTTACGATACTATAATTGGGTGTTTTTATGATTTCAGATGTGTTCTTGTTTATTTCCTTTTCTTAGGGTGGATAATATAAATGCAGCTGTGTTGGATTGGAAAGAAAAGATTTGTATTCTAAGTGAAGAGGCCAAAATAGGAGCACATAGAAAACCAATGATCTTTCTCCATCCTAGTGACTGTGGTGGAGTCCTTGTGGAATTGGAGCAAGCCTGATGAATAATTCACAAGAAACTGATTGCCCTGAGAAAGTCTTATCACAGTGTGCTTTGACACTGAGTCCTTCCCTGCTTCCGTCACTGAGAAGTCAGAACTAAATTACGGAAAGGGATTTTTTTTTAAAATTATATGTGTATATACATATATATACACACAAAATATTTGCTGATTACTTTGGATTTTTTCTTGATTTGGAGAAAACTTTGATTACTGAATACTTATGGAATATTATTAAAATCATATTCATAGAAACAAATTATTCCTGTTCTGAAATGGGGTGATTGGGTACAGTGTGTCTGCTGTGTGGAAGGGGGTGCAGGATGGAGCCATAGAGGACACCTGACAGCTGCATGGCCACGTATCTGGGACAAGGGCTTCCTAAGGATGTTACGGAGAGTTTGTTTAGCACAAACTATTTAAGGATAAGGAGTCTTTACCTCAGAATTTTTGTTCTTCTGCAGCAGCGCATGTTCACAATTTCCTTATTTTAGGGGCTAGTGCTGGATTATGAACAGGAAGTTTTGTGGCAGACTTGGTGCCTCATCTAGTGGGTGCATAGATAGGTAATTTTTTTTAAAGTCGGTAGCCATAGAAAATTGGAAATATCAAAGGAACATTTCATTCAAAGATGCGCACAATAAAGGACAGACAGAACTGGTAATGACCTAATAGAAGCAGAAGAGATCAAGAAGAGATGGAAAGAATACACTGAAGAACTGTACAAAAAAGATCTTAATGATCTGGATAACCACAATGGTGTAGTCTCTCATTCAGAGTCAGGCATCCTGGAGTGTGAAGTCAAGTGGGCCTTAGGAAACAATGCAGCTGATAAATCTAGTGGAGGGAATGGAATTCCAGCGAGTTATTTAAAATCCTAAAAGATGATGCTATTAAAGTGCTGCGCTCAATATGTCAGCAAATTTGGAAAACCTAGCAGAGGCCACAGGACTGGCAAAGGTCAATCCTCATCCCAATCCCCAAGAAGGGCAGTACTAAGGAATTTTCAAACCACTGAACAATTGCACTCATCTCCCATGCTAGTAAGGTTATGCTCAAAATCCTCCAAGCTAGGCTTCAGCAGTAGACAAACCAAGAACTTCCAGGTATTCAAGCTGGGTTTAGAAAAGGCAGGGGAACCAGAAATCAAATTGCCAACATTTGCTGGATCATAGAGAAAGCAAGGGAATTCCAGAAAAACATCTACTTCTGTTTTATTGACTATGCTAGAGCCTTTGACTGTGTGGATCATAACAAACTGTGGAAAATTCTTAAAGAGATGAGAATACCAGACCGCCTTACCTGTCTCCTGAGAAACCTGTATGTGGGTCAAGAAGCAACAGTTAGAACACTATAGGGAACGACTGATTGCTTCAGGATTGAGAATGAGGTACCACACAGCTGTCTGCTGTCACCTTGTTTATTTAACCTATATTCTGAGCACATTGTGAAAAATGCCAGGCTGGATGAGTTATAAGCTGGAGTCAAGATTGCTGGGAGAAATATAAACAACCTCAGATATGCAGATGATACCACTCTAATGGCAGAAAGCAAAGAGGAACTAAAGAGCCTCTTGATAAGAGTGAAGGAGAAAAGTGGAAAAGCCAGCTTAAAACTCAACATAAAAAAAAAAAAAGATCACAGGGATTGTAGCCGTGAAATGAAAGATCCTTGCTCCTTGAAAGAAAAGCTATGAAAAACCTAGACAGCATATTAGAAAGCAGAGACATTACTTTGTTGACAAAGGTTCATGTAGTCAAAGCTATGGTTTTTCCTATAGTCACATATGGATATGATAGTTGGACCATAATGAAGGCTGAGCCCCGAGGAATTGATGCTTTCAAACTGTGGTGCTGGAGAAGACTTGAGAGTCCCTTGGACTGCAAAAAGAACAAACCAGTCAATCCTAAGGAAATCAACACTGAATATTCATTGGAAGAACAGAAGCTGAAGCTGAACCTCCAATACTTTGGTCATCTGATGCAGAAACCCAAGTCACTGGAAAAGACCCTGATGATGGGAAAAATAGAAGACAGGAGGAGAAGAGGATGACAGAGGAAGAGATGGTTGGATGGCATCACTGACTCAATGGACATGGGTTTGAGTGAGCTCTGGGAGATGGTGAAAGACATGGAAGCCTGGTGTGCTACAGTCCATGGGGTCACAAAGTCGGACACGACTGAGCAACTGAACGACAACAAAGATCATGGCATCCGATCGCATTACTTCATGACAAATAGAAGGGGGAAAGGTGAAAGCAGTGACAGATTTCCTCTTCTTGGGCTCTAAAATCACTCCAGATGGTGACTGCAGCCATAAAATTAGAAGACAATTGCTTCTGGGCAGGAAAGCTATGAGAAACCTAGACAGTGTATTAAAAAGCAAAGATATCACTTTGCCGACAAAGGTCCATATAGATAAGGCTATGATCTTTTCCATTCCAGGATGTCAATTCCAGATATCCTGGAATGTGAAGTCAAGTGGGCCTTAGGAAGCATCACTACAAACAAAGCTAGTGGAGGTGATGGAATTCCAGTTGAGTTATTTCAAATCCTAAAAGATGATGCTGTGAAAGTGCCACAATATGCCAGCATATTTGGAAAACTCAGCAGTGGCCACAGGACTGGAAAAGGTCAGTTTTCATTCCAATCCCAAAGAAAGGCAATGCCAAAGAATGCTCAAACTACCACACAATTGCATTCATCTCACATGCTAGTAAAGTAATGCTCAAAATTCTCCAAGCCAGACTTCAGCAATATGTGAACCGTGAACTTCCAGATGTACAAGCTGGTTTTAGAAAAGGCAGAGGAACCAGAGATCAAATTGCCAACATCCGCTGGATCATGGAAAAAGCCAGAGAGTTCCAGAAAAACATCTATTTCTGCTTTATTGACTATGCCAAAGCCTTTGACTGTGTGGATCACAATAAACTGTGGAAAATTCTGAAAGAGATGGGAATACCAGACCAGCTGACCTGCCTCTTGAGAAATCTGTATGCAGGTCAGGAAGCAACAGTTAGAACTGGACATGGAACAACAGACTGGTTTCAAATAGGAAAAGAAGTACATCAAGACTGCATATTGTCACCCTGCTTATTTAACTTATATGCAGAGTACATCATGAGAAAAGCTAGGCTGGAAGAAGCACAAGCTGGAATCAAGATTGCCGAGAGAAATATCAATAACCTCAGATATGCAGATGACACCACCCTTATGGCAGAAAGTGAAGAGGAACTAAAGAGCCTTTTGATGAAAGTGAAAGAGAGTGAAAAAGTTGGCTTAAAGCTCAACATTCAGAAAACTAAGATCATGGCTTCCAGTCCCATCACTTCACGGCAAATAGATGGGGAAACAGTGGAAACAGTGTCAGACTTTATTTTGGGGGGCTCCAAAATCACTGCAGATGGTGATTGCAGCCATGAAATTAAAAGACGCTTACTCCTTGGAAGGAAAGTTATGACCAACCTAGATAGCATATTAAAAAGCAGAGACATTACTTTGCCAACAAAGGTCTGTCTAGTCAAGGCTGTGGTTTTTCCAGTGGTCATGTATGGATGTGAGAGTTGGACTGTGAAGAAAGCTGAGCACCGAATAATTGCTTTTGAACTGTAGTGTTGGAGAAGAATCTTGAGAGTCCCTTGGACTGCAAGGAAATCCAACTAGTCCATCCTAAAGGAGATCAGTCCTGGGTGTTCATTGGAAGGACTGATGTTGAAGCTGAAACTCCAACACTTTGGCCACCTCATGCGAAGAGCTGACTCATTTGAAAAGACCCTGATGCTGGGAAAGATTGGGGCAGGAGAAGGGGATGACAGAGGATGAGATGGTTAGATGGCATCACCGACTCAATGGACATGGGTTTGGGTGGACTCCAGGAGTTGGTGATGGACAGGGAGGCCTGGCATACTGAGGTTCATAGGGTCGCAAAGAGTCAGACACGACTGAGTGACTGAAGTGAACTGATGATCTTTTCAGTAGTCATGTATGGGTGTGAGAGCTGGATAATAAAGAAGGCAGAGCATCGAAGAATTAATGTTTTGAAATTGTGGTGCTGGAGAAGACTCTTGAGAGTCCATCGGACAGCAAGGATATCAAACCAGTCAATCCTAAAGAAAATCAACCCTGAATATTCACTGGAAGGACTGTTGCTAAAGCTGAAGCTCCATTACTTTGGCCACCTGATGTGAAGAGCTGACTCATAAAAAAGACCCTGATGCTGGGAAAAACTGAAGGGAAAAGGAGAAGGAGGTGGCAGTGGAAGAGATGGTTAGATAGCATTACTGACTCAGTGGACACGAATCTGAGCAAACTCTGGGAGATAGTGAAGGATAGAGATGCTGGCGTGCTACAGTCCATGGGTTTGCAAATAGTTGAACACATCTTAGCGACTGAACAACATGGTACTCATAAGCAAAACTTTTAATGTAACTGTTGCTGGGAATGGCCACAAGGCTGCTGGATTTTCTAGTGCCCAACTGTGGTTACTCTGGAAATGAAAGCTTTATGAGAGTTTTCATTCAAGGCTGTAATCTAGTGTGGAACGTACCTGAACAAATATCCAAAAGCTTGTGTGTTCTTCCCTAGCTTTCTTTTTTAAATTAATCCTTATTCTATATTGTAGTAACAGTGATATACAATGTGTTGTGAGTGGCAGGTGAACTGAATGTGTTTTCAGTTTTACATATATATATATTCATATTTGCATTTTTCCCCATGGAATTCATTACAGTGTGTTCACAGAAATCCTTTGTTATACCTAGGTCTTTGATGATTACTTTTTTTACATGCAATGAGTATATTTGCTTACTCTAACCTTCTATTTTATCCCTTTCCACTTGCTTTCTCCTTAATAATCAGAAGATTGTTTTCTAGGTCTCTGAGTCTTCATGTTTCTCAGTGAATAAATTGGTGGGTGTTTATCAATTCCAGCTATAAATGATATCTAAAGATATATATCTTTTTCTGATTTTGAGTTTCTTCATGTTGTTTGATCATCCCTAGTTTTATCAATATTCCTGAAAATCACATTATGTCATTTTCTTCTGTCAGGGTCATGTTCCATTGTGTACATAGGTCTCTTTTTCTTTATCCATTTATCTCCCCATCAATATGTTTATTTCCACTTTTTGGCTGTTGTAAAGTGCAGTCCAGTGCATGCTTGGTTGCACATGTATTTCAAAATGTTTTCTTCTCAAAAATTCCTTGGAGTGGTTCTGCAAGATCTTCTAGTAGCTTTATTTTTATTTAGGTGTGTTAGACGCTCAGTCGTGTCCGATTCTTTGTGACCCCATGGTTTGTAGCCCGCCAGGCTCCTCTGTCCGTGGGATATTCCTGACCCAAGGATCGAACCCACTTCTCCTGTCTCTCCTGCATTGGCAGGCAGGCGCCACTCGGGAAGCTCTTTTTGTTTATGGACATAATGCAACTCAACTTACTTAAACATCTACAGTGGAAACAAGTGCTGCCATCTGCTGCTTCACCAGTTTTTTGCAGTCTTGGGTTTTTCTCCACTGCTCTCGGTAGGTGAGAGAGAACTATTTTTGTTATTTCCTCTGATAGAGGGTAAGGAACGTCACGCTATCATTTCCTATTAAAAGAACTGCCTGAGTGACTCCTGTACACCAGGATCTGCACTGAGCACTTGACACACATTCTCTCTTTTTTTTTTTAATACAAATTTATTTATTTTAATTGGAAGCTAATTACTTTACAATATTATAGTGGTTTTGCCATACATTGACATGAATCTGCCATGGGTGTACATGTGTTCCCCATCCTGAACCCTTCTCCCACCTCTCTCCCCATACCCTCCTTCTGGGTCATCCCAGTGCACCAGCCCTGAGCACCCTGTATTATGCATCGAACCTGGACTGGCGATGATAATATATGATTATCATATATTATATCATATATTATCATATCATATATTATCACATACGATAATATACATGTTTCAATGCCATTCTCCCAAATCATCCCACCCTCTCCCTCTCCCACAGAGTCCAAAAGACTGTTCTATACATCTGTGTCTCTTTTGCTGTCTTGCATACAGGGTTATTGTTACCATCTTTCTAAATTCCATATATATGCGTTATTATACTGTATTGGTGTTTTTCTTTCTGGCTTACTTCACTCTGTGTAATAGGCTCCAGTTTCATCTACCTCATTAGAACTGATTCAAATGTATTCTTTTTAATGGCTGAGTAATACTCCATTGTGTATATGTACCACAGCTTTCTTATCCATTCATCTGCTGATGGACATCTAGGTTGCTTCCATGTCCTGGCTATTATAAACAGTGCTGCGATGAACATTGGGGTACACGTGTCTCTTTCAATTCTGGTTTCCTCAGTGTGTATGCCCAGCAGTGGGATTGTGGGTCGTATGGCAGTTCTATTTCCAGTTTTTTAAGGAATCTCCACACTGTTCTCCATAGTGGCTATACTAGTTTGCATTCCCACCAACAGTTGCCACACATTCTCATTTGCTTCTCACGACATCATATGAGAAAAGTACTATTATAAGACCCATTTCACAGGCCAAGAAATTCATGTTTTAAAAGGTCAGTAAGTAGTGGGAAGTCAAATTTAAACCCAGGTCTATCTCCCAAGCCATAAAGTTAGGAAACTATTTTGCTGGGTCCCAAAATAACATGTCACTATTTTCAAACTTTACAATAAGACCCTGAAAGATACTTTGCCAATCTGTATTTACTGCAAAATATGAGAATTTTCTATTTTTTTAAGTGTAATTACTCCAGTATCTGTCCAACAAATTGTGATAATTTATTTGAGTTATCAAATGGTCCTTCTTTTAGGCCCACATAAGTAGTACTTTAATTTGCAAGAAAAAACTTTACCTGGAAATAGACAACCTTATAGGATATTAAAGAGCCAGATCTTCAAATGCAGTGTGTTTTAGACAAATCTTTTCCCTTTCAAGTCCTATCTGCTCCAAACCATCTCCTTTTTGCTTCCCTGTTCCAGTCATTGAGATTCAAAACCTGAAAACTGTCCCTTGAACTAGACAATGCATCATTCCTAAGACAGCATGGTGCTATAGTATCCTAGCTCCCAAAGCTACACGGCTCATTACTCTTGCCTACTTTGTACACTTGAAAAATCCATTTTCCATCTTCTCCATTGGCAAAAGCTAAGACAACATTGAGTTTTTAAATTCAACTTTACTAAAACCTGAAAGAAATTAAAGAGAAAATAGGAACAAGTATAAACATTAATAATGGGTTTCCTGCCATTTGGATCATAGACCACCCCCTCCCCTTTTTTTTTTTTTAACCATTTGCAGTATCTCTTCATGGCTTCCCAGGAGGTACAGTGGTAAATAATCTGCCTGCCAATACAGGAGACCCAAGAGTCATGGGTTCGATTCCTGGGTGGGGAAGATCCCTTGGAAGATGAAATGGTAACCCACTCCACTCTTGCCTAGAAAACTGCGTGGACTGTGGAACCTGGCGGGCTACAGTCCGTGGGGTCTCGGAAGAGTCGGACACGACTTAACGACTTGAGCATGCATGCAGTAGTTCTTCAGGTCTTTCCAGGAAGAAGGAGTCGTGCTCCGGCCAGCCAGAAGGCGTCGCCCTCGTGCCCGAGCGGAGGCTCAGGCCAACTGGGCCACTCTCCGCTGCTGCATGCGCAGGCGCAGAGGGCTCTTCCGTCGCCTGGCTGGGATGCAGCTGTTAGGCTACGGGTTGAGGCTGCTCGAAGCTGGATCTGGTTCTCGGGCTGTCACCCGGCTCCCTTTGGGCGACATGCCTAAGAAATGTGGTGCGACGAACAAGGCCAGTGGCAATTCCCGTGGCCGCGGGAGGGTGGGCCGCAGGAATGCTGGTTGAGGAGCGCGGGAGAGAAGCGGGACACGCGGGTGGGTAGAAGCTCCGCTAACCGCTTGTTGTCTCCGAGTCCCAGGCCTCCTTCTCCCCACCCGACTCGGCTGCGCCGCAGGCCACCCGGAGAGGTCGAGCACCTGGGCCGGCGTCGCGCGTGCCTCTCCCCGAGCGGTGACTGCCGCCCCTCCGGCCTCGCTTTCGCACTCCCAGGCTCGCGCTTCGTGTTCCGGCAGCGCGGTGTGGCCTGTACTTCCCTGGGAGGCTCGCCAGCGTTCAGTCCCCTTTCCTTCCCTCGACTGTCTTCCCACCCCTCCGTCGGGAACCCACCACTTCCCATTTCCCTTCCACTGTCTCTGCAGGGCCGATTTCGGTTGGTTCCTAAGACTCGGCTCTAAATTTGCTTCCTGCTGGGAGCTTCCCCGGCGTCTCGAGGCCGAACTGCCTCCTCCTTCGCTGCGCGGTGATGCCCAGTGGGTGTGTGGTCGGCGCTCCTAGCACAGTGTACCAGTCCACAGTCCGGGCTCCTTGAGGGCAAGGGCCATGTGTCCTTATTCATCTTTACTCATCCTTTGCTTCCACACTCCCCTGGTGCGCAGTTTATGTTTGTTGAGTAGAAAGTTCCTAGTACGGCTTCTGACACATAGTAGTTCTTTAAATCAGCTTCCCGGGTGGCTCAGCGGCGACGAGTTCGCCTGCCAGTGCAGGAAACAGAGATCCGATCCCTGGGTTGGGAAGATCCCCTGGAGGAAGAAGTGGCAACCCACTCCAGTATTCTAGCCTGGGAAATCCTATGAACAGAGGAGCCTGGCGGGCTACAGTCCACGCGGTCGGAAAGAGTCAGACACGACTTAGCGGCTAAATAACAATAAGTCCTTTAAATACCACTGTTGTTCCTTTTTTCTCCACCCCTCCCCCCTTATAAACACGTCCAGCCGTGGTTGTTCACAAACGTTTAACTTGTGCTGCTTGAAATACAAAGATAAATAATGAATAGTCGCTGCCCCTGAGGAATGGGAAATGCAAAGGAGCCGGCTCTAAGGTTTACCAAGGCAGGAAAAAAACAGTGGAGTTGATGGGGAGGCTTTGTGGAATAATTGATTTGAGCCGTGAAAGATGTTGGAAGACCATTCTAGATGACCAGAAATCCTTGGACATGACTAATCAGCCTAATTTGCCTTGGTTAAGGGTGAAAAGGAATCCTGGCAGGATCAAATGCGTGGGAAAGTGTTTTGTAAACTGTGAAGCTGTAGTGTGGTTGTTCTTGTCGTTTTAGGGTAAAAACCAGAGCAAGGAACCAGAGAGACCACTTCCTCCCTTAGGTCCTGTGACAGTTGATCCTAAAGGCGGTGTCAGCATAGCCATCCATGCCAAACCGGGTTCCAAACAAAATGCTGTGACAGGTATACTTGGACCCTGGGGTAGGGATCTTGTATGAAGGACTCAGCTGTCCCCTGCTCCATCCTTCTTTTGCCTTAGTTTGCTGAAACTTGATCCTGTATGGTCAAGTGTATTTTTCACGTCTGCAGTTAGAGGCTCCTCCATTTTTAAACTCTGAATTCTAATTTAAAGGTATAATCTAGTGCTTAAAACTGAATATGTGTATATTTAAAGCATACCAAGTTAGATGAAAAACCACTGAACACTCTTTTTTTATATTTTATTAGCCAGTATTATGGTGATCAGTTCAAAATACAAATACTGAATCATTATGTTGTACAGCTGTTATATGTCGATCATACCTCAGTTTTAAAAAAGGTATTTTAGAAAGAACTTATACAGAAACGTATGTAGCCTAGATGATTCTTAGTTTGTCCTATTCCAAAAGTAGAAACGTTCAGAGAAAGATGTTTCGGTTATTTTTAATGATCATTGGTCCAAGGAGGGAGAGAACCTGATGATCAACACCTGTGTGAGCTTGTTTTCAGTCCAAGCTATGCAAAATATTTCTAGGCCCAGTTCTTTCATCTGTCAGATGAGATAATTGGCCTGTTAGAAGCTTTTAAGCTATTCCCTGGACCCCAAAAATTGCCTCAGGGTTCTCTGTGGTGGGCACAGGTGAGGTAAGCAGAGAGGACTCCTGAGAACTGTTGACATTTGCTTTAAATGTTGGAATTTCAGGGGAAATTGAGTGGAGGTGGGGGATTCTGAGTGGGGGAAAAAGTTTGAAAAGCATTGATCTGAGTAGTTTTGATTGTCTTTGTCACCCACTAAAGCTCTGTATTCCAATTTTTTTAATATTTTGAAAACAAGACCTCAGAATTGGGGTGCTAGGCCTGGTTTGTGCTTATGGCCATGTTAGCGTGGCTGTGTGTTGGCTGTCCCCTCCTTAGCCAGCATTTTCTAAGTAGTCGCTGTGGACACTGTCTCTGCATACTGTTGGAATACCATGTTTCATCAGATATAATTGGCCATCAACTGTAAGGTACACACGGTACTTTATGTACCAGTAAGACAGACAAAATCCACATCAACTAAACGTTTTCTTTCCCATCTAACACCTGGATTTCAAAGATACTAAAATTGGAAAACTGCATCATAAAATCAGTGACAGGATAGGAGAAGGGTTGTTCTACTGTCTCATTCCTGTGGACTGTGGCCATGTTTACACAGGCGAGATGAATGAGTATGGAAATGCCTGGGTAACCCCAAATGTAGGACTAGCTCAAGCTCATTTGCAAACTGCTTTGAATATATACTCCTCTCAGAAATGACATGGAGGACTGCAGGCAGGTTGCTCTTTATGAAGGCTGTATTGATGAGGAAGCCTGAACCACTTCAGAAAGCAGTGTTCATTGTCCCTGGGTTTCAAAGCATGAATTCAAGTTTATTTTTGAATCACAACATCACTTTGTAGCTATGTGACCCCGAACACATTACTTCTCGGTTCCAGTTTCCTCATTTGTAAAATGGAGATGATAAACTATAGGAATAAAGTTATTATTGGTAAAGCCCTTAAAATATGTTTGTGTGCCCTTAAACTTGGTGTAAGTGCTATGTAGCTGTTAACTAAATAAATACATTTTAAAAACATCAGAGAGGCATTTCACTGAGGTGAACCTAATGCAGTGCTGCCACTTCCCTAATGAGGAAACTCTGAACAGCCCTGTACAATCTGTGAGCTACCTCATTCACTCATTTCTCAGTGACTGCTGGGCTAAAGCCCAGCTCCCCTGACTCCTTGCCTGGGGCTCTTCCTATCAGACCAGGCGCAGTTTCCAGCTCCTAATTCCAGATTATTGCTCAAGACTCTGGGCCCACCTTGGTCAGCAGGTGAAAACCAGTTTTCTTCTCTGGGTTTCTATAATGGTGGTAGCATGTTTATGTTCCCTTAACTGATGAGCTTCATCATTCTTCATTCAGCAGTTATTCACTGAATCCCTACTGTATGCCAGACAAATGCAAATGCTTTTACAAAATATCCCCACTTCATGAAGAAAAGGAACTCTATGAGGATCTGTTCTCATTCCAGATGTGACAACCGAGGCTGTGAGTGTAGCCATTGCCGCACCTCCAACAGAGGGAGAGGCTAACGCAGAGCTGTGTCGCTATCTTTCCAAAGTCTTAGAACTCAGGAAGAGTGATGTGGTTTTGGATAAGGTAGGCCTCTCTTTCTCTCTCTCAACATCTTTGAGTACTACATCAGTCATTACTTTTAAAACACCAATTTTTTTTCTTTTCAAAATAATTGAAAAACCAGTTGTTTTTAACTCTCATATACATTTAATCACCAAAAATCTATAATTCTTCCTAGTCCCCTTCCTCCCAAATGCCTTAGTTCTTCTGAGTTCATGCCTGTACCTGCTCTGTCAGATTAAACTTGCTTGTCTCTTTCCTCAACTCATCACCTTAGTAGAAACATCTAAAATGCTTCCTGGTGTTTGTAATCTCCATTAGTGAGTCCATCAGGCACATCTGGTCCAGCATGTCCTTGCTCACTGGGAGACACTCATTAAAGAGATGGCTCATACAAAGTCCTTAATACTTCTGCACTAGAAGGGTCTGCACTAGAGGTGGTGATCAAAATCACCTGGGAATGATTTCTAAAACACGGGTTCCTGGGCATTACCTCAGGCTTACTCAAATAGAATCTGCAGGAGTAAGACCCACTCAAGCTTATATTTCTTACAACTCTGCTTGTTTTCCAGTGCTATATTCTGTAGCTCCCATCCATTGATTAGTAGGCTTCCCCTAAGCAGGAAATGGCAACCCACTCCAGTATCCTTGCCTGGAAAATCTCATGGACAGAGGAGCGTGGTGGGCTGCAGTCCATGGGGTCGCAAAGAGTCGGGCACGACTGAGCGACGAGCACCAACACCTAAGCATCCATATGATCAGGCCATGCCCCTCCGCATCTCCTCCACAGCAGGTCATTTCTGATCTTCTGCCAGCGCGCATGCCCTAACATCTGCCTAAAAGCCCTCCCCATGCTTCCACCTGTGCACCTTCTACCCATCTAGATAAATACCTGCTCAGAATTTACTTTCTTTAAAGGATGTTTCTAAACAAATCCTTCTTATAGTTGTCTTAATCGGTTGTGGGATCATAGCACTTGGATATGTGGTCACGTTTTGTTTGGAATTTTTCAGAAATGTGTAACAGTATAGAGAATAGCAATCCTGTATTTAGAATTATTTTTAATCAAAGTTTATATTGCAATATTTGTTTTGGTAATTTAAACAAAAATATTACTTGAAAACAGAATACTGTACGTCCAGATTCCATACTCATTTTGAAAATGCCTAATTTTTATTACTACAGAATTGATGGATGAAGGTAAAACTTCTGGGGAATTGTAAAAGAAAAAGAAAAAAGTACTGAACTGGAATCTGTCTTTGGATAGACCAGAAATGGCTAGGAGAAAGCAGCACTAAGCTACCAGGAAAACTAGCCCACCTGTGACAGCCCCACAAGGACACGGTGGTGTATCCTCAGCAACTGAAGTCTGCTGTCACTAACAGCATTAGAAAGTTTAGTGTGTTGTCCTGACACCGATTTTTCCTTTTGGTCCAGGGTGGTAAATCTCGTGAAAAAGTGGTGAAGCTTTTGGCCTCCACACCTCCGGAAGAGATCTTGGAGAAATTGAAAAAGCAAGTTGAAAAGAAATAAAAGCAAGAAATGAAAAGTACGTCCTTGAGAAACTTTTTTTATTGCTAATGATGGAGAGACTGTTAAAATACACTTAAATACACAGAATGTGTAAATATATTTAATAAGAACAGGACTCAAAAAAGAAGTATGAAGGTTAAAAGTACTGGACATGGAACTTAGGTTCTCAAATCCCTGATCCCAAACAGCTCGGGACATGTTACTCTGTTTTCACAGAATTACAGAGTACAGAACTGGAAAGGATATTTAGGATGACCTGATTCAGCCCCTTTCATTTTGTGATGAGGCTTCTGACTTCAGAAGTTGAGAGTATTCAGGATCACTTGGTGCAAGATGGCAACTAGAACTTAGATCCTTTGGCTTCTAGCTGAATGCAGTTTATCCTGGTTGTAAATTAGAATGGTAATATTTCCACAGCAATTACTGGAATTCTGGGGACTGCCTTCTAATCCAGTTTAAAAGTGACAGAGGAAACCTGTCACACTGCTTCGTAGTGTAACTTTATATTTTAAAATGCTTATGTAAATGGCTTCCCTGGTATCTTAGCTGGTCAAGAATCCACCTACAATGCAGGAGACCCTGGTTCGATTCCTGGGTCAGGAAGATCCACTGGAGAAGGGATAGGCTACCCACTCCAGTATTCTTGGGCTTCCCTGGTGGCTCAGCTGGTAAAGAATCCGCCTGCAATGCAGGAGACCTGGGTTCAATCCCTGGGTTGGGAAGATACCCTGGAGAAGGGAACAGCTACCCACTCCAGTATTCTGGCCTAGAGAATTCCATGGATTGTGTAGTTCATGGGGTCACAAAGAGTCAAACACGATTGAGCGACTTTCACTTTTATGTAAATGCAGCATTTTTTTGTCTTTTAAAAATTCTGTTGAGCATTTTGTTAAAAAGAAAGAACAATCAAGACTTGCAATTTAGAGAGTTCCCTGGCAGTCCAGTGGTTAGGACTCAGCACTTTCACTGCCACGGCCCAGGCTCAATCCCTGGTCAGGAAACTCAGATCTCATGAGCGGAACACTACCAAGCAAAGAAAAAAAAAAAAAAGATTTGTAATTTCATGTTAATATTCCTCTTGGATGGTAACTCCAGTCATCAAATCTGTTGTCCTTATGAATCTCCTAAGATCTTCAAAAGAAGACAGATGATCTGGAAACTATTTTCAATACTTGTGAAAGCCTGTCCTGTCAGAAGTCATATCTATATTGAGGCTTCAAAAACTAATAATAAGTATCTTGTTTTTAAATGTTCAATACAAACTATAGTAATTAAGGTAATCTAAATAATTACTAACTTTGCTGATGGAAGAGTTGATTTGCAGTTGTCTGCTTTGTCTAATAAGTACATGAGAAAAACCTGATAGACAAAAGTTTTTAAAAATATAAAATCCACTAAAAGGACCAATAATAAAAATGATGGATGGTAAAAGAACTGGGAGCCATTTGTCCAGTACAACTTATTTTGTTGAGAGGAACCAAGGACAATCAGTGCGGCGGCTCATCCGAAATCAGAGTAAAGGGCAGAGCACAGGTTGCACTCAGCTCCCTTCTCTTACGCCGTCTGCCCCCAGATGTGCTCTGCTTTACGTGGTCTTGGCTTCAGAATCCTTTCTGTTCTTTTTCAACACTATTCTGGTGTGTGCGCTACAGGCATTTTTTTACTTGTGGTCTTTACATGAATCCTTGTTTGTTAGGATGCTTTCCCTGATAAGTAACAGAAACCTAACTCATCTGGCTTAAGCAGTGAAGGGATTTATTAGCTCACATACCTGAAAAGTCTCAGAGGCAGGGTTTACTTAGGGGTTGGTTTGACTCATCAGCAGTTCAGTGATGTCATAAAGGACCCACCTACTTTCCTTCCTGACTTACGTCAGCAGTGCCAGCTTTACTCTCAGGCCCACTTCCTTCCTGGAGGCAAAAAGGCAGCAGTTTTGGGCTTCTCATCCACCTATCCAGTTGGAAAAAGGGCCTCTCATAAGAGCTTTGGTATTTCTTTTCCAAAAGCTCTCCATCAGCTTCTCCTTGTATCTTAGCCCAGATCAGGTCACACGAAGTTTCTAAACCAGCCCCTATTGTCAGAGAATGCCAGGTTGTAACACAAGGTGCCTAAACCAGTGACTAATGAGGAGAGTTACTCTCACTGTTTTACACTAATCAAGGTCCATCCTAGAGCTGGAGATGGGCTCAGCCTAAACAGAAACAGGAGAGAGCAGAGAAGGGGAAGTACTTGAATACAAATTAGGAAAACTTACAGAAATAGGAGTCTGGATAGG
Source organism: Bos indicus x Bos taurus (assembly GCF_003369695.1). NCBI lineage: Eukaryota > Metazoa > Chordata > Mammalia > Artiodactyla > Bovidae > Bos > Bos indicus x Bos taurus. Next base: position 23,306,355 of record NC_040096.1, on the reverse strand, counting down.
AGTAACAGATATCTACCACAATCATCTATTTAAATAGCCATATTTTAACATAGGAACGTTTTTGCCTAGTCACTTTTTTTTTGAGAAACGCACTGTATTTTTTGAAAAAAGAACATCCAGTCATCAAAAGCGGTTGCCAGAGGTAGTAACTGGTCCAGGAGCTGTATCTGGGGACATGATTTCCCTTTCTTCCTCAGCGAACAAGGTTGCCTTTTAGCAGTCTGTGCTCTCCTGACCTGCACAGGGCTGTTCCCCATTAATAACAATCACAGCTAAGGCCTGGGTACCTTGACCTGATGTGAAAGTGTAGTTAATGCAGCTTTCTTCAGCTGGACCCTGTTCTTCCTCCAAGAACATTAAGACAGGCCCAGTGACCTAGGACAAGGATACAAAACCCCCACCCCTATAACATGTGTCAGATAATATGATTATAGCTCTGCCTTCCCCCCATTAAATTTAAGTGACTGCTGTGTTTCTTGTCCTATCTGTTGTCCTGAGGGTCCAGCCTTTGAGGCAGCCCATGAACAAGGTCTGAAAGATACTTATCCAACTCTGGAGATAATATCATGGTGGTGGTCTAGCAGTGCGTATGTAATCTATCATCTTCACTTTAATACATGATAATTACTCTTGCAAAAATGATTTAATTAAGAATAGTAAATTAATAACTTCGGTGCCTGCTGCTTGCCAGACACTGCTAGGTGCTTTGTCTACACTACACTGACCAAATTGGAGGCAGAAACAGGGAGGTTGAACTCCCGATGGCCGTGAGCTCCTCCTCACTAGTTTGCCAGCTGGGGGATGGAGAGAAACAGTGCATGTGGGTGGCACCTTTACAGTGCTTAAACTTCCAAACAGCTAAAGACTCACTAAAGAGCCTCTTGATGAAGGTGAAAGAGGAGAGTGAAAAAGTTGGCTTAAAGCTCAACATTCAGAAAACTAAGATCATGGCATCTGGTCCCATCACTTCATGGAAAATAGATGGGGAAACAGTGGCTAATTTTTATTTTTGGGGGCTCCAAAATCACTGCAGATGGTGATTACAACCATGAAATTAAAAAACGGTTACTCCTTGGAAGGGAGATTATGACCAACCTAGACAGCATATTAAAAGGCAGAGACATTACTTTGTCAACAAAGGTGTCTGTCTAGGCAAGGCTATGGTTTTTCCAGTGGTCATGTATGGATGTGAGAGTTGGACTATAAAGAGGGCTGAGCACTGAAGAATTGATGCTTTTAAACTGTGGTGTTGGAGAAGACTCTTGAGAGTTCCTTGGACTGCAAGGAAATCCAACTAGTCCATCCTAAGGGAAATCGGTCCTGGGGGTTCATTGGAAGGACTAATGTTAAAGCTGAAACTCCAGTATTTTGGCCACCTCATGCGAAGAGCTGACTAATTTGAAAAGACCCTGATGTTGGGAAAGATTGAAGGCAGGAGGAAAAGGGGGTGACAGAGGATGAGATGGTTAGATGGCATCACTGACTCAATGGACATGAGTTTGGGTAAACTCCAGAGTTGGTGATGGACAGGGAGGCCTGGAGTGCTGCGGTTCATGGGGTTGCAAAGAGTCGGACACAACTGAACAACTGAACTGAAAGACTCACTTTAGGAGGCAGTACTTTTCTGGGCTTCAGGCCGCCAGCATCCCTCTCTTACATTCTGGATATTCAGTTAGGTAGTTCCTTAACCATAAAGTAGAACAGAAATGTGAGAACCCATCAAGGGCCCCTACTTCAGACTTTCTTAATGCCTGTGACTAGAGACAAAGTTTATAAGGCTAGATTTTCAGTTTACATCCAAAAGGTGGCACCATAACGCAACAGCAGAAACCCACACACAGTTTAAAGAAGGGAATGGATTCTCAATTCCTTCTGAAATGAGTACTTTTAGGAATCCCTTTCTGTTGTGCCCAACTACCAATATCAGAATCTCTGGTCCTTCTTGTCTGGTCTCCTCAGAGACATTCCTTAGACTTAATCCCCTCACATTCTGGGTTTAGCACAGACCAGAGTGTTGGCATTATTAACCAGGGCCGGCTGAGTACTCAAGAGTGTGGGTCAGCGCTTTGGTGGAGCCAGCAAGGTCCCAAGTGCCTCCCTTAACTTTGCAGCTTTCAGATATCCCATCTAGTCACTGTCTTTGAAAACAGAATTGGGCTGGACAACTGACAAGGAATTAAAAGGATGCCAGTTTATTAACTGGAGTGAAGAACACACCTGCCAAATAGACTGTGTAGTGGGATCCTCTAGTGAGTACCTTCTGTCCCTCTGGGAAATCTCTTCAGAGCCTTAGGTTTCCCCAGACATACCTGAGGAACTGGAGCACCGTGGAGGATAAGGGAGCAAGTCAAGTCCACAGAACCCCAAGCCTTTAGTCCGATTATAGAACTGTGATGCCAGGACAGTTGCTGCTAGTCACATGTGGATCCTGAGCACCTGAAATGTGGCTAATAAAATCTAAAAAGCATCACAGAAATAAAGGTCCTATTGAAAACAACACAACAGAGAAGAGGCTGAAAATATGACATGGAGTTTAGAGGGCAGGATAAAAGTGAGCAAAGAAAGGAAAATGAGAGATCCATAAGTCAGAAACAGGAAAACCAACACATAGCAGGAGGAGAGAACCGAAGAAATGGAACAAAGATTTGAAGATACAATCAAAATATTGGATAAATAAGATTATTTTACAGAACGAAGGTGTCCCAGGTGAAATATGACAGTGATCAGCAATGAAACACAACCCAGTCAAGTTCTCTGAAGGTACAAAAGCCTGTGGCCATCCAGATAAAAAGTTGAAGTCACAGGGAGGAAGAGAGAAAACATACCTGCAAACTCACATGTTGCTGATGGGAATGTAAATTTCTACACTTCTTTAGGAAATGCAGTATTTATTAAAATGAAATAATACAGGTTTTTTTAACCCAACAGTTCTATTTTTGAGACCACCCCAACAGAACACACAAGAGCGTCAGGGGATATATGGATAAAAGCAACATGGCATAGTAGAGGCAAAAAAGGAAACCGAAGTGTCTACCTATTGGAGAATGGTCATATAATCAATGGTATATCCATACCATACCATGTCATGTTATTAAAATTAAGTCATTAATTTTTAATCTATGGCTACTTACCTGGAGTGATGGCTGTTATAATCTGTTGTATGAACAAAGAATTATACACACGTGTGAATTTATATATATATATATATAAAACCTCAGTTTAATAAAGGAAAAACATATAGACCAAATTTATATAAATTTGTGTGGGCCTGGTAAAACAGACAGAAGCATTCACAACAGGGCAGAATCACTGGTTAGGTGCAGATTATTCATTTGTCTAGTTTTACTTTTTACAGTATTATTTTGTATACACACAAAACATATTAGTGAAGGAAACTTTAAAAAGAGAAACACAAACACAAAAAAAGCTCTGGACTTTAGCAGTTAGAGCAGTTTTATTTACCTCTTTCAAAGAGGCAGGAGATCCTTTAGTGAGTTAAAAGCACAGTATAAAAAAGCCATGAGATCATCATCACATCGTCCCCTCAAGGCATCTCAGAAGTCACTGAAACCCGGAGAAAACCTAACTGGTAATTAATACATGGGGCTCTCCATACCCCCTGGGGCCAGGAGTGAAAACAACTGAATTAGCCCATGAGTACACAGAGACACTGGAGATCTGTGAGCTGCACTTTATGTAATCACGTCGGCCGAGGTACCCACTCTACTTCTGGAGGCACAAACCTGATGCTGACTGGGCACTGAGTCTGTGCCCCACCCATTGATGTTTACTTTGCACAAATGCTTTCACTTAATCCTTCAAGGGGGTGATCAAATCACTTATGAGCAATTTTGATGAGGAACAACTTGTCCTCACTAACCTCCTCCCATGCCATCCCATAAATCTTAAAATCTGAGGGGTGTTATCCACAGCTCATCCCATTTTCCAGTCTGACAGCACTGATAACGAACTACTCAGATAAGCATGTGTCTCTGGCACATGCAGGCCTCAGCAGTGTTACCAGCTGCTGAGGTCACTTCCTCTTCAACCCTGGTATATTCTCAGCAGTCCAACTGACTGAGACCCATGCAGCCAGCATGGCCCTCCCCTGCCATCTCCACAGCTCATGGGATCTCTGCTACCATCCCTATTTTCCCCAAGAGCTGGTCCCAGTAAAGGTGTCAGACTACCTTACAGCTGAATGGTATAGTCTACCATCAATTCTTCGGCGACTGTGCAACCCCATAGACAGCAGCCCACTAGGCTCCCCCATCCCTGGGGTTCTCCAGTCAAGAACAGGCCCCCAAATAATTTGATGTAGCAAGACCCAGGAAAATATGGTTAGCTATTACAGCATGTCAAACCGAATAGGTCTGAATTCTTAAGCATTAATCTAAAAATTAATATCATTAATTTCTACAGATGTCAAGAATATTTACTACTGTTGGTCTTAATTCATTCTAAGCTCAAAACTGGAAAATTTTTTAAAATATCTAAGTTTATAAATCTAAACAGAGGAAACATTCTCTGAGTGACCTATATAATTAGATTTTTCACACAGAATTAACCAAAGCCTGATGTATTTCAAAGTTCCCATTTATATATATTATTTATCAAATATATATATTTAATATGTATTTTATTGGGCTCCAAAATCACTGCAGATGGTGACTGCAGCCATGAAATTAAAAGATGCTTACTCCTTGGGAGAAAAGCTATGACAAACCTAGAGAGCGTATTAAAAAGCAGAGACATTACTTTGCAGACAAAGGTCCGTCTTGTCAAAGCTCTGGTTTTTCCAGTAGTCGTGTATGGTCCATGTATGGACCATAAAGCTGAGTGCTGAAGAATTGATGCTTTTGAACTATTGTGCTGGAGAAGACTCTTGACAGTCCCTTCGACTGCAAGGAGATCAAAGCAGTCAATCCTAAAGGAAATCAGTCCTGAATATTCATTGGAAGGACTGATGCTGAAGCCCCAATACTTTGGCCACCTGATGCAAAGAACTGACTCCTTAGAAAAGACCCTGATGCTGGGAAAGATTAAAGGCAGGAGGAGATGGGGACAATAGAGGATGAGATGGTTGGATGGCATCACCAAGTTGATGGACATGAGTTTGAGCAAGCTCCGGGAGTGGGTGATAGAGAAGGCTGGCATGCAGCAGTCCATGGGGTTACAGAGTCAGACACGACTGAGTGATTGAACTGATATCAAATAAGCTTCTTTGGTTAAAACACAGGACAGTGAAAGAAAAAACCCAAAGAAACTTTTCAGTGAATTTATATATATATATAAAATATATAAATATATATATGTCAATTTATCTAACATTACCAGAGTCAGTGCTTTCACACATAGCATTTCCAGCTAACTGAAGTTTTCTAACAAGCCACCTCAAACTGGGAGTATTTATTTCCTAACAAGAACAAAAATTCCCTTTCACTACAAACAGTAGTGCTAATTAAAAGAAGTCAAAGGTCCAGAGCATAGATTTCAATACATAGCGAAATCTGTGTTTGAGTTGACTGAATCAAACAGAATACAAAGTCTAGGGAATTTTTTAAGGTGTTAAAAACTATTTAGAAACAAAGGGTAGTGCTTTCAATAGAGTTCAAAATTAGTGATATCAGTAATCTTCGGGGTAAAAGATCATTTCCTTGCTTTTTGGGATTCTAAACTTAAAACTGACATTTCATTACCCTTAACTGTCATAAAGTTTTATATTTCCTTTAGGGGAATAAAATACAAAGGGAACATTACATCCTTGTCTGTTGAGCATTATGTTATAAGGAATGTAGCTTTGGAAACCAAAACTATGCTGGGAATCTTACTGGCTTTTTCTTATATGGTTTCAAGAACCTAAAAACTATTCTTAGAGCAGTAACCCATGGTTATTATACTCTGGCTGTGCTTAATTGCTCAGTCGTGTCTGACTCTTTGTGACCCCATGGACTGTAGCCTGCCAGGCTTCTCTGTCCATGGTATTTCCTAGGCAAGAATACTGGAATGGGTTGCCATTTCCTCCTCCAGGGCAAATCCTTCTAGCACTCAAGAAAAAAAAATTTTTTTTTCCTGTCTTAAATCTCTAGTAAACTGATCTCAAAGGATACTAATTTGATGTGTTCCATAATCAACATTGTAAAGCCAGTGTCAATTTCCAAACAACAAATGCCAGTAATTTTGGTTCAACTTTGATATAAACTTTCTTTCTTCTTTTTGGCCACACCGTGGGATCTCAGTTCCCTAACCAGGGACTGCACCCAAGCCATTTACCTAGTCCTAACCACTGGATTGCCAGGGAATTCTTCTCTGTCTTCCATATTTGAAGCGTTTATTTTCTGAAGGATACAATGTTTTGTTCTTTTGCTAATCTGTATAATAATACACCTAAGGAAACAATCACACATCTTTAGTTCTCAATCTGCCTACCTCATTTGGGATTCCCTTGTAGTTTAGTTAGTAAAGAATCCACCTATAATGCAGGAGCACTGGGTTCAATTCCTGGGTGGGAAAGAACCCCTGGAGAGGGAAATGGCAACATACTCCAGTATTCTTGCCTGGAGAATCCCATGAACAGAGAAGCCCGGTGGGCTACAGTCCACTGGGTTGCAAGAGTCAAACACAACTGAGCGATTGAACCACTACCACATCCTTTATATCAATACTATGCTTTCAGTTCAATTCAGTTCAGTCGCTCAGTCATGTCCGACTCTTTGCGACCCCATGAATTGCAGCACGCCAGGCCTCCCTGTCCATCACCAACTCCCAGAGTTCACTCAAACTCATGTCCATCGAGTTGGTGATGCCATCCAGCCATCTCATCCTCTGTCGTCTCCTTCTCCTCCTGCCCCCAATCCCTCCCAGCATCAAGGTCTTTTCCAATGAGTCAACTCTTCGCATGAGGTGGCCAAAGTACTGGAGTTTCAGCTTTAGCATCAGTCTTTCCAATGAACACCCAGGACTGATCTCCTTTAGAATGAACTGGTTAGATCTCCTTGCAGTCCAAGGGACTCTCAAGAGTCTTCTCCAACACCACAGTTCAAAAGCATCAATTCTTTGGCACTCAGCTTTCTTCACAGTCCAACTCACATCCATACATGACCACTGGAAAAACCATAGCCTTGACTAGACAGACCTTTGTTGGCAAAGTAATGTCTCTGCTTTTTAATATGCTATCTAGGTGGGTCATAACTTTTCTTCCAAGGAGTAAGCATCTTTTAATTTCATGCTTTACAGTTTATCAAATCCTTCCCTCTCACTGATTAAACAAATACTTATGCAGCACCAATTATATACAACTGAGGTTTTAATGGTTACAGGCTTTCATTTCCATTCTCAAGCTCTTATATGTCTGGTCACTTGTTTTTATGATAACCCTGTGAGAGCGACAAGCGTATCCCCATTTTTGCAGGTGAACAAATAAGCTCAAAGTTTAAGTGCTTGCTTTTCTCAAGGTCGGATACCTTGTAAGACAAACTTGGAGCCAAGATTCCTTATGCTTAGTCTATATGCTATTACAAGAGACTACCTATTTGAGATGAATTTCACTTGACACTTATTTTTTTCTTCTCTACTTTTCAATGATCCTTAAGTTGCTTTGATGTTCTTTTCTGTCTCTCCCACATGCAGCAGAAACCATGTCTTTTATTTTTTCCTGATTTTAAATACACAGGGAGCAGTCTGATATAACCACTATTTACAAAAAAAAAAAAAAAAACCCACCACCACATAAATTACCCATGCTGAATTCAAAAATAACCCATGTTAAAAGGAGGATTCATCATATTTCCAAGAAGAGTTGATACTCAGACCATATATGCCCTATTGTAGCAGTGTGAAAATATTTAAGTACTGTTGGAAAACACTTTTCTTCCGAGCTTTCTGAGAGGCATCCTCCCTGGTCCCTTGGATCCAGAGATCTGCTGCTGCTAAGTCACTTCAGTCGCATCCGACTCTGTGCGACCCCATAGACGGCAGCCCACCAGGCTCCCCCGTCCCTGGGATTCTCCAGGCAAGAACACTGGAGTGGGTTGCCATTTCCTTCTCCAATGCATGAAAATGAAAAAGTGAAAGTGAAGTCGCTCAGTCATGTCCGACCCTCAGCGACCCCATGGACTGCAGCCTTCCAGGCTCCTCCATCCATGGGATTTTCCAGGCAAGAGTACTGGAGTGGGGTGCCATTGCCTTCTCCGATCCAGAGATCTAACTAGTGTCAATAGCTGGCACAGCAGACAGCGTCCAGGACCCTGCTCCAGAGGTGTGGCCCAACAGGTCAGTGGCTGTGCTTTATCAGTTGACAGGTATTTTTAATAACCCATCTGCTTTTGGGGTTCCCTGGTGGCTCAGATGGTAAAAAAATCTGCCTGCAATGTGGGAGACCCAGGTTTGATCCTTGGGTCAGGAAGATCCCCTGGAGAAGGGAATGGCTACCCACTCCAGGATTCTTGCCTGGAGAATTCCTTGGATGGAGGTGACTGGCGGATTGTAACACACGGGCTGACAAAGAGTTGGACACAACTGAGTGACTAACACTTTCACACTTCACTTTCATACCTGCTTTCAGAAAGGATCTTGGGATATAGCCAAGCCATTCTTAACTCTCTGGGCTAAGTACTCTGTAGTATAAAGACTTATCTTAGTATACCAGCACTGGCTTGTTTCCTACTGATGTAATGAAGAGGGGTATGGGGAAAACCCTTATCTTATTGTTAACGTTTTATTTATAGCTGAGCGTGAGTACTTGGTTTATCAAATCTTTTGTAATAAAACAGTTACCTGAAAGGATGGCTTTGCAGGAAGTGGGTGTGGAGGAGAGAGTTAGATCCAGAGCATATAGGAGAAGCGTATCTGGAGATGTCAACGTCTAGAGCAGATTGCTAAGAAAGAAGGCAGCAGAAGGCAGATTCAGGAAGTTGCCTTTTAATATCTTTGACCTATCATGAAACTTGTGCTCTTAATATTACTCTTAAACCAAATGAACTTTTTTCAAGAGATATGAGGACAGAGCAATAAAGCTCATCTCACCGTATTAATCAATGGACTAACTACCAAAATTTGAGGGAAAATACTTACAAGTATTTTATTTGAATAAAACCATTATAATGGCCATTAAAATGATGGGAAATATGGTGCTCATTCTGAAAGGAAGTTTCAGCATCACTGGATTTACAGAAGAGGAGGCAGCAAAAATGCACATCTGGAGGTGAAATAACATTGTAAACTCAACCTACATTAAATACCATAAAAGTAAATAGAGTCAAAATACAGCATTATTTACATATAACTGAGAAGAAAGGGAACATTACAGAGTTAAACTTTTGCATAACGTGTAATGTTTATGTAAGCAAAAGCCTTAGAGTTTGTGTAAAATGACTGTGTGCCTTAATCCCACTCACCACTAGATTTATAAATAAGACACTGAAACTGAGACTGATTCCTTCCTGATTTTATAGCTTTATTCTTGATATCCCTCTAAAAAGAGACCAAAATGATTGTGAAGATGACTCATACCTATAGAGTAACTACAAAGTTCCACATTCACATAACAACAAAAGCCAAATGAAATATACTGCAGTTGTTTTACCTTTCAATTACTACTGGGTACAACACATCATAAGTAGGCATAGTGGTGCATTTAGGAGCTGACTGTACTCCCTGTGTAAAATTTGAGGAATGCACACATCTGAGTATAGGGATATTTCATCTTACAAATTAAAAGCAAGCATTTTCTACATAAAATTTTTATTTCTGTGTAAAACAAAGACAACTCCTGAAGGTCTAACAAGGAAAATTATATACAACATTCAAAACACTATTAAGTCATGAAACAAAGATGAATCTGAGGTAGAAGTCAAGCAATATAACCCACAACCTTTTTAGGGGAGTATTTATTTCCAGCAACCATCATGTCTCTCCAATAAGAGCAAATTTTTTAAAAGTCCCAAGTTCCAAAAAATTAACAATCCATTTTCTACAATCAGATGTAAAACTATGACCAACAAAAGACACAATGTAAACTTTTGTCATGTTAACAGAGTAAATAATTTTACTAAAAGTTGGTGACACTTCTATCAGTAGTAGCCATAGGGAGGCCTTTGGTTGTAACCATAGTGTCCATATTGATGGGGGTAGTAAGGTTCTTGTCTGTGCTGCGGGTAATTGTTACCCCAGGATCGTCCATGCCATTGATTGGATCGATTGTCACTTGGCCACCCCCGTCTGCTATCCCTACCTCTAAACTGTCTGTTATCTTGCAACCTACAACAACAAAACAGAAATATTTTTATACTTCCCTTAAGAATAAAAACACATGAGAAATCTAGCCTGGTGCATTTCATTTCTCAATCTAATACTCAGTAAACAAAAGAGTAAAAACCAGTTCTCTTTAGAGTGTTATTGCACCAGGTATTCAAAACTTTCCTAAAATTCAGATCCAGTATTATACTGGATAGACTTTGCAGAGAAGAGGTAAACTATAGCTGCAAACTCAAAACAATAGGATGGTTCTGAAGCAAACTAAACCTATTCAGTTGTTCAAAAGCAGTATGGTAATATTCCTTTTATCTATTTTGAGGTATTAAATGGAAGTAATTTCCATTGTATAAACTTCTTTCTAAATGGAAACCAAAACAATACCTTCTTTATGGAATTTAATGTAAACGTTTTGTAGAAGACCCTAGGTTTTTAAAGCATAATTGCCAAGAAAATATTAGTCCAGAGAAAGATTAAAAAAAAAAAAAAAACCCATTAAAATACACATACACATGGCTGCATAGCAAGGGGAAAAAAATATGGTGCTGACAAAATATTAAAGCAAAAATTTATCAGGGACTTAAGCAGTTACTAGGCACTCAGTATAGCACACTGAACAAAAACACTGATGCCTGCCCTCATGGGCCTTGGGGGCTAGATGATTCGAGCTGTCCTCTCCCAGATCAGCCATCTGCATTTACTCTTCAGAAGTAATACATACCGATTGCCTCTATTTCTCAGGCTGCCACCAGCTCTGCTATTCCATTCCTCAACAATCGGAGGGGAATCAGGAGGGCGTTTTAAGTATTCTTGGTATTCTTTGTCATCTTCTGTGAATCTACTGGCAAACATCTCTTCAAAATTTGGAACAGCTTCAGAAGTGTCAGTCATTCTGAAATTCTGTACAGGTTTTTAATGTGTTTCTATTAGAATTTTTTTTTTAAGTAACACCATCTTTACCAGATAGAAAATAGGAAGTAAACACTTTTAGGCAGAGTATGCGTAAAGCCCTTGTGTACCTTTAAACCTCAGACAGGCTAGATTCAATTCAGTCTTTCTTCACTACTATAACAGAGGCACTGTGCTAACTAGGAGCCTGGGATACAAAGATGAACAATATATCATGAACCTTGCCCACAAAGAGCTGAGATCTGGTAGAATAGACAGTTGTGGTATAAATATAAAGGGAAGAGCAGCAAATGTCAAGAAATGAAGCTCTAAAAGTGAGCAAAAGTCAAATAGTGAAATACTTTGTATTTAATGTAAACAACTCTGCTTTTTCTGAGGCAAAGGGGTGGTTTAAGCAGGAAAGTCTCAAGAGCAAATTTACCATTTAGAAGGATCACTTTTCTATTAATAACACTGTAGAGAACAGATTAGTGAGTTTAAGGGCAGATTACTGCAATAACATAGGTGACATGGTGAGGATTTAATCCGAGGCACAGACTGTGAAAATAGTTTTAAAAGAATTCCAAAAGGAATCAGTCACTGAGTAGATGTTATGAAGAGAGGAGGGGATAAAGGATAACTCCTAGGTTTGTGGCCAAATAATTGGTCAGGTTATGGTATCACAGGAACTAGAAAGTGAAGGTCGGTGAAGATCCACACTGAGTTAAGTTAGTTATGATGTGTATATCCACATGAAGAGTCAGTTCACAGTTTAAATATCTGGGACAGAGAACTGGGTGGACAATGAATGCAATGGGATACATCAGTTTTGCTGGTGGATAATGCTGTGAGAATGAGACTCCTCAGGAAGGCTATGGAAAAAGAAAGAGTATCAAAAAACAATCCTAGAGAACATCACCGTATAAAGACGATAAAGAAGGGCTAAGAGGAGAACCCAAGAGATTATCATAGAAGGCAAGAGATTAAAGAGTGAAAGGTCATTAGTGTTGAATAGTAACTGGAAAGAACCAAGAGAAAATTAATTCGATTTAGCCATTAGGAGCTGATTAGAGTAGCAGGGATTAAAGCAGGACTACAATTAATTAAGAAGTAATTGGAAAGTAAGGAAATAGAAATCTACACCCATTAGTCTATACTAAGCTTTCAAGAGGCCTGGCTGGAGACACACACAAAGGGCAGTAGCTAAGGGCTTACTGGAAGATTATCTCTTTTTCCCCAGACTAAAACACCTGATGGTTGGTGACAGGAAAATAAAAGAAGAGCCAACAAAGAAAGAAAAAGACTGAAAATACAGTGAAATGAAGTGAAGTCACTCAGTCATGTCCAACTCTTTGCGACCCCATGGACCGTAGCCTGCCAGGCTCCTCTGTCCATGGGATTTTCCAGGCAAGAATACTGGAGTGGATTGCCATTTCCTTCTCCAGGGGATCAAACCCAGGTCTCCCGCATTGTAGGCAGATGCTTTTACCCTCTAAGCCACCAGGGAAGTCTCTGGAAAGACAGACAAAAAGGCCTTTAAACACAGAGCTATTAAAGTCGAAGGTAATTACTATAGAATGGTATCTAATATATTTTCTCTTTTTCTCTAATACATTCTTATTCTAGGTGTTCTGACACATGAAAAGAAGTACTACAAATATTATGTAATGGCTATGAAAACAAATTTTTTTCAGCTGAGTTTTCCAGGGCAATTATGGATTCACATTTGAAGCCGTATTTACCCAAATTTTCAGAGAGCTCCCTACCTCTGAGAAAAGATTTGACTTAGGCTGCAGAAGGCCTAATCCTTGAGGAATCAAGGAAGAAAGAGTTCACTTCTTTTTATCTTCAACCAAGATCTGGAAGCCAGCCCTGGAAGTATTTTGGAGGTAGCTCCAGATGCCCTGGGGCTTCCCTGATAGCTCAGCTGGTAAAGAGTCCACCTGCAATGCAGGAGACCCCGGTTTGATTCCTGGGTCAGGAAGATCCCTTGGAGAAGGGAAAGGCTACCCACTCCAATATTCTAGCCTGGAGAATTCCATGGACTGTATAGTCCATGGGGTTGCAACGAGTTGGACAGGACTGAGCAACTTTCACTTTCACTTCACTCAATGTCCAGTCCTTTCTTGATGCAGTCCCATCCCCTACCTTTCCTAACCTAAACCCTATCTTTCTATTCTTTGCCTCAAGACTTGTTTTATGATGTGGGGTATATATGACATCATGTTAAAACTTTAAAACCAAATCTCTCTTATTTGACATCCTAGAATTATTTTTCTTCCTTTATCAATTCAGTTATAATAAAAAGCTTTTGTCAAAGAGATGTGATAGTAGAAGACAGCTTTTTCATTAGTTTGTCTTTCCTCCAAACTCCTCAAAACTCATGCGAATATTTATAATACTACTGTTGTCCCAACGAAATTAAACAAAGATTATTATTTGGATTAAAGAAACAGTATCTAGATGTTTTAACTTCTAGACATTAGAGTATGTCTTATTAAATACTAATGTGTCTGAGATTGGCAAACAGCTGTCAAATTCTCAAATCCAAGGTACAGTTTAAGATAGATTCAGCAAATTAAAACCGTGCCTCAATGTCTTTAGGAAACACTGAAATCACCAGAAAGATGACCCATACCTAACCAGAGAGGTGATAAAAATCATAAGGCAAGGCAAATATGCTATTGTATTTAATGTTCGCCCAGGATCCCGCTCCCACAAATAAGCAAATGTTTATCAACTTTATCATTACTGGTGAGGATGAAAGGATTTTCATTGATCCATGCTTTACTCACCTCAGGGATTTGAAGCGACTGTTCTGTTTAATGTTTAGATTGTGTAGATCTGTGGGAAGAAAAACAATAAACTTTACTCCCTTGAAAGAAACCCTCAAATGGTGTGTGCCGCGGGGACGGGAACCGTAAGGATCTTTAGTTAATTAAGTGGTAGGATTAAAAGACTTCCGACGCTAATTTGAAACAGGAAATTGGAGCTTAAAGTGCTACCGAAGAGCTACAAGACTTGTCCTCCGGGCCTTCAAAATCAATCCGAGCGTGAATAATAACTAGACAAAGTATGTTCTTTTCTGTTAAAAACAAACACAACAACAACAAACAAGGTAGATGTGTACTCGAGGACGGCTAGTTTTTAGGCCCTAAATAAAACCACACGGAACTTTCGCTGTGGGTCACTGACCTCGGAAAGGACTACCCAGAATGGGCAATCATGCCCTGAGAGATGAACCCAGAGAGTTAACCGACGAAGACACCGACTGAGAACCGCTGCGTTTCTCAGTTCTCTCTCGCAGCTTTGACTGCTGGGCTCCTTCTAAAACACCTCGGCCCCAGGCGCGAGGGAAATCAGAGGCCAAGAGGGGGGAAGCGGCTTCTGGTTTCGCCAAAAAGTCCGGTCCCAGAACTGCAGAGCCCGAGGACACCTCGCCGGCCACTCAGTTCGGCCTGCCCGCCCGACTCCCTCCTCCCTGCGGCCCGAAAGGACTCCTCCACCCAGGACTGTGTCTATCCCGCTCAGGGCTCCGGATGCGCACGTAAACCTACCTCCGGTCCAGGGCGCTGGCACAGTACCTCTGTGTACACTCCTTCAGCTCTCCCAGGTAACAGAGCCACTTCGGCCAGAATCCGACCGCCTCCTGACTTCCGCTTCCGGCGCGCTGAGGCCGAGGCAGGCCTGTGAAGTCTCGCGGGATCTTCAGATCTCCCTGTGCATTTTTCCCAGTTTTCTCAATGCTGATGGCTTGTGCGGGGCTCTGCGGGAGTACTTGCTGCTCCTGCTAAGTCGCTTCAGTCGTGTCCCACTCTGTGCAACCCCAGAGACGGCAGCCCACCAGGCTCCCCCGTCCCTGGGATTCTCCAGGCAAAAACACTGGAGTGGGTTGCCGTTTCCTTCTCCAATGCATGAAAGTGAAAAGTGAAAGTGAAGTCGCTCAGTCGTGTCCGACTCTTCACGACCCCATGGACTGCAGCCTACCAGGCTCCTCCGCCCATGAGATTTTCCAGGCAAGAGTACTGGAGTGGGTTGCCATTGCCTTCTCCGGCGAGAGTAGTTAGGTCGGGCTAAAAGTGTTGATGCTTTCCGTGCGCTTCCAACTGGCCTGGTGACTGGTAGGAAGAGACGCATCGCTGTATTTTGAGCCCTCTTGATTTGGAGCCGGCGACGGCTAGGGACGAAAGTTCTGGAACTTCTCAGCTGAGAAGGGCGGGAAAAGCTGCCTTCGGCCGCCTGCGCCGAGTCTGCGTGAGGAATTTGAGGCGATTGCCGGCCGAGTAGGCGCGAGGGGATCCCTTCAGCGATACTACACCCTTCACTCCTGCTCAGGCGAACCTCAGTAGTAAGATTTCTCTAGTCCGTTTTGTACCTGTTTTTACCGAAACACGGCCCCACTCTGCTCCAGCTTAAGTCGTCAGTACCCAGCTCCCTTCGGGAGTCTTGTCCGTTTCTTCTGTAATGTTCGTAGGTGTATGCTATGCTATGCTATGCTAAGTCACTTCAGTCGTGTCCGACTCTGTGCGACCCCAGAGACGGCAGCCCACCAGGCTCCCCCGTCCCTGGGATTCTCCAGGCAAGAACACTGGAGTGGGCTGCCATTTCCTTCAATGCATGAAAGTGAAAAGTGAAAGTGAAGTCGCTCAGTCGTGTCCGACTCTTAGCGACCCCATGGATTGCAGCCTAACAGACTCCTCCGTCCATGGGGTTTTCCAAGCAAGAGTACTGGAGTGGGGTGCCATTGCCTTCTCCATCGTAGGTGTATAAACGCTGACTATTCCGCAGAGTATTTTGGCCTCCTTCCTCCCAAATTGCTTTCCAGAGTGGCTCCCTCATTTCTTTAATACTCTCATGAGTTTCCAGCTTGGAAACATCAATGTTTCAATTTGATGCCGTTTCTGTTTGCCCCATTGATACTGACCAGCGTTTTTGGCCTTTCTCAAGCAATAGAAATTGACTAGTGACAAGAAATTCAGGGGAGGCTCTGTTGAGGCTCATGTCTCTATCTTGGGATGTTGAAATTCTATCCTTTAATTAAAGCTGAATGAAATAATAGCTCCATCTAGAAATAAGTTTTCCTTCTACTGAATGTTCATTATGCTTTGGAAACCATTCTTAATCTGTTCATTCAGTACCAGTTTCTCAGTTGGAACTTCTATTTGTGTACAAGTCTTTTCTCCCTTCTAGACCATAACCATTCATTTCTGCATCCTGAGTGTGTAACGTAGTGCTTTGTATAAAATACGCACTCAGTAAGTGTTTGTGGAATGAATGATGAACTGTGAATGTTCCAATCTACGTTTTAGAGACATTACCCTAGCTCAAGTGTGAAAGATAGTATGAATGGGAAGATAGGATAGTCTTGGTGTTGGGTAATAAAGGTGAAAGCAAAAAGACCAAGATTACAATAATTGATTGGTATAGTAGCCAAGTGGATGATGGGAGAAAAGAATCAGGAGGAATCAGAAAAGACTCCAATTCTTTAAGTCTTGGAAATTGTAACTGAGAAGGGAGGTGCATAGCATGTGTTGGTTTTAAAACAAAAATGAGCTCAGAGCTCAAAAAAGATTTTTAAAATTTGAAATAGTAGTGAAATATTCAGAAGAAAAATCTTAGGGGGGTTTTAGAAATACAGGACTAAAGCTGATGAAAGAGAAGCTATACCTAAATAGGTAAATGTGTGAGTCATCCGTGAAGAAACAACAGTTGAAAACATTAGGGTATATGATCTTTCCGAAGGAGAAAGTATTTATAGAGAAGAGCAGAAGGCCAAAACCTACAGCTCAGGAAATAACCCATATTTAGGAAGGGGGAATAGGAAATAATAAACTTGAAGGGGAAATTGGAATAAAGATGGGTAGCAATATAATAGTTGAAAAACTCAGGCAAATGCTTGCCTGGTTGGTATCAGCAGTCAGAGATGATATTTGGGAAATCAGTTTTTGAGTCCAGCTTTCTGATTTCCTTGTGACTTTATTATAGTGTTATTTCTAGGTAATGAGAATTTACATAGAAAAGAGTATATTTCTTTTCTTTAAATTCCAAATCTGCACTTAGGAGCTCCTAGGCTTCAGAGAGTTTCTGTGAAAAACTGGGGATGCCAGCCAATTTTAAAATGAAACTATTTATGCACATAATATTTTCTCATATTCTGATATCTTGTCAGTTACTATATTTCACTTTCTGGCATCACTGAGAAATAATCTGTTCCATGAAAGGGAATTTTCCAGTTAACTGACAGCCTTTTAGTATCAAAACTTGTTCACTGGAACCACTTCTCTAGAAATATACGTAAAATATAGTACTTATGTTCACTGGAACCACTTTTCTAGAAATATACGTAAAATATAGTACTTACTTCTGTACCGTAACCAGAGTAAGTGGGCCATAATTTAATCTTTGCTTGGCAATTAAGGATAATTGTTACAGCATCAGCTGCTTGCCCAGTGGCTCAGTGGTAAAGAATCCACCTACCAGTGCAAGAGGTAAGAGTTCAATCCCTGAGTCATGAAAGATCCTATGTAGAAGGAAATAGCAACCCATTCCAGTATTCTTGCCTAGAAAATCCCAGTGGTCAGAGGAGCCCGACTACAGTCCGTGGGGTCACAAAGAGTCAGACACGACTTAACAACTAAATAACAGAAGTAATAACAATTCTTTTCTGCTGGGTAGTAATGTGTTTTGGGCCTGTTAATACCTATGGAAAAAATTACCTTTTATTAGTTGACTTTGCTGTTTCTGTTATTACTGTTGTAGCTCAGTATTTTATCTTCTCATAGCTTTATAGATTGACCTAATTTGAAGCTTCACTTTGACCCAGAGATCTAGAGGCAAACGCTTTAGCAGAAGTCCCAGGGGGAATTGTAACAGCAAAGAGTTTTCTGAGGCTGTGAGTGAATTTAAGACAATAATCATTTCTTAAATGATTAAACTGGAGCTGAAGAGGCAATATAATTTATTCAAAGGAACAGCCAGTAAGTGGCAGAACAGGATTTGGATCAAGTCTGTGATACTTAAGAAGGCCTTGCTTTTTCCTTAGTGAAACACTGTTTTCTCCTTTTCATTCTCTACTGTACAAGTCTCGAGCCACATTAAACAACTTTGCTGCTGCAACACAACCCGGACTTTTCCTCTCCACGGTTGATGTGGAGCTCCAGAAAACAGGAACTCCTGCAACCTCCCCACCAAAAAGTGAACTAACTCCACATGGTACCTGTTTCCTCACATTGCTTACCTTAAAAAAAAAAAAAAAAAAAAAATCTCTTGAAGTTGTATTTCATAAGCAGAACCCAAGTCAAATGGCTTGTCCCTGGCTTAAAGGAAGACTCGGCCAGTGAACTTCTAGTATCATCCTTGGAGAGAGAGTGCTCATCAGGTAGTAAATTGTCTGAACAGAAAGATATTCAAAAGATGCTGGGCAGCCCAGAAATGTGACATTTATTCACTTTAGCTTAATCACACTTTGCCTTGTTTTATGGTTCATTATATATATGTATATAAAATCACAATATTGAAGTGGTGAAAGGATCATCTGGTTGAATGCTTTTTTTTTTTTCCTCTTAATAAACACCCCTAAGAGATTAAATGACTTCTCCAAGGTCACAGAATTGATCAATGACAGAACTAGACCTATAACCTACAGGCATTCCTCATTAGTTTGACATCTTTTTGAGTGTTAGAAGCCAGGTACTGTTCTAGGCCCTGAAAACATCAATGAATAAGGATAAAAGCCCTGCCCTCATGGAGCTTCTATTTCTAGTGGGGGAGATAGACAATTAAAAAAATGAATATGTATGTGCTGTGAAGAGTAGTTAAGCACAGTAAGAACACAGAGGGTAACAGGCTGCCGCTTTGGTTAGCATGGTCAGGGAGTGTGTGCGTGATAATTTTCATCTCAGCCCATTTCCTTATATGGTGGAGTCCCTCTTTTCTCTCCTATCATGAATGTAAAAATTGAATACTTTGTTTATTTTTAACATCCATACCATTCACAAGGGAGTAAAAAAATCTCTCTCTCATTTCTGGGGCAAGGCAGATTTGCTGAGTTTGTAGTTTCATAGACTGTGCCCAGTGGCACAATTTAACTTCTGTTTCTATAGCTCGAGTTGGAATTACGGGCTCCTAAATGTTCTTTTGTCTTTATATTGTGTTATTCAAACCCATTCCCCCTTTCCACCCCACCCACTCTACTGCATCACAAACACACCAGAGCACAAGGGTTGAACTCAATAAATAAGTTCCCAAAAGAGAATTTAAAAATGATAATCTTCCACTCATTTTTTCTGACCTGCAGAAAATCTCATCATGTTTCCCTGCTCTGATTTTATCTTCTGCAAAATGGGAATAATAACCTTTGCTGATTGTCTGCTTTGTAAGATTCTTGTAAGAATTAATCATTGCATGTATAAAGCACTTTAGGTGCCAGTGAAGAAAGATGCTATGTAAATTATAATGATAAAGTTATTATATGTTACATAAAGGTTTAATCTCCAAAAGGGAAACATTTCAAGTTATAGAAGGCATTGGTTTAGAGCCACATTTGTACTCCTGTGGCTTTAATTACATGGAATGGTTTTGATCAGAGATTATAGGATCTTAATCCAGTTCTCCACCTCAGGGTCGGCCTCCCACATCCAGAGTCCTTTGTCTAGGGGCCTTTATTCAGGACACTGCAGAAAGCAACCCAGTGTTTGTTGCAAGTTTGCTAGCTATCTGAGTATTTCTAATTACCCTAGAAGCCAGTTGATATTGTTAAATAAATCACACAAGAAGGAGAGAGAAGCAGTCTTGGGGATGACAGAACTATAAATTGGTCTTAGTAGGTTGGACTTAAAGTCTTTTCCAGTTCTAAAGTGTGTGATTGTGATATGAAGGTGTTTTTTCCTCCTTTTCCCTAATGTTATATGAGTTAAGGATACAAGCTATGTTTTCCAAGTAGACATAATTTTTGACAGGCCCATCCACGGCTAAATGATGGCTCTAATCTTCATTATCCTTCCTTTGTATTTTTGGTGACTGTTTTCTCTGTGTGCTCCACCATCTAGCTCTGGTCATCAGTGCTTGGTCCTGTCCACCTCTTCCTCAGATGTGTGTATTACCCTTAGAAAGGACCTTGAAAGTGTGTGGAAAGGCCAAGAGGCTTGTCCACAATTTACTGTCAGCCACTCCTTCCCCCATAACACCATACTCTCCCTCCAGGTACTTTTCTAGAATGTTTTCCAGTGAAGTGATGCTCACAGTTTGAGTGTTCAGTGCATTTTCCAAGCACTGGAAAGAGGCATGAGTAAGTCAGGATCTCTGTCCGAGGGTGAACTGCTGCTATCTTACCCATTTAAAAAAAAAAAATTTTTTTAACATTTATTTATTTGGCTGTGCCGGGTCTTCATTGCAGTGCATGGAATCTTTAGTTGTGGCATACAGATTCTTTAATTGCAGCATATGGGATCTAGCTCCCTGACCAGGGACTGAACCCAGAGTATGGAGTCCTAGCCACGGGACCACCAGGAAAGTCCCTTACTCATTTCAAGAGGGAAAATCTCTAGGTCCCATTCCTGGGTTTTGGTAGGCTCACTGTCCTTGGTGACA
This sequence comes from Bos indicus x Bos taurus, assembly GCF_003369695.1. Taxonomy (NCBI): domain Eukaryota; kingdom Metazoa; phylum Chordata; class Mammalia; order Artiodactyla; family Bovidae; genus Bos; species Bos indicus x Bos taurus. Next base: position 23,285,628 of record NC_040096.1, on the reverse strand, counting down.
GGTGGCAGAGTCTTCCATTTTGTGAAGCCAGCCTTGCCTGGTCATCTTTCAAAAGAAAGGTACAAAAAAGCCCCATTTTCAAACACATGTTCAGGCAATGCAAATGTCTTCAAAACAAGTGAGTTAATTCTAGGGAGTAGAAAGAGGACCAGGCAAGGAGTCAAGAAACTTGACTAAATCAAACTATTACTCTGTAGATTATCATGCAGATCACCACCTCTCTGGGCCTTGGTTTTCTCATTTTCTTATTTTGCAGATAATATTGAGGCTTCAATATCAATTCCCTTGATTTCCAAATCTCACAGGGAAAGACCTCTGCTGCAGGGTGACCTCTTTCTGCCCCCTTTCACCTTTTGTCTTCCAGTCTCTCGCTGCTGTGTCTTTGATCAGTGTCCCCTTCAGCTCTGCTGAACATCACTCCTGTAGTTATTCCTTCTCTTCTCTGTTTTCAACTCTCCTTCTGTAAGGGCTCCTCCCACCCCCACCACACCATGTAAACTTGCTCAAGTTTCTCCAGTCTCAAAACAAAACTGATACCCTGCCTCAATCCTGTGTCCTCCTATAAAGATCTCGGATCTCCTTTCCCCCTCATGGGGCACATCTTACAAAGAGTGCCCACAGCCTCAGCATTCTACCCTCCCCTCTTTTCTGTCCACTGCAGTCAGGTTTCTGCCCACAGACAACGCCACTGAAACCACACTGGGAAAGTTCCCCAGACAAAGTTGACCTAGGGCCAAGTTCAGCTGCTGTTGGTTTAAAATCTTCAGTTTACTTAATATCTGGGAAGCATTTGACACTTTTATCTCCTCCCTCCCTTAAACCTTCTTCTCACTCTGTTTTCAGATTTCTCATGATTCTTCTCTGCCCTGGATTGCTGTTTCTTTCTCCTCGGCTGACCCCTCATTCCCCTACCCATGGCCCCGACTCTGCTCTCCTGGTGTTGCCCTTGGAGACTCAGACTCTTCTATGACTTCAGCTTCCCGCTCTGTGCTGATGACTCAACAATGGATATCCCCAGACATCCATCATATCTGAGCTCTAGACTTGGAAGTATTGCTGCATGCTGGAAATTTCTATCTGGATGTCCAGCAGACATCTCCAGCATGTATCTTAATGTGAATTCTTCTTTCTTCCTGAACCTGTTCATCTGCCTCTATCTCTCTTTTCAGAGAATGATTCTTTCCAGTTACCCACATCAGAAACCTGGAAGTCACCCAGGACTTCTCCTTCTCTCCCATCCTACCCACCCAGGCCTTCCCCAAGTCCGGTGGACTTCAGCTCCTGACCATCTCTTCTATTTATTCACTCCTTTTTTCTTCCATCATTCTGTTAGTTCTGACCCTCATCCCTTCTAGTGAAGACCAGGTGATGGCCTCTAACTGGTCCCCACATATAGTCAGTGCATTTATCACAATGTATAATTTGTTTATGTGCACTTAAATGATAAGCTCCTTGAGAGGAAGGCTGTATCTTTCACGTCTTTAGCATAGAATCTGGCAGCCCATATATATGAACATTTTATGAATAATGTTCAATAAATGTTTATTGGTCTTGCCCCTATTTTCTTCTCCATTGTATGTTAGACTAATCTTTTCCTACTTCCTCCCCTCTTAGTACACACTCTACCTAAAGACTCAGCTCACCTCCTGAGCATAGCACATGTTCCCCAGACACCCGTTTATCACAGCACCTGCATCACCTCATTGAGTCTGTTTTCATGTCCATCTTCCCTGTGAGTATCAGTGCTGGGAGTCTCTGCCTTGCCAACACCTAGCCCCAGGACTGACACACACGAGGCAGTGAAGAAGCCTTGCGACTGTATGAATGAAGGAGTCAGACTTGCTGAGCTTCAAGTTCTCCAACTCCAAACCTATACAGTTTGACACAAAAACTGACATAATCTCAAAGTTTTCTCCCAGCAGATGGTCAGAACAGTTGAAACACCAATTCAAACAGTTGGCAAATACAAAGGTAAACATTTAAGAAAGTGAGTCAGAATGAAGGTGAATCCTCCAAAAGGAGTGAGAACATTGGCAAAACAGTGTCTCCATGTAGTCACAAGCACCCCCTTTGCATCTGATGGTGGGTTCCATATGTTCCTCTCAAGGCGTGTGACACATATGCCTTGAGAGCTTCTCAGGAGGGTGGGTGACAACTTACTGATGACTAAACCCCAGGGGCTAGAAATGAGCTGAAAGCGTGTTATTTCTCTGGAACAAAAATTAATTTTTTTCTTCAGCATTTTAATTTGCTCATTTTTGTAAACACAAACTTTACTCACTTATTTAATATTTGTTTCTGTTCAGTTAGAACTCTAGGAAAAATCCCTAAAGACTCTTAAGATTTGCAACTTATTTTTTCACTCCACAAGCATTTATTAACACCCAATATATATTTCTAGGCTCAATGTTGGGGGAGTGAAAAGATTTTTTTAAATGTAAAATACAAATCTGAAGATCTAATTGAAGAATCGAGCAGAGGATATGGATGTAGATAGGCATAATGTAAAAGCGCGCATAGTAACCTGATGGAGGGCAGGAAAAGGTAATTCCAACTGGATATCCAAGTACGAGAGGCCTCAGAGTAGAGACTATCAGCTCAAAGGGAAATCAACCAGGAGAAATTTACTGAAGGTGGTGAATCTCCAATAAGCACAGAAACACACAGAGTATATGCATTGCCGGCAGTAGCACCTGTGTGTAATTTGGATTTGAGGGGTAGAGAGGATGGAGACTGGCCATCCTTCTGTCGAATGCTTTTCTGAGACTGCTCCATCTCCCCCTTCAAGCCACCTCGTACTACTCCTCTCTCCCAAGTCCTCTCGGGGGACCCCTGACCCACTGTCATATTTGGGGTATGAGTTGTGATCCTGGCTCACTTGGGGAAATACATGTCTCCCTTCAGAATTTTGCATGTTCCAGTTAGACATTGCAAGGACTGACTCCGTTTTCCCCAGGGCAAACAGGAGTCGGCCCCCACCCACAGGTGGGTGGGCACCTCCACAGAAGTCGTCAGCATCTGCAGGTGGGGAGACTAGCCAAGAGAGAGGTTCAGTTTCCTAATTTCTAAAATGCAATTATGATAATCATTTCCACCACCTACAATGTAAGAATGAACAAATGTCATTTTTTCATCACTTTTCCAGACCAAAGGAGAACACTCTGACTTGGCTGATTTGAATAGTAGGAAGAGGTTCTGATGCAAACATTTCGCAATAGTCCTGGTAAAACAGCCCTGTCAAACTGTGGACACTCTACTGCTACTATTTATTGAGCGTTTACTACAGGCCAACCAGCTGGGCAACACTTTGATGTTACCTCATTTTATCCTCGCAATAACATACCAAGGTAGATATCTCTTTTTAAAAATTTTTATTACATATTTATTTTTTTGCTGTGTAGCTTGTGAGATCTTAGTTCCCCTACCAGGAATTGAACCTGTGCTCCCTATAGTTGAAGCACAGTGTCTTAACCAGTGGACCACAAGAGAAGTCCCTATCTTCTTTAAAAAAAAAAAAACAAGGCTTAGAGATGACAGATAATTTGTCCAAGGCTACACAAGCAAACAAGAAATGAGGTTTGACCTCAACTCTCCTATTTCCATAGAAGGAACACCAGAGAACTTGAAGAACGACATATTTGAGCCAGAGTGTTTCTTTGAGAAGTAGCTGTGTGACAGGCTCTGTGAGGAGAGAGTAGAATGCAGATGTTCAGTGGCACCAAAAGTTGCTAAAAGTCGTGAATCGTTGCTAACAGTCATGAATCGTACTCTTACAAAAAGTGACTCTTGTGATATGTCAGTTATGTGGGGGGAGGGGGGAGGGGGGAGGAAGAGAAATGATGAAAGCAGCTTTGAACCTGCTTGAATATATGGCTAGCACTTCAGTGAAGACCTGGGGTAACTGGCCACGGAGCACAGAAGAGAAGATTTCGGCCTAGAAAATGTGAGGAGTAGGAGTGAATAATTAAAATCTCTGTGTCCAAACACCTAACTCTGGGTAATCTGCCTGCTTGACGTACCCCTGGGAAAGGCGGCAGTCCTGACATGAATAGTGGCTATGCAGGAACAGCTGGCTCTGTCGCCCTCGTATCAGTCCCCTTCCACAGAATAGAGTGGGTTTTCAGGCACTGGTTCAGACCTGCACTGACAGAGCCAGTTTAACAGCAAGAGCCATCGGTTTTTCATTCCAGGAACGCTTTACAGTCTATTTGAATTTTAAAATAAATTCCGCACAGCAAGTTGTTGCATTTAAACTGTCAGGTGTAGGCTGGCTAGCCACCAGGCTCAGGGTTCTCGGTGCCAGAATTACTGACATTTATTTAAAAATGGTGTCAAAGTAAAAAAAAAAAATGATACCTTTAGTGGTTTTGCCTTCCCAACAGCCTCTATCCATCCCCTCCCCCTCTCTTTCTCTCTGTATGTGTATGTGTGTCTGTTTGTCTCTCTGTCTCCTGCTTTCTCTCCTCCACCCCGCTCCCTTGTCCCTCCTGCCTCTGACCACCACTTCTTCCCTCACCTAGTTCAGAATTCTTAAAGAGCCGAAGGACAGGAATCCCCAGCATTAGAAACAGGAACCGTGCCCTGGTGCCCTTTAGGAAGCTGGCACAGCAGGAGGAAGCACTCGAGCTCCCTCTCCCCTCCCAGAATGATTTTAATTACCTGCACCTGCAGTGTGATCCTGAGCTCAGGCCTCAGCCGAAAAATCCAGAAATCAGAGTTGCTCACCAAGGATTGGCTCTGTTAACCAAGCTTATTTAACCAAACCACCATACTGGTTTCTCGTTAGATCAGATACCAGCTTGTTAATTCACAATGAGAAATACACCTTCCTTTCCATCAGTGACTCAGGGTGCCCCTTCCCCGGTGTCTCAGTATCTGGGCACCACTTGGGGCCATGGTCTCTGGCCTTGCACCTCTGCATCCCTGGAACACAGTTGGTGCTCCATAAATATTTGCCAGACTGAATTGAATTTTGCCAGGGATAAGATGTGTGTATCTTCAGCCATTTTTACTCAAACAGACTAGAGATATTTTTACCCCACATATTAGTTTAGTCAAATGTTGTTTCTGAGCCACAAAGATCCTTGCAAATACTGCAAGGCAAGATTTATGAAGTAGCCATTTTTAATTTTTTTTTCTCCACACAGCTGACTTCATCATAAAGAACATTCATCTCAGGGGATTTACCTAGCAAGATATCATTCTACTTCATTTTGCGTTTCCTCTTTTCCTTCACATCCAAAATGAATGCAATAAAGGATCCCACTGTGCCCCAGGTAATAATAGCACAGGCAACTATAGACTGTCCACTGTGTCCCTGAAATAGATTCTCGGGTAGAAAGAACAACAGCGCTGTCATTTAGTGAGTGCTACAGGAAGCAAGGATCGGAGCTGAAGACACAAAAAGACTTATGAGTCAGTGGAGTCCAATTTAGTCTTGATGGAAGCACAAGGCACATTATTAGATCCATTTTCAAGGAAAATTATATTGTTGAAAAGAAGAGTCCTGTCCATTTGTAAAGCCCTGTCACTCAGGTCCCTGGGGATAAGGACCTCTTCTCAGACCCCCAAACAGGCTTTCCCTTTTCTTGGTTCTACAGATGCCATGAACTACAGCCCGCCAGGCTCCTCTGTCCATGGAATTCTCTAGGCAAGAATACTGGAGTGAGTTGCCATTTCCTTTTCCAGGGATCTTCCTGACTGAGGGATTGAACCCGGGTCTCCTGCATTACAGGCAGATTATATACCATATGAGCCAGCAGGGAAGCCCCTGATATATTAATAAATACTCTTAAAGGTTTCCATACCCATGTGACAGCTCTGTCCTCCCCTTTCCTCCAGCAGGCAGAGTTTCTGATCTGAAGTTCAGGAGGTTTTGTTCAAAACTCTTGGCTGCCATGACCTCTCTCTGAGGTCAGTGTGTCCAGGACTCAGCCCTTGACCTCCTCTCATTCTCCATGCGTGCTCTTCATGTGAATTGTATTTATTCCTGTGGCTTCCGCTGCCCCTTGTATTGCTGGTACCCTTGACCCTCAGTTATGGTGTATGGTTCTGACTGTATTTAGACATCAGTATATTCTGTGCACGAATCCTCTTCCATCCCTCATTGGATATCCCATATCCCTTTTCATCAGGCTGCCTGTTCAGTTCAGTTCAACATTTACTGCATATGTTTGGCAGAGTTCTGTAGTTGTTGAGGATACTGAGGTTCCTTTCTATTTAAGCAAATATTCGTCTAATTAATTTGCAGGGTTCTTTAAACTATCCAATCGTTGTAGTAATCCCTGAAGTCTTAGCTATCAGCTACTGTTCTCTTTCTCTCCTGCATCCTCCCTAAGATTATTCGTTAGTACAGTTTCAATTCCATAGAGATAATTTTCAAATATCCATATCTGATTCCAGCTATCTTACCTGTCTCATTTAATGTATGCACTTAGATGTCCCTTTGGGTCCTTAAACAACTGCTGTGGCTTTGGTTTCTGAATCTCTAAAATGCAGAAGTCAATGGGGAGATAATTTAGTAAGTTGCAATGTGTCAATGCAGTGCAGCTTTTCCCCTCTATTTAAAATGCTTACAAACAACTATGGATAATTACTGCTTCTCTATTCACTTTCTTAACTCCCTCAAGGAGAAGCCCTTTGTTTTCTAATCAGGAAAGAAGTAAGGGAGTGAGATGATCAGTTATGTCTCGCAGGGGAAAGTGGAAGAGAGATAGCAGTTTGTTGTCACCTTCCAGCCACACCTAGTGAATCACCAAAGATTTCTCAGAACCCTTCAGTTTCGTTCTCTCCTCTCCCTTCCAAGTGCACGGCTGTGACGAGAGCTGCCTTGAAGTTGAACCTTTAATTTGCCTTTTTCCCCTTCTCCAAACAGAGTACTTTTAAGACCGTGAGCTGCCTGAGAAAAGAACCATTCATTTCTGTAACCCCAAATAGTAGAAGAGCATGCAGTTGTAGAAAGAAGGAGGAAGGTCTTTCTGTTCTGTTATAGGACGAAAAAAAGGCTGACTGCAAATCAGCGAGTATAGAGTACTCCATTTAAGTAAAGACGGTGAAAAGGAACTTTCACTCTTTGAAAGGATGTATGAGAACTGGAATGCCTCTGAAAAGGGGACTGTGCACTGGAGGAAGAATGGTTGGAGGGAAACTTCACGGTAAACCCTTTTGTACCTTTTGAAATCTAACCCTGTTGAATTTTTCATGATAAAAAATAAGTAAAATTTAATTTTTAAAAAATATGTTGAATGTATTTGAAATATCCAGAATAGGCAAATATGCAGAGAGAAAGCAGATTAATGTCAGCCAGGAGCTAGGAGGAAGAGGGAACGGAGAGGGATGGTTTAATTGGGTCTGGGTTTTCCTTTCAGAATAACAAAATTACTCTGCAACTGAATAATGGTCATAGTTGCACAACATTATGAATGTACAAAATGCATTGTACACTTTAAAGTGGTTAAAGTGCTGAATTGTGTTACAGGAATTTTACCATAATTTCATATATATGCTAAGTCACTTAAGTCACTTCAGCCCATATATATGTGTGTGTATATATATTCTTGATGAGTGAATGAATGAATAAAATGCCTATTTACAGATTTATATTAGGTATCAATGAGATATCTGTGTGATGAGGTATCTCTGCTTTGTGAAGTTTTTACTGGAAAATTCCAAATGTACACAAAAGTAGGACAGTGTCATGGACCCCACTTACCTAGCACTCAGCTTCAACAGTTAGCAATTCATGGCAAATCTGACTCCATTTATACCCAAACACTTGTCCTCCATACCTACTAGATTATTTTGAAGCAAATTGTACATATTTCAGTATGCATCTCATAAAAGCTATTGACTCTTTAAAAAAAAAAAAAAAAAAGCTTACAGTGCATTATCAACCTAAAAAAATTAAGTTATTCCCTAATGTCATCAAACAGCAGTGTTTATGTTTCCTAGATTGCCTCACAAACATCCTCCTTAGGGCTGACTTGTTGCTCTAAGGTTTTAAAGTGACCAATCTCCTTTTCGCAGAACTGACCGGGTCAGCTCATTCTTAGCCATAATGAGATCTGGAGGAATTTAAAGTTTCTTATCTGAACATCTTGAAGTTGGACAAGATGCTATTAAAGTTCTATTTCTACCCAAACATTTTCTAAAGAGTTTCTGATGAGCTCTTTTGCCTGCTAGGGCCCATAGTGCTGTATGGCAGCAGATGTCAGTCATGAAATGCCAATGTAATGATTGAAATCCGAATTTGAGAGGCCCCAGTTCGGCACTGGAACTCACCAGCAAGAACCTCTTTATTCTCCCTCTTGATTAGTAACTTAACCATTCCTGAAAGTGCAAGTTTGCTATGACCAGTAAGTTCTCTTGGCAGTCCTCTATTTGCCTTTGCCCTGCTTCATTCTGTACTCCAAGGCCAAATTTGCCTGTTACTCCAGGTGTTTCTTGACTTCCTACTTTTGCATTCCAGTCCCCTATAATGAAAAGGACATCTTTTTTGGGTGTTAGTTCTAGAAGGTCTTGTAGGTCTTCACAGAACTGTTGAGCTTCTTCAGCATTACTGGTTGGGGCATAGGCTTGGATTACCATGATATTGAATGGTTTGCCTTGGAAACAAAAAGATCATTCTGTTGTTTTTGAGATTGCATCCAAGTACTGCATTTTGGACTCTTTTGTTGACTATGATGGCTACTTCATTTCTCCTAAAGGTTCCTGCCCACAGTAGTAGATATAATGGTATCTGAGTTGAATTCACCCATTCCAGTCCATCTTAGTTCGTTGATTCCTAGAATGTCCATGTTCACTCTTGCCGTCTCCTGTTGGGCCACTTCCAGTTTGTCTTGATTCACGGACCTAACATTTCAGCTTCCTGTAGAATATTGCTCTTTACAGCATCAAACCTTGCTTCTATCACCAGTCCCATCCACAACTGGGTGTCGTTTTTGCTTTGGCTGTATCCCTTCATTCTTTCTGGAGTTATTTCTCCACTGATCACCAGTAGCATATTGGGCACCTACCAGCCTGGGGAGTTCATCATTCAATGTCCTATCTTTTTGCCTTTTCATACTGTTCATGGGGTTCTCAAGGCAAGAATACTAAAGTGGTTTGCCATTCCCTTCTCCAGTGGACCACATTCTGTCAGACCTCTCCACCATGACCCATCCATCGTGGGTGGCCACACACGGCATGCCTTAGTTTCATTAAGTTAGGCAAGGCTGTGGTCCTTATTTAACTTATATGCAGAGTACATCATGAGAATCACTGGGCTGGAAGAAAAACAAGCTGGAATCAAAATTGCCGGGAGAAATATCAATAACCTCAGAGATGCAGATGACACCACCCTTATGGCAGAAAGTGAAGAAGAACTAAAGAGCCTCTTGATGAAAGTGAAAGAGGAGAGTGGAAAAGTTGGCTTAAAGTTCAACAATCATAAAACTAAGATCATTGCATCTGGTCCCATCACTTCATGGCAAATAGGTGGGGAAACAGTGGAAACAGTGGCTGACTTTATTTTTGGGGGCTCCAAAATCACTTCAGATGGTGACTGCAGCCATGAAATAAAAAGACACTTGCTCCTTGGAAGAAAAGTTATGACCAACCTAGACAGCATATTAAAAAGCAGAGACATTACTTTGTCAACAAAGGTCCATCTAGTCAAGGCTGTGGTTTTTCCAGTGGTCATGTATGGATGTGAGAGTTGGACTATAAAGAAAGCTGAGCGCCAAAGAATTGATGGTTTTGAAGTGTGGTGTTGGAGAAGACTCTTGAGAGTCCCTTGGACTGCAAGGAGATCCAACCAGTCCGTCCTAAATGAGATCAGTCCTGGGTGTTCATTGGTAGGACTGATTTTGAAGCTGAAACTCCAATACTTTGGCCACCTGATGTGAAGAGCTGACTCATTTGAAAAGACCCTGATGCTGGGAGGGATTGGGAACAGGAGGAGAAGGGGACAACAGAGGATGGGATGGTTAGCTGGCATCACTGACTCAATGGACATGCGTTTGGGTGGACTCCGGGAGTTGGTGATGGACAGGGAGGCCTGGCGTGCTGCGGTTCATGGGGTTGCAAGGAGTCCGACGTGACTGAGCGACTGAACTGAAAGTGCAAGTGAAAGCTGCTCAGTTGTGTGTCTGACACGTTGCGACCACATGGACTATACAGACCATGGAATTCTCCAGGCCAGAATACTGAAGTGGGTAGCTGTTCCCTTCTCCAGGGAATCTTCCCAAACCAGGGATTGAACCCAGGTCTCCTGCATTGCAGGCAGATTCTTTACCAGCTGAGCCACAGTTCAGTTCAGTGACTCAGCCATGTACGACTCTTTGCAACCCCATGGACTGCAGCACGCCAGGCTTCCCTGTCCATCACCAACTCCCAGAGCTTGCTCAAACTCATGTCCATCAAGTTGGTGATGCCATCCAACCAACTCATTCTTTGTCATCCCCCTCTCCTCCTGCCTTCAATCTTTCCCAGCATCAGGGTCTTTTCTAATGAGTCAGTTCTTCACATCAGATGGCCAAAGTATTGGAGTTTCAAGTTCAGCATGTCCTTCCAATGAATATTCAGGACTGATTTCCTTTAGGATTGACTGACTTGATCTCCTTGCAGTCCAAGGGACTCTCAAGAGTCTTCTCCAACACCACACTTCAAAACCATCAATTCTTTGGCACTCAGCTATCTTTATGGTCCAACTCTCCCATCCATACATGACTACTGGAAAAATCATAGCTTTGACTAGATGGACCTTTGTCGGCAAAGTAATGTCTGCTTTTTAATATGCTATCTAGGTTGGTCATAGCTTTTCTTCCAAGGAGCAAACGTCTTTTAATTTCATGGCTGCAGTCACCATCTGCAGTGATTCTAGAGCTGAAGAAAATACAGTCTGTCACTGTTTCCATTGTTTCCCCATCTATTTTGCCAGGAAATCTGGGACTGGATGCCATGATCTTCATTTTTTGAATGTTGAGTTTTAAGCCAGCTTTTACATTCTCCCCTTTCACTTTCATCAGGTGGCTCCTCAGTTACTCTTTGCTTTGTGCCATAAGGATGGTGTCATCTGCATATTTGAGGTTATTGATATTTCTCCCAGCAATCTTGATTCCACTTGTGCTTCATCCAGCCCTGCATTTTGCATGATGTACTCTGTATATAAGTTAAATAAGCAGGGTGACAATATACAGCCTTGACGTACTCCTTTCCCAATTTGGAACCAGTCCATTGTTCCATGTCCAGTTTTAATTGTTGCTTCTTGACCCATATACAGTTTTCTCAGGAGGCAGGTAAGATGGTCTGGTCCCATCTCTAAGAATTTTTCACAGTTTGTTGTGATGCACACAGTCAAAGGCTTGGCATAGTCAATAAAGCAGAAGTAGATGTTTTTCTGGAACTCTCTTGCTTTCTATGATCCAGCGGATATTGGCAATCTGATGTCTGGTTCCTCTGCCTTTTCTAAATCCAGCTTGAACATCTGGAAGCTCTAAGTTCACATACTGTTGATGCTTCACTTGGAGAATTTTGAGCATTACTTTGCTAGCGTGGAAGATGAGTACAATTGTGCAGTAGTTTGAACATTTTCTGACATTGCCTTTCTTTGAGATTGGAATGAAAACTGACCTTTTCCAGTCCTGTGGCCACTGGCATATTGAGTGCAGCACTTTCGCGATATCATCTTTTAGGATTTGAAATAGCTCAGTTGGAATTCCATCACCTCCACTAGCTTTGTTCATCGTTATGCTTCCTAAGGCCCACTTGACTTCAGACTCCAGGATGTCTGGCTGTAGGTGAGTGATCACACCATTGTGGTTATCTGGGTCATGAAGATCTTTTCTGTACAGTTCTTCTATGTATCCTTGCCACCTCTTCTTAATATCTTCTGCTTGTGTTAGGTCCATACCATTGCTGTCCTTTATTGTGCCCATCTTTGCATGAAATATTCCCTTGGTATCTCTAATTTTCTTGAAGAGATCTCTAGTCTTTCCCATTCTATTGTTTTCCCCTATTTCTTTTCACTGAGCACTGAGGAAGGCTTTCATATCTCTCCTTGCTTTTCTTTGGAACTGTGCATTCAGATGGGTGTATCTTTCCTTATCTCCTTTGCCTTTCACTTCCCTCCTTTTCTCAGCTATTCATAAGGCCTCCTCAGACAACCATTTTGCCTTTTTGCATTTTTATTGGGGATGGTCTTGATCACTGTCTCTTGTACAATGTCACGAACCTCTGTCCATAGTTCTTCAGGCACTCTATCAGATATAATCCCTTGAATCTATTTGTCACTTCCTGCATAACCATAAGGGATTTAATTTAGGTCATACTTGAATGGTCTAGTGGTTTTCCCTACTTTCTTCAATTTAAGTCTGAATTTGGCAATAAGGAGTTCATGATTGGAGCCACAGTCAGCTATAGGTCTTGTTTTTGCTGACTGTACAGAGCTTCTCCATCTTTGGCTGCAAAGAATATAATCAATCTGATTTTGGTATTGACATCTGGTGATGTCTATGTGTAGAGTCTTCTCTTGTGTTGTTGGAACAGGGTGTTATGATCAGTGTGTTCTCTTGCAAAACTCTGTTAGCCTTTCCCCTGCTTCATTTTGTACTCCAAAGCCAAATTTGCCAGTTACTCGCGGTATCTCTTGACTTCCTACTTTTGCATTCCAGTACCTTATGATGAAAAGGACATCTTTTTTTGGTGTTAGTCCTAGAAGGTCTTGTAGGTCATCATAGAACCGTTCAACTTCAGCTTCTTTGGCATTAATGGTTGAGGCATAGACTTGGATTACTGTGATATTGAATGGTTTGCCTTGGAAACAAAAAGAGATCATTCTGTCACTTTTGATATTGCACCCAAGTACTACATTCTGGACTCTTTTGTTGACTATGAGGGCTACTCCATTTCTTCTAAAGGATTCTTGCCCACAGTCATAGATATAAAGGTCATGTGAATTAAATTCACCCTTTCCAGTCTATTTAGTTCACTGATTCCTAAAATGTCAATGTTCACTCTTGACATCTCCTGCTTGCCCACTTCCAATTTACCTTGATTCATGGACCTAACATTCCAGGTTCCTATGCAATCTTGGTCTTTACAGCATCAGAATTTACTTCTATCACCTGTCACATCCACAGCTGGTATTGTTTTCGTTTTGGCTCAGCCTCTTCATTCTTTCTGGACCTATTTTTCCACTCTTCTCCAGTAGCATATTGGGTATCTACTGTCTGGGGAGTCCATTTTTTCAGTGTCATATCTCTGCCTTTTCATACTGTTCATGGGGTTCTCAAGGCAAGAATACTGAAGTGGTTTGTCATTCCCTTCCCCAGTGGACCACGTTTTGTCAGAATTCTCCACCATGACCTGAATCATGGGCTTGCCTGATAGCTTAGTTGGTAAAGAGTCCTCCTGCAATGCCGGAGACCCTGGTTCTATTCCTGGGTCAGGAAGATTCACTGGAGAGGGGCTAGGCTACCCACTCAAGTGTTCTTGGGTTTCCCTTGTGGCTCAGCTGGTAAAGAATCTGCCTGCAATCTGCCTGCTAAGGAATCTAGGGGAGACCTGGGTTCAATCCCTGGGTGGGAAGATCCCCTGAAGAAGGAAAAGGCTGAGCCACAGGGGAATCCCAAGGATACTGGAGTGGGTAGCCTATCTCTTCTCCACCAGATTGTCCCGACCCAGGAATCGAACCAGGGTCTCCTGCATTGCAGGCAGATTCTTTACCAACTGAGCTATCAAGGAAGCCCATTCATATCTTTATTTAATAGAATTCTGGGTGACCCTCCTTCTCTCTCTGGAGACTCCTTTAGTTTTCCACATTGTCCAAACTAGTATCAGAGGGTCAAGTGCTGATGGGGTACCTACCCTAGGGGATCATATGTTACAGCCAGCACTGTGTTAAAGAAAACTGAGGTTTGACTCTTTTGTTTCTCCTCCTCCACTATCTTCTCTTTTTGTGTGTGTTTATAATGCATTGATTAACCCACAGAAGTACATATTTCTGTATGACATGTTTGAAGGTTTATTTGCTTTTTAAAATAATTTTTTATGGGCATATAGTCTATTTACAATGTTGTGTTAGTTTCAGGTGTACAGCAAAGTAAATCATTTAGACATATACATATAGCCACTCTTTTAAAGATTCTTTTCCATATTGGTCATCACAGATCACTGAGCAGAGTTCCCTGTGCTATACAATAGGTTCTTGTTGGTTATTTTATGTATAGTAGTGTGTGTATATAAGTCCCAAATTCCTAATTTATTCCTCTCCACTCCTTTTCCCCTTTGGTAACCATAAGTTTGTTTTCTGTCTATTCTGACATGATCCTTTATTTTAACATTTCCCCAAAATGTGTCCTTTGGAAAACTACTTAAAGTTTTGTTTTTAAGTTCCTTTAATTTAGGAAGTACAGTGCACTATATTCACTTATTAGAGTTTCCTGAGTCTACATTGACATATTAAAAGTTCTTTAAAAAAAAAAAAAAAAAGCCAAGGATATCCCTGGTGGTCCAGTGGCTAAGATTCTGCACTCCCAATGCAGGGGGCCTGGGTTCGATCCCTGGTCAGGGAACTAGATCCTACCTACATGCCATGACTAAGACCCAGTGCAGCCAAATAAATATTTTAAAAAGCACCAGTAAAGAAACCTATTTCAGTTTGTTTAGCCCAGTATTTCCCAAACCTATGGAATATGGAACCTTTCTCTGATGCTTAACACCTGTTGACATTCCATGGAAACACTGCTATATGTAACTTTCTGACGGGATGATAACAAGGAGCTGTCTCAGAAACTGTATTTTCATTAAAGTTTCACTGGCTTCATTAAGAGGATGACATTTCTGAGTTTCTAGCCTTTTTTTTTATCAAAACCTCTCTGGCTCGTTTTTGTTGTTGTTCAGTCTCTTAAGTCATGTCCAACTCTTTGTGACTCCATGAACTGGGGTCGGCATGCCAGGCTTCCCTGTCCTTCACTATCTCCCAGAGTTTGCTCAAACTTCTGTCCATTCAGTTGGTGATACCATACAACCATCTCATTTTCTGTTACTCCCTTCTCCTCTTGCCCTCAGTCTTTCCCAGCCCCAGGGTCTTTTTGCAGTGAGTCAGCTCTTCGCATCAGGTGGCCAAAGTATTGGAGTTTCAGCTTGAGCATCAGTCCTTCCAGTGAATATTCAGGGTTGATTTCCTTTAGGATTGTCTCGTTTGATCTCCTTGTAGTCCATGGGACTCTCAAGAGTCTCCTTCAGCACCACAATTCGAAAGCATCAATTCTTTGGTACTCAGGCTTCTTCAGAGTCCAACTCCCACATCCTTACATGACTACTGGAAAAATCATAGCTTTCACTATACCAACCTTTGTAATGATTCCTTGTGCCATGAGGTAGTTGTTGGGGATTGCGGGGGCCGGGGGGAGGGCTCATATTTTGTAGGCAGGGGCCCACTGGAGCCACCCAAATGTGAATGAGCCTCCCAGGCTTGTATCACAAGGGCCTCAAGGTGAAATTTCAGCTCACACAGTGTAGTTAGTATCCAGTGTCTCCCTCCGTAAACCCTGACCTTGGATTTGGTAGATATAAACTTCCCAACTTATTTCCATACAATGACCCAGCTGGCTCTAAAGATAGGCTATGATGTCACCAGCTATCTGTAGTTACTCCCTAATTAATACCTGGCCAATGACTACCTGACTCTTTGTTCTAAATTGGGACTGCATGTCACTGTTATCCCTCAACTGTGGGGAACCAAGCCAGGGCACAGGGCCAGAGCTGCCAGAAATTTGGGATCATCCGAGGTCTTCAGCAGTAGAATAGAAGTAAGAGGCAGCATGTGGGCCTCGTGTACAGAAGGCCTATGGGAGTCCTGGGGCCTACTGGACTTGCAAGCGTTTAGGAAAGTAGTCTGAGTAGCTTCTAGAAACAGGAAGTCAGTCTGGCTGAAAGCCTTCACCTACACAGTCGCAGGCAGGAGTTTCCTCCTCCCCCCACCACAACCCTTGCTGATGGAACTTTCTTCCCAAATTTGCCTTTCATAGGAATTACTCCAGGCACTAAACATGCAGCTTTCCACACCCCACCCCTGAAATGCTAAATTGGTCCATTTAATAAATATCCTGAGTGATCTATATGATGAGTTTGGGAAACACTACCCTAGTTATTCCAGGCTCAGTCCATTCCTCCAAGTACTTTTGTTTCCTGTTGAGGAGGAACAGAAGATGCCACCCCAGAGTATTCCACTTTGGCATGTGGATTATTTTGAGCTGAGAACAGTCAGGACCCAAGAGACTCACAAAGAGCTTTTTACCTTCCCTTACCTGACTAAAAGAATTTAAATAGAGGGCATGTACCAGGAAGACAAACCTAGACAACATATTAAAAAGCAGAGACCTCACTTTGTCGAGAAAGATCCATGTAGTCAAAGCTACAGTTTTTCCAGTAGTGTGTAAGTATATGAAACTTGAACCATAAAGAAGGCTGAGAGCTGAAAAATTGATGATTTCAAATTGTGGTGCTGGAGAAGATTCTTGAGAGCCCCTTGGACAGCAAGGAGATCAAACCAGTCAACCCTAAAGGAAATGAACCCTGAATATTCATTGGAAGGACTATTGCTGAAGCTGAAGCTCCAATTCTTTGGCCACCTGATTCGAAGAGCCAACACATTAGAGAAGACCCTGATTCTGGGAAAGATTGAAGGCAGGAGGAGAAGGGAGCAATAGAGGATGAGATGGTTGGATGGCATCACCAACTCAATGGACATGAGTTTGAGCAAGCTCCAGGAGATGGTGAAGGTCAGGGAAGCCTGGCATGCTGCAGTCCATGGGGTTGCAAAGAGTCAGACATGACTGAGTGACTGAACAACAACAAACATTAGACCAGCCAAAGAAGCTAGAGGGGAAGAAGGGAAAAACTTTCTGTCCCTATACTGTCAATTCATTGTTTGGTCTGTCTTGGGATCCCATGAGGGTCTTGTGTTCTATCAGAAGAAATGGCGAGGACCTTACCCTCCTCATCCTCATCTTCTTCAGGGGCTTTGGACTTCTAGCCCCTCTGACTGAGGCCTGTGGCTCAGCCTCCAGCTAGAATAAGTTTATGTTTTCTCCCTTTTCTTGGGTTATTGTTCCCCCGCTTGTTTTAATAAGAATCATTTTAGAAGAGGTGGTTGAGTGGACTATTGGTGCCCTTTTGGTGCCTTTTATATTAAACCTGTTCTTTTATATTATCTCTGATTAGCCAGGAGGATTTTTGGAACACATACTATGTGCAGAACTAGGAATAAAAAATGAATTAAAAATGTCTCTACTTTCTGGGACATGTTTGGATTTGAGATAAAGAAAAAAATGCTGGAAATGGATGGTGGTAATGGTTGCACAGCAGTGTTAATGTACGTAATTCTACTGAACTGCACACTTAAATGAGGCATCCCCTCACACCAGTCAAAATGGCCATCACCAAAAAGTCTCCAAATAACAAATGCTAGAGAGGGTATGGAGGAAAAGGACCCCTCTTGTACTGCTGGTGGGAATGTAAATGGGTATAGCCACTATGGAAAACAGTATGGACATTTCTTAAAAAAACTAAAAATAGAGTTGCCATGTGACCCAGAAGTCCCACTTCTGGGCATATATCTGGAGAAGACGAAAACTCTAATATGAAAGATACAGACACTCAGTGTTCATTAGCACTATTTATAATAGCCAAAACATGGAAACTAAATGTCCATAGACAGATGAATGGATAAAGAGGATGTGGTATATGTGTGTATATATGTGTGTATGTATATGTATGTATGTGTGTATGTATATATATATATACATACACACACAATGGAATATTACTCAGCCATAAAAGGGTTAAATAATGCCATTTGTAGCAGAATGGATGAATCTAGAGATTATCATACTAAGTCAGAGAAAGACAAATATTACATGATATCACTTATATGTGGAATATAAAAAATTGTACAGATAAACTTATTTACAAAACAGACTTACAGACATAGAAAACAGACTCACAGACATAGAAAACAAACTTATGGTTACCAAAGGGGAAGAGTGGGGATAAATTAGGAGCATGGGATTAACATATACATTACCATATATAAAATAGATAAATAACAAGGATTTACTATATAGCACAGAGAACTATATTCAATATGTTGTAATAACCTATAATGGAAAAGAAAATATACATATATACATATACATATATAAACATGTATCACTGAATCATTTTGCTGTATACCTGAAATAAACAGAATATTGTAAACCAACTATACTTCAATAAAAAATTATGAAAATGGTAAATTTTATATTGTGTATATTTTATCATAATTGGGTAAAAAAATCTTGTTCAGACAAAAATACACCCTAAAACCAACTGAAGAAGACATTTACGAAGTGATAAGCCAGTAAATGTGAAGGAGCATGTGATTTAAAGGGATACTGGCCTGCTGCTGCTGCTGCTAAGTTGCTTCAGTCATTTCCGACTCTGTGCGACCCCATAGACGGCAGCCCACCAGGCTCCCCCATCCCTGGGATTCTCCAGGCAAGAACACTGGAGTGGGTTGCCATTTCCTTCTCCAATGCAGAAAAGTGAAAAGTCAAAGTGAAGTTGCTCAGTCGTGTCTGACTCTTAGCGACCCCATGGACTGCAGCCTACCAGGCTCCTCCATCCATGGGATTTTCCAGGCAAGAGTACTGGAGTGGGGTGCCATTGCCTTCTCCTGAAGTAGACCAAATACTGAAACAGCTTTTGCGCTAGTTTTGAAGGAGGTAAAGAATTGGTAGATTGGAGACTTAAAACAATGAAAGATGTGGCATGTACAAGGAGAACAATAGATCAAATCTAGTGGAAAGCAAGTGTCTAAAGGGAAAGGTCTGTCAAAGAGGCAGCCCTCACACTACCAGCCACCCTGGGCATAGGAAGTGTCCTCTGGGGGGATGAGGTGATGAGAAATTGCAGAGAAAGCAGTGAAAGAAATCTCCACAGGTGGCTGGTGACTGTACTTTGAGTGAGTTAATTTATTTGGATTTCCGGGTGTTAGTTGCAGCACACAGGATCTTTGATCTTCATTGCAGTATGTGGGATCCTTAGTTGCAGCATGTGGGATCTAGTTCACTGACCAGGGATCAAACCCAGATCCCCTGCATTGGGAGCATAGAGTTTTAGCCACTGAACCACTAGGGAAGTCCCAAGACATATTGTCTTGATTCAGAGTGATTTTCTGCTAAGTATTCTGGTAGTATTACTGTGAAGTTACCAAAATGAAACTCCTGTAGAGCGCTGAGGGGTGAGATGTTGGAGAGATGGTTAGAAATGGCCAGAAGAGGTGTACTCAGTTCTGGACCCACTACCCAATCATGCATCTCTGCCATGTGCAGGAGCTGGGAAGGGGCTGGTGGTGGGCTTCCAAGCAGAACCCAACTCTTAGCGGGGAGCCCAGCACAGTCAAGGGGTTTGTGGAACAGACAGAACCACAAACCTGCTGGGCAGCTGTTATGAAACAGGTGGCTTTCAGAAAAGATGTTGTTTATGAGGAGGACCCCAGATTTGTAGGGGGACCTCACTTAGAACAATTGGCAGATGAGCTGAGCTTGATGGGAGGTGGAGATGCTAGGAACCCAAGCCACGGTGGCCTCCAGATGGAGCTGGGAAGAGAGTGGGAGAGGGGCTGTGTCTGATAAGCTCCGCATGCCAGCTGAGCCATCTGGGGCAGGGCTGGCACATAGTAGGCGTTCGGTAAATATTTGCTACATTAAAATGAATTGAAAACCCACTTGTTTCTGTTCTGTACTATTTGCTTTTTGTGTGTTTGTTTTTGTTTTGCCCTTAGTTTTCTAGTGAAGAGTTACTACATTTTTGTAAAGAGAAGATATTTGATTCAGCTAAATTAGGCTAAAAGGGGGTAGATCCACATCTAGAACAGAATGGCCTCCTGGGCGCTGCTAATGGCCACTCTTTCATCCTCACAGGCTCCCTTTCCTCCCCTATGCCTTCCTGTACCCCACCTCTGCTCCTAGGACAGGCTCTTCCTGTGTTCAGATATTGTCTTTCTAATGGCTCCCAAGCTTCCTTTCCCAGCTCCATGCCTACCATGTCTAACTGCCTACTGGACATCTCTTGTTTATTCCTCAGTATTTGCATCTCAGCATGTCCAGAGCTGCACTCATCAGACTTCCCTGGCGACCCAGTGGTTAAGACTCCACGCCTCCACTGTAGAGGCACAGGTTTGATCCCTTGTTGGGGAAGTTCCACATGCCACGTGATGCAGCCAAAAAACAAAACTGAACTCATCACCTCTCCACTCTGACCCACTGCTGCGCTCCCCTCCAGGAGTCCACATACCCTTGAGATGTGTCTTTGTGTGAACAACATCTCAAATTGGACCTCAGTGCCACACATGACTGCACCATCTTAACTCACCCTCAGTCTCGTGTCTACCCCAGACATGACTCTGGAATCTTGCCTCACCTCTCCGAGCCTGCCCCATCCCATCTATTCCAGGTACAAACAGGTAGCTCCCTGTTCTACAGCTGCTGCTAGTCAGAGGCAATTCATCCACACAGCTCCCGCCCCTCTCAGAGAGCTCTAGCAGGCTTTAGAATTCTTTCTGCCCTGTGCTCAGAGGAAGTACAGCTCCTCCTTGGCTCAAAAAATTTCTTGGGTTTTTGGTTCTCCTCCGGAGTCCTAAGTCTCCAGAAAGCCTAGCCAGCGAGTGTGTTCCTACCAGTTCCCAAGCTCCTGGGGCTCTGAGTCTCACATCCACTTCTGTTGGGCACCAGGAGGCTTACAGCAGTGGCTGGCAACCCTGGCTGAGCATTGGAACTACCTGGGGAGGGTTGCTGATGCCTGGCCACCAACCAAACCAATTAAATCATTCTCTCTGGAGGTGGGACCTCGGCACTGGCATCTTGTCATGGCCCTCTGGGTGATTTTAATCCTCAGCCAAGGTTTCGAATGACTGATTTAAAGCATCTATTTCCACTTTCTCTGTCCTGGGGTCTCAAAATTATGCCCATTCTCCAGCTCTCCAGCCTGACCCTTTCAAGTTCTTTTCCAGGAACTTGGAATGACACTTCTACGTTCTTGATTATTGTTCATCCAACAATTCACCCATCTCCTCTGTACCTGGCACAGGGAAATGAATATAACTATATACTCAGAGTGGGCATCTATTATGTGAGGGCACCATCCTGTATCCGTGCACTTTGATTTTCCCAACTCTTTCGTTTCCTTGGAGTGTCTGCTCTGGTCCTACTCCCGGTTCATGCCGTCCTGTGAGAAGCTCACCCCAGGGCTGCATATGACCCAGACTAAGGCAGTAAGGGCATTTCATCCTTCTGGCCACAGCAACTGGCTCAGGGATGGGCCCATGCCCCAAGGCAGGCCAGTCAGGCACAGTGCAACTCAATCCTGAGACTTTGGTTTGAACTGGTTGGGAATTTTCTCATTTCTTGCTGCTTATAAATGTGAGACTAGAGCCAAGAAGAGAGCTTGTCTGAGGATGAGCCTGGGCAGAGCAAGGAAGACCCAGGGAGGGATTCTGCCCTTGAAGGTCACCATCTAGTGGCAGAGGCTCACCTGTTGACAAGTCCCAAAGGAGCAGTGAAGGGGAAGTCAGGGAGCTGGCTCAGGGAGGTGGAGCAGCAGGACTTGAATGTCCCTGGGGGGTGCTGGTAGTGGCCAAGCTGCTCATATGGTCATTCCCATTTTGAAAATTTAATGTTTCTCTTATATTAGAGAGTAGTTATTTTACAATCTTGTGTTGGTTTCAGGTGTACACGAAAGTGGTTCAGTTGTACATGTGTATCCACGTGGGGATTCCCTCGTAGCTCAGCCAATAAAGAATCTGCCTGCAATGCGGGAGACCCGAGTTCAATCCCTGAGTGGGAAAAATCCCCTGGAAAAGGAAATGGCAACCCACTTCAGTATCCTTGCCTGGAGAATCCAATGGACAGAGGAGCCTGGCGGGCTACAGTGCATGGGATCGCAAGAGTCAGACACCGACTTAGTAACTAAACCAGCACTACCACCATTCTTCTTCAGATTCTTTTTCCATATAGGTTATTACAGAGGATTGAGTAGGTCCTTGTTGGATATGTCTTATATACAGCTGCTGCTGCTGCTAAGTCATGTCAGTCGTGTCCAACTCTGTGCGACCCCAGAGATGGCAGCCCACCAGGCTCCCCTGTCCCTGGGATTCTCCAGGCAAGAACACTGGAGTGGGCCGCCATTTCCTTCTCCAATGCATGAAAGTGAAAAGTGAAAGTGAAGTTGCTCAGTTGTGTGCAACTCTTATTGACCTCATGGACTGCGGCCCACGGGGGTTCTCCGTCCATGGGATTTCCCAGGCAAGAGCATATATACAGCAGTGTGTCTATTTTTTCATTAATTTTTATTTGAGTAAAGTTGCTTTGCAGTGTTGTGTTAGTTTCTGCTGTACAGCAAAGTGAATCAGCCGTATGTATACATATATCCCCTCTCTTTGGGATTTCCTCCCATTTAGGTCACCAAAGAGGATTGAGTAGAGCTCCCTGTGCTGTACAGTAGGTTCTCATTAGCTGTCTATTTTATACACAGTAGTGCATATATGTCAGTCCCAATCTCCCCATTCATCTCCCCTATCCATTTCTGGTTTTTCCTCCTTAAATTCTTCGTGGAGGCAGCCAGTGAGGTCCAGCCTCTCCTGGAGGCTGGATTGTTGGATGCTTGATCTCTCTGCTCAGCAGCTGAGCTTCCCAGGGCCCTGCATCACAGGAGATCCCTGGTCCTCCCACCTCATTCAGGCTCCCATCCCTTACTGGAGGCTAATAGAGACCCTTCCTCTCTTTTTCTGGCCTTGGCTGGAACCTTGCCTAGATTCTCCTAACAGACTCTTCTTGCCTCCAGTCTCGGCCCCTCTGGACCATGCTCCCTACTGCTGCCAGAGACTGTAAGATGCTAATCTGATCACACCAGCCTCCTATTTCAAAACTCTCACATGCTCCCTGTGGCTGTCAGAATCAGGTCCAAACTCCTTAACATTCCCTTGAGGTCTTTCACAAGGTAGTACCAACCCACCTCTCCTGCCTGGCCACTTCCTTCTTGTTGTTACTGCTTAGTCGTTAAGTTGTGTCTGACTCTTTGTGACCCTATGGACTGTAGCCCACCAGGCTTCTTTGTGCATGGGATTTCCCAGGCAAGTATACTGGAGTAGGTTGCCATTTCCTTCTCCTGGGCATCTTCCCCAAAATCCACATCTCCTGTATTGGCAGGCGGATTCTTTACCACTGAGCCATCTGGGAAGCCACTTCTTACCACACACTATTGAGCTAAACACATGGACATTCCCTGTATGAGTCATACTCTTTAATGTCCCTGTGACTTAGCAAGTGCTGGTCTATTTGCAGGAATTGACCTTCTCTCCCATACAGCCGTTAAGATCCAGTTCAGGTGTCCCCTTTTTGAAGCCTTCCCCAGATAAAGCCAGTATCTCATGGGACTTTATTCATACCTTGGTTACATTACATTTTACTTAATTGTTTGAGCACATAGATTGTCAGATTGTCTGATCTATGTCAGAATAGGGGCTAAGGTTAAACGAATGAATGAATGAATGCTGTCAGAATCCTGAGGCATCTAGAACAGATAGACTTACCCAAATAGGAAGAGGAGAGAACAAGTAGCAATGTTGGAAACCATTCAGAGCTTGTCTCTCCAAGAGCAGATCCTTGGCTAGATCAGAAGTAGGTGCTGGAGCTGGCATCTTAAGGAGATGGCCCATAGTCTTCTCTGACCCTTAGGTGCCCTTCAGGGACACCCTGAAGCTATGAAGAGCTTTGGACACAGGTTGGCAACATGTTACTGGGCAGGAAATGCATGAGCTGTTTCCATACAGTTTCAGAATCTTCAAACCAACTCTACTAAACTTTAAATTACCAACTCTATAAATACCATTATAACAGTATTAATTCAGTCACAATAAAGAATGAAAAGTTTACCCTGGTCCCCCGTGATAACCAGTCATAATAATAATACTTGAAATGTATTCAGAATGTACAGTATATTCAATGGACATGAATTTGAACAAACTCTGGGAAATAGTGGAGGACAGAGGAGCCTGGCATGCTGCCGTCCGTGGGGTTGTAAAGAGTCGGACATGACGTGGTGACTGAACGGCAATAACAAATACCAAGGAACTCAGCTAAGCACTTTACATGTTTTCTCATTTCATCTTCCAGTCCAGTGAGGTATCCCCATTTTACAGGTGAGAGAACTGAGGCTCAGAGAGGTTGAACAGCTTGCTAAGCATCACAGAGACAGTCAGTGGCAGGGCTGAGACACAGGCCAAGTCTGTCTGACTCCAGTGTTTGTGCTTCTACCTTGTGTTCCTTCTGCTATCACAACAAATCAGACTTTTCGTTTTCTATACTTCCAAGCCTTGTCATGCAGACTAGTAGCTTTTACCTAATTATAGCTACAGCACAGTGAATATAATAACATGGATGATTTTCTGAATTTAACTTTATATCACAATACACACCCAGTCCATCACCAAGTCCTGTCAAGTCTCCCTCCAAAATACACTGATCTATAATCCACTTCCCTTCCTCTCAGCCCTTGTCTTCTGTCTGGGTTTCTGCTAGAGCTTCTTAACGGGTCTCCCTACTTTCACTCTTGTCTCGTCCTTATCTCTTCTCCTCCCAGTAGCCAGAGTGAGCTTCAAAAAATGTAAACCAGACCATTCTCCAACCTGTCAGTGTGGTTGGATAAATGCCCTTAACCCTTCATCAGGGCCCTGGGGACCGCTCCCATCTCATCTCCTGCCTTGCTAAACTCCGTGCACTCTAACTACACTAACCCTGCAGAATTTCCCAGCCTTCTTCACCTCTGTGCTCCTCTGTCTAGGACCTCTTCCCTCCACCATATCCTGCCCTTTGTTCTTCAGGCCGTTTTTTTTTGTTTTTTTTTTTTTTAATGTGACCATTTTTTTAAGTCTTTGTTGAATTTGTTACAGTATTGCTTCTGTGTTTTATGTTTTGTTTTTTTGGCCAAGAGGCATGTTGGATCTTAGCTCCCCAACCAGGGATCAGAATCCATATCCCCTGTTCTGGAAGGCTAAGTCTTAACCACTGGACCCCCAGGTAAATTCCCAGGCCTGTTCTTAAATGCTTCCTCAAAGAGGCTATTCCTGACAACCCCTCTCAACCTACATTAGGACCATTTTATTCACACAGATAACAGTTTTTATCAGATAACAGATAAATGTTTCTGATTTTTTAATATTTCCACCCACTCTTATAGTTCCATGATATTATAGAAGTACTTTGTCTCTTTTGCTGAGCACTTTATCCCTAAAACTCATCACAGTACCAGGCACATAGGAGATGATTAATATTTCTTGAAAGAATATTTTTCTATGTTACTATCTAGAAATATAGTACAAATTATATCACAGATATAATCTTAATAGCTGTAAAATATACCTGATCATTACCTGTTTAATTAATGACTTTAATAAGACACTTGTTTCATATGTAGTGGAGAGAAGGGTTAGAAGACAAAAAAGGTGAAGTCCCTGGATTAGCAATACCAGAAATCTGAACACACTAATATTATACATATGCACCGTGAGCCTAATTTTGCTGTTGAAAGAAGAAACATACATGGATTACAGGTTTTGAAATCAATCAACAGCATTGCTTTTAAAAATAGAACAGAATGGAAAATGTCTGAATGCTTTGCAGGTGAGAATTGCTTTGTGTAACTTTCACTTACATATATAATTTTTGTTTCCATTTTGTCTAGGTATAACTGTAGATAAAGTGGAAGTACCTGCCTGGCCACAGTGTAAAATCTGTTTCTTACTGTAGGTTGCAATTTTTTTAAAAAATGGAAAAGCAAGATTTTGATGCATTGCTTTTGGAGTTATGCAGACAATTTCAAGTCCCAGACATTCCCTGGTGAGGTTCTTGTTCAGTGTTCCACACGTTCACCTTTCTGAGATGACCAGTGATTGGACTACTTGCAGGATTCTAGTATACAGGAAACTCCCAAGGCTACTTTCTTTTATTTGGTACCAATTTTAGATTTACAGAAAGGTTGCAAAGACAGTATAGGGAGTTCCTATGTATCCCCAGTTTTCCCCCATTGAAAATTAAAAAAAAAATCTTTTTGGCTGCACTACACAGCATGTGGGATCTTAGTTTCCCAACCAAAGATCAAACCCACACCCCCTGCATTGGAAGGGTGAAGTCTTAACCGCTAAACCACGAGGGACGTCCGTCCCTATTGTTAACATCTTACCTTACCATGGAATGTGTGGCATAAGGAAGAAACCAACACTGATACATTACTATTAACTAAATTCCAGATTTTATTTGGATTTCAAAATTTTTTCTTCTTTCTCTTCCAGGATCTAAATACAGTATTTAGTAAATCATCATGTCATCACCTTGGGGCTTCCCTGGTAGCTCAGACGGTAAAGAATCTGCCTGCAATGCAGGAGACCTGGGTTTGATCCCTGGGTCACGAAGACAGGAAGATCCCCTAGAGAAGGGACTGGCAACCCACTGTAGTATTCCTGCCTGGGAAATCCCATGGACAGAGGAGCCTGGTGGGCTATGACCCCCATGGGGTTGCAAAGAGGCAGATACAACTGAGTGACTAACACTCAGCAGCCAAATACTAACTCATGTCACCTTAGTTTCTTCTGGTCTGTGACAGTTTCTCAGTCTTTTCTTGCTTATCATGACCTTGACAGTTTGGCAGAGTACTGATCAGGAATTTTCTAGAATGTCCCTCAGTGTGGATTTGTCTGGTGTGTTTATCATGATTGTTGTTGTTCAGTTGCTAAGTCGTGTCCTGTTCTTTCGAGACACCTGCAAGCCTGCCAGGCTCCTCTGTCCATGGGATTTCCCAGACAAGAATACTGGAATGGGTTGCCATTCCCTTCTCCCGGGGATCGTCCCAACCCAGTGATTGAACCCGAATCTCTTGCCTTGGCAGGTGGATTCTTTACCACTGAGCCATCAGGGAAGTGACCCTTTCACGATTAGGTTATGGGCTTAGGGAAAAATAACATACAGGTGAAGTCTTCTTCTCTTCACATCCCATCAGAGGGTATGCGATTCCAACATGGCTTGTCACTGGCAATGTTAACCCGGATCACCCGGTCAAGGTAGTGTCTATCTGGTTTCTCCACTGTGAAGTCGCTGTTTTTCCCTTCCCATTCTCTTTTCTTTAGAAACAAAGCACTAAGATGCTAAGACCAGCTTACTCTTCAGGAGGTAGAGGAGGGGAATGTTAACCGCTACCTCCTGGAGGGGAGAGTACCTACACATATTATTTGAGATTCTTCTGTAGAGAAGATTGGTTTCTTCCCACTTGTTTAATAATTTACATCAGCATGGATTCGTGTGTATTTATGTTACATTTTGCATTATAATCCTATACAGTGTTATTTATCGTATTGCCAAAATTGTTCCAGCTTTGGCCATTGGAAGCTCTTTCAGTTAGCTCCTGTATCCCTTCAGCACACACCCAGCCCTTGGGTTGTTTTTTGTTTTGTTTTGTATCTCCTTACTTTGTGGTACTACAAGATGCTCTGTGCTGGTTTTCATTTTTCCTGCCTTAGACTACTATCAGCCATTTCTCCAGGAGCTAGCTTTTGGGAGACAAGAAGCCAGAGATGTGGACCACAAACCTCTTAGGCACAGGGGCTGCCCAGGATGCCTGGGAGAATTCATTTGCAGTACAGAGGAAGGGCACACGTGGAGCTGCTCTCTGTTTTCCTTAATTTCGCAGGTTCATGTAGCTCTCTGGTGAGCAATCAACAGTTATCCAATTTGCCCCTGTTGGAGGCCAGGGTGTCCTTCCCATGCCACCTATCAGATTCCGGAGCCTCTGCTGCCCACACAGAATGGCAGGAATTCCAGGTCCCTGAGGTTGTGCAGGTCAAGACATGGCCTCCCAGACTTCTGCATCTCTGCCCTGCTCATTTCCAACTCTAGGCCTGTTAAAACACTAGTTTTTATTTTCCCAAGGCTATCAAGTTTGCCTTCTACCCCGCCTCCTCTCTCTCGTGCACATTCAGTAAGTGTCCTTTCTTTCCTTAGAAAAAGAGCCCATGGGACGGACTTCCCTGGAGGTGCAGTGATCCAGACTTCACCTTCCAGTGCGGGGTGTGCAGGTTTGGCCCTTGGTGGGGGAGGGAGCTAAGATCCCACGTGCCTCATGGCCAAAGAAACAAAACATAAAACAGAAGCAATATTGTAACAAATTCAATAAAGACTTTTAAAATGGTCCACATTAAAAAAAAAAAAACTAAAAGAAAAAAGAGCCCACCAGGCAAGGGTTCCCTCCACCTCTCTCACCTTCCCCTCTAGACCCTCCACCCCTCTCCAAGGCCAGCGCCTCTGCCTGGCCTGGACCCCATCCGCCTGCTTTCCCCAGGACTGCCCCTTCCTTTGCACATCTTCAGTCTTGTCCTGCATCACTGACTCCTCTTGCTCAACCTAAAAGAATCCTGAAGTCTCTTGGCCTAAAAAGACTCTCCTTGGCCTCACCTCAACATCCAGTCAGCATGGAATCTCTCCCTTTGACTATAGGACTTTTTAAAAAAATATTCATTTATTTATTTGGCTGCATCAGGTCTTTGTTGCGAATTCTTGAGGCATATGGGATCTAGATCCCTAATCCCTGGGCCCCATGCATGGGGAACTCAATCTTAGTCACTGGACCGCTAGGCGTCTCAACTGTGAGACTCTTGAACAGGAAGGACTGGGGCCACAAAGACCATGTTGATGGGCAATATTTCACAGAAAAAGGGTTACTGTGTTGGCTTCAATGGAGGGAGGAGGCACTAATAGGGAAATTAAATGGCCTCTTTCTAGGGAAAATTCCAAGATGATGAAATACTGCTGGCAAGAACTGGAAGCTTAGACAAGGCTCTGGGCATCTGGGAAAGCTCCTGAGAGGCAGCTCCCAACCTAGGCCTGGAGTTGGGGGTGAAGGAGAGGAGTGTCCCCCAGGGACAGCAGCCTGAAACTGGTCGGAAGGAGGGACATCCATTTCCCACTCTTGTCTGATCCACCCTTTCCTATAGGGAAGCTTTGGTCACGGTCACTTTAATCCCAGCGTATTTAACCTTACCGGGCTTATACCTCCCGCACCGTCCTGCTTTTTGCTGACTGTGTGAAGCAGCGCAGGTGATTCAGCACCTGTAATGGCCTCAGTACCTCTTCCCAAGCTAACTTGGGTGTTGCCCTTTCCACTGGTGGAGCCAAAGGAAACTCCCACTCAGGGTTGGGGACACTGCTTGGTCCAGTGCACCATGAGTCTATTCTCCAATCCTCCTACTCCAGTTCAGCAGGCTTCTAGTCCTCTTTCCTGACTCCTCCCTTTGATACTGCTGGGAACTCCCACCCCCACCCCCAACCCTACCAGCTTCACCTGGCCTTTGGAATTCAGCTGGTGATGAGTTTCCTCCAGAATCAAATGCTTATCCAGTCCTGGCTCTGTGTGTTGTGTACTAAGTTGCTTCAGTTGTGTATGACTCTTTGTGACATTGTGGACTGTAGCCCACCAGGCTCCTCTGTCCATAGGATTCTCCAAGCAAGAATACTGGCATGGGTTGCCATGCCCGCCTCCAGGGGATCTTCCTGACCCAGGAATCGAATGTGGGTCTCTTATGTCTCCTGCATTGGTAGCGGGTTCTTTACTACTAGCGCCACCTGGGAACAGACTTACTTGTGCTTACAGACCCTGGCCAATTCTGTTTATCTGTGGCCTAGCCTATTCACTCATTCATTCATTCAACAAATGTTTTATGGAGGACTTTAGGCGCTGGAGATGCAGTGATGAGCAAAATTTATAACAGCTTCATAGAGTGTGCAGATGTGCCTGGGAGATGGTTGAATTATTAATTTTACAGACATTACACACAGTGAGTACAATGAAGAAAAAGTACAGGGGTTCACAGTCTTGTTTGGGGCATTAGAAAAAGATTACACAAGGAAGGGACAGTTTAACTGAGATTTGAAAATGAGTAGGAATTGACAAGGCAAAGGGGTTGGGGTGTCAGAGACAAGAGAGGAAAGTATCTTCTCAGACTAAGAACAGCAGGGGCTGAAGGGAGGATGGCCAGTTGGCTGCTGCACAGGAAGCAAGGGGACAGAATGCAAGGAGAGGGAGATGGAGGCACCCTGAGGCCAGGCCTTTGAGCACATTCAGTATCTTGTCTTCATCCTAAGGATGGTGTGAAGGAGATAGGATCAGGTCTGTAACTGAGACAATTACTCATAGCGGGTCACCAGTCCCAGGAGGAGACCTTGAGGGTTCCCAGGTAAAGCTGTGGTTCCAGGAAACAGGAGGGTAGGCTTTGGGTGGTGGCCCTGCTTCATATGCTTGTCCCTCGACTTTTGTTTACTGTCCTGAGTAAAGAAATACTGACCAGGCTCAGGTGGGCAGCATGTTCTCAGGAGAAAATGATCCTGTGAAGGGCCCAGAGTGGAGATGAAGGTTAGGTTAGTCCGGTGGGCCTTTAGTAGGGGATCAGGACCTGACGTAGACAGAGGACTCAGCGATCGCTCTTCTTGAAGCTCCACCCGTACGATCTCAATTTCCTTTGCTCTAAGCACCCCACTCCAGTACTCTTGCCTGGAAAATCCCATGGACAGAGGAGTCTGGCGGGCTGCAGTCCATGGGGTCGCTAAGATTCGGACACGACTGAGCGACTTCACTTTCACTTTTCAGTTTCATGCATTGGAGAAGGAAATGGCAACCCACTCCAGTGTTCTTGCTTGGAGAATCCCAGGGACCTGGGGAGCCTGGTGGGCTGCTGTCTATGGGGTCGCATAGAGTCGGACACGACTGAAGCGACTTAGCAGCAGCAGCAAGCCAAGTTGATTAAGCCTCCTGAAAAGCCATTATGCTGTAATCGGGAGACCCCAACCCATCTTTGCCCACAGAAGAGCCCAGAACACCTGCGGCGGGTGTAGGATCCGGAATTTCATGGTGGGGGTGCCCTGAGCCAAACCCCTGGAGTGGACCCGCAAGATGAAAGGGGGCTTCAGGGCGGCACACGGCCGTGCCTATCGCAGATTCTGAAGACTTTGGGCTCAAAGCTGAATGTATGTCCTTGGGCAAGTCACTTCCTCTCCTGGGGCCTCGTTCCTGCAACTGCAAACGAAGGGTCGCCCAAGTCCTCTCAGTCCCACAGGCTGAATGCTTGCTCTGGCACTGCGCCAAGCCCCTCGGTGGGCACGGGGCGGGAGAGTGCCAGTGCCGGGTCTCCAAGGGAAAGGGGTGGGGAGCCCGGGAGGCGGGTGGCGACCGCGGGGCGGCGCCCGGGGACACCGCACACCCCGCTGTGCCCCCCACCCCTTGGCTGGGCGCCGAGTCCCGGGGGCCACAAGGTTACGTAAGGAGCCGGGCGGGGGGAGCGGGGCGGGGCGGGCGCCGCCCGAGCGCGACCGCCCAGCCCCCGGCGGCCCAGCCCCCGCCCTCCAGCCCGCCCGCGCCTGGTGGCGGCGGCGGCGGTAGTGGCAGCCGCGCAGCCCCGCGGAATGGAGCGGCGCCGGGGCTGAGCCGGGCGCGCAGGGGCCGCCGCATGTGCTGCGCGGGGAGCGGCTGCAGAGCCGGCGGAGAGCGAACGCGAGAGGCCCCGTCGGAGCGGCCGCCGGAGCAGCGCCGGAGATGGGGTGAGTGAGCCCGCGCCGCGCGCGCCCCGCGTGGCACCCCGAGGGGCTGCGGTGCCCCGGCTCGCGTCCCTAGGCTCGAAGCCCCCCTGGGCGAACCGGCCTCTACTCCCAACACCGGGAGCCTGGAGCCAGCGCGCAGCCAGCTCCGGAGAGCCTGGGGCCGCCCGACCCCGCGCTCTCCGCCCCGGAGCGCGGACACCGGGCAGGGGCACCCCGGCCTGGGCGCGGACTTTCCGCGCAGCGCGCGTGGCCTTCGCCCTCTAAGGCAGCCCGGGCGCGGGGGCACCGGGCGGGGACAAGCACACTGGCCGGCCTCCCTGCTTCGGCCATTCCGCTGCGGTCCCTTCGCTCCAGGCGCGATCAACTCCAGGGCCTGTGTTTGGGAGTCTAAGAAGCAGTTTGTCTGTCTCCACAGTTGGGATTTATTACGTACAAAATGGAAATCGAAGTTTTCCTGGAAAGGGAACACGCCAGATAACAATAACCCCCCGCATAGGAATAGTGGACTTTATGCTTTGATATGACGGAGGATGTGTAGGTAAGGCTTCAATCTTTGAACAACTGAGTAGATGCTCAGGAGAGAAGTTGAAGCACTGTGTCGAAGTGACTAATGCATCCGAGTATATAAAGTAATTTAAAAAGCAGGGTTGATTTCTCCTTGGCGTCTCTCTGAGCAGTAGGCGCTGTGAGTCAGGGAGCCGCTGCGTTAATAACACAATTAACTCCGTGCATCTGCTCACCCGATGTAAGCACATATTGATGATGTGCTGTGCAGGTTCTGGGAGTGGTTTTTATTCCCATTTTACAGATAAGGCAGCAGAGGCCTGAAGTGGTTGGGTGACTTCTCCCAGGTTGAGCAGGCAGCGGATGAGTGTTTGTAGAATGACCCCTGAGCGCAGGGGCAGACTGCCAGCGCAGCCTGACAGTGGGCTTGGGGTGGGTGGGTGGTGTGTACCTGAAGGGGAGTTCCTGAATCTCTGTGTCCCCTGCTGCTGAACTGAGCGCCCTTCACACATTCCTCAAGACCTAAAGACTTCTGCGGGGTGGTAGGTCTAGAGAGCTTGCTTTCCTGGGCAGGATTGGTGAGCAGCAGAAAGGGGAAGGGGCCTCCTGGTGGTCTGACCGGGCTCCCCCCCGTGGCTTCATTGTGCCTTAGTCCTTACCAGTTTGTGGAGTCATTTTACCCAGTGAATTTTTACCTCTAGGGTCTGTAAAGTGTTTGGAGGAACCAGAGGGAAGCTGAAATGAATTTTGAGAAGAGAAGTGTGAGAACTCCAGACCGACGTGAGCAGGTTGGGGGCGGGGGGCGGGGTGCAGAGAGGAGCCTGGAGATTTGCTGAAGACACTGGTGCTGATCCAGATTTCACACGGAGGAAGCTGTGAGTGGTTTTTACCAGAGGCACCCTGGCTGGGAAGCTGTTTTCCTGTAACATTTCCAGTGACCTCTTGGTTGGCTATGAAATGGCTGCTCTTTGTGCAGTGGGAACCTTTGAGGTTCTCATATTTCATACTTAAAAAAAAATGTATAGAAAGAAGGAGTTGGCAAATGTAGGTCTCAAGATGGAAGATAAAAGGAACCTGGTAATTTTAACTCTCTCTGTACACCCCCTGCCCCCCGCCCCCACTCCCAGCCAACACAAAACCAACCCAACACACTGGTGGGATCAAAAACAAATATTGAAGCTCCGTGGTTGAGATCAAATGGTTCTGTGGAAATGAAAATGTTTACTCATAAAAGCTTAAAGAAAATGTCAGAAAATAATTTTTGTTTGTAGAGAAGCCGGAGGAGTAGCTTGGGGATTTTGTTTAAATACTGAATATGTCTTTCATGTAATTTTAACATCATCTGATAAATGTCTGTTACTCACTTCTCGTAGGTAAGGGTTGGTTGGTAACTCCTACCTACTTCTGCCATTTTTAATATATCCACCTCTTCTATAATTTATGTGAACATACAAACCATGGCTGTAAATTGAGATGGAGCTAAGGGCTGGGTAAGCTATTCACACAGAGGAGGGAGCCATTTTCACCAAAAATAGAACCAATGTCATCCTTTCCGAGAGTTGAGTAGGATGGAGGGGGATGAACTAAGAAAGGGCAGCCAGTAGAAAAGCTTGCTGTGATTTTACAGCTTTGTCACAGCTCTACTGTGTAGACATGACCAAAATTTAAAAGGTGGGGGAGAGGAATCAAGCCTGAGTTTCTCTCTCCCCCACTTAAGATGCTTTTCCTCATTCAGAAGTTCACTGCTATTTCCCACTTCGCTTCTGAGAAGTATTGTGCATTGTGTGTCTGTTTCTCCAGGAAAGTTGTGTTTTCACTCCCCAAGGAAGTTGTTTCCTACTTTCTTCCTTCCTCAGATCTCCCTCTTCTCCCGCCACACACATCTTGCTTCCCTTTTCATTGACAAAAGACAGCCACAGTCCAAGAAGTGCCTCACCAACACTCCCCACCCTCACGCCTACAGTCCCGTGTGTGGCCACCCCCGTGTTTTCCTTCCTACCTGTTGTCCTGCCAGAGGCTCTCCCCTCCTGGACGACCAGCCATCACATCCCCTTTCACCTTGTCAGGGAACATTTCTTGTTTTCTCCCCTCCATCTGTCTCTAGGGTCTTTCCTATCTGTACAAACATGCTTTGGTCCAGTGCTGTCCCATGGAACTTTCCATACTGATGGAAACATTCTTATCTGCATGGTCCTGTACGGTGGTCACCAGCTACCTGTGGCTGTGGGGCACTTGAAATGTGGCTAGGGTGACTGAGACCTAAATTTTTTAAGTTTGAATAGCCACACGTGGCTAGTGGAGCCACCATGTTAGATAGCACAGCTTAGCGTCTCTCATTTTATTGGGTTGGCCAAAAAGTGCATTTGGGTTTTTCTATACCATCTCATGGAAAAACCTGAACAAAATTCTTGGCCAACCTGATACATCCCTGTCCTTCTTCTGTTCCACTTCTTTGCTCCCCTTTACCTGAGAACATCTCAAAAGAGAAGCCCGAAACCACCGACTCCATTCATCTCCTCTGCCTGCCATTTGTCAGCCCTTCATAGTTTGTAGTCTGGCTTCTGAACTGCCGGGCCACTGATGAGCTGCATGTTGTCAGACCTCTGTCCTTGTCTTCCTCCCCTCCTCAGTAGTGTTCCTCCCCTGTGGCCACTCCCTCCCCCTCCCCTCCACACTCTCTTGGGTTTCCCTTCCGGTCCTGATGACTCCTCTTCAGTCTCCCTGCTGGTTGCTCCTCTGTCTGACCTCAGAGTGATGGGGTTGCTTAGGTCCTGGTCCTGGTTCCTTTTTGCTGTCCACACTCTCTTCCTTGGTGATGTTATCCCATCCCTCCATGGCTTTCAGTACTATCTATATGCTGGCAACTCCCATATTTATATTTCTTTCTTTTTTTTTAATGTTTATTTTATTTATTTGGCTGTGCCAGGTCTTAGTTACAGCTCTTGTGATCCTCCATTGTCGTTGCAGCATGTAGGATTTTTAGTTGTGGCACTAGATCAGGGATCTAGTTTCCTGACTAGGGGTTGAACCCAGGCCCCCTGCATTGGGAGCTTGGAGTGTTAACCACTGGACCACCAGGGAAGTACAGCCCTTTCCCAGGGCTTCCTGCTATTGTTCATGCACAGAGCTCCCCAAACCTCTCCTTCCCTCTGTCTCTTCCATCCCCAGTCCTTGGCCCCACCGTCCACCCACTTGTAAGAGTCATCCTTGATTCTTCTCTTTCTCACCCCTGATATACAGGCTGTCAGTGGGTCCCTGGGGTTCTGCTCCTGGGATATTATCTGGGGGTGCATTCACCTCTCCCTAGAATCACAGCTCCTACCCTACCCCTGGCCATTCGCCTCCATCCTGGACTAACTTCCTCACAGGCACCCCCAGCATCCACTCTGGGGTGTCTCCGGTCCACTCTGCACACAGGAGCCCAGGTGATGAGTCACACCACTTTTCAATCAGGTCATACCCCTCTTTGCCTTAAGCCTCCGCCTGCTGACAAGAGGTTGTCCTGTGCCCTCTCCTCCCAGCCCCTCTGGCCTCCCTCCCTGCCTTCTGCTGACCCTGGCCTCCTTTCTTTTCTTGCCCTGCCTGGGAGGGCTTTGAATTCGTTCTTCCCTCCATCTGGAATGCTTTTGCCCCGGCTCTGCAGAAACCTTCCTCCTTCTCATCCTTGGCATTTGGGCATCGAGATCACCTGCTCAGGGTCTTTTCTAACCACCCCTGTCACCTGATGAGGTGGCTACACTTTGTTCCCACCATTGTTCACCACACCTGCTGTTGTTTGGGTTCTTTGTGCTTGTTTATCATCTGCCTTCCCCAATAGTATCCCGAGAGGATAAGGTATTACGTTCTTCACCAGTGAATCCCAACACCTAGCACCATGTCTTGCCCCTAATAGGCTTCCAATAAATTTTTTGATTGAGTCAATGCTTGAAGTGGTGGGCAGCCTTGCCTGGATGCCAGCCTAGAAGTCGTGATAATTTCTGGATTACCTTTTATATAGCATGCTTAATTGAGAGTTGCAAGGGCCAAGAGAGAAGGAAATCACATTTGGAGACAGTTTTCTTTTAATGCTGAAGCACACTGTTTAGCTTTTATTGTGACTTGGGTTAATTTTCAGGCTGTCGGCTGTCACCCGAGCATTGGGGTTGTAAATTGTCTTTCTACCTGCCTGCAGAAGGCTAAGAGAAAAGCCAGCTTGTGTGCTGTTGTGACTTTGGGATGATTTTGTCAGTGTTTACAAACAACATCTACTGTATTTCTGTTTGGCTTCAATTTACACTCATTTGTTTTGTTCAGCCAAGATTACGTTGCGCTTGGTTATCTAACACCGGGGGCCTTCGCTTGGTAATCTATACTGGTTTGCTTTCTTCTGATGATCATTCCTTCTCCTTTAGTTTTCCACTCCTCTTGAATCACACCTAATTTCATAGTTCTTGCAAGTTAGAGACTTTTGTGGAGGGGGAGGTTTGTGTTGACTAAAATAAATAACAGGCTCTCGAATATATTGAGGAAACTTGTCTTCCCTTGGTTCTGTTATGGGTTTCTTGTGTGTGTGTGTGTGTGTGTGTGTGTGTTTTGGCCACACACCATGGCTTGCAGGATCTCACTTCCCCGACCAGGGATTGAACCCCAGCCCATGGCAGTACAAGTGCAGAATCCTAATCACTGGACTACCAGGAAATTCCTCTGTTGTGGGTTTTTTTGTTTTTGTTTTAATTTTTTTAATTTATCTTTGGCTGGTAACTTTGCCGCTGCTCTAGGGCTTTCTCTAGTTGTGGCTAGCAGGGGCTACTGTCTAGTTGCCGGGCATGGGCTTTGCATTGTAGTGGCTTCTCTGTGAAGCACGGGCTCCATGGTGCACAGGCTTAGCTGCCTCACGGCATTTGGGATCTTCCCAGACCAGGGATCAAACCTGTGTCATCTGCTTTGGTAGGCAAGGCAGATTCTTAACCACTGGACCACCAGGAATGCCTTCTTGTGGGTTTTTTAAACTTGACTTCCTGAGGTCTCAAGCTCGTCGTCTGTAAGGCAGTTGGAGAATCTGTTGAGGATCCAGGATGAGCAGACCTACCAGTTGGTTGCTGCCCTTGTGGAGTTTATACTTTAGAAGGAAAACATAAGCCACATACACAAGTGCCAACTATATGTGTGAGTTTAAACAAAATGCTGTAATCCATAGGGTGTCAGAGGAACTATCAGGGGAACATAAGAAAGATTCCCCAGTACACTAGGCAGAAATGCTTAGGGAGACCCTTAACATGTCGGATCATCCTCATTGTTTAGACAGTCCTTAGTGTCACCCTTCGTGTCAGAGCTGGAAAAATACACAGTGCTTGGCATGGGGTAGATAACAAGTAGATATGTGCCGAATGAATGAATGACTCATTTTGGGTTGACTTTCACTTTGGGAAAATGCTGTCATGCTTACTGGAAACAGTCCTGAAACTCCTGACTTGGTTTTAGGATGGACTTGAGGGCATGTTTGCTGCTTGTGCACAATTCCCTGAAGGGTGACCTAGAACAGAAAGGGGCTTTGTTTTTTGTCTGATGGGCTCAGTGGTTTGTGTAAATTATTAGATTTCCTTTCTGCAGTGGCTTCTCAGGAACTTAGGAGACAGATGTGTGGTGAACTTATCACATTGATGAGATCTCATCCTTTACCACTATCTTCACTCAGTTTTTTGACCCTGTCCTTGGTTTGCCTTCACTCTTTCACTAAGTAAAAAAGAATAAGAAGAAAAAAAAAAAACAGAAATAGCTTTGTTTTTTTCTAATTATAAAAGTATTACATGTTCATACTAAAAAAATAACAGTGTAAAGAAGAAAGTGAAAATTACTTGTCATCCCACATTGCAAGGATAACCTCCATCAGCAATCAGATGTCCATCTTTGCAGACTCTTTTCCATGTATACATGTCTCAGTGTCTAGATAGACGTTTATGTAGAGCAAGCAGTATCAAAAAATTGGATATTTTTATCAAAATGGAATCATGTCACACATCTCTTTTGTAACCTAAGTTTTTCAACTTAAAATACCTTGAATGGACATCTTTCCCTGACAGTTACTATAAATATACACCATCATTCAACTCCAAACCTACTTCTGATTTATCATTTTGCTGAATTTTATACATCTCTGCTGAAATCCTTTTCTAGAGCAAGGCAGGGTGTAAATTAAAAAATAAAAGCCACATTTTGATAATCTTTTAAATGAATTACTGAAGGAAAGAAATGGTAGAGGAGACCAAGATCACAATTAACATTAGGTAATTTGCGGAGACTGTGTAATTTTGGATGAGTCACCGCTCCTTAGTGAATCCTGGTAGGAACACCGAGGATCCGTCGTGGTTGCTAAGGGTGGCTGGTGGACGAGGACCCAGCTGCTCAAACTGTCTCTGCTTGTTTGGAAATATTAGGGCAGAGTAATTCTGCTGTAAGACCTAGAAGAGAAGGCTGCCTACAAGCTGAAAGCACCCATGCCCACCCCTTAGACATCTTCCTCTGCAAAGCCCTGTGTCTGCTGGGCATTAGGCCCCTCCTGCAGAGAGGCTTCCCTTGGTGAGGGGATTGACAAGAACGCACAGTCAGGGAGGTCAGTACAGTCCCTGCTTCAGTTGTCAGGCAATTAAAAAAAAAAAATCTGGATAAATCCTGTGACAGATTACCTCTGCCAGCATTGGCACCTAAAACTTTTTGGGAAAAGACTTCTTTTGGTATATGGAGTGGGGATGGGATCTCCTTTTCCCTTTGAAAAGAAAAATTCCCTGCACCTTTGTCAAAAGTGAACAGCACCCCCAAACAGAGTTACAATAGAGAAAAAGCATTCTTCAGAATATTAGAACTCTCAGGTGTGCTGGGTCCTGACCTTATGGATCTTGAGAGTTAGACTTTTTTTTTTTCTAATATGAAAATAAATTAGGCACAAAGGAGCCTCAAGAGGAGTTGGGGCCAAGAGCTGCTGATTTGCATGGGTTTGGATCCTTGGGTCCCCAAGCCCTGCATGTTCTCTGCCTGCACTTCTAGGTATTGCACGCGTGGCCTGCCCCACACCTCCAGTCATATTTATAGGCTTGGAGGTGCGTGTTGGCAGCCAGAGCCGGCTTCCTAGCGGGGTGTGCGTTGTGTGGGAAGAGTGTCAGGTTGGGAACCTCTGCTGAATGTACGATGAAGCCTCCCTCCAGTAGTTCTGCCGCCGGGGGCTGTTAGTCATATGGTATCATTCTGGTAGAATTTATTTAAATTATATTTCAAATTAGCTTGTTAGAATAAAAATATGCATGTGGGGAACACATTTAGACATTTGTCAACGACTGGAGATTTTTTTTTTAATTTTTATTCACAAGCCTGGTTGATAGTCGTCATCTTCTTCTAAGGAATTGGGGATCATGACATCCTCCACCCTGTGCAGAAAAGCTTAGGATAAAGCATTGCCACCAGCCGAAGCAATTAGCTTAAGAGCTGTGCATTAAGAGACCCCAGTAGTTGTTGCTGTTTAGTGGCTAAGTTGTATCTGACTGATTTACAACCACATGGACTGTAGCCCACCAGGCTCCTCTGTCCGTGGAATTCTGGCAAGAATACTGGAGTGGGTTGCAATGCCCTCCTCCAGGGGATCTTCTTGACCCAAGGCTCCAACTGAGTCTCCTGTACTGGCAGGCGGATTCTTCACCACAGAGCCACCTGGGAAGCCTAACAGACCTCCTAAACAGTGCTAAATACCCAGGTACCTCCCAGCCAAGTGGAGGCTGCACCCCAGCTGCCAGCAAGGCTCTGCCCAGTCCTTTTCAGTTGCCTTGTTCTAGGAGGTCTTGGTCCAGCTCTTGGGTGATGAGTAGGACCATCCAACCAGCCTTTGTCCTCCTTCCTCCCCTTGTGCACTGGGGGATGTCTTTTCTGCGGGTTACAGGGTAGGGGTTGTCCACAGGGATCCAATTAGTGAGACATATTGCAGACCCTGCTGCCCTGGCATTGGATCCCTTTTGGGATTTTTAATTGGGAAAGCTTTTAATTGGAGTTGTTCAGATAATGGAGAATGGGAGGGTTGCTTTGGTGTCTGTTGTCCTGTGGGAGAGGGGTGATGGAGAAGGTCCTCTTGGGGATGAAGAACAGGTCCTCCTGTGCTGGGAGGCTCTGAAGGGCAGGAGAAGGAGCTCCTGGTAGACATGGCTGATTTCAGCTCAGTTGGTCTGAGGACGAACTCTCTAACCCCTCCAGGCAGACTGGAACTAGAACTGGCTATCTCAGCAAGATGAGTCTGTTGTCATGGAAGTCCACCTGTCTGGAGACTGGAGAGGATGCTGAGTACAGATCCCAGCCCTCCTGGCTGGCTGTGTGAACTTGGACAAGTCATTTTATCTCTCTAGCTTCACCATCTGCATCTATCAAAGGACTGAGACAACTGACGAGTAAACTGAGTACATAACGTTTAGAACACTGTTTTGACACATAAATGGCTTCCCAGGTGGCACTAGTAGTAAAGAACTCATCTGCCAATGCAGGAGATGCAAGAGATGAGGATTTGATCCCTGGGTCGAGAAGATCCCCTGGAGAAGGAAATGGCAACCCACTCCAGTATTCTTGCCTGGAGAATCCCACGGACAGAGGAGCCTGGTGGGCTACTGTCCATGGGGTCGCAAAGAGTTGGACATGACTGAGCACACACGTATACTTCACTGACATAAATATTTCATCAGTGGTGACCAAGTTCACTAAGATTATCATGGTCATTTCTGCCTTGGATGGAAGGTCTGCAGGTGGCTCCCGATGTGCCTTTCGGGGATACATGGTTGGACATGGTCCATTCTTGGGCCCTCCTCAAGTCCTCAGCTGCTCTCTCCCAGTCCTGAGTATTGTCAGAGTTGGTTCTTTGTCATCATGTGACCCAGAGAATATGCAGTTTGCCTTCTGAAGCTTCCGCTCATATCACTAAGCCTCTCAGTTCGTGTGGGTGGAGAAATGTTACTAGCTAGTGGACAAGAAAGGTCAGGGAGCTGACCCACTTATCTTCACAAGAAAACCAGTCTACCAGCCAGTTGCTTTCTTGGGGAGGTACAAGAGTGGACCAAAAATAAAAACCAAAAATCAGTATCTCCCTATTGTGGGCATCAGACTAGTGATTTGTGCTGCTGGTTAGGGAGCCCTTCATTGTATATTCATTCACTTATTCATTCAACAAATCATGGCCATCTACCTTACGTGCTGTGAACAATCACAGTGATGGCCCCATGATGCTTTCAGTCTAGTAGGGGAGGTAGACGTCAAACAAATGTTACCTAATGAACTAACATGGGAGATACTGATATGGGGCCAGGGCCTCTGTGGACTAGACAGTAATTGGTTTCAGGGTCTCATATCTCTGATTCCCACCCACTTATATGGATCTGAACTCCTTTCTGATCACCCTTCATCTGTTCATCAGCTCTGGTAACTTTCTTTTTAAAAGTTATTTATTTATTTTCAAATTTTTTGGCTGCACCACAGGGCATGTAGGACCTTAGTTCCCCAGCCAGGGGTTGAACCTGTGTCCCCTGCATTGAAAGCACAGAGTCTAAACCAGTGGACTACCAGGGAAGTCCCTCCTGTAACTTTCTTGGCCATCCCTTAGCTTTTGTGCACCTTCTCTGGGCCAGGCGACAGGATGACAGAGGCTGTTGGGACAGGGTTCCTGCCCTCCCAAGGGAGATGGATGGTGGGTAGCTAATTAGGACAATGAAATAGCCTTTTATTGAAATGTCCTTAAGGATAAAATTCCTAACTCTTTGAGAAGTTGCAGAAGGCTTCTTGAAAAAGGTGACTTTGAAACTGAGTTTTGAAGGATAAGGAGGAGTTTCCGAGGCAGACAGAACTGTAGGGCAAAGGGAAGCATTGAGATGGAGAGAGCTGCCCACAGGAGGCAGTAGAGTGTTCAGGTCAAGAACAGAGACCTCGGACTCAGGCCTGGGCTGGCCATTCGCTGGCTATACGGCTTGGAGCAAGATACTGACCTTTGTGAACTTCAGTTTCCTTATATGCGAAATGGGACTGATGATAGTACCACCATCATAGTGTGGTTGTGAGGATTAAACGAAGCACACGCTGTGATGTGCGTTAGCTGTTAGCAGTGGGCA
The DNA here is from genome assembly GCF_003369695.1 of Bos indicus x Bos taurus. Classification (NCBI taxonomy): domain Eukaryota; kingdom Metazoa; phylum Chordata; class Mammalia; order Artiodactyla; family Bovidae; genus Bos; species Bos indicus x Bos taurus. Next base: position 23,243,366 of record NC_040096.1, on the reverse strand, counting down.
GGGAGGTGAGAAAGAATGTGAAGTGCGTGGTGAGGGTGGCGAAGGGGTCAGGAACGTACAGACATGAAGGAAAGGCCTTTGTGCTACATGTTAGAGACTTTATCCCATAGGTGGCAGGGGGAGCCAGCCATGGGTGAGGCTGGAGGTGAGAGGAGCAGTTCGTCTTGGCACCTAAGAATGAGGCCTGAGTCCCAGGCAGTAACAGGCAGTGGGCTCAGAGAGGATGAGGTAACTTGGGTTAGGAGGCAGAAACATGCTATGTCCTATGGAATTTTGACTTCAGTCTATAGGTAATGAGGGAACACTCAGTTTTGAGGAGAAAAACATTACTCGTGTTAGGAAAATTATTCCAGAGATGATAATGAAGGGTAGTGCAGAAAGTTGAGAGACTGGAGGAAAGGGACCTCTTAGAAACTAGCCACAGTCCAGGCAAGAAGTGTTGAGAGCACAGAGCATGTATGGCACAGATTTATATATGTAAACCATGCCCTGTTCTGTTCTGGATCTGTGGCAGCTTCTAGGAGTATGTATAATACAATAAAGCAGAAAAATATATGTAAGACACCTTGCCAGAGATGAGAGAGTGAAAGCTTGAATGTCTTTCCTATAGAGTTGCTAAATCAGGACACAAACTAAACTATTACTTACTGAGAACTTAGTGGGTTTGAGTTAGTATGCAGTGTGTCTATACAATATCTCATTTAATTCTCATAACAACCCTCACTTTCATAGTTGGAGAAACTGGGCTTGAGAGATTTAGTAATCTGTTCATACTCATATCCAGGAAACCAAGCTCTCGCCTATTTGAGAGCAGAATTCATGTTCTTAAGATGCATTTTCTAGAGGCCAAAGGCACCCCAAGAGTCATGTGGGAGGTGAACCCACAGCTCTTGATTGTTGTAACGGGAGAAAGGGAGAGGTGGAGCTGCCAGCAATTCGGGTGTTTCTAGACTGCTTGACTGAGTGGATGGTGGTGCCATTGACTGAGATTAAGAACACAAGAGGAGATGCAATTTAGGGGAGAGAGTTGATGAGAGTTTAGTCTGGGTGAATGTGGTGAATTTCCACTTGTAGTGGGTCATGTGTAGTGACCTCTATCAATAGAAATTCAGCTCTGCTGCTGCTGCTAAGTCGCTTCAGTCGTGTCCGACTCTGTGCAACCCCATAGATGGAAGCCCACCAGACTCCCCCGTCCCTGGGATTCTCCAGGCAAGAAAACTGGAGTGGGTAACCATTTCCTTATCAAATGCATGGAAGTAAAAAGTGAAAGGGAAGTAACTTAGTCATGTCTGACTCTTAGCGACCCCATGGACTACAGCCTACCAGGCTCCTCCATCCATGGGATTTTCCAGGCAAGAATACTGGAGTGGGGTACCATTGCCTTCTCCTAATTCAGCTCTAGCACTCAGCAATTAGGGTAGAATCAGAGGTACAGATTTGAGAGCCATCACCTCTGAGATGGACTTGATCACCCAAGGAGAGAGTGGATCAAGAAGATGAAGATGGGAGTCTTCCCTGGCCATCCAGTGGTTAAGACTCTGCGCTTCCAGTGCAGGGGGTGTGGGGAACTAAGATCCCACATGCTGCACAGCACAGCCGAAAAATAAAAATAAATAAAATAACAATAAGAATAATAAAAAAATTTTTTTTAATACTTTTAAAAGATGAAGATGGAACTCTGGGAAAGGACACCAGTTGAAGAGAAGGAAAAGCCAGTGAGTGAGATTTAGAGGTGATGATACTGGAGGAAGGCTGGAGGAGAGCAGTGTTGTGAAAGCCAGGAGACAAGAGGCTGAAAGGGAGGTGTATTCAACATGAGTGAAGGCCTTGGGAAGCTGGGTGGGGACCCAAGGTGCGTGCTGTTAAATCCCTCTGTAGGGGTGGGAGAGTTAGAGCACTGATGGATTTTAAGAGCAGCTTCAGCCAAGTGTGAAGGCACAAATCCATCTGCAGTGGTTTAAGGAGTGAGTATACGGCAGGGGAATAAAGAAGTCAGGCTGAGCTTGAGGATGAGTCAGGGTAGAAGGACGGCTGATTTTCATTTCATCAGTTGAGCATGTTGGGAGGCTGAGGGGGAAATAGAAGTGGAGATTGAAGATATTAGAGAAAGATGACAGGCAGTGTGGTTGGCACAGGGAAGTGGATGGCAGGAAGGAACTAGAAGAAGAGCTTTATGCTGGGAGGATCGCCCTTAGAGACTAGGCAAGGTGCAGGTATGGTGGCATTTTGAGGCTGAGGTGGAAAGGGGAATGAGGGAGCTGGGTCGCCTGGCTTTTCCTTCTCTGTGTAAGCTAAGGAATTGATCTGAGAACCAGGGGGTAGATTAGGAAGAGAAGAAATGGTTTGATACAGCTGACTGTGGGCAAATACAGATTTGTGAGCAGCCTTGCAGTGCCCATTGGAGACTAAGGAATGTGTTGGTAAATGTGCTAGTTGCCAACGTGTGAGGTGACCTGGGGGCAGGAACAGAGGCAAGCAGCCCCAGACCCAGAGGGTGGGCAGTCAGATATGGGCAGCCCAACTGGACTCCAAGTGCTTTACCTTCCGCAGCCCTGGGGATGCTGTGTGGAGGAGGAGAGAGCCTGCTTCATCAGTCACCTCTCTGCCCTCGCTTCTCCGAATAGCCAGCCATTTTTCTGTTGTTAATAATCTTCCAGACCTTTCCTAAAAAATGCATTAAAATTTTTGCCAGCATGACCTCTTTGAATAATGAGGTCTGTAAGTTTATTAACCTCTGTGAGAAGTAGATTTCCTTGCTCCATGGAAGCAGATAATCTCTTGGAGGGAATGAACATTAATGTGGTGACCCAGAGGGTCAGCTCAACACCTGAGGGCTCAGGCTTTTCTGTGGGGATGGCTCATCTTGTGCCCTTGCCCCCATCAGCTGATGTGGCATGTGCCCCATGGAAGGTGGGCTGGGCACTTCTGCATAGCCCTCTCCTTGGTCCCACTCTGAGTCTTGCAGTGGCCCGAAGTTGAGACAGAGAAACCAACATAGCAAGACCTCATTTCTTTCCTTCCTTTCTTCCATGTTTTGCTGTGCTGGGTCTTCCTTGTGGTGTTTGGGCTTCTCTAATTGTGGCACTCAGTCTCAGTTGCCCTGCGGCATGTGGGATCCTGGTTTCCCAACCAGATGTCAAACCTCCATCCCCTGCATTGGAAAGCAGATTCTTAACCACTGAACCACCAGGGAAGTCCCCTTGTTTCTTTGGATGAGTCTAATTCTCTAAGTATGAGGAGGGGAAGGTTGGCCAGGAGAGCACTGAGTTGTATGCAGACAAGAATATCTAGACAGTAGGTCTGTTCTTAGAGGCCCAGGAACCCACTGGAGTCGGGAAGGGCTTTAGGACATGTGCTATGTGACCGTGTTGAAACACATCCTCTGTTGTTCCAGTGGCAGCCTTCAAATCTGCACACGTATTGGATAGTTGGCATAAGCTACTTGCAGGGCGTTCAGCTAAGTAGCAGCAATCCATGACTTCATCTTCATTAGTTTGGTGTTTCAGGTCTGTTCTAACCTCGTCTGACCTACCTGCCTTCTGTGTACCTGAATGCTTGGCCTGTGCCTCTCTATATTGTTTATCACATAAAGCAGTTGATTATAATACAGTGTTATATCAACATAATGTCATAATCTGCTTCTTCCCACCCTTGCTAACTAGACCAGCACAGTCCCATAGAAATATGAAGCCACAAATATAATTTTACATGTTCTAGTTTCCATTAAAAAAAGCAAAAGAAACAAGTGAAATGAATTTTAATGTATATTATCTATTTATTTATTAGAATATAATTGCTTCACAATGTTGTGTTAGTTTCTGCTGCACAGCAAAGTGAATCAGCTATAGGTATACATATATCCCCTCCCTCTCGGACTTTCCTCCCACCCCATCCTACCCATCTAGGTCATCAGAGTACTGTGCTCCCTGTGCTATATATAGCAGGTCCCCACTAGCTTACTATTTTACACATGGTGGTGTGCATATGTTGTTGTTTAGTCACTAAGTCGTGTCCAACTCTTCTGTGACCCCGTGGACTGAAGCCCCCCAGCTTGCTCTGTCCATGGGATTTCCCAGACAAGAATACTGGAGGAGGTTGCCATTTCCTTCTCCAGGGGATCTTTGTGATCCAGGGATTAAACCCATGTCTCCTGTTTCTCCTGCATTGGCAGGTGGACTCTTTGCCACTGAGCCACCTGGGAAGCCCCAGTAGTGTATATCTTGTCAGTCCTAATCTCCCAGTTCATCCCACTCACCCGTCCCCCACCCTCCGTGCCCACATGCCCATTCTCTACATCTGCATCTCTATTCCTGCCCTGCAGATAGGTTGATCAGTATCATTTTTCTAGGTTCCACCTATATGCATTAATATACTGCATTTGTTAATTCTAACATATTTTAACCAAATATATAAATAAATATTATTATTTTTAACATTTAACAATTTAAGTCAGACATGGCCCTCTTATTTCCATGGAATTCTCGTTCTAGTGAGGGAGACAGATTCCACCTGTCTCTGCCCACTCCCAGCCCTCTCCTCCCTCTGCAAGCATCCACAAATGAAATAGCTGCAAGTTGTGCTCAGTGCCATGAGGGAAGGAAGCAGGGGCTGAGCCCAGCTTGAGGCCTTATGTTTATGGGCTGCCTCCGAAGAGGTGACATTTAAGCTGCTCTATCACATGACGAGCAGGAGCAGATCGTTTTAGGTGGAGGGAGGGGCGGGGTTAAAGACCCAGTATGGGAAGGGGCTGCCCAGAATGTTTCAGAAACTGAAATCAGACCTGCGGGGCTGGCTGGCAGTGAGGGAGGGAGGGGGGCCCAGGCTGGGGTTGGAGAGTAGCTAGGCATGAGGGCACACCAGATCTCATAGGCTGTGGCATGGATGATGGCTTATATTTGAAATTCTCTGAGAGCAGATAAGACTGAAGGGTTAGGACAGACCTGCGGGTGGTTAAGATTCTGTACTTCCAGTGCAGTGGATGTGGGTTTGATCCCTGGTCAGGGAACCAAGATCCCACATGCCAAGGGATGCTGCCAAAAACAAACAAACAAACAAAAAGACAGAAAGGTTTTAATAGGCCTGTGACACAGCCCTTACCTTCATTTTAAGAAGACTTCTCTGGTGCTCTATGCAGAATGGATGAAAGGGGATAAGACCTGAAGCGAGGAGAAGTGACAGGGTTCCTGTGTTCTAGTTCAAAGAGGATGCTGGCTGAGCCTGAGAAGGTCACAGAGGGAAGGAGAGAAGTGAGCAGACTGCAGATGGTTTGGGGGAAAATTTGTTAGAGCTTTCAGAGAGATTTGTAAGATAGGAATAAGGGGGAGGGAAGGAATGAGAAGGATCCCTTTGGTTTGGGGTTGAAGCAAGTGGTGGCCACTTGATGCGAAGACCCGACTCATTGGAAAAGACCCTGATGCTGGGAAAGATTGAGGGCAGGAGAAGGGGACAACAGAGGATGAAATGGTTGGATGGCATCACTGACACAATGGGCATGAGTTTGAGCAAGCTCTGGGAGTTGGTGATGGACAGGGAAGCTTGGTGTGCTGCAGTCCATGGGGTTGCAAAGAGTTGGACACGACTAAGTGACTGAACAACAGTAAGGTGTAGGGAAGCCTGGAGGAGCAGAAGGTGAGGGGTGGAGTGGGAGACTCAAGGTCAAATGGCCACATCATCTTAAGCTTGAGGGGGTGTGTGGAGCTGGGCAGAAGGCAGGGACTTAATGTAGCTTGGGTTCAGCAGAGGTCAGACTGGAAGAGATTGGGCGACTTCTTGATGGATTGAGAAGGAAGGCAGAGGAGGAGAGGGCTCAGAAGCATCCATTTTCCAGGTGGCGGTAGAGCAGGCGGAGCCAGCAAGAAAGATAGAGGAGGAGAGCCCAGGGAGGCAGGAAGGGAGGGGCTGTGTCTCAGCAGGGGGCTTGGATGTCAGTGTAGAGTGCTGCACAAGTGGCCTAGGGCTGAGTGGCGTGGTGGCTGGTGGTGGCCCTGACCTGAATCCAGACAGAGGCGAATCAGGTGGGGCCAGGCACCAGGTGGGCCGGAAGATGAATGGGAGGCTGGGACGGGGGTTGTGTGAAGGACGTGTGGACCACTTTCTCAGGAAGTTGACTGGAACTTCCCTGCTGGTCCAGTGGCTCAGACTCCATACTCCCAATGCAGGGGACCCGGTTTCGATCACTGGTCAGGGAACTAGATCCCACATGCCGCAACTAAGAGTTTGCATGTGTGTGTTAGTCACTCAGTCGTGTCAGACTCTGTGCAACCCCATGGACCATAGCTCGCCAGGCTCCTCTGTCCATGGGATTCTCCAGGCAAGAATACTGCAGTGGATTCCCATGCCCTCCTCCAGGTCATCTTCCCAACCCAGGGATCAAACTTGCGTCTCCCACATGGCAGGCAGACTTGTTACATCTGAGCCACAAGGGAAGTCCCTAAGAGTTCACACGCTGAAACTAAAAGACCCTGCATGCCGCAACTAAGACCCTGTGCAGCCAAACGAATGAACGAGTGAGTGGAGTTGACAGTGGAGGGAACGGAGTCATGAGACAACCACATGAGAGGCTGTGGGTAAAGGGAGAAGGTATTTAAGATGGGAGAGCTTCAGCATGTGTGGATGCTGGCAGGAATGCTGCCCGAGAGAAGCAGGGTGACCCAGGAGCCAGGCCTTATGGTGACAGGAGTGGGGTTCAGAGCATCAGGGGAAGACTGTCTCTTGGAGCAGAGAGGGAAGGAGGAAAGGAGGCCACAGTAGGAGCAGATGGAGGCAGGTCTGGGTGTGGTGGAAGGTGCTTGAGTTCTAGTCCACGGCTCTTGTTTCTCCCCAGGATGTATGAGGCAGGCTTATTAGCTCAGAGCAAGGGTGGAGAACTGGGGATGGGAATCTGAGGAGAAGAAAACAGAGTGAAATTGTCCGGGACTGGATGGCCAGCCTCCCAGAGAAACCTAGGCTTTGTGGGCCATTGCAGAGCGACAGTTTGAGGTCAGAGAACATGCATTTAAAGTGAAACACGTCCACCCAGTTTTGTCCACCCAGTTGCTTGGGTGTGGGCGCAGAGGATGGCAGAGTGCATCAGGTTGGGAGGCAAGGAATTCCCACAGGGCGGGGAACAGTGATGGAAGAAAGTGAACTCACTGAGGGCATGGGGAAGAAGGCACTGGGTGGGAGAAGCTGAGTCCAGGGCGAGGCGTTTGTCCTGTGGGTGCGGGTGGTGACAGGAGGTGGACGGAGGATGAGGCGGGCTCAGAGCTGAAGCCCCCATCAGTGGCAGGAAACACTTGGAGGCTGGCGTGGGTGTGGCAGGGGCAGGTGACTGGAATGGCCTCGCCTCCAAGGGCACAGAGAGAGCCACACTCTGGGGGCCGCGAGGACACCAGCCGCCCATCTCCCCTTGGGTTCCGCTTTTGTGGAGGGTGAGAGGAGCGGACCAGCTGTGTATGGCTGTGTATGTCCTCATGGACTAGCTTTGTGTCAGTTACGGTGTGAAGGTGAAGGGGGTATTCTGGCTGGACAGCTGGTCCCACAGGTTTCAAGGACTTTAGGAGATTTGAGAGTGTAGGGAGGAGGGAAAGACTGGCTCCAATTTAGCAGGGAGGACCAGGAGCCTGGATGATGCTGGGTGACTGGGAGGGTGTGGTCCCCTGGCTGTCTCCCAGGTAGAGGGATGAGAAGTGAGACGGATCTTTCCAAGCATGTGAAAGACCTGGGGATTTGAGTTGGTGGTGGGTTCCCTGTGAGTCAGCTCCAGTGATGTGGCCGGCTAAAACTTTTAAGCTCTTAGCCAAAGTATGAAATAGCTGGCAGTGAGGGGTCTCCTGCATGTGACGTCCAGAATATTGTGTGTAGTTCTGGGTGCCGAGTTCATTTTCTAGGGAGGATGGCTGTAGTTTTTTATCAGATTTTCAAAGCAGTCCTTGACCCTAAAGAGATGAGAATCGCCTGTTGAAAGGATGTGGGCATGTTCAGCTGAGAGAAGAGAGAATTTGGGCCAAGAGGCAGAGGTAGGAGAGAGTGGCTTCCATGTAGAGGACCACTGCCATTTGGAGGAGGCGGTTTGCTCCTGTGGACACATCTGGAGGGACTAGAACCAGAGGGAGGGAGGCTCAGGCAGAGGGTTTGGCTCCATGGGGGCTGAGGGGGCCTGAGTGACCTGGGTGTACATAGGTGAGGGGTACACAGGGCAGGGACAGAAAGAGGTGGCCTGTGATGGCTGTGAAACCGTTGTCCAGACCTTGTTCTGAGAAGCAAAAAGCTCTGGGCTCTGCCAGGCTTTCCTATAGGGTGAGGATGTGGTGTCGTGGGCTGAGCTTCACTGGGAGACGTGAAGGCCCTGCGGTGGCTCAGTGCGGCTCAGTGAACGCTGAGGCCCCCAGAAGCCTGCCTGCCTTTCCTCAGACAGTGTCCTCTCAGGGTGCGGGCCCCTTGCCCATCCTCAGTGGGCCCCTCTGTGATGTGGTGTGCTGAGTGTTCCCTGGGCACAGACTTGAGGGCTGCCTAGCCCTAGCCCACATCTCAGCCAGGGCTGTGAGCCCACCTTCGTGGGCCCTCAGGCGCCCACCTTGGTGGCCTGTGCATCTCTTCCAGCATGTGGAGTTGGGTGAGACGATCTCTGAATCGGCCCTGGGGTGCAGCAGAGTATACTAGCTCAGGGGCCCCCTCCCTCCCCACACCCAGCAAGCTCCCAAGAGGTTCCTGGCCTCCCACCTGACTTTGGCACCCACAGCATCTGATCTGCTAAGTCTGAAAGCGACTCCCTTGGGACAAAACTGATGATTAATCAAGTTTGACTTTTGTCAGAGCTTCCTCTTTTTTTTTCTCCTCTCAGTTTTTTTCTTTCTTTTTTTTTTTTTTTAAAGCAGGCATGTTTCACCAAGGATGGAAAATTCTGGAAAATTGGAATCCCACCACCTGACTGAAAGCCCTATCACTGGCTTCAAGGGAGGGAGCTTTAAAAAGCCACTCCTTGGCTTCTCCCATGAATTTTAAGTATTCTGAAAGCTTTGCCCACAAAGGCAGCAACGCCTCATCCCTTGAATAATTAAATAGAGCACACTGGGGTTGGCGGGACAGCATAGGCCCAGGCACACCGTTCCTCTGGGAGCCTCCTCCTCAAGTGGGGAGCTCAGCGGAAGCCCGAGGAGGTCCTCCTCGCAGAGAGATGGATGCAGCTGCAAACAGCCGTCTTTCAAGCAGTGGGTAAGGTTGGCACAACCCTGGCAGTGTCGCGGAAGCGGATGCAGGTGTCACGTGATACGGCACATGTTTTCCCTGAGGTGCTGCTGTCCAGCAGCTGTTCGCACAGGCCCTGTGAGGTCTTGGTTGGTCTTTCTTGTCCCTTCGCTGCCACATCACTGCCCATGTAAGGTGTCCATGGCCTTGGGCCATATCCCCCATCTCCCAGCCACTGTAGTATTGACATTGGTTTCTCTGTGTACTTGGTGGAAATTTCTGGAGACTCTGTGAGGGCAAGAGAAGGCTATTTTATCTTCTAGCAGATGACCCTCCCCTCAGGAGCCATGGTAGCATCTCGGAACTGGCCGATTATTTCCTGGCTGTCTTCCTGTTCCATAATTACACAGGCTCTTTATCTGTGAGGCCACAGAATGGTGTGCTGGACAGACAGAGGTTGTGTCAGATGGTCACTGTGGTGTCTTACTTGAGTTCTGTGGAAGACTGAGTTTTGCTGGGAGGAAAGGAAGGCATATTTGTTGATTATCTATAGGTATTATTTCATTTAAGCTTCATGTTTTATGGATAAGGAAATGATTTCAGAGAGGTTAAGTTACTTGGCGAATGTCACACAGCCAGCACATTGAGTGGGCTGGTGGTTATGTATGTTATCTGACTCTGAGACTTGTACAGTTCCAGGAGAAATGAAAAACACTCTTTGTTTCAAAAGTATAAACTTGAGGTCTAAAAGAAGAGATATGTTTAAGGAAGCTCTGTTAGCACACCTTCCAAACAGCAGGGGTTAAGAGCAGGTATCTTTGGTCTGGTGTGAGCACAAAGCCATTCACACAGCTGAGTTTTCTTTATTTTTAAAATTTTTTTACTTATTTATCTATTTATAGCTGCACTGGGTCTTCATTGCTGTGTGTGGGCTCTTCTCTAGTTGAGGCAAGTGGGGGTCTACTCCCTAGTTGCGGTCTGCAGGCTTCTCATGGCGGTGGCTTCTCTTTTTGCAGAGCACAGGAACTAGGTGCTTGGGCTCAGTAGTTGTGGTGCACAGGCTTAGTTGCTTCGCAACATGTAGGATCTCCCTGGACCAGGCATCAAACCTGTGTCCCCTGTATTGGTGGATTCTTAACCACTGGGCCACCAGGAAAATCCCTCTTTCTTTTTTAAATCCAAAATGTGCTTTTTGTGATGGTTTCCCACTCATCTGGATTCAGGGTGCTTTTAATGCTGCTTCCATCTGAAAGAGCATCTGTCTGCAAGCCTGGCTTTTCCTCTGTAGGCTGGCTGAGGACAGTAGAGCAGCCAGCACACAAAGCTGTTTGTTCCTGGCTAGAGATGGTTGTAGTATCTTGGGCACTTCACATCCATGAGATGGGAACTGGGGCTCCACACCAGGCGCTTCTTGTGTGTCCTCTTCTCCTCTTCTGGAGAGGGATGGAGGGGATCGTTTGTGAAAGGCACATTCTGGTGGGGAAGTCGTCACCACCAGAACACAGCCAAGTTTTCTACAGATTTCTTTCATCCTGAATCTACTGAGCCATTCCTTGGTCTTCCTTTTCTCATCCTTCTCTCCCAGTTTCTCTTGGCCCTTTTCCTCAGATCTCAGTAGAGGTTCTCAGAATGACTTAATTCTTCACCCTTGTTGAGTTGTATGTTGCAATCGACATCTATTAAGACGTTGTGCAGATCACGTAATAGGAGTCCAAGTCCCCAATAAGTAAACCTGTTAGGCTGGGTCTGTATCTGATGACTTACTTTGATATTAATCTTGACACAGGGCAGGGTGGTAAGATCACCAAAGCCCACACTGTTCTTACCTGCTTTTTGGCTGTGAATCAGGATCTTTCTCATATTTGCCAGGGGTTCAGGTCTTAGTTGATTGCCTGCATTGCTTGTCTCAGAGATGCACAAGAACTTCTGTTTCCCCAGGTGTTGTGGCTGCTTTGTTGCAGCTGAGGTTCTCCTGACTGGAATTGAAGGACACGCCTGTCAGGAACCTGAGAAGCAAGGTACTTGAATGATGTGATTTTCAGGACTGGTTTCCCTGGCAGCACTTTATCTCTGTAGAAGAAGGGGATTTTCAAGCTCCTCCATCCTGGGTGAGAGGTCAGACTAAGTCTGAAGTAGTGAAATTTGGTTCTCTTTGTGCCTTTTACAAAAAGTGCTTGGTTTATTTATGTGTCTTTTTTCCTGGAGCAAATCTCTTACCCATGAATGGCAAAACTAACCTAGTGAGCCATGAGTACAGCTTGAAGAGGAAGTCACAAACTGAAGTTGTAATCTGACACCCAGATAGGACACTTCTCTGGCAGTCCAGAGGCTGACTCTGCGCTCCCAATGCAGGGGGCCCGGATTTGATCCCCGGTCACGGAACTAGCTCCCATATGCTGCAACTAAGAGTCTGCATGCCACAGCTGAGAGTTTGCATGCTGCAACTAAAATACCCTGCATGCCATAGGTAAGACACAGGGCAGCCAAAATAAATAAAAACACTTTTTAAAAAACCCAGTTAGGATCTTGTTAACTGTTTTTTCCTGAGAGGAAGTTCATGATTGAAGGTCCTCTCCATCATGCTTTTGGAATGAAGTTTTTCAGGTAGCCACTGAAACTATTCTTGATGACAGGTAAAGTGAGTGCCCCCCCCTCCATCCACGGGATCAAATATTTGCACAGTGGCATCAGAAAGCGCTGTATGCACTCAGATCTCTGTGTCTGAGGGCTTCTGATGCTTCGTGCTTGGGCTTATCAGAATCAACAGCTTTATTTAGGTCACCTGTATTCAGGTGCCAGTCAGTGGGGACAGAGCCAGATCTGGGCAGTCCGGGAGGAGGTGACCCTTGCAAGCAGCCAATTTAGCCCAGCAATGGATTTCTTAAATGTGAACTTTGCTCCTCCATTTCCTCAATTAAGTAATATTTACTGAGTGCTTCCAGGGGTGACTAAGATGGATCTTGGCCTTTGTCCTTGTAAAGCTTACAGTATAGCAGAGGAAATGGATATTGAATAATTACACAAATGATTAAAATTCATTCATTCATTCAGTAAGTTTGTTGAGTTTCTGGTGTACCAGGTTCTACTCGTGGTGCTACATGCAGGAACCAGAAAGACAAAAGTCTCTGCCTTACTGGCCCTTGCATTCGAATGAGATGCACGATAAATCAAATGAAAACAAGTAAATTATGTAGCATATTAGAGGTGATAAATACTGTGAGCAATAGAGCAGGGAAAGATGATTGGGAGTAGTAACTGGGTGGGGTGGGTGAGTGGGTGCCAGTTGCAGAGAGTGGGGTGCATGAAATGAAGATTATAGATGGGTTTGGAGTTAGTGATAACTGTCAGGTCTTGACAAGGAGTTGGAGGGGCTGAAGGCAGTGCAAGCAACTGGCAGGCCAGTTGGAGGGATCATGTGTGTGTGTGTGTGTGTGTGTGTTGAAGTGACTGAGAATCAGGACAGGAGTCGTGTAGGAGAGATGGCCGGTTATCCAGGAGCTAAAATCATCAAGAAATGAGGAGGAGTGACATGGAGGATGGTGTTTGACAGCAGCAGTGAAGGGTAGAGGATGACAGGGCCTGATGACAAGAGATTGAAGACTGGGGAGTTGGAGGGAAGAAGGAAGAGAATCACCTGGAGTAGGCAGCAAGGAGCTGGTGATCAGCTGTGAAAAATGCCTGCAGGAGAGGTGCCGGGTCCCCTGAGGGTGGATCATAGGGGTGTCTGGCCGGGAAGAGAGAGGCTCAGCAAGGCTCCTGTGATATTGTGATTTATGATAAGAAGTAGATAATTGGTCTTCGTCCTGTTCCTGTCACAGAGCTCCTGAAACCCTTGGAAATTCCTGTGAAGAGAGCTCTAAAAGTGTCTTGTTAGGTTGAGAAGGTGACTTTTGGAAAGCACCTAAGTATGGGGACCCCATACTTGACAATGACTTGACAATGACATACGTGATTGTTGTCATTCAGTTGCTCAGTCGTGTCTTGACTCTTTGCAACCCTGTGGACTGTAGCACCCCAGGCTTCTCTGTCCTTCACCAACTGCCGGAGTCTGCTCAAACTCATGTCCACTGAGTTGGTGATGCCATCCAACCGTCTCATTCTCTGTTGCTCTTTTCCTCCTGCCCTCAGTCTTTCGCAGCATCAGGGTCTTTTCCAATGAGTTGGCTATTCACATCAGGTGGTCAAAGTATTGGCGCTTCAGCTTCAGCATCAGTCCTTCCAATGAATGTTCAGGGTTGAGTTCCTTTAGGATTAACTGGTTTGATCTCCTTGTTGTCCAGTGGACTCTCAGAAGTCTTCTCTAGCACCACAGTTCGAAAGCACCAATTCTTCAGTATTCAGCCTTCTTTATGGTCCAACTCTCATATCCATTCATGACTACTGGAAAAATCATAGCTTTGACTATAGGGACCTTTGTTAGAAAAGTAATGTCTCTGCTTTTTAATACACTGTCTAGTTTTGTCATAGCTTTTCTTCCAAGGAACAATACATACATACATGAATATTTTTTAAGAAGAGAGATGTATAAGGATGAATGTATTTGCCCAGAGACCCATCAAGGCCCTCAAGAAGGCTTCTGCCTTAACATGGTGGCCTGGGGAGGAGGGTCAGGGAACACAGGTGCAGGGCCTCACTGGGCATGCACTCAGGAAGGGATCCAGAGGGGCGTGTTGGGCTTAGATGTTCCAGGTGACTCCCAGCTTATAGCTGTATGTGCCCTTGAGTAAGTTACTTCATCTTTTCTTCCTGTTTTCCTCTGTTAAAATGAAGACACAGGCACTGACTGTCAAGGTTGTTGGGAAAAGGAGGTGAGCTGTGTTTGTCAGTGGCCAGAAGAGTGCCAGACAACCACAGATGATCAATACACACCAGAACCTCTGGGAAATACCTTTTCCGAGGTACTTCTGATACTGCTGGTGGTGTGGATCTCAGCATTGCTGCGGGACACGGAAAGGTATCTCCTATTTAAAAGCCAGATCCTTTAGGAGAGGAACACGAATTGCACTGAAGATGTGAATGTGCTTGTGTGCTGTGCTAAGTCATTTCAGTCGTGTCCAACTCTTTGCAACCCCATGGATTGTAGACTGCCAGGCTCCTCTGTCCATGGATTTCCCAGGCAACAATTACTGCAGTGGGTTGTCATGCCCTCCTCCAGGAGATCTTCCTGACCCAGGGATTGAACCTGTGTCTCTTGTGTCTCCTGCATTGGCAGACAGGTTCTTTACCACCTGGGAAGCCCATGAATGTGCACGGACGCCTGCAGATCTGAGGATGGAATCTTGAACTGGATAAAAATGGAGCAGGGAGAGGTCTACACACAGGCCATCTGGGCCTTCAGAGGGGACGGGCAGTGTGTCCTTGGCACGTGGGAAGTAGTACGGCTGTTCCAGGCCAGACTCTGGGCACACGTAGGCCCCAACTGTCTAGACACCTGCTGGCTGCCTGTTTCTGCTGAAAGTCGAGTATCAGACTTTTTCCAAAAAGGGGAAGAACCTGTAGAAGATCCAGTCTGATAAATTGCACCCATCTGATTCATCAGAGCAGCGCACAGAGGGATAGGAAAACACGTCGTTCTTCTAACAGTCACTTCTTTCTGTCTACTGAAGACCCACCAACGCTCTGTACATTCCCTTCCAAACCTGAAGAAGTATAAGTGGAACTTGACTGTTTGCTCTAACGCTTTTGTTCTCTGTCTCTGTGTACCTTCTCTCTCAGCCCTTTCTGTTTTTTTGTTTGTTTGTTTGTTTGTTTTCACTGCCTGGGCTATGGCAGTGAAAATGCTAAGTCCTAACCACTGGACTGCCAGGGAAGTCCCTCATCCATTTGTTTACACATTATTGACCAGAGATATATTAATGTTTCTTATGTTACCCAAACATTATTGACCAGAGACATATTAATATGTTTTTAGAGGGTGATATGATTAACATCACTGTGTGAACTTGTTAGAGCTTAAAATTGATCGAGGGTTCATCATATATCTCATGATTGTCATTATCATTCACATTTTGCTGTATCAGGTTTTCATTCCAACCTCGTGTAGATTAAAATGCAAGTTTATTATCATAAAATTTTAAAAAATGATGCATCATGAAATTTTGAGTGAAGAAAAACTTTCAGCAAATTTTATGCAGGTATTTTCTCTGATTGTCCAAGTGATGTATATATACTAGTGCCTCAGAAGATGATAGTTCTTCAGAATACAGTTATTCAGATGATGAGAATATTAGACCAACAAAAAGACAAAACTTACCTTAGCGATTGATTCTGATATGGACAGTGAACATGAAACAGTGCTGGAGATGGCTCCTTTGCCTCTACAATCGAAGACAACATTTCACAAAAATTAGACTTTACAGGTGTCTCAGGTATAACTTTTGAATGTACTAGCCTGCAAAGTGTTGGTGAAATAACAGAATTAATATTTTGGCTGGCCAAAATAAAAACCGCCAGCCATAGGCCTTAGTTTCCCCTGGTCAGTAATGAGTTAAGGCATGTTTTCTGGGTGCCAGGCTCTGGATGTGACATAGCGCATCAGATGTAGTCCTGGCCCTTGCACTTACCCCAGTAGGGCTGTGCTTTCTGGCCAGGCAGGGCGCCTGGAAAGGTCATCTGCACAGCACCTGGGATAAAGGACAGAGTTGCTGGTGGGAGCCACAGGCTGGGCCTTCTGCTGACCTGGTGCAGCCTGGAGCGAGAGGGTCAGTGCCTCGCTGCACACCTCTGTGTGTGTGCGTATGTGTGCATGCACCGTGTACATGTGCACTTGTGTGTGTGTGTGCTGGGAGGAAGACAGTCCCTAGCAGTTCTCCTGTGGGGAGGGGGTCTCACTGCTGTCCAGAAGCGATCTGCTTCTCTGCCCTGTGGAATTTCATAGGGTCATGCTTGCCAGCCAGCGGCCAGAAACGGCGGGCCCTCTGTGACATGGGTTCAGTGAAAATTTGGGCCACAACTTCAGGTACCTCCTCTACCAGGGTCTACAGGGGTTCTGGAAATAACCTGATTCCTGGTCAAGGGGGCTCACAGTCCAATGTGGGGGGTACAGCACACCTGCAGCCACCAGAGACAAAGCAGAACCACGTGAGGGCCACAAGGGAGACCCAGAAAGCTGGGCTCCAGGGAGGGACTCTGGGCTGGCAGTGGACCCGGGTGCCCCTGACAGAAGAGGCGACCAGTTGCGCTTTGCTTTGAAAGGTGACAGGGTTCTGACTAGGGGGGGTGGCCTAAGTGGTGGGGGGATGGCCATGAATAAGAGGCATTCCAGGGAGAAGGCACAGGGAGGGACAAGCAGAAGCTTCTGTTTTGTTAGTCCTGTAGGCTGGCACAGGGATTGATGGGGAGGAGGAGACAGAGGCCAGTTGAGGTTGTGGGTTTGGGCCCTGGTGGGACGCAGCACACTGCCTTCACAGCCCCTGTGTGAAGAGCCAGGCAGGGCGGCCACCTGTGCTTAGTCTGAATGGAGTGCAGCTGACTCCGTGTAGTACAAGAGAATCCAGCACGAAAAGGCTTTCTTGACTCACGTATCGCTCGTTTGAGGTCCTCAGGGCTGACTTTGAACATGGCCTCAGCTCCTCCTGGGCCAGCAGACATCTAGGGCTGGGGGGTCTGTGGAGTTGTGGGCACAAACTATTTCTGTGCTCCTTCAAATGCCCGTGTTTATTTTTAAACTTGAGGCTTTGTAAGGCAGGGATGTATCATGCCAGCTCTGCTTTTGAGTAAAAAAGGTCCCCTTGGGCTGATGGAAACTGCAAAAGATGATCCCCATCTAAAGTTGTCCTTTCTCTTCATTTAGTGTCCTGGTGCATGTATGCGAGCCTTACAGGGAAGGTCACAGAAGTAATTTGCTTTAAAAAAAAAAAAAATTCCTGGAAAGAGGAAACCTGCATACAGGTCGCCAGTCCTGTAACTCACGCTGGCAGATCTGTGTCAGGCGCAGTGGTGCTCCGACAAGGAGGGTCTGTGTGTATCGGAGGCGGGTGGGAGGTGAAAAGTTGGGACACCAGCCTGACCCTTGCCATCACTACCCTCACTTCCCTCCTGTAAGAGCCTGAGGACAAGGGGCTTAGAAGAGACCGTCTGTTATCTTTTAAGCATATGCAAGTTATAACTGAAAAATTAATGAGATTAACATAGAGTTCAAGATGGAGGACTCAGCACAGTGCTTCTTTCTACCTTTCCTCCCCAGAACCCATTAAAATGATAATAAAGAGATTATTAAAAGTATAATCCTATGACAGTGAAGTGAATGGGAGGGAATGATCAGCAGCTGAGAGACCGGAACAAATTTCTGGGTGATAGAAGGCAGGTAGAGGCATGGCCATGTTACAAATGTTGTAGAGACACCCAGAGCCCAGTGGGCCCAAGAAGAGGGGCCGATCTGCCCCGCAGAACCCCAGAGAGCCTCCTGACCAAGCCTGTGACTCCATCCCAGAGCAGGAACGAGACATGGTGCTGAAAGCTGGGATGTTTTTCCTTTTTTTTTTTTTTCTTTTGATTTTTTTTCATATAGACCATTTTTAATGTCTTTATTGAATTTGTTACAATATTGCTTTAAAAAAGTTTTTTTTAATGTTTTGGGTTTTTTTGGCCTCAAGGCATTTGGGAACTCAGTTCCTCAACCAAGGATCGAACTGCACCTCCTGCATTAGAAGCTCAGAGTCTTAACCACTGGACCACCTGGAAAGTCCTAAAAGCTAAAACTTTAATGGACGGTCTCAGGAGAAGATGAGGACAGGTGGACTTCGTTGGCAGAGGCAAGGCTGGGGTGTGGGTACTGGCATTCTATCAATAGGATAAAGCCTTGCACCTGGAGGGGTGGGATGGGTGGGTTGGGAGGGAGGCGCCAGAGAGGGGGAACGTATGTGTAGCTTATGGCTGATTCACGTTATTGTACAGCAGAAACCAACACTGTAAAGCAGTTATCTTCTAATTAAAAAAAAAAGGAATAAAGCCTTCCTTGGTCCTGCGTGGATCTGGGGTCAATGGATGGCATTGGTTAGGTCAGCTAGGGAGGGAACGTGGAGTGCTCTCACTGAGGAGCCAGAAAGAGGAAGAGCCAGCAAAATAAATGTCTAATCAGACAACGTGGGCACAGGACAATAGATAGTAAAGCTGGGCCTTCAAGGCTCTGAGGGAGAATAATTTTTTAACCATTGAAAAAAAAATTTTGTATCCACTGTCTCCCACAGATGTCAGGCCCTGATCACTGGAACCTGTAGTGTTACCTAATGAAAGGGTCTCTGGAGGCAATTAATGGAAGGGTCTTGAGATGAGGAGCTCAGTGTGGATTATCCCTGTGAGCCTGATGCAATCACATGCATCCTTATGAGGGAGAGGCCACAAGAGATTTTACTGCACACAGAAGAGAGATGGGGCCGTGAGCTCAGCAGAGGGAGATCTGAAGGTGGAGGGACAGGTCATGGTAGCCCTAGCAGCTAGAGAAGGCCAGGTGGTCGGATTCTCCCCTGGAGCCTGTGAAGAGAGCCTCCTCACACCTTGGTTTTAGCAGTGAAGGTGATTTTGGACTTCCTACCTCCAAGCTGGGAGATGATAAGATCCTTTAGTTTTTAAGAAATATTTATTTATTTGGCTGCGCCGGGTCTTAGTTGTAGCATGCAGAATCTTTGATCTTTAGTTGCAGCGTGCAAACTCTTCAGTTCAGTTCAGTTGCTCAGTTGTGTCCGACTCTTTGCGACCCCATGAATCGCAGCATGCCAGGCCTCCCTGTCCATCACCAACTCCTAGAGTTCACCCAGACTCACGTCCATCAAGTCAGTGATGCCACCCAGCCATCTCATCCTCTGTCGTCCCCTTCTCCTCCTGCCACCAATCCCTCCCAGCATCAGAGTCTTTCCCAATGAGTCAACTCTTTGCATGAGGTGGCCAAAGTACTGGAGTTTCAGCTTTAGCATCATTCCTTCCAAAGAAATCCCAGGGCTGATCTCCTTCAGAATGGACTGGTTGGATCTCCTTGCAGTCCAAGGGACTCTCAAGAGTCTTCTCCAACACCACAGTTCAAAAGCATCAATTCGGCAATCTAGTGGAATCTGGAGAAGGCAATGGCACCCTACTCCAGTACTCTTGCCTGGAAAATCCCATTGATGGAGGAGCCTGGTGGGCTGCAGTCCATAGGGTCGCTAAGAGTCGGACATGACTGAGCAGCTTCACTTTCACTTTTCACTTTCATGCATTGGAGAAGGAAATGGCAACCCACTCCAGTGTTCTTGCCTGGAGAATCCCAGGGACAGGGGAGCCTGTTGAGCTGCCGTCTATGGGGTCGCACAGAGTCGGACACGACTGAAGTGACTTAGCAGCAGCAGCAGCAGCAGTGGAATCTAGTGCCCTGACCAGGGATCGAACCCCCAGACCCCTGCATTGGGAGCACGGAGTCCCAGCCACTGGACCACCAGAGAAGTTCCCAAATGCTGTAGTTTTTTCTTTTGGTCTTGGTCTTGGTTGGTCTTCGCTGCTGCGTGCAGGCTTTCTCTGGTTGCGGCGAGTGGGGGCCACTCCTTGCTGCAGTATATGGGCTTCTCATTGCAGTGGCTTCCCTTGTTGTGGAGCGTGGGCACTGGGGCAGGTGGGCTTCAGTAGTTGTGGCACACAGGTTTAGTTGCTCCTCAGCGTGTGGTATCTTCCTGGACCAGGGATCAAACCCTTGTCCCCTGTATTGACAGGCAAATTCTTATCTATTGTGCCACCAAGGAAGTCCCAAGACCCTGTACTTTTAAGCCACCCAGTTAGTTGTAGTTTGCAGCCCCAGGAAGCAAATACACTGAGCCAGTCTCATCCAGTGTCAGGGGAGAGTGAAGTCAGTTATAGGTATACAAGGACTTAAGGTTTATTCCCATTCATTCTGATGGTCTGTGCCAGCCATACAAGGGTGAAGCCTAGTAAGGAGGCAGCTGGGGGCAGAAAGAGAATGGGTGGCTTCCAGGAGCCTGAAGAAAAGAACTTCCAGACAGACGGCTGTGAGTGGGCCTCAGAAGCACCCAGTCCAAATTAGAACTGGAAGCCGTTGGCTCCAAGAATAATATCTCCAGGACAGAGACTGGAATGGGTTCCAGGAAACGTTCAGAGAGAACAAGAAGCTGGAAGACACGAGGGTTATAGGAAGATGGGCTGTTTCTTTTCTCAATAGGAAAAAGAAGGCAGTAGAAAAACTCCACAAAAAATAAAAAACAATTGCGAGCATGTTGTGATCCAAATGTGAAGCACACTGAGATACCACCTGCCTTGAACAGTGGGGAGCATGCTGGCAAGGAAATGCTTCTCTTTAAAAAATAAATTTACTTATTTATTTGGCTGTTCCCAGCCTTAGCTTTAGGATCTTTAGCTGAAGCATGTGAACTCTTAGTTGGGGCCTCCTCAGTAGCTCAGCAGCAAAGAATCTGCCTGCAATGCAGGAACCATGGGAGACGCGGGTTTGATCCCTGGGTCAGGGAGATCCCCTGGAGGAGGAAATGGCAACCCACTCCAGTATTCTTGCCTGAAGAATCCCATGGACAAAGGAGCCTGGCAGGCTACAGTTCATAGGGTCACAAAGAGTCGGACATGACTGAAGCGACTTAGGATCTTAGTTCCCCAACCAGCGATCAAACCCAAGTCCATGCATTAGGAGCACACAGTCTTAGTCCCTGGACCACCAGGGAAGTCCCAAGAAGCTGCTGTTTGACCTGGATGCTGGGAACTTTTCCCTCTGAGGAGTGCTTGACTCCTGACTTTGAACTGTACAGAAGGAAATAGAATCCCAGTGCATTTCTTGGCTCTGCAGGGAGCAGTATTTATATAGTTGCAGTCATGCTCTCTTTTTAAATGGTGATGTAGTGCTCTATTGTGTTCATATGTTGACTGCACTCTTCCTGGTGCTGGATATTCCATTTAATTCCTGCTTGCCTTTGACTATTTTTTTTTTGGTAACTAATGCTGGAGTCTGTGGTCAGTTTGACCCATGAAGCCTCTTTGTGGGAAGAACTGAAGAACTGAATTGTCAGGTAATGTGTAATTACATACAATGAGGGGAGGTGTCCTGGGTGTAAGTGTGACTTCGAGATTCTGGAGGGAGGTGGTTACTGGACTCATTGAGACTGTCCCCATGACTGGGCCTTGGTCCTACTGGATCCTGTCTTGGAGAGCAGCCTGGTGCTGCTTCTGAACAGCGGCCTGTGGGCAGAAGCGGGGGCAGGTACATGGCCTTAAAGGTTTGGTGCCTGTGGGAGAAACCTGAGCTTGTTCATATGCTAACAGAAAGGCACCAGAAACAAAGAGAGCTATTGTTGTTAGCAAGGTCAGAATTGCCCAATCTTCTTGATGTCATGTACACACAGAAAATATTTGTACAGCTCACGGATAAATGCATAAGACTGTTCACAGTCAGAAGTGACCCATCCAGGCCCTCCAGTCACCCCAGGGTCTGCTCTGCCCCCAAGGGTTGAGGAGATCTCCTTGTCAACAAGCCACTTCCTCTCAACCCAGTGACATCTTTGTACAAATGAGAAGGAAGGTAGTTCTTTTCCAAGACAGCTTCCGGACACCCACTCTGCCAGGCAGTAGACAGAGTCAGTGTGCCAACCTTTTATGAGCAAGGTGATGAACAGAGGCCCTCTGGGTTCTGTGCTGTGTGAACCTGTGGCTCAGCATACCTGTGGCCCAATTGAGGATGCTGCTAGAGAGATGGCTAAGGGCCTGAACTGCTAGGGGGCAGACGGAGTCTGGAGATGTTCTTGCCATCTGCTGGCATGAGACTCCTGGGGTTCTGCTCTTCTGACAGATCTGAAGGTGGGAACACCTGAAATAGGGCTGCAGGGAGGTCAGATGTGGGCACCAAGCCCAGGAGAGATAACCCGGGGAAGCATCTGGGGGCAGACATCTGAGCATCGTCATACAGCAATGGCGCTTGAAGATGTGGACGTGAGTGTGTGTGAGCGCTCCACAGAGAAGAACTCAGGAGAACAAGCAAATAAGGCCCTGAGGTCCATCCCATGCCTCTGCTAAGATAGGGCCTGATATTCAAGTAGAACATAGAAATGAGCTTCCCGTGGGAGGGGAATCTGAGCACTGTGATATCTTGTCCCGTGGCTCATGGGCAATGACCCAGCCTGGTCAGGGATCCCAGGCAGCAACCCCTGGCTGCCATACCTGAGCCCTCAGCTCTGCACCCTCGGGTACTGGCATTCTCCACCAGTGTTCACTCGGTGTCACTGCCAGGGTGTGCTGTCTGGCACAGTGTTCCATTCATCTGTCTGTCTGTCCCTAGGGCCAGGAGTTAGATTTTTTAAAATAATTTTATGTGATTTATTTTTAACTTTTTTTATTATTATTTTTGCTGCACTAGGTCTCTGTTGCTGGTCTTGGGCTTTCTCTGATTGCAGTAGGTGGGACTACTCTTTGTAGCCATGTGTGGGCGTAT
Organism: Bos indicus x Bos taurus; assembly: GCF_003369695.1. Classification (NCBI taxonomy): domain Eukaryota; kingdom Metazoa; phylum Chordata; class Mammalia; order Artiodactyla; family Bovidae; genus Bos; species Bos indicus x Bos taurus. Next base: position 23,220,793 of record NC_040096.1, on the reverse strand, counting down.
CATTGCGGTGGCCTTTCTTGTTTCAGAGCTCAGGCTCTAGGCATTCAGGTCAGTAGTTGCAGCACGTAGTGTTAGTTGCCCTACGGCATATGGGATCTTAGTTCCCTGACCAGGGATTGAACCCATGTCCTGTGCATTACAAAGCAGATTCTTAACCACTGGGCAACCAGGGAAGTCCCCCGAGCGTTAGATTTCTGAAGGACTTTTAAGAGTGCAGATAGAGGTCTGGACTTGGGTGCTTGGGCGATGAAGGGCTCCAGCAACCCAGCCTGCTCTCTGCCCCAGGTGGCCTTGGGAATCTACTGCCCCGGTGTTCTCCACAACCCCGGCTCTGAGCGGCTGTGAGGAGTGTAGGGTCCAGTCCTATAGAGCTCAGCCTCGGCAGCTGCCCCAGGAACACTCCCCAGAACTGAAGGAGGCCTGCTTTGGGGCCCCCACATCTGAGCTCTTGGACCAGGTGAGCTGGTTATAGTTTTGCCCTTGGCATTGTGGGAAATACTAGAAAGGAACTTTTGCTTTCTTGGGCACATCTCATATGATTTCCACATTGCATCAAAGCCAAATAATTTAGTTTAGCAAATATTTTGGACTTACATTGTGCATCCAAACCAGTTTCATGGTGAGCGCAGCCATGAAAGCAAAAGATGCTTGCTGCCTGGAAGGAAAGCTCTGACAAACCTGACACGTATTAAAAAGCAGAGACATCACTTTGCCGACAAAGGTCCATGGAGTCAAAGCTATGGTTTTTCCCAGTAGTCATGTACAGGTGTGAGAGTTGGACCATAAAGGAGGCTGAGCACCAAAGAAATGGTGGTTTCGAACTGTGGTGCTGGAGAAGACTCTTGAGAGTCCAATGGACACCAAGGAGATCAAACCAGTCAATCCTAAAGGAGATCAACCCTGAATAGTCACTGGGAGGACTGATGCTGAAGCTGAAGCTCCAATACTTTGGCCCCCTGATGCGAAGAGCTGACTCATCGGAAAAGACCCTGGTGCTGGGAAATATTGAAAGCAAAAGAAGAAGAAGGAGGCAGAGGATGAGATGGTTAGATAGCATCAACGACTCAATGGACATGAATCTGAACAAACTCTGGGAGATAGTGAAGGACAGAGAAGCCTGTAGTGCTACAGTCCATGGGGTCGCAAAGAGTTGGATATGACTTAGCAAAGTGAACAGCAACCACAATTGTGCACACAGGAGAGAGGTGCATTGCTAGTGCATGTCAGAGTGAACTCACTGTGGCTTAAGAACAATGGATTTATTATTATTTACTAGGTTTCCTTCTCTTAAGACACACAGTGTTTCAGCCTCATAATATTATACTAAACATGTCACTTCTCCCTTACTTGGTGCTGGGACTTGTTGCTGTCCCCACAGGGGCAGGTCCTCCCTGCCTATGTCTTTGGTGTCATGTGCAGTGTCCGTGGGTGCAAAGAACTGTCCAGCAACTCCCACCCAGGGGCTGGGAGGGTAGGAACCATGCCGAGTAGGAACCATGCCCCAGCTATTTCATTATTTCCCCAAGACAAAGGGCAGTTGTTCTGCTTTAGGCTCCTTGGGCAGGTAACTAATGCACTTTCCTTTTGGCTGGAATCCTAACAATTCTTGAGAGCACCTTTGTGAAATCCTGCTGATTAGAAAGCTCTCTGGCAGTTACATGTGATTTCAGTCCATAAAGAAGTGAGAAAACAAATTACTCTTTCATAAATACTGCCTGGAAGGTTAAAATCTCTCCATAAACGGGGTCCACAAGGATGATATGAATAATAAGTGACTACTTGGTTCACTAGGTTGGAAATGGGTTAACTTTGAGTTAGAAACAAGCCCAAACAACCACTAAACCCGAGGATTCTGACTCTTTCTGGGGTAGCTGGTGGTTTGGAAATACCCAGCCAAGCTCAGAGGGCCCCTTGGGATTTCAGTTCTATTGGTGCCAAATCCCCATCCAGCTTCAGTCATTTCTGTTCCCTTGTGATCTAAACTTTTTAAGGAAAAACAGTTTACTGAGGTGTACTCTTGAGTACTCAGTTGCCTCCAACTCTTTGCGACCCCATGAACTGTAGCCCTCCAGGCTCCACTGTCCATGGCGTTTCCCAGGCAAGAATACTGGAGTGGGCTGCCATTTCCTCCTCCAGGGGATCTTCCTGACCCAGGGATCGAACCTGCGTCTCCTGCATTGGCAGGCAGATTCTTTACCACTGAGCTGCCTGAGATGGCATACCATCTGTACATAATTGATGTACACAACTTGGTGAGTTTGGAGATAAGAACACCCTGTGAAACCATCACCACAGCCTACACCGTAAAGACACCCATTCCTTCAAAAGCTTCCTCATGGCCTTCTTGCTTAATTGTGTATTTGTGATAAGAACACTTAACAGAAGATCTACTCTGCAAAATCGTAAGTGTACAATATAATATTAATTGCTGGCACCATGCTGGTCAGAGTTTGGTGTTTTTTTTTGGCTGACCACCAGGGAAGTCCCTGTATGAAGTTCTAAGAGCACCTATCCCTCTCCCTCTGTCAACCATGGTGTTTGGGGTCCTGTCACATCTGTCTTATTTGGTCTGGGTAGTTCTACACTTGACCTCTAGATTGGAAAGCAAGCAACTGGCCTCTCTTGCCCAGACACGATTTCAGGTTGTAGCAAGGCTCACTGTCTTTACCTCGCATGCATTCAGTAACCCTAGTGTCTCTCTTGCCGGAGACAACCCTGGCACTGTGGTCACCATTCCATGGTCTTTCTTGTGCACTCAGGTAGGTCCAGAGTGCCCTGGATTCTGAGGCAGAGGCCATGGGCGTCTTGTTACTGGGGTGTTCCTATATAACTGCAGAATAGATGATTGCTAACTTAATATATATACTAGTGTACACCTTTATAAGAATGAGATCATAGAATAATGCTTTCCTGTAATCTCTTTTCACTTTAATACTGTATATTCTTATTAACATCTATAGTGTTAGTGTTGGCTAGCTTTGGTTGGAATTCTGGAACATCTGGGTTCTTTTTGTTTGTTTGTTTGTTTTAATAAATTTATTTATTTTAATTAGAGGTTAATTACTTTACAATATTGTATTGGCTTTGCCATACATCAACATGAATCTGCCACAGGTATACACGTGTTCCTCATCCTGAACCCCTCTGCCTCCTCCCTCCCCGTACCATCCCTCTGGGTCATCCCAGTGCACCAGCTCCAAGCTTTGTTTTCTCTGAATAAAGAGATTTTGAGTGACACTGGAGCCCTTCAGGGTCTAGCTAGCTCTGTTCAGCAGGATAGAGGACACAGACTGGACTCAGCAACACCTATTGGCCTCCTTATTCAGTAGCTTCTGGATGTAAGTCATTGAACTATAGTTTAATGAAGTTGAGAGTATATCACAATGGATAAAGAAAAAAAGAACACCTTTCCATCTTATTAAATACTACAGTTTTTAAAGGATGAATGGTGTGTCTTGATGGGTCTATTATACTTAGTTTAAACAATCCCTCACTTTGGAACATTTAGATTATTTAAAAGGGGTATGCATGTGTGTAATAAACAGCTCTTCAGTGACTGTCCATTTGCCTGTATACTGTACACATCCTTATTTATTGCCCTTGAATAGATACTAGAAGTGGAGTTGCTGGCTTTAAGAGAATGCAGTTGTGTTTTTTTTGGTTTTTTTTGGCTGCACCACGCAGCATGTGGGATCTTAGTTCCCTGACCAGGATTCAAACCTGTGCTGGCTACAGTGGAAGCACAGACTCTTAATCCCTGGACCACTAGAAGTCTCAGGAGAATGCAGTTGTAAGGCTTTTGATTCACGATAATAAATTGCCTCCCAGAGCATTCTCTCAAGTCACACCCCATTAGTAGTGTAAAAGAGACAGATGCATTCCACTCTAGTAGGCTAGATATTTTTTTAATCCTTTTTTGGTATTGTGGTAAAATGCACACAACATACGATGCGCCATCGTGACCGCGTTTAAGTGTGCGCTTCACTGGCCTTGAGTGCTTTCACATTGTTGTGCAGCCGTCACCGCGTCCATCTCCGAACTTTGTCAGCAGAGAAGTGCGTTTTTTTTTTTTAGTCTGTACAATTTGATGCTGGAAAGCTTCTCAGTGTTTTAGCTCACTGTTCTTTTTTTACTGAGAAGGTGCAGCTTGTGGTCAGGTGCTGTGGACACTGGGTGTCTCTGCACTGCAGTCCTCCACATGGTCAGAGCTGCCTGAGGCTCCGGACAGCTCCCTCCGTGGAGCTCCGCACCCCCAGCCTTGGTACTGGCCGGCTTTGCTGCCCCCTCTTGCCCAGCTTGCCCACCTCTGCTCCACCTGCCTTTTCAGTGCCTACTATTTGCAGTTTTCTCTCCCATGCCTTTGAGCTGTTCTTCAAGGTTGCCCTTTCCTGCCTCATCCACCTTAGGCCCTCTCCATCAATACTCCCTAGGAGCTGTTCCCAGTGAATTTAAGGTTCTTGCCTCATCTCAAAATAATTTGGAGACAAAGCGATAGTAAGAATTGGATTTATTTAGAGAGAAACACATTCCACAGGCAGAGTGTGGGCCATCTCAAAAGGCAAGAGGCCCTGAAATATGGTGCAGTTAGCTTTCATGGGCTGGATCATTCATAGGCTAATGTGTGGGAGGATTATTCCAGTTATTTGTGGGAAGGAGTGAGGATTTCTAGGGATTGGGCCAGTGCCCACGTTTTGGCCTTTGATAGCTGGCCTCAGAACTGTCATGGGGCTGGTGGGCGTGTCACCTAGCTTATGCTGATGTGTTAGGGTGAACGTGAAGAGGCTCGGGGTCCACCGAAAGTTGACTCTTCTGCCATCTTGGATCCAGTTGGTTCTCACCAGTCTTTGTCATGTCCTGAGGCCATGTCATTCTTTTAAAGATTGTGCCCTGCCCTCTTCCCTCCCATTTCAGCAGCACACTCTGCTACTGTTGTTGGAAAATATACAGAATGTAAGTTTAGCACTTGAACCCCTTCTAAGTGTTTTCACAATTCATCAGCATATAGACCATTCACAGTGTTGTGTACCTGTCACTGCCGCCCAGCTCCAGAACTTCTTCATTCACCCAAACTGAGGCTCTGAGCTCATTAAGCAGTAACACTCATTCTCTCCTGCCCTCAAACCCTGGAAATCACCATTCTACTCTCAGTCTCTGCTTTTGATGGTTTGATTCCTGTATGTGGAATCATACAGTATTTATCCTTTTGTGTCTGGCTTATTTCACTTAGCATCATAATTTTCAGGGTTCCTCTGTATTGTAGTATATGTCAAAATTCCATTCCTTTTAATGCCTGAATAGTACATTCCATTATATGTGTGTAACACATTCAGTTTATCCATTCACCTGCTGGTGGACATTTGAATTGTTTCTGTCTTTTGGCCCCTGTGCATAGTGCTGCTCTGAAGATTAATGGATAAGTATTTATTTGAGCCTTGAATTTCAGTTCTTTGGGGGTATATACTTAAAAATGGAATAGTCGGATCATACAGTAATTGTGTTTAACTTTTTGAGTAACTGCCAAACTGCTTTCCACAGTCCCAGCACCGTGCAGGGAGCCTGGACCTAGGAGTCCAGAGAAAAGGGTCCAAGCAGAGTGGGATGAGAACCATTTCCTAAGGCATACAGAGCTTTACTGTGTGATCACCGTCCACCTGTCATGTTAATAGTTTACTCTTCTAAGCAGTGGCTTCTGCAGCTTTAAGGTAGGTAGCCAGAGAGAGGGCTGCTGTTCAGGTGAAACCACAGAAGCAAGAACAGTGACGGAGACGTGGTGGGCAGGAAGGTGGGTTCCTTGGGCTATCAGTACCAGGTCAGGCTCTCCATCTCTACCAGCAGGCACCATTGGCCAGGAGAGGCCAGGGGGCTTCCAGCTTCATGCGAGAAATTTTGGAAGGATCTAGTGCTCTCTTCTTGTAACTCAAGCCTGTGTGAGATGGTCACGGTGGCCTGGAAGCAAAGTAAGAACTGTGGACATGCTCCTGAGGCACCGGGCACTTCTGTAACCACCTCTCCCCCAGCCACAGGGGTGCTGAGCTTCAGCTCTGCCCAGGCCACTCTGCACATGTGGAGCATGGCAGAGCCCCATAGAGCATCTTCCTAGTCTTTGAAATATGGCCCGCCCACCATCTGCAGGTTTGCTTGTATCTCTCAAGGTTGCCTTCTGTAAAAAAAAAAAAACATTTGCTTTGGTATTCACTGAAATCCTTTCTTGCCCCTTTCTAAACCCCCATTTTCTGTGTTTTCAGTATTTATGAAAGCATTAAAAAAATCCTCCTGTTAATAAAAGACCCTGAGAGGGACTTCCCTGGTGGTCCAAGTGGTTAAAACTCTGGGCATCTACTGCAGGGGGCGTGGGGTCAATCCCTCGTTGGAGAACTAAGATCCTGCAGGCTGCATGGTGCGATCGATCAATCAATCTATCAAATGATTGATAGAAAGAAAGAAAGAAAAGAGACAGTAAAATAGGCAGCCTAGCATGAGGTGGGTTCCTCCCTGGGACAGCAGTGACCCAGGAAAGACAATGGAGGCCCCGAGTGGGCACGCATTCTGTCTGCCTGGGGAGTAGGTCACCTTCAGTTAGGTACACCACGTTCCCCTGGAGATATGCTAAGTATCCATTGCCCTCCATTGCACGCCCACTGGGAAGGCTGTAATAAAAAAGACAGTAACAGATACTGGCAAGGATGCAGCACATTGGAACACTCATCCAGCACTGGTGAGGGGACAGAATGGTGCAGCCTCTTTGGAAATACGCCTGGCAGTTCCTCAAAAAGTTACACATAGAGTCACCATATGACCATATGACTATACCACGCCTAGGTATAAACCCCAAGAGCCAAGAAAACATGTCCACATAAATCTAGTACACAGATAGTCGTAGCAGTATTATTTATAACAGCCAAAAGATGGATACAATACAAATGTCCATCAGCTGATGAATGGAGAGACAGAATGTAGTATATCCATACAGTGGACTAATAGCTCAGCCATAGAAAGGAATGAAGTACTAATACATGCTACATCATGGATAAATCTTGAAGACCTTGTGCTCAGTAAAAAAAAGCCAGACACACAGAAAGCCACATATTGTGATTCTATGTATATGAAATGTCTAGAACAGGCAGATCCATAGAGATGGAAGGGAGATCGGGGTTGCCTGGGGCTAAAGGAGGGAAGAATGGGAGTGATTGCTAATGAGCATGGGGTTTAGGGGTGATGAAAATGCTCTGAAATTAAATAGTGGTGATTTTATTTATTTATTTACTTATTCAGAGTACAATTCTCTGGATAAACTACAAACCACAAAACTGTACACTTTTAAAAAAAATAATTTATTTGGCTGAACCAAGTCTTAGTTGCGTCATGCAGGATCTAGTTCCCTGACCAGAGGTTGAACCGAGATCCCCTACGCTGGGAGCACGGAGTCCTAACCAGGGAAGTCCCTGAACTGGACAGGATGAGTTTTATGTTACCTGATTTATAGCTCCATAAAAATAATTTGAAAATATCCATAAAATTAAAATTTTGCCAGTTCTGTATTTGTGTGTGTGTGCCAAATCTGGCAACCATCCTTGCCACCTACTTTTTGTAGATAACGTATTATTGTAGTACACACATGAAATGTCTACTAGTCTGAGAGACAGGCTGATAGTGTAAATGAATACAACACAAATGCTCTTTTGAGGTATGTCTGCACCTTTGGTTTTGTATTTTACACTTTTGCAGTTGACTTGGCAAGTTACCAGCCTGTTGACACCGTGTGATTCTAATTTTAAACAAGAGGTTCCTAGGAAAACAAAAAGAACTTTCCCCCCTGAACCCAAATTCAGAGTGGTAAGGTGTATATTTAACCAGGGTTGGCTTCCCAGATGGTGCTAGTGGTAAAGAACGTGCTTGACAGTACAGGAGATGTAAGAGACTTGGGTTTGACCCCTGGGTTGGGAAGAACCCCTAGAGAAGGAAATGGCAACCCACTCCACTATTCTTGCCTGGAGAATCTCATGGACAGAGGAGTCTGGCAGGCTACAGGCCATGGAGTCACATAGTCGGATATGACTAAAGTGACTTACACACACGCATGGCTTCTAGAACTGGCACCAGGATCCCTGTTGCTGCTGCCTGGGGAACCCAAAAGAAAAAAATGAACTGCAAAACCAGTTTGCCATAGTACTCTTTGCAGGAGAGGAAAAAACAAGTCCCAGGTGGAAATGAACCCTGAATGTTCATTGGAAGGACTGATGCTGAAGCTCCAATACTTTGGCCACCTGATGCGAAGAGCCAACACTGGAAAAGACCCAGATGCTGGGAAAGAACAAGGGCAGGAGGAGAAGTGGATGAAAGAGGATGAGATGGTTAGATGGCATCACAGACTCCGATGGACATGAATCTGAGCAAGCTCCCGGAGATAGTGAAGGACACGGGAGCCTGGTGTGCTGCAGTCAAGGGGGTCACAAAGAGTTAGACACGACTATTGACTGAACAACAATAACAAAGGCTTATAAACAAACTTTTTAAGCTATGAAAAATTTTTGTTAATTATGAAAGTGCACAGGTGTTCTTTTTGAAGATTCTTTTCTGTTTAATTTGCTGATGATAACAGGGAGAGAGCACTAGTTCTCTTTGGCGGTGTGGAGCTGTCTAAGGTGGAGAAGGGGATTATCTTCCCCACAGTGATGTCTCACGCCTATAATTAACGTATCACAATATTCCTTTAACAGGCTGCTATTACTAACAAAAAAGAGCTTTGCAGACATTATCACATTTAATCTGAGAGCAGACCTGGCTTATGTTAAGGTCAAGGGAAGTGACTTGACCAAGGTCATACAGGTGAACAGGTCCTCCTTGGGTGCATGTACTGTTCCTGAACCAATTTTCCCCTTATTCTTAATGAAGAGAAGCAGCCCTCTTCCTCTTCAGCTGTGTCTCTGACAGGTAGACAGAGCCATGAAAGGAACTAGAATTAAAACCAAACCCATAAAAAGGAACGGATTTGAGTCAGTTGGAATGAGGTGGGTGAACCTAGATCCTATTATACACAGTGAGTGAGTGAGTGAAGTCGCTCAGTCGTGTCTGACTCTTTGCGACCCCTTGGACTGTATCCCACCAGGCTCCTCCGCCCATGGGATTCTCCAGGCAAGAATACTGGAGTGGGTTGCCATTTCCTTCTCCAGGGGATCTTCCCAACCCAGGGATCGAACCCAGGTCTCCTGCATTGCAGGCAGATGCTTTAACCTCTGAACCACCAGGGAAGCCCAGAGTGAAGTAAGTCAGAAAGAAAAAAACAAATATCAGATATTATACATACAGAATCTAGAATCTAGAAAGATAGTACTGATGAACTTATTTGCAGGGCAAGAATAGAGACACAGGGGTAGAGCATGGTCTTGTGGACACAGAGGGGGAAGGAGAAGGGGTACAAATTTCAAGAATAGTGTTGATATACATACACTATCGTGTGTAAAATAGATAGCTAGTGGGAAATTGCTGTATAACACAGGGGGCTCAGCCCGGTGCTCTGTGAGGACCTAGAGGTGGGATGGAGGGGTGAGTGGGAATGGGTCCAAGAGGGAAGGGTCACATGTATACATGGAGCTGATTCACATTATTGTACAGCAATTATACTCCAATTAAAAACATACTGTTAAAAAAAAACCCAAACCCTGTTATGTTCTTGACACAAAATGGTCACTGTCAAGTCATTTCAGTATATATTTCAGATGTCCGTCACTCTGTTTTCCTTTCCTGATAAAGGTTGGACTGTTATGTGGTGGGCTTTCAGGATGATATGGAACCAAGTGGATTTTTGCAAAGCTTAGTCAGCCTGAAGGACCCTGCTTCAATGCTTTTTCCTGCTCCCCTGCTGTTTTCCTGACCTGGTCCTTCATCTCTGAGGATGGCTTCTCTTCCTGCCCCTGTCCTGGGTGCCTCTCAGCTGGGTGGTCCATTTTCTCCTCTCTCCCTGGGGACTCTCCCTGAGTGGTTTCATTTACCTGTGATTATTTTTTTTAATTTATGTATATATTTGGCTGTTCCAGGTCTTTAGCTATGACACATGCAGGATCTTCAGTCTTCCTTGTGGCATGCAGGATCTTTAGTTGTGGCATGTGGGATCTAGTTCCCTGACCAGGGATCAAACCCAGGGCCCCCTGCATTGGGAGCATGGTGTCTTAGCCACTGGACCACCAGGGAAGTCCCCCACCCCTGATTTTTATTCAGCTGTTGCAGTGAGTTTCCCAGTCTAGTCTCCTAACCTTGCAGTCACTCCAAGTAGGGGTCCCAGTTGCCTTCTAACATCTCTTCTAGATGGTTCATAAACAAGGTCCACTGTTCAGGACTCATATTTCCTCTCAACTGCCCAAGCCAGAAAACGTGGTTCTTTTTTCTCTCTTATCCTTTTCCACACTTGATCTTACTAACAAACAAACAAAAACAGCTTTACTGAGCTATAACTCATACATCATACAATTTACTTATATAAAATATACAATTCATTGTTTGTACAATCATCAAAACCATCTCACTCTAGAACATTTTTTCCTCCTCCAAGAAGCCCAGAACTTATTATTATCAGTCACTCCCCATTCTCCCCACTTTATGTTTACTATAGATGAGTACAAAAGCCCTCAACACTTAAAATTGAGAACATTATTTGTTCAGTCCTGTAAGAAAATAATATCTGCTTAGTATTAGGAATGATGTTGATGAGTCATGTCTTCAAAACAGACATGGCATGAAGTCTTCTGTATTTTGTTTTTATCTAGCGTAACAGGAAAACCTCCAGGCACAGACATGCTACAGCACCAGGAACAACGCCGACTGCTTCTTGGGCAGTGTTTTGCACTCTCTTGAATTAGCTGTCCCAGGAATCATTCATCATTATGGCTTGGCGGCTCGACACCTGGCTTTTTAGAAATCATCCCTTGGATGTTTTCTAATTCTTGGCTTTTGGGTTCACAGCACGTGAATCATAAAATTCTGCTTTGAGGTTTAAAACTCCCATCTTTCACCATAGATTCCAGAGGAGTGAGTTCTTTAGTGTAACTGTTCAATATGCTGCGTATAGAATACATCACAAATGTATGTTGAAATCCTAAAAATAAGATGCCTTCCACAGATGAAATATCATGCATAGAAGGTGCCTGCTGGTGCAGTGGCTGCTTTGTAAGTGCAGGTCACACACGTGTATGAGGCTCAAAAGACAGGCGTTGGTGATTTCTCTGAAGCCTTGGGTAGAGAACACAATCTCTAAATGATGATATCCCATAATTGTGAGAACAACTATCCAAGTGCATTTAACATTTTTCCTACATATATATTTCTTGGAATGTATTTGGAAGAGAAAATAGCTTTGACATAAATTGGCCACGGAGCACAGTTGGAGACGGTGGCCCCTAAGAGAAAAACCGATTTCCTTAGGTGGGTCATTCAGTGTTCCCCTGGCTTCAGCCCACCCTCAAGGCCTCGTCTCTTCCCTGCCCTTCCTGTATCCCTGAGTGGTGCTTGCCAGTCTCTGAGCACACCTGTCAACATCTGCAGTCATTTCCCCCTCACATGCTAAACCCCAATGATTTCCTGGATTCTGGGCTGGGTTAGAGGCAGGGTTTGGAGGAGGGAGAGGGGTTTCTATGCAGGAGTAGCAGGGTGCCATTTGAACACAAGATGGGATTGCAGTGTTTCTGGGTTTTTTGTTTTAAGTATTTATTTGTTTGACTTTGCTGGGTCTTAGCTGTGGCATATGGGGTCTAGTTCCCCAACCATAGATTGAACTGGGCCCCCTGCATTGGGAGGGCAGAGTCTTTTGTGTGTGTGCGTGTATGAGTGTGTGATTCTAAGGTCTTTATTTATTGTACAATGTGTTGTGATAGTTGACATTTTAAATAAAAAATATCTTGAGAATTGGGTCTTTTAAAAAAAAAAAACTGGAGGATAATTACAACGTACTGTTAGTTTCTGCTGTATAACACCGTGAATCAGCCCTGTGTATAAATGTATCCCCTTCCCCTTAGGCCTCCCTCCCACCCCTGCCCCATCCTACCCCTTGAGATCATCACGAGCGTTGAGCTGAGCTCCCTGTGCTGTGCAGCAGCCGCCCACTAGCTGCCTGTCTACACATGGCGGTGTGTGCACATCAGCGCTACTCTCTCGGTTCGTCTCACCCTATCCTTTCCCCACTGTGTCCAAAGGACCATCCTCTAAGTCTGCGTCTCTATTCCTGGGGAGGGTGGAGTCTTAACCGCTGGAATACCAGGGAAGTCCTGGTATTGAGGTGTTGCTAATGAGTTTTGTTTTATTTTCTCCCTTGATCCTGTCCTTGGTCTGGTAAACCCACCCCCATGCAGATATTCGCCTTCCATCACAGATTTGCTCTTCTGAGATTCTGCCTCTCCCTCTCCCCATGACTGGGATCCTCTCCCAGTGCTCTGGGCCCAGCACCCCTTTCGGACGGTGCAGAGCCTTTCCCAGAGCACATGGTAATAGACCTGTGGGCCCTCCAGGGCAGCCCTCAGCCTATGAACCAGCCCCTGAGCTCTGTCAGACCCACATCACAGGAGACCCGCAGGAGGACGTGGGCTGAGAGCTCCTGAGAAACTGTCAGACCCTCTCCCATAGAGCTAGCATCGTCAAGGAAGCCTGTCAGCGTTCATCAGGATGCTTGCTTCATTCTGTTCCCTGACGTAAATGTGACCTGAAAGGGGGATCCCCAGTCAGTGGAGTAGGAAGTTTGTGACAAATGTGACTTATGTGATAGCTCTCATTTATCAGGTTTGTTAATCTGGGCAGTTTGGGGGCAGGTGGAAATCCCTTTAACAGAATGGGTCTGCTGTGACCCACTTAAAGGGGCTGAGACTGGGCAAGGACACAGATTCTGGCTAAGGTTGGCCAGGTGCAAGTTTTATCCAGGGAGGTGCCACTCTGTTGTTCTAAGAGGGTTTAGGGAATGATTTCCGGGTCCCCACTGATGGTTAGTACTGCCTGCATTGTATACTTAATTCCCTGGACTTCTGTTTCTAGATTCTGTTCTGTTCCATTAGTCTGTCTGTTATTTGCTCATACCTCTTATTTCATTTGCTGGAACCGTATAATAATATATTTCAATATCTGGCTAAATTATGGCTAAACCTCCTCGTTGCTCTTCATCTTCAGAATTTTCTTGGCTATCCTCTCATATTAAGTCTTCCACATGAATAACTCTGTCTAGTTCTAAAAATAATTCTGTTGATACTGGCATTTTTAAGATGTATATATAATTTAGGGATAATTGACATCTTCATATTGACCTTCCCTTGTAAGAACATGATGTCTTACTTATTAAGGTTTTCTTTTGTTTGCCTGAGAAGTCATCTTTATTTTTTCAGAACAGATCTGGCTTCTTAAATATATTCCTAGAAATTGGATCTTTTTTACTGCTACTGTAAATGGAATCTTTTATTTATTTTTATTTTTTGGCCATACCATTCAGCATGTGGGATCCTAGTTCGCTGACCAGGGATGGAACCTGCACTCCCTGCATTGGAAGGTGAATTCTTGGACCACCAGGGAAGTCCTAAATGGGATCTTTTAATATCTATTATAATGTCTATCTGGAAAGGCTACTGATTTTATTTTTCTTTGGTAATTTTTTACTTAGTCACCTTACTGGATTTTATTATTCATAGTTACTTTTTCAGTTGATTTTTTTGGGTGTTCCAGATGTGTGATCTGTTATCTGCAAATAATGATAACTTTATTATGGGGATTTTGTATGAAAGTAGAATTACAAGATACTCGTCAGTTTGGTAGGTTCTTTTTATGAAAGAATATGCTAGAACCTTTTGTCCATTATTTCCTTTTTCCACCAGATCTTTTTCCTAGGCTTGGGGCCTCGACCCTGCCAGCAAGGGCCTGTTGGCCTAGATGTAGATTGAGGGCAGAGAGCTTGGTGAGCCAGCTTCTGTTCCCACATTCCAGGTGCTCAGTGCAGGGCCTGTATCTTCAGAGCATGAGTTAGATGTCTCACAGTGCTGTGGTGGGGACTTCCCTGGTTATCTAGTGGTTAAGAATCTGCCTGCCAAGGCAGGGGAAACAAATTCAGATCCCTGGTCCCGTAAGATCCCACATGCTGCTGAACAACTGAAGCCCGTGCACCACAACTACCGAGCCTCAACAAGAAAAGTCACCACAGTGAGAAGCCTGCACGCTGTCACAAAGAGTAGCCCCTGCCCGCCCCAACTAGAGAAAGCCAGCATAGCAATGAAGACCCAGCACAACCAAAAGTAAATAAATATTTTTTTAATTAAAAAACAATTTTTTTTAATATGCTATAGTAGGACTCAAAATACTAGTGGAAGGCCAAAGGGGAGGATGCTTTAGCCCCGGTGAAGGGCACATGCATGGTCCTGTGAAAATGCAGGTGCTTTGGTTTGGAGGTGTTAGCAGAAAAGCACAGAGCCTGTCTGGTGTTCAGTACCCATGGATCATTCTGATGCATCTGGAGCTGGTCCTGTGTGGCACAGAGCCAGGGAGGGTCCTCAAAGCTGGGTGGACAGTGCCAGACCCATTGAGGTTTGGGCCGAACACTTCTCTTGGAGCTGTGTGAATGATGTGCACAAGGATCTAAGACCCAAGGAAGATAAACTAATGAGGGCATCCTAGGAGACTTTGGAACATGTTTAAAGGACTGTAAGATAATGACTAAATGGTTTGTTTTCATTCACATCAGAGAGAAGTCAGAATAATAAGAATCATGAGGTTTTACAAGTTCATATCAGGAAAAGCCTAGTTGCAAGTGAGAGATTATAATAAAATATCACTTTACTTTTTTTTCCTGCAAAAAGTAGTCATGCCAGTTCTTTGCAGAATCATTTCGCATGGAGCCAGAAATCGTTCATTGCAGGAGTGGCCTTTCTGCTGAGCGGTTTTCATATTCCAAACATACATATGTTTCGCAGTGTCTAATTATTCTTGGGGACAATTACTGTCAGGTTCCCAAATGTGTTCAATGAGCAGCAATTGGTGTTTATTCAGCTCTAAAAAGACTGTGCAAGGGAACAGTAGGTTATATTGTCTGCCTAAAGGAACGGTTTGCCATCCGGAAACATCTGCTTTCTATTTAAAGCACTGAAGAAGGAATGGGAGTATATTTCAAATATACTCCCTAAGCATCAAACACCAAAGAAAGGAGAATAAAATTGGGTATGAAGGTAGTTTCTGTTCTCTGATATACACTCTTCAGCGTTTCCCTGCTGGGAAGGAAAGGTGGCCTCCTGGCATGGACAGTTGTGTTTCCTTTGGGTTTTTCTATTTATACTGATTTGCACACTTACAGGAACTGACTTCTGTGTCCTAGTTCCAGCTCTTACTTTCTCCGGTAGGGCACGGTGCTCTTTCAGAGTTGGAGTCTGCTTTTCTGGATTTTGTGGTAAGGTTTGTGCTCTGATTTTGCCTGTGAAGATGTAAAGGTTTGCTGTCCATGTTGCCTGAAATCATCCTGCAACTCTCAATTTCTTTTTTTTTTCTTTTAAGTATTTTTTTGACTTTACTGGGTCTTAGTTGTGGCCTGTGGGATCTAGTTCAGTGACCAGGGATAAAACCCAGGTCGCCTGCAGTAGGAACACAGAGTCTTAGCCACTCAACCTCCAGGGAAGTCCCTACCTTCTTTCTATATAGAAAATGCTACCCATTCACAGCTCTGTCCAGAAGGTTGAATGAGAACATATACAACATATACCAGCTAAATATTAACTGACTTTCCTTTCCATCCTGTCTTTTTCTTCTTTTTCTTTAAATACCATTAGATTTTTTTTTCTTGTACTTTTAAAAAATATAACTATAATTTATTTATTTATTTGTCTGTGCCGGGTCTTAGTTGAGGCATGCAGGATCTAGCTCCCTGACCAGGGATGGAACCTGGGTCCCCTGCATTGGCAGCACAGAGTCTTAGCCACTGGACCACCAGGGAAGTCCCTAAATACCACTATTTTTATAATTTTAGAAAAATGAAACAGAACTCCCCCAGAAGCCAAGGACTTGGTTATTCATGTAGAAATCCCAGTACTGTGGGTAGTTTCCTGGGCTCAAAGCTGTGCCACACTGACCCTGTCTAGCCCAGGTCCCCAGGCCCGAGATCGCAGGTCTTTGAAGAGCTGTGGCAACTCCTGTGGGGCCCTCTCTCAGAATAGGGTCAGTGGGTCTCCCTGCAGCTCCCTTCCTGGGTCACCGTGCTCCGTCTGAGCCGGAACAGCCGCTTCCTTGGCAGAGGCCTGACCATGGAGACCAGGGCTGCAGCCACCGAGGGTGTGGCCAGCTGAGCCCACCCACTGTGCTCTCCCAACATCCCTGCATCTCTGGTTGTATGTTGTTGTTGTTCAGTCACTCTCAGAAGGTCACAGCTGGACCACCAGAGGCTGCCCTCTGTCCTGACCAGAGCACCTCTGCCTCTCCATCCCCCTCCCCCATCCTTTGCACCCAAAGATCCTGTCCTTGGCCCCTCTGTTGTCCTCTTCAAGCTGTGGGAGGGTGTTTTGGAGTTGCTTTTGTCATTCTGGAGGAGAGGTGCTGGCTGCAGTGGCGACTTCTTCCACTGTTTCTAGATCATCTGATAATGTCTAATGCGAGCTTCCTAAGGATAAAAATCACCTGGAGCTCTTGTTAAAAAATAGAGCTGGAACTTCCCTGGTTATCCAGCAGTTAAGAATCCTCCTTCCAATGCAGGGAATGTGTGTTCAATCCCTGGTCCAGAAAGATGCCGCATGTCATGGGGCAACTAAGCCCATGCTCTGCCACAACCACTGATCCCTGACTCTAGAGCCTGTGCTCCACAACAAGAGAAACCGCCGCAGTGAGAAGCCCATGCATGGAAACTGGAGAGTAGCCCCCGCTCGCTGCAACTCGAGAAAGCCCAAGTGCAGCGACAAAGACCCACAACCAAAAATTAATTAATTTAAAAGATAGAACTATGAAGGCCCCTTCCCTGCACAGCCAGGTTCCCATGGGGCTAAGTTGGGGCCCAGGAACTTGTATTTTTACTGAGTGCCGCAGCTAATTCCTATCAGAGATTTAGGAAACACTAGTCTAAGGGTGCTAAACCCAGACCCAATCCATCCTCCCCAGTGTGGAGGACACAAGGGAAAGCCTGACCCCCTCCCCTGGGAGGGCTCCTGCCTGACCGTGGGTCCCTGCCCAGCTTGTTAGTGCTCTGTGCAAAGGAAGCAGAGATTTTAGCTTAATTCTCTTTTTTAAATTGAGGTATAATTGACATGTAACATTGTTAGTTTCAGTAGACAACAACGATTTGGTATTTGTATACTTTGCATAATTCGATCCTTTTAGAAAGATTTTCTGTATTCCTGCCCTTTCAGTCGCTCCCTCCTCTTAAACATACAGAACTCCAGGTGAGCAAGTGTTTTCCTTTCTGGTGTTGTATGGTTAGCAAAACGTGGCACCGAGTGTACAGATGCAAGGCTTTCCCGTGTGGATTGATTAGGCGGGCTGGTATTCACGGGCACACACATGCTCCCCAACGGCTGGTCCCCCTCTCAACAACAGATGCAGAACACTACAGTGAGAATATTCCTTTGTTTCCACAGCTGTCATCCTGTGGCCAGAAGCCTGTCAGTTTGGGACTGAGTGGGTGGGTGAACCTGGTCACTGTGGCAGGAAGACAAGCGTCCTTATGATCCACACCCCGGAGGCTCTTAAACTGCTCCTGGGACCTACAGGGGAACGTTTCAGGGGGCTGGGAGTGCTGAGCTCTGTCCCTTCTGGAAAGCTGAACTCTAGAAACAGCTGCATTGAAGTAGCAGGAAGAGCGTGCCCTTGGCTTTTATTCATTCAGAGAAATAGTCATGAGGAAGTTTCTGCATTATCTACAGTCACAGTTGATGGCTAATGCTGGTATTCATGGTGTTATTCAGTATCTCTTGCATGGGGTGCAAATGCCTAGTAAATTGCTTTTCTAGGATACAGTTTCTCTCTTAAGAAAGGGTTTCCTTTCCAATAATGAGCCTTGTTTAGTCAGGATGGGTTCAGAGATGACTTTACCTAAAACCACTCCTTTCAGAGACCAGAGCACCTAAAATTCACTTTTTCCTTTTGATTTTATCTTCTGTTTCCACTTGGGTGTCCCATTCATTTATGTTGTCTCTTTGAATTGTGAGGATTAAAAAAATTAATTTTTCTAATTTTAATTTAATTTTTTGTCTCTCATAAGTGCTTACTAAATCGATAGCATTTTATGAATGAGAGGATTATTTTTACATCCTGGTGTGGTGGCTTCCCCCCACCCCCATTTTGTCTTATTCGGAAAGGATTTTCCAGCCAGTTAACCTGAATTACCTTTCTTCAAAAATAATTATATTTTAAGAAATTATATTTTGTAATGAGTCTGTGATTTATTTTGTGCTACTTTGTGAAGCAGACACATTAAAATATGAAATGCAGTGAAATCCATTATAATTTTTATTCATCTGCCTTATTAATGCTATTGTCAAGATCTAATTAATTCCTCACTTAATAGAAACATAGACACCGTGCTAATTTGGTTAATAATCACATTAAGAGTTTACAGGCGTCTGAGTGAAAAAAGCAACAATGCAGAGACAAGAATAGCAAAAGAGATTTAATGAATACTGCATAAAACCCAAAGATTTGTAAGTTGGAAACATAAAACTTTAAGGCCCAGTCAATTATGAATGAATGCATCATTCATAAAATGCTGCAAATATCAGTAGTATTTAGTAGAAATACAGTTGTTGCTTAGTTGGTAAGTCATGTCCCCATAACTGTAGGGGACACAATTACATGGACTGTAGCCCACCAGGCTCCTCTGTCCATGGGATTTCCCAGGCAAGAATACTGGAGTGGGCTGCCATTTGCCCCTCCAGGGCATCTTCCCAACCCAGGGATTGAACCTGCATCTCCTGCTTGGCAGATGGATTCTTTACCACTGAGCCACCTGGGAAGCCCATAGAAATATAGTATGAAGTCACAAATGGTTTGCAAAATCTTAAAACTGTTGCAGAATCCCTACCTGCCAATGCATTTGTTGCAAAGCCCTAAAAACTGCCAAGAGGATATCAGAAAAAGAACAGGACCCTTGACCAGGATGTAAAAACACGGCACCAGGAGTTGCCTTTTAAGCAAATTGCTCATTAAGCCAATTGCCCCTCAGCCTCAGGGTGTTGGGTTTCAGTAACCACTCCTCAGGTGTCTGCTTTTTTCCTCCTCTCTTCCCTTTTCTTGTTTTCATTGTTCTCATGCATATGTATCTTTCCCCATAAATGATTAAAATCTTAGGTGGCTTAGAAATCATAAATTATACATGAAGCCATGTTCCATCAACTCACGGGCCGTCTCTCCTCTTGCAGAGAACAGCCCATCTTCACTACCCGAGCGCATGTCTTCCAGATCGACCCCAACACCAAGAAGAACTGGGTGCCTGCAAGCAAGCAGGCTGTTACCGTCTCCTACTTCTACGATGTCACAAGAAACAGCTATCGGATCATCAGTGTGGATGGAGCCAAGGTACCATTTCACCGGCTCATTTGAACCTTCCCAGTCACTTATTTTTCATCAAAAGCAATATGATACATTTTTAAGGTTCACTTACTGTATGTCCTACAAACATATCCAACTCTGTGCGACCCCATGGACTGTAGCCGCCGGGCTCCTTTGCCCGTGAAATTCTCCAGGCAAGAATACTGGAGTGGGTAGCCACTCCCTTCTCCAGTAATATGTCTTGCAAACAGATTGTACCTTCTTTTTTTCCCCCTGTACTGTACAGCAGGTTCTGTATTTTATACATAGTAATATATGTCTGTCAATCCCAATCTCCCAATTCATGCCACCCCGCTTTTTCCCTCTTGGTGTCCATACATCTCTCTACCTGTGTCTCTATTTCTGCCCTGCAAATAAGTTCATCTGTACCATTTTTCTAGATTCCACATATATGCATTAATATACGATATTTGTTTTTCTCTTTCTGACTTACTTCATTCTGTATGACATTTAAAAGAATAGATTTCCTTGTTAGCACATTGTCTTCATAAGTAGCATTTTAATTCCATTTTGATAATTCTACCAAGGACCTATAATGTCCTTAATCTCTCCCATTATGGTTAGATACTGAAGTGGCTTTCAGTTTTTTCACTATTATAGATAATGAGCATCTTCATGAAACAGATAACCCTTGTTTGTTCATTGTGCTTATTGCTTTTTTAAATAAATAAAGAATTTGGCTGCTCCGGGTCTTAGTTTCTGCATGTGAACTCTTCATTGCAGCCATGGGATCTAGTTCCCTGACCAGGGATCAAACCTGGGCCCCCTATATTGGAAGCATGGAGTCTTAGCCACTGGACCACCACAGAAGTCCCATGCCTATTGCTTTCTTTTGGATAATTCCTTAGAACAGATTCCTGGAAGTAATATTATAGGTCAAGATATTAACACTTTATGGCTCTTGATGAATATTGCCAAGTGGGTTTCCAAAGAGTTCTGTCCTCCAGCCTGTATGAGAATGCCAGTTTATTGCATCCTTGCCAGCCTTAGGTATAAGATCTTGTTTGGTTTTGGTGTTATTAGCTATGGGAGTTGAATTTTATTAAGTGGTTTTATAGTATTTCTTGAAAAATTTTTTTCCTGGTGTTTTCATTATTCTGCCGTCTTCCTCAATATTTTAAAAGATATTTATTTCTTTATTTCACTGCACCAGGTCTTAGCTGTGGCATTTAGGTTCTAGTTCCCTAACCAGTGATTGAGCCCAAGTCTCTTATGTTGGGAGCTCAGAGTCTTAGCCACTGGACCCCCAGGGAAATCCCTTCCTCAGTATTTTGCCATATTATTATGGGAGCAGAGTAAAGGAGGGTTATCAATAGACATATCACCAAGTTTACAAAAGAAAAGAGCTAGACTCGATGCTTCATAGTTTCTTCTGTGTCTTTAATCTGTGTTCATCCTGATGGACATTTTCACATGGATTATCTGCTGTCACCAGAAATTCAGTGTATCTGAAGCTGAATACCCTTATTTGTCCTCTAAACCACCTCTCCATTTTCCCAGTCATTTGTTGCCAGAAAATATTTTTAAAAAGAAAGCAAATGGAAAAGCGCAGGATCAGTTCCCTTTTAGTTGATCAAATGAAAGCCGGACTCACGTTTATGCCTCGTTCTAGATTTCAAGGCCATAACTCTTGTCCTGGTACAGTCTTGCTCAGACTGTTGCAGTAGCCTTCTGACTGGCCTCCTCCTGCCTGCAGTGTGTCTGGTCAGTGCTCCTAGGCAGTTGGAAGCAGGGGAGTTTTGGGTGCAGGCTGGTTGCAGAATGGGGCCTGGCTGTGGGCTCCTCCCTCCATGACCCCCACGACCATGGAGCAGGAAGCCTCCATTGAGGATCCCCCAGGAACAGTCTGAGAGCTCGTGGTGCCCTGGATCTTTTGATGAGGCTCCCGTCTTCAGGCAAATTCTCCCTTCAGCTTAAGTTCTCTAAAGGCCTCCTTTGTACTCTCAGCACCGCTGAGGTTGCAGATAGAGGAGCTTGGCCTCGCAGTCCTCTCTCTTCCTTCAGGTTGCCACAGCTCTTACTCATATTTTACGCTGAGTTCACCCTGCTGTTGAGGCTTGACAGACTGCTGCCTGTGCCCAGGTCCTCAGATACCAGCTCCCAGCTCTCTGAGTTAGGGCACACTTCCCGCTGCAAGCTGGGTGATCAGGTGTGGCAGGGATCTGGTGAGCACTAAGGGAGTGTGCAAGTGCCTGGCGCATAGTAGGTAGGCACCTTGTGTCTGAGGATTGAGTATCTGGAAGGTGCTTTTATTTTTTTTCCTTCCTCTGGGAAACATGGTGATAATGCCGTTGTGTTACCGCTTTCCTTCTCTGTGCTTTTGGACTGGAATCTCCTAGACTCTTGCCAGGATGTTCTGCTCAGGGTGGTGAGTCAAGCTGTCTCGCTTTCTTTTATCTGTAGATCCTGTCAGTTCATCCTCCATCCCTTGAGATGGGTTTGCACTTTTGTCAGCTGAGTTATCCAAGGATAGAGTGGGCTTAAATACAGATCAAATGACTTTCCTAGAGAAAGTGTTTTAGTCCTATTAGCTGGGCTCTGAGTAATGTGTCAGCGTGTCAGCCACTGCAGCGCACAGCTCTGCAGCTCCTGAAGCTGTGACAGTGGTGGGGTCAGAGCCAGAGGAGCCAACTCTGAGCAATCGGATGGGTGGAGGGCCCCCACTACAGAACAGAGTTAGTTCAGGCTCAGTGTGGGGCCTCCATCAAGTTAGGAGTCACTTAAAAAGTGGGAAAGGGGGCACTTCCCTCATGGTCCAGTGGCTAAGATGCTGCACTCAGCACTCCTGAGTTCGATCCCTGGTCATGGAACTAACAAAGATTCCCTTCTTTATGTGCCCCAATGAAGATTGAAGATCATGAGTGCCACAGCTAAGACCTAGTGCTGCCAAAAAGAAAGTGAGAATGGGGAACTCAGGCTGTGGGGTGCCCCTGGAATCCAGCACTGGAGCCCAAGGATCTCCAGCCACCCCTCCTATGATGCCCAACCACCCGGAGTTCCAGGGGCCCACCTAGAGCTTCTGCCTAAGCAGCAGGGCACATGCACTGTGACTGGGCCTTGTTCTGCAAAAAGGGAGTGTCCTGTGATGGAGCAGAAGGCCCAGGTAGCGGGAGGGGCTGGCCTTAGTTGTTCAGTGACTGTGAATGGCACTTGGGGCTGAGGGTAGGGGATGAGTGTCCTGTCCTGAGAGCTGGAGCACAGGATACCAGACAGGGATCCCCAGGCCGCCTCGGCCCTGCCGGACCTTTCCTGGAGCTGCTCGGCCAGTTCTAGGTCAGCTCCTGCACCTCCAGTTGCTCCACACATCAGGTGAGACATGTAGAAGGACCCCAGCATGGCGATGGCCACCACCCAGTCTTATGCACCTTCCTCCTCCCAACCCATGGCTGAATTCCTTAGCTCCACAGCCCCAGCCTCCACCCTGCTCCAGTGATCCAGATGGATCTCCTTCCTTTCTTCCCAGGGACTGGAGCGGGGCACAGTATGCTGACCTGAGCCAGGGTCGTGCCACTCTTGTCCACTGCCCATCTGCATCCCACCCCTGCTTCCAGCTCCCCAGCTCTGTGTCCCACCACGTTGGGACAACTCCGCTTTGTTTTAGGCTTTTGCTTCCAAGTGTTATCTGAACTGCGATGACAGATGGTCAGGTGCTTTGAGCCTTGGGGGCTGTGTCTTGGCCCACGGGCTGCAGCTCTGACCTTGGGCCTCCTGTCCTGCCTCTCTCTCCTGGCCTGGCCATATCAGGTCTTGTGCTTGATGCTGCTGGGCCAGCTGTCCCTCTGCTGCTGCGGGCTGGAGGGGAAGCCTGCTCTGCCCCTCCCAGATGAAGGAGTGCATTTGCTTCAGGGACAGGCTGCCGGTGTGAACAGGACTCGAAGGTTGTGGTGAGCAAAGGCCACAGCCGTGGAGCCCACCATGGGCACCCTGCAGAGCAGGGCTCCCCGTGAAGTGAGGAGGTGCAGCAGCAGCTGTCACAGCTGTTGTTTGCAGTGGGCACAGCGGCCCCTCTGCCCTCTCCCAGCACTTGCCGTGCTGTCCTTGGGGAAGGCTGCCAGGAGGCCCCCTCCTTCCCCTGAGAGCTGTGGGTGCTGCTTATCATAGGAGAAACCTATGCTCAGACCTGTGTCTCCTCCTTCCTGAAACACTGAGGTGCTTGCTTCTTCCAGGGAGAGTATTTCACACCTCAGTCACAGTTGCCCCTCAAGGCATATGTTGGTGGGAATACATAGCTCCAGCGCTGCCTGGGGGCTCTGTGGATCCATTTCTGGGAGGGAGGGCTTCCAGGAGACTGTGCTCTTGGAGGAGCAGGCCTGGCTTACCTGTGGGGTCCCAGCACCAAGCTAGAGTGGGCGACGCCATAGATGTGGTGGCGGATGGGGTCAGGCCTGCAGGAGGTGTGCCATGTCCACAGGCCAAGAGGAGGGTCACCACCAAGACGGAGCCAGGATGGAAACCTCAGCACATCACCCCAGGTCAGCCCTGCGCATAGACAGAGGAGAGCCACGTGAGGCTACCTCCCACCTCTCAGCTTCCCGGAGCCCTAATACAAGCCGTCATATCACCCACAGCCACAACCAACAGCTGTGTGAGTGATGGCGAGCTTCTGCCCAGAACCGCCAACTCCATTATAGAGGAACTCCGTTCCCAGAGCATTTGTTAATTGAGCCATCGAAGCGCTTGATTTCATTGTGCTGTTGGCACTCTTTGCAGACAGCGTTAATCATTGCCATCCTTATGAGAAATTGCCTGCACCCGTGGACAGGATCTGCCTGGAGCAGGTGTTTCTCCCAGGGGCTCTGGATGGCTCTCCTGCCCTTGGTTCTCAGTTATTTATAGGATCACAGAAGCCTGTATCAGAAGAGACCATAGAGGTCATCCAGTCTAGAAATATTTAGCAGCACATGCTATGTTCTGCATGATCACCAATGTTCAGAAGATACAAGCCCTGAAACTCTGACTAGTTTGGTGTTTTCTTCTAGGAATGGAAATTGCTTTCAAGAACACAGTCAGGGTCCCCTTCTCCACCCATTATTATGATTGTTGTTGTTGTTCAGTCACTAAGTCATGTCCAACTCTTTGCAACCTCATGGACCATGGTATGCCAGGCTCCCCTGTCTTTTACTATCTCCCAGAGTTTGCTCAAGCTCATGTCCATTGAGTCAATGGTGCCATCCAACCATCTCATCCTCTGTCACCCCCTTTTCCTCTTGCCCTCAATCTTTCCCAGCATCGGGGTCTTTTCCAATGAGTTCACTCTTCACATCAGGTGACCAAAGTATTGGAGCCTCCACTTCAGCATCAGTCCTTCCAGTGAATATTCAGAGTTGATTTTCTATAGCACTGACTTGTTTGATCTCCTTGCAGTCCAAAGGACTCTCAAGAGTCCTCTCCAGCACCACAATTCAAAAGCATCAATTCTTGGGTGCTCAGCCTTCTTTATGGTCCAACTCTCACATTATAGTTTCCTCTTTTGAATCAATATAGACCACTTTCTATTAAGGGAGCAAACATAGGAAAGGTTCTCAGCACATAGTAGGATTTCAGTGAATGTTGGTTTCTTTTCTTTCCTGACTTTTTTAAAATAAAAAATAATAAAAGCATCTATTGATAGGAATTCCCTGGCGGTCCAGCGGTTAAGACTCTACATTTCTAATGTACGGGGCACGGGTTTGATCCTTGGTCAGGGAACTAAGATCCTACATGCCATGCACCGTGGCCAACATATTTTTTAAAAATGTTTTTTAAAATAGTCTATTCATACCTTTTCTGGAAGCAGGCACCAGGTCTTTTAATTGCTATAAGTCACTCCCAGCCTCTTGTGGAAAATTTCTAAGTCCTTCCAGCTTCTCTCTCCTTGGATTGAGGAAAACTTGCCTTGAAAAGGAATCCACGGGACCTGCCTCACATTTTGCGACAAGCAGCCTCCTCTGAAGTCTGGAGCCAGACGGGAGACTGGGGGCACTTAGCTTTTTTGCTTCTTCCAAGTACCTCTTAATGGCATGTGTTCTGTGCATTTTCTGAAAAGTTGATTTCAGGGCTCTGCAGGAATTGAGTCTTTACCAAGGAGTCTCTTTTTTTCCTTCATGAAAGTTTCAGAGAGAATTCACAGAAAAAGAAAGGAGTAGGCATAGGGGTCAGGAGTCCACATTAAACGTTGTGCTTTAATCTTTTTTTTTTTTTTCTTTTTTGGCCACAGCGCAAGGCATGTGGAATCTTGTTTCCCTGACCAGGGATTGAACCCTGATTGCCTGCAGTGAAAGTGCAGGGCCTTAGCCACTGGACTACCAGGGAAGTCCCAAGGCCAGGACTCTGGACTCCTTCCTGTTTGTGCCTTTGGCCAGCAGAATCCCAGGCACACAGTGAATGTTCAGTGAGCGCTTGTGGAATGAGTGATCACCTCCGCATTCATCCTCTACTCTTCTTCACTCGCTCTGGTCCCCAGGGGGCTGCCCTGTTGATGACATTGGAGGGCTTGCGGGGCCACTGGCTTCTGGTTGGCTCTGGTGGGTGGTGGGAAATCAGAATGGCAGAGTTGAGGGCATTTGTCCTGTGGGCTTCCTCTCCTGGGGGCTCACCATGTGCTGGTGTGGCCCTCAGCAGAAGGTCACCTCTCTTGTTAACACAGCCTGTGCTCCATGACTCACATCCCACAGCCTCTTCACTCCCTCATCCTTTATTTTATTAATTAATTTATTTTTAATTTGGGGAATGCACTGTGAGGCATGTGGGATATTGGTTCCCTGACCAGGGATGGAACCCATGCCCCCTACAGTGGAAGCATGGAGTCTTCACCACCGGACCACCAGGAAATTCCCACACCTCCTCATCCTTTAAAGCCAAAGGGCAGCAGCAACAGCTAGCCCCGGATCCCTGCACTGTCCTTACAGTCTCCATGCACCCAGCTCACACCTGCCTAATTAATCTGTCAATCAACTCTCCACCAATTATCCCAATCGGAGTGTACCTTTACTTTCCTGTGGGAAAGCAGCAAGCCCCCACTGCTCATGAAGATTTTAAGTGATTTGAGGTGGGCCCCGGGGCTCCAGGCACTTAGAATGGTGAGCAGCTGTGTTCTTCAGAGGATTTGTGACACGGCTAGGCATTCAGGACAATCGGATGCACAACAGCTTTGGGATAATAAATAGCAGTTCTGGAAACTATTCTCTCCTTAGGAGAGACTCTCTCCCACTGATAACTTGTGAAATCTTATTTTAGGCCAACTGCCTGTTTTTAAGTCTCTAAAATTGCCCCTTATCATGGTGGTGTGTGTATGACTCAGTGTGGGATGAGCCAGAAGAGGAAGAACTCAGGACCACATGAAACAGTGGGGGAGGTAGGCTTTACATACGAGCTTTGCCAACAGAGGGTGTTTTTAAGGACTCCCTTGGGTGTCTAATTCAGTGTTTCAGCATCAACTCTTTGGGCTATTTCTCTGCAGGTGATCATCAACAGCACAATCACGCCCAATATGACTTTCACCAAAACGTCACAGAAGTTTGGGCAGTGGGCGGACAGCAGAGCCAACACGGTGTTTGGTTTGGGGTTTTCCTCGGAGCAACAGCTGACAAAGGTAATCAGGTGGTCCTCCCCACAGCACCATGAGTGCCACTGTCCGATGCGTAGTTGCCTGTCAAGGGATCCAGCACTGCCACTGGTGAGCAGGTTCCTCTGTGGCCTTCAGCCTCTCCCCTCGTGGAACTGCAGGGCTGCCAGACCAGATGACCTTTTAGAAATCACCAGGTTCCTTAAAAAGGGAGGAGGGTTCAGGATGGGGAACACATGTATACCTGTGGTGGATTCACTTTGATGTTTGGCAAAACTAATACAATTATGTAAAGTTTAAAAATAAAATAAAATTAAAAAAAAAAAAAATGGAGATGTAGTTTGGAGAGGGAAAACGTCTCTAAAAATGCTGCATCCCAGCCTCAGGACTAGCTTTGCCTAGTGTCCACAACCCCCCACCACCCCAGCTCCCTGCACCCAGGGTTTGTCTGACAGCCAGCAATGTCAGTGACTCTATGGTTGGAGCCCTCAGAGAAAGGGAGCAAGGTGATGCTCGGTAAGAGTTTTGAAAAGTTTCGGCTCCCAATTTCCAACATGCATGCAGGTGGCGGGGGTGTTTCCTACAGCACCAAACAGTTCTCAGCCCCCTGTGGGTGTCCTGCAATGCACCTCAATTTGACACTGTCTACCTGGAAGTAGTGTCTGCTCCCACAGGTTTAGGACTCAGTCCTACGAGATCCCCCCTACTTCAGACTCCCAACTGTCACCTGTGTTTCTAACTGACCGATCCCCTTCCTAAGGTTTAATTAATTTGCTAGAGCTGCTTATAGGGATTCCCTCATAGCTCAGTCCAGAGAAGGCAATGGCACCCCACTCCAGTACTCTTGCCTGGAAAATCCCATGGACGGAGGAGCCTGGTGGGCTGCAGTCCATGGGGTCTCGAAGAGTCGGACACGACTGAGCGACTTCACTTTGACTTTTCACTTTCATGCATTGGAGAAGGAAATGGCAGCCCACTCCAGTGTTCTTGCCTGGAGAATCCCAGGGACAGGGGAGCCTGGTGGGCTGCCGTCTATGGGGTCGCACAGAGTCGGACACGACTGAAGTGATTTAGCAGCAGCAGCAGCATAGCTCAGTCAGTAAATAATCTGCCTGCAATGTGGGAGACTCAGGTTCGACTCCTGGGTGGGTAAAATCCCCTGGAGAAGGAAATGGCAACCCACTCCAGTATTCTTGCCTGGAGAATCCAATGGACAGAGGAGCCTGGTGGGCTACAGTCCATGGGTCGCAATAGTCAGTCACGGATTAGCAACTAAACCAGCACCAGCACCAGAGCTTCTTATAGAACTCAGAGAAGCGTTTTGCTTACTAGGTTCAGTTCACTCAGTTGCTCAGGTTACCAGTTTTTAAAAGGGTATATGTCAGGAACAGCTGGTTGAAAGAGATGTTCAGGGCGAGGTGCGGGGGAAGGACGGAGCTTCCACACCCTCTCTGAAGTATGCCCCTCTTCCCATATCTCTCCGTGTTCACCCACCCAGAAGCTCTCCAAACACCATCCTTTTGGAGTTTTATGGAAGCTTTATTAACTAGTCATGATTGATTACATCATCCACCTTTGGTGGTTGGTTCAGCCTCCAGCCCTCTCCCCTCCCCAGAGGGACTAAAAGTCCCCCACCACCTCCACCTGTATTCATGATTGGTCCCCCTGGCAAACAGCCCCCATCCTTAGGTCCTTTCCAGAAGTCACCTCGTTAACATAAACCCCGTTTTGATGGAAAGGGGGTTGTTCTAAATCACAAGACACCCATTTCTCCCCTATGGCTCTGAACTCAGAACTGAGGACAAGAAACCAAATACGACAAAAGATGCTCTCACTGCCCAGGAGCCCATGGAGGAAGACCAATATGTGCATTTCTTATATGTCACAATGTCACAAGCTCTTAACCTGAAGTCCCCACAACCCTTCAAATGTCACCCAACGTTCTGTGTGTGTGTTGCTGTTTTTTCTAGGGAAAGGGTTCATAGCTTTGCTTTGGTGGCCCAAGGGGTCTGGGGCACTGACTGTGGATGGTTAGAAAGGTGTTGAGGAGCCGAGCAGGCTGACCACAAACAGAACAGTGAGGACTGAGGGAACAAACTGACCACTCTAAGAGGCCTCCCCTAGCCGATTGAAGGGCCAGCAGCTTGTTTTAGGAGAACAGGTTTGCCTGTAGGATGGTGGAGAGCCCTGTGTAGGTGTTGAGAATGTACTGGTTAAAAGCAAGACTGCCTAGGGACTTCCCTGGTCGTCCAGTGGTTAGGACTCCACGCTTCCACTTCAAGGGACACGGGTTCTATCCCTGACCAGGGAACCAAGATTCCACATGCTGCAATATGGCCAAAAAGGAACAAAACAAAACAAAAAGCAAGACTGCTTAGTTTGTGTGACACAAGAATTTACTGGAAGAATATCAGAGTATCCAGAGAACCCAAGAGAGAGTTGAAAATCTGAGAAGGGCTAGAGCCAGGCTGGCTTTGGGCAGCTCAGCTCCCGAACTTGTTTCTCATCCATTTCCTTGACCATCTGACTGGCTGCTGGGCAGGTGTTCATTGAGCTCCTGCTGTGCCGACACGGAGCTGGGCCCCGAGGATGCAGAGTGGGTGTCCTGTGCCCGTGCCCCTCAGAGTCCCAGATGCCTGGGGAACTCACGGAGCTTTTAGTGCAGACTGGGCTGCTTGGGTGCCCTGTGCACACTGAGAGGGACTTTCACAGAGCGGGACTGAGATGAGTCAGGAAGCCACTGTGAAAGGACTTGCTACATGCACCTTTCATTTGTCCAGTGTGTGCGTGTGTATGTGTGTGTGAACACCACATATACACACCTGCACTTTCTAAGGAGGCATCCAAACCCAGCACCTGCACCCAGCCACAAACGAGCCCCCTGATGAAGGGCACACCACAGACCGTGTTGCTCTGCGTCCCAGCTACTGAGGACGCTGCCCCTCGAAGCCCAAACCCCAGATGGCCTAGTAGCACTCTGCGCATTCTCTTATTCCAGCCCCTCATAGACGCGTTCTCTCC
Organism: Bos indicus x Bos taurus; assembly: GCF_003369695.1. NCBI lineage: Eukaryota > Metazoa > Chordata > Mammalia > Artiodactyla > Bovidae > Bos > Bos indicus x Bos taurus. Next base: position 23,190,696 of record NC_040096.1, on the reverse strand, counting down.
TGGGTACTAAAGTCTCCAGATCTCCAGGGCTCAGCATCATGGGGCAGGAAGCAGAAACCCGAAGGGTAGCTCGGGGGTGTAAACGTGGGAGGTGCCATCTCCATCTCTGGTCCCTCAGTCTCTGGACCATGGCCCTGAGGAGACGCATCCCATCCCAGGGGCCTGTGTGATGCCTGTGTTCTAACAGGCAGCACGGCAGAGTTCTGGAAGGCCTGCTGCTTGGGCTAATAGGGTTTGTGGGAGGATCGAGAATCCTGTGGTGTGCAGACCTTGCAGAGAAGCTGGTTGGTTGTTTGGAGGTGGTGCTGTGTGGTATGGAAGGCATTAAGTCAGTCTAAGGGTGGCGGGGCTGGGAGACCTGATGGTTCACAGTCCATGTCTGTTTTCTGAGGATAAATCGCTGTGTGCTCTGGAGGAAGGGCCTGGTGCAGTCAGCTTTCCCCAGGGCGCTTCCTGGTCACTTCCTGGTCACTTGGCAGAATCTAGGCCTCAGGGTGGGTCCCTGTTGTTGGCAGTTGACACTCGGCAGGGCCAGAAGTCAGAGAGGCCATGGGAGGAGGAGGTGTTGTCAAAGCCACAGTTCTATCCCTGGTACCAAGGCCAGTGTGTCCATAACCTTCTGAGCAAGTGCCTGGGGAAGAGAATGACTGGGTGTCCATAGAGCATCTTTCCTGTCCCTAGTTCTCAGGATTCTCTTTGCTGAAGGGTGGAGGCTTCAGAAAAGCATGGTCTTAGTCCGTTCAGTCTATTATAACAAAATACTATAGATGGGTGTTTAAACAGCAGCCTCTCACAGTCTTAGAGGCTGGGGTCTGAGATCAAGGTGCCAGCATGGTCAGGGTGAGGTGAAGGCCTTCTTCCGGGTTGCAGACTGTCAGCTTCTCATTGGAAGGAGGTCAGTTCCGCTCTCTGAGGTCTCATTTTTAAGGGCACTCTTCCCATTCATGGAGACTCCATCCTGTGCCCCAGTCACCTCTCAAAGGCCCCGCCTCCTAATCATCACACTGGCATTTAGGATTTCCACCTACAAGTTTGAGGGAGAACACGGACTTTCAGTCCATTCATTGCAGGCATTCATGGGGAAGGTGAATATCTCCAGCCTCTGGCTCCACTTGGACCCACTGTTATAGCCATTTCCCAAATCTCTTTGTCACTAACCCTTCAGCTTGGTTTCTTCCCAATCCCTCCCATGCAACCTGGCCCTCAACCGTGTCCCCAGGGCTCAGTGTAGTTCCCAACTCCAGGCCACCTCTGCTGTGCACACCAGGCAATGAGATGTTCAGATCATGCCACAGGGAGCATTTCCCTTTCCCTCCATCCTCCAGATAGCAGAAGGAACACGAGCAAAATCCTGACGCTGTGTAAGGGAAGCTGCAAACAGTTCACTGTTGATAGGGCACCCGGGTTTCGGGGGTGGGCAAGGCTGATTAGAGGCCAGCTCTTGAAAGGGCCTTCTGTGCCATGCCAGAGTCTCTGGACTTTATCTCACGGCCTGTGAAAGACTTTAAGCTAAGAAAGAAAATGATCAGATTTGCACTTTAGGTAGATTTTTTTTTCTGACTTCAAGACAGATTAGCTTGTTTTCATCCAGATCAGAGATGAGGAGGGCTTGCATAAGAACTGGAGAGATTTAAGAAATATTGAGGAGCTAAAGTGGCAGAATTTGGTGAGAGGATGTGGGAGGCAGAGTCTGTGGGGTAGTGATGGATGGACGATGTGATGCCATTTTCTGAAATGAGGCAGAGGAACAGGTGCTGTGAGGATCTGAGAAAATTTCTGTAAAGTGGAAGCAAGTCTGATGGTGATTTGTTGAAAGAATCATTAACCAGAACGTCTGTCGGAAGTGGCTGGTAGGGATTGCATGCCTTTTCCCTCTGAAAAAGTGCCTGGTGGAGAGAAGTGGGGTGGCGGAGCAACGCCTGCCCTGCTGAGTGACTCGTATCCAGGCTGAGAGGGCTGGAAACCTCACGATGCTGGGGAGGGGCAGATAGGGTGGCTTCTGTCAGAGATGGAGTCCTGTCTGGGGCCTCCTCCTTGGCTCACCAGCCCCTGATCCCACCCAGGGCTGGAGTTCTCCACAGAAGCTTTGAGGGTTACCTTCAGCTGCCTAGAATAACTTCTTCAATCTTCGGAGGACTCAGAGTAGCTAGGAAGGACAAAGGGGGAACGTTTCAAAGAAAAGAATTGAAAGATGGGAGAACTCAGAAGAAAAATGAGAAGTGGTTAAAGTTCCATTCTTTGTGCCTCTGAGAACTAAAGAGACCTTGGGCTGAGCCTGCATCCAGGCGTGGCCACTTCTAATTTTTCCCAGATGGAAGAAAACATCCTGTCATTAAAGAGGAGTGCCCTGTCACCCCGAGTCACCCAGGCTCCTCCAGCGGTGTTGGAGTCCCGTTCTGTGACTGTGACCTGCCATTGTCACAAAGACTTATCAAATAAGCCCTGAGATGCCTCCTTTGTTCAGAATGTTGCAAATCAACTTCTCCCCTTTCTCATTGAAGGGAACGATTAACCGCGCACTGATAAATTACCATGAAGTGAGGCTGGCAGTCTCGACAAGTGGCAATTAGTGAGCACAGAGGAACTTGGGCCCAACGGGTTCCCGAGGCATGTTGCTGAGGGGACAGCTGTGGCTGAATATTCCCAACTTCACGGAGCAGCCACCCACAGGCCTGAAAGGGGAATTGGTAATCAAACACTCTAACTAGCCTGGAAAAAGGAACTCCACTGTGGATGTTAGCATTTAAGAACACTTCATACATACTTCTTTTTTTACTCCTCCAGAAGGAAATAGATACCTTGATCTTCATGGCTCCTGTTATAAGGACCACTTCATACCAAAATCCAGAAAGTATTACAGGGACACTTTCCACTCTCTGTACAGGCTTTCCAAAACAACAGGAGCTGTGTACTCCCAAGGGTGAGCTGGAACGCTGTTCACCCACTGGAAAGGGTGTAATGCCTCAGCCTGCTGGAGAGTGTTGGAAAGGGACTTGCCTGTTCTAACAACTAGCCTGAAGCCTCTTCAGCGTTCTGAAGAGATCAGAGGAAGGAGAACCAAGTGTAAGAATGAGCCAGTCATCCAAGTTTAGACAGTTCCTGGCATCTGACCTTGATACTTTTGGCTCCATCTCATCCTGCCACGAAGGGGAGTAATCAGGTTGGAGTTGCTCGTGCTGTGATTGATCCATTATTCTTTGTTGAAAGAATAATTAACCAGAACTTCTGTCAGAAGAGACTGGTGGGGACTGCATGCCTTTTCCCCATGAAGAAGCGCCTGGTGGGAGAAGGCAGGTGCTGGGAGCGATACCTCCCCTGCCAAGTGTCTCATATCCAGAGTGATAGGGCTGGAAACCTCAAAGTGCTGGGGAAGGTCACTTCTAATTTTTTCCCAGGCAGGAGAAAATGTCCTGTCATTAAAGAGGAGTGCCTGTCTCCCTGGGTCACCCGGTCTCCTCCAGTAAGAGTTCTTACAGGAAGCCCAGAATGGTTTGAGGGTTACTGTCAGCTGCCTGGAACAAACACATTCTGCCACAAAGGGCAGTGATCCAGGATGGAGTTGCTAGCGCTGAGTGGTTGGTCCAGCTAAACCCTGAGCCCCCTAAGTGGCATTTGCTTTTCAGTTATCTCTAATTCAAATTTGCATTCTTAACGCTTCCTTCATTAACTCAGTGTCCTTGTAAGAACATTTCCTGATCTCCTACCTTTCTGATTTAAAAGGCTAACTTTTCTTTCAGTGGAGGATACTGATCATTCTTCTGATAGGTTTTAGTTAGACTGTTTGGTGGCTACAAGTAGCAAAGATCACGGTGCTTATTCTTTTCATACGGAAAAGACGTCCTGAGGCAAGCGGTTGGCATCAGTACAGTGCTCCATGATTTTGGGTGCAGGACTGTGTGTGTTTCGTTTCTTTGCTTATCCTTTTTCCTTGTGATGATAAAATGGCTTCTCAAGCTCTGTCCATCACATCTGCATTTATAGCAAGAGGGAGGAGGCAGGAGGATGGTGCCACAACAGCATCCCTGTAAACTCCTGTGGCAGATTTCTTTTGGGAACCCAGTGTCAGTCTTGGGTCCCTGGACCACCCTCCCATACCCACTTTCAGGGAGAAAAAAAGAGGCAGAGAAATGACTTACCATGATCATCTTAGATCAGTTTTTATTCTCTACCATCTAGGAAATTTCTGTTCTAGACAAATCAAGATTCTCTTAAGCTAAAAGAAAAGAAGAAATGGATTTTGAATAAGCAAATAGGTAATGTCTGCCATAGAGTCTTCAATGGCCAGGGCCCCCACCCAAAAAAAAAATGAAATAAAACAATAATTTTTCACTTTCTATCATAATATGATGATTTTGATTATTAAATTACTGCCACACATTTAAAAACTACAGAAAATGATCCTAATGAGTAAAGACATTAGAATTTGGCGTCTATTTAGAAATATTTATAGTTTGAATATTCTTTGATCCATGAGTTTTATTTATAGGAATCTATTCTAAGGAAATAATTGTAACTGCGTACAGAGAATTAGCTACAAGAGTTTTCCTCATGGCATCAGTTATAATACACCAGCCTAAATGTCCAGCTATAGAAATTAGTTAAATAAACTCCAGTATACCCTTCAGGGTAATATTGTACAGCAATTCAGATAATGTAATAAAAGATAATTACATGGAAATATTGTCATATTAATATCAAAAGTAGCGATAAAAGCGGATGTGTTGGGTTGGCCAAAAAGTTCATTCGGATTTTCTGTACGATGTTATGGAAAAACACATACGAACCTTCTGGCCAACCCAATACAATATCATTCTGTTTTTTAAAATATCTGTGTAATGGATGCATATGTACAGATAGAAAAAAGTTAAAAAAATTCACGTGGTTAGTGCTTATCTCTGGATGATGTGACTCTACGTTTTTAAAAAATATTTTTCCTGAACTATACTTACTAAATGTACAAGCATATGTGCTTTTTCATAATAAGTGGGGAAATATTAGAAAGCTTAAGACTTGGAGAGAGGAGCTTTTTCACCAAAGGACAGTGAGACTACTTGTGTCCCAACAGTTGGAGGCTCTGAGTGGAAACCTTCTCCATCCTTCTCCCAGGGCTCCCTGAACTGCTTCCAGTGTTTCATGATGATAGATAATGCTAGGATTAACATCTTTGTATAGAAGACCTTTTTTTTTTTTCTCTCAATTATTGTTGTAAGATAGTTTCACAAAAGTGATACCACTAGGCCAGTGGGTATAAATGTTTTTTCTCACTTATGATCAGTAGTTCCAAACCGCTTCTCCAAGGGGCTTCACAGTCACAACATTGCCAGGAATACCTTGCCAGCACAGGGTATCATAATTGTATTTAGTGTTCGCTAATTTAGCAGGCCAAGAATGCTGCCCCATTATTTTGCTTTTGAATTTCCAACAAGGCTGAACGATCTTTTCTTTAAGTTGCTTACTTATTCTATTTTTTTATTTGTGAGTTTTGCCGTTTATCTATTGGGATTTTCATATTTTCCTCTTCAATTTGTACAAACTGTTTTTATACTAAAGATAATGACCCTTTTTCTATTGTACTAGTCTAAAGAGAGATATTTTCCCCAGGCTGTAGTTTCCCTTCTGAGTTACTTTCTTTCTTTTTATATACAAAAGCTTTAAATTGTTAGGCAGGCAAGTCTGTCACTTTGTGATTTTCCTTTTATTTCTTCCAGGTGTAGAAAATTACCCTCACACCCCTCAAGCAGAAGTTTGATGAATGTTCAACTCTGTTTGGATCCAGATTTTACAAACACAAAACAACTTACACCTTTAACTCATCATTAATTTATCATGCTACTGGTTTGTGTAAGGATTTAAATCCATTTCCCCTCAGTTTGCCAAAATTATTGCAATTATATTTTGAATAATTTTCCTCATTAATTTATGATTCCTCCTTTGTCATAGCTAATTTTTATATAAATGGTAGGGCCCATCCTGCCACTGCTTTTTAAATGATTATTCAGGGACTTCCCTGGTTGCCCAGTGGTTAAGACTACTCTCCCAATGTAAGGGGCACAGGTTCAATCCCTGATCGGGGAGCTAAGATCCTACATGCCACATGGCACACCTTAAAAAATATATAATAATGAAAATAAATAAGTGATTATTTATTTAACTAAAATTTGTCTGATAGGGCTTATCCTACTTCATGAGATTTTGAGCTTATTTTCTGATAAAAATTCTTTTGATTATCACCCATTTAAATATAAAGTCCTCTACAGACCCAGAATTCCTTTGAAGACAGGAACTAAGTCCTTCTTAAGTATTTCAGTGTACCTAGAGATAGCTAGTTAATATTTTTGAATGAATGAATTCACCCTTTTGTGGGGCTCTGTTACTAAAATTTGTGGCTTTTTTTCCCCTCATGGCATGTGGGATCTTAGTTCCCCTATCAGGAATCAAACTCACGTCCCCTACGTTGGAAGCACAGAGTCTTAACCACTAGACCACCAGGGAAGTCCTAAGTTCGTGGTTTTAAGTCAAATCAGGGCCGTGAGAAGCTGTGCTTCCCTTTGTTGAATGCCCATCGCAAAGCCCCATCTCTCATCCTCCAGGGATCCATGGAGGTTGCATTATTATTACCCATATTTCACAGATGAAGAAAGCAAGGTGTATAGTGGTTCATTTGCCTGCATTTGAAAGAAGGATAAGGGTTAGAGCTGGGCATCTTAGCTAAGGTAGCAGTTAAGTAGGTAAATCACAGGACCCTGGAGTGTCCAGCACTGGCGTCAGATGGCTGTGTTCAGTCCCAGTGTGACCTTGGCCAGTTACGAAACCCATCTGTGCTGCATTTGCATATTGACAGTAGTAAGAGGACCTCAGAGTGGCTGTGAGTGCATAGTATAACTGTGCATATACATGTACTGTTTTGCCCTTTTTGAGATGCTCTAGACTGAACTGAACTGAACTGAACTGAGGCTGTTACTGTTCACAGGCATCCCTTGGAGATACTGTGGATTTGGTTCCAGACCACTGCAATGAAGCAGATATTGCATTAAAGCAAGTCACAAATGTTTTAGCTTCCTAGCACACATAACAGTCTTATTTGCACTATACTGTAGTCCATTAAGTGTGCACTAGGATTACGTCCAAAATAATAATGTATATACCTTAAATACATAGTGGCTTCCCTTGCAGCTCAGTTGGTAAAGAGTGTTCGTATTCCTGCAATGCAGGAGACCCGGGTTCGAGCTCTGAGTTGCGAAGATCCCCTGGAGGAGGAAATGGCAACCACTCCAGTATTCCTGCCTGGGAGATCCCATAGACAGAGAAGCCTGGCAGGCTACAGTCCATGGGGTCGCAAGAGTCAGACATGACTTAGCGACTAAACCACCACCATACCTTAAATAAAAGTACCATATGGCTAGAAATTGCCAACCGTCATCTGAGCCTTCAGTGAATGTAGTGACAACAAAGATCAGTTATCACAGATCACCATGAAAGTTTGACATACTGTGGGAATTACCAAAATGTGACACAGAGACACAAAGTGAGTAAATGCTGTTGGAAAAATGGTACTGATAGACTCCTCAGTGCAGGGTTGCTGCCAGTTTCAATCTGTAAGAAACACGGTATCCGTGAAACACGGTAAAGCGCGGTGTGCCAGTTTAATAGCGCTGTCACCTCAAGGTGACATCCTTTTGAGATGTTCTAGGCTGTTACTGCTCACAGGCATCCCTCGGAGATACTGTGGATTTGGTTCCAGACCATTGCAATGAAGCATGGCACCCCACTCCAGTACTCTTGCCTGGCGAATCCCATGGACGGAGGAGCCTGGTGGGCTACAGTCCACGGGGTCGCTAAGAGTCGGACATGACTGAGTGACTTCCCTTTCACTTTTCACTTTCATGCATTGGAGAAGGAAATGGCAACCCACTCCAGCGTTCTTTCCTGGAGAATCCCAGGGACGGGGGAGCCTGGTAGGCTGCCGTCTATGGGGTCACACAGAGTCAGACACGACTGAAGTGACTTAGCAGTAGCAGCAATGAAGCAAATATTGCGGTAAAGCAAGTCACAAAATTTTTAGCAATGATAGAGCTGTCGCCCGGGCTATTCACTCCATTAACCTCTGATTTTCTAATCCTCAGGCCTTATCTTTGCCTTAAAGGTTCCCATGACCTGCCTTGGAATTAAAGCTTTTATAATGTTCTTTTAAAGAGGAAGTGAGTAGAGTTCTATTTTAAGTACAATTCTCTTTGCAAATGGAAAATCCCATCGATAAATGTTTAACAACTGTTGTGCAAGTCTCTGGCATTCGTGTAGGCACACGAAAGTAACGGGATGTGTAGATGATCATGTAGAAATCAGATCTAGGCTCCAGTTCAGGTTTATTATTTACTAGCCATGTGACTATGGGCAAATATTAACCTCTCTAAGACTCTATTTTCTTATCAGGAAACTATGAATAAGAATTCCTGTCCAATAGAGGGTAACAAACAGGAGAATTTGTATTGAAAGTCATTAAATTTCTGTGACTTCCCTGGTAGTTCAGTGGTTAAGATTCTGTATTTTTAATGCAGGGGGTACAGGTTCAGTCTCTCGTTGGGGAACCAAGATCCCACATCCTGCAAGGCATGGCCAAAAAATAAATAAAACTTAATAAAAGAAGCCATTAGACTCCTTGCCTTGTAAATGTGGCTCTGCTGAGGGTCTAGGGAAAGAGGGTGATAGTTATGCCCACCCAAGGCAAAACTGTGGGGTATCTGGAGGGACCGGCATGAGGGGTATCAGGGGACCAAGAGAGAAGGACCGCTGGACCTTCTGGACTGAGTCTCCAGGAGTTGAGCTGAGGGTCATCATGACAGTCAGGGTCAGGAGGGAAGCCCCAAGCTCCGTCCAGAGGCCCCTTGTTTTATCAAAACCTGGCAGGGCTTTATTGACTGACTTGTTTGCCACTCTCTCCTGCTCCCCAAGTCTGGAGCTCTCTCTGATGCTTACAATGTTCATATCCCAGCACCTAGCTTAGGCCACGGCCCCATATTTGTTTGCTGAAGTCTTGAATGGTGCTCAGACCATGTTTGTTGACTGAGTAAACATGACCCTGGCGATGACATTTCTAATCCAGTTTATAAACAACTTCAAATAAGATCCCGAGAAAAAGAGACCCTGACAGGTGCAAGAAGGGTCTGTAAAAAAATAATGCCTTTGGTTTGGGAGCCTGGTGAAGTATTTCCATGCCTGTGAGTACCTCCAGTACCATGGTACCTCCCCAGGTCCTTAGGTTCGGCCGTACTTTGACATGTTTTGTTTTTTTTTCCCCAAGAGGGTGGAAATGTGCAAATCTAAAACCCAGAGCTCATTCATTCTCTTAACAAACTTACTTATACCTGCTTTCCACCTGGTCTCGTGGGAAGGTACAAAGGGGAAAAGCATGGGCCCTGCCATCAAGGAACTCATGACTTGATGCTTTTACTTACGGGGCCCCTAAAAGGAAGGGGGGATGCTTCATCCATCCTCTCTGGGCCTCAGACCTTTTAAGCAACAGGTAATGTGATTTTTCACTGGCAGCTCTGGGTTAGTTAAATGAAGCCCTGTGTCAGTGGCTTTATTTCCAGGTCTGCAGGAGCAATGCCAGCCAGCATTGCAAGGCTGACCTTTTCTGCTTCCGCCAGGTGCTTGGTTTACCAGCAGCTGTCATCCAGCAGGGTTTCCCAAAGCAGACCGCTATCGTTGACCTTGTGAGACACTCAGGGGGCAGCCTATGCCCAGAAATCGAGTTCTTGGTGAAAGCCACAGCATTGTCGGTGGCATTGGCACTGGCTGGCTTTTTCTTGCTACTCAGCAACCACTTTGGGCTCTCTCTTGCTGTGTGATGTCAGCATTAGCTATGACAGGCAGTTCTCTGTTCAGTGTATTTGCTAATTAAAATCAGTTGCTTTGTCAGTGACACTAAAGCAGTGATTTATATGACTGCTCTGGGATTTTAATAATATTTTAATTTTAATAAAATATTAAAACATTCCTTTAAGCAGAGAGCATAGTAGAATGAACACCCACAGATGCATTACATAAATTTAATAGTGAACACTTTGCCATGTTTCTTCATCTGTTTTCAGGTTTTGCTGGTAGCTCAGTTGGTAAAGCATCCACCTGCAATGCAAGAGACCCAGATTCAATTCCTGTGTCAGGAAGATCCCCTGGAGAAGGGATAGGCTACCCACTCAAGTATTCTTGGGCTTCCCTTGTGGTTCAGCTGGTAAAGAATCTGCCTGCAATGTGGGATACCTGGGTTTGGAATGTCCCCTAGAGAAGAGAAATATTCTGGCCTGGAGAATTCCATGGACTATATAATCCATGGAGTCATAAAGAGTCAGACATGACTGAGTGACTTTCACGTGTTTTTATTGTTGTTGAAATACTTTAAATTACAGACATAAAGACATTTCATGCCTAAATACTTCATAGTGTATGTGCGTGCTCAGTCACTCAGTCGTGTCCAACCCTCTGTGACCCCATGGACTGTAGCCCACCAGGCTCCTCTGTCCATGGGATTTCTGGGCAAGAATACTGGAGTGGATTGCCGTTCCCTTCTCCAGCGGATCTTCCCAACCCAGAGATTGAACCCACATCTCCCACATTGACAGGCGGATTCTTTACCACTGTGCCACCCGGGAAGCCCAAATCCTTCAGTATTTATCTCTAAATAATGACATTTTCCAATAACCACAACATCAGCAGCACTTCTAACAGGACTAATAAAACAGTAACTCCTTGGTGTCATCTTATCCAGTCCATACATATCCCTTGTTGTTGCCCAGAAATCTTATAATTGGTCTGTTTAAAAGAGGACTCAGACTTCCCTCGTGGCCCAGTGGCTAAAGGCTCTGAGCTACCGATGAAGGGGGCCTGCGTTTAATCACTGGTGAGGGAACTAGATCCCACATGCTGCTGCTAAGACCTGGTACAGCCAAATAAATAAAATTTCTTTTAAAGAGAACTTAGTCCTAGGCTAACATGTTACATTTTACATATTAGGCTTTTAAAATCTAGAATGTTCCTTCCCCTGAACTTTTTGGATGTTTTTGTTATTCACACCATTGACTTGTAAGAGTTCTTGGATCTTTCATCAGAGATTATGAAGTTTTGGGGGGATTCCTTCTGTGCTATAGCTATATTCCTTTTGTTGCATTTGTATTAGGTACTCTTAACTAGAGGTGTGTGTTTTTAATATTTTGCCATCAAATCTTGCTTCAGTATCTTAGAAATTAATTTAGATCTGACCTGAGCTTTTTTGTTTCTTTTTTGTTGTTGCTGTTCAGGAAAAAGCGTTTCTTATATTCACTTCTCTTAAATCTCAAATAAAATCTCTTTCCTGGATTTATACAGAATTTATTGACTTCAAATGAATGCAAAATAATAAAGGTGGGTTCTGAATATCATCCATATATAAGGTTAAGGAAACCTCTAATAATTCTTCTTCATGTTCAGTTTGCAGAGAAATTCCAGGAAGTGAAAGAAGCTGCCAGACTAGCCAGAGACAAATCCCAGGAGAAAATTGAAACTTCGAGCAATCATTCCCAAGTAAGTAATTTGCCCGTAAAATAAATGAGTGTGATCAGTGATTGGGACTTTGTTCCTGTCACTTTTGACAGGAAAGAACAAATTTTCACAGTAGAGCATTTTGAAGGCTTTTTCAACTATTAGCCTTTTCACAATGAGAAAGATGTGACATGTTTTTATGAGACTTGAATTTTTCAAGATGTGGTGATATATTTTGGATGGAAAACATTTGATGAGATGAGAGTTAATGCGTGTCCCTCATCTGGAATTCTCTCTGGTCACTGTTTAAATACCAATGCCAAGGGCACATGTTTTCTTTCTGTGTTGGGAGGGGAGGTCTCCATAAAGCATGCTCATGGACCAATGCAGGTACCTATGCCCATGACAGAGAAAACTTGGTCGATGCCAGAGGCTCCCCGTCTGTTTCCCTATTATAACAAAGTCAGGTGGGAGGTGGTATTTCAACAGCTCTAGTTTAGTCAACGAAAATGTGGCTTTGCCAGGAACTGAGTCATCTGTCTGCTTGAAAGTGTGGTCACTGACTAAAAGGGACCTGAAATAAAATACCTGCCTTCCTGATGTCTAGAGTGGGGTATGCAGTAGTAGGCAGAAGCCTTGCCTCGTGACAGAGTTATGTGTAGAGACAGGGCAACAGAGACATGAGGAGCAAGCATCTCGGGTTAGGAATAAACATGATGTATGTGAAAGCTACGAGTCTACTGGCCTGGGGGAGAAGAGTGCGATGGGAGGACCAGGGATGCACTTGGAGGGACCGTGAAGGACCCAGAATTCCGCATTAGTGGATCCCTTCTTACCTAATTTTGTATTATTGGATAGTGAGAAGACACTGGAGGTGTTTTATGGCCACTGATCAGGAATTGACATGATGGTTGTGTGTGGGTGGTGAGGAAGTTAGGGAGCAGCCGAGGGCGGGAAGACTGGCAAGGAGGCTGTGGGATGGAGAATGGCCATGCCGGGATGGCCATGGATGGATTCTGGGGCAAAGATGAGAACCTACCTCCTGGAAGAGAACCAGGAGGCATGGGCATCCTGAGTGGTCAAGGTCAACACCCTAGGCTTGATCATCACCTGTAGCCAAACCTGGATCATATAAAAGATGTCCCTTTGGACTTATGGAAATGAATGTGTATTAGATTCCAAGTGGACAGGAACTTTCCCGAATCTTTATAAACAATCTGTAATATCATCTAAATGATACTGTTGATTTAGCATACTAATGTCTGTACTGAGTAATATCTGAGGAACTCTAAAATTGGGCACTTGAAGTGGTCCATGGTCTAAGGAGTTTCTTTTTTTTTTTTTTTTTAGAATGCTAAATTTTATTTTATTACATAGAGGAAAATCTATCTTTTAATTGATTTTTATTGGAGTATAATTGATTTACAATGTTGTGTTACTTTCTGCTGTATAGCAAAGTGATTTAGTTGTGTATACGTACACACACACACACACACACAGAGTTAGATTCTTTACATAGAACTGAACAGAATTCACTGTGTTATTCAGTAGGTTCTTGTGAAAGTTGCTCAATCATGTCTGAATCTTTGTGACCCCATGGACTATACAGTCCATGGAATTCTCCAGGCCAGAATACTGGAGCGAGTAGCCTTTCCCTTCTCCAGGGGATCTTTCCAACCCAAGGATTGAACCCAGGTATCCCGCATTGCAGGTGGATTCTTTACCAGCTGAGCCACAAGGGAAGCCCAAGAATACTTGAGTGGGTAGCCTATCCCTTCTCCAAGGGAAATTACCAACTCAGGAACCAACTGGGGTCTCCTGCATTAGGTTCTTACTAGCTATTTATTCTATATGTACTAGTGTGTATATGTCAGTTTCAGTCTCCTAATTTATCCCCCCCATGCCCCATTTCCCCTTGGTAACCACAGGTGTGTTTTCCACCTCTATGACTCAATTTCTGTTTTGTAAATAGGTTCATTTGCACTATTACTTTAGATTCTACATATAAGCGATAACTTATGATACAAAGTTTCTGATATACCATCTTTTTCTAAATGTCATGTTATAGTGATATCTTTAATATCTAAATTTCTTTATATAATGTTTTTGCTTTAATGTTTATTTTCTCCCCTAAAGTATTTTAAACCAAAAAAAGTCAAGTGTACAGAGAAAATGTTATTATATAGATATATATTAATTACATATAAATGGCTTTTCTAAGCTTTAGTTTTTATTTACCCTTGCTGATGTTTTCCCAACTATGGAGATCATTGTCCATTTTTCTTTTTATGAAAAATCACACAGTTGCTTGGTTTTTTGAATTTCTTAGAGAATAAGTACTTTGGCCAAGTTTTCTAAATACTTGAAGATTTTAAACAACCTAACTACAAAAATTTTTAATGTGTTTTTTCTGAATGTAAAAGCAATGCATATTTATTGCAGAAATTTAAAATATGCCATACTATAAAGGAAGGAATAAAAATTACCTATATTCTTACCGAAGACATTTTCTTAATGTTTTAAACTATTTCTTACCAATATAGTTTTCCAGTACATTTTTGTATTATTCTTTTTCATCTTTTTTTAAACTTATGTTTGTTATAATCATTTCCTTGTGTTTTCAAATATCACTTTTCAAAACTATTTTAATGTCTAAATAGAATTCCAGTGTTTGTTTATATCACAACTTATTCCACTAAACTCCTATAATTTGGGACAGTGAAGTCTAAAGCACATCTTGATGGAAGTGAAAGAGGAGGGTGAAAAAGTTGGCTTGAAGCCCAACATTCATAAAACTAAGATCATGGCATCCAGTCCCATCACTTCATGGCAAATAAATGGGGAAACAATGGAAACAGTGGCTGACTTTATTTTTCTGGGCTCCAAAATCACTGCAGATGGTGACTGCAGCCATGAAATTAAAAAACACTTACTCCTTCGAAGGAAAGTTATGACCAACCTAGACAGCATATTAAAAAGCAGAGACATTACTTTGCCAACAAAGGTCTGTCTAGTCAAGGCTATGGTTTTTCCAGTAGTCATGTATGGATGTGAGAGTTGGACTATAAAGAAAGCTGAGCACAGAAGAATTGATGGTTTTGAACTGTAGTGTTGGAGAAGATTCTTGAGAGTCCCTTGGACTGCAAGGAGATCCAACCGGTCCATCCTAAAGGAGATCAGTCCTGGATGTTCATTGCAAGGACTGATGTTGAAGCTGAAACTCCAATACTTTGGCCACCTGATACAAAGAGCTGACTCATCTGAAAAGATCCTGATGTTGGGAAAGATTGAGGGCAGGAGGAGAAGGGGACTACAGAGGATGAGATGGTTGGATGGCAGCACTGACACAATGGACATGAGTTTGGGTGAACTCTGGGAGTTGGTGATGGACAGGGAGGCCTGGCATGCTGTGGTTCATGGGGTCGCAAAGAGTCAGACACAACTGAGCAACTGAACTGAACTGATGTTATTTCTAATTTTTCATTAATGGAAATAACACTGTGATAAGCTGTTCTTGTGTACGTTTTGTGCATTTGATGGTTTCCGCAGGATAATTTTTTTTTTAACTTTTAATTTTATATTGGAGTATCAGTTCAGTTCAGTTCAGTTGCTCAGTTGTGTTTGACTCTTTGCGACCCCAGGGACTGCAGCACTCCAGACTTGCCTGTCTATCACCAACTCCCGGAGCCTATTCAAACTCATGTCCATCACATCGGTAATACCATCCAACCATCTCATCCTCTGTTGTCCCCTTCTCCTGCCTTCAATCTTTCCCAGCATTAGGGTCTTTTCCAATGAGTTGGTTCTTTGTATCAGGTGGCCAAAGTATTGGAGTTTCAGCTTCAGCATCAGAGTATAGTTGACAACAATGTTGTGTTAGTTTCAGGTCTACAACTAAGTGATTCAGTTATACATACACTGCAGGATTAATTCTTGAAATGGAAGTATTGGACTAAGGGTAGGCGGTTTTATGAGCTTTTGACGCATACTGCAAACATCCCTGCAGAAATGTACAATTCTGACTCCCACCAGGAGTGAATGAGAGAAATTTTTCCTCCCACACGCTTACCCACAGAGCTTTGTTGATTTGACAAAAGAAAAATGTATTTTATTGTTTTTTTCATTTTGCATTGCTTTACTAATAAGATTAAATTTTTTTGTTTATTGAGTCTATGTGTGTCTTCTACTGTAAATGTCAATTGCATATCCTTTCCCTTTTTTATGTTAATTTCCAAGAACTTTATTTTTTAGCATGGCTAGTTTTGAACATATACAATACTAGGCAAAATTGTGTAACTGAACCCCATGGGCCCATCAGTTCAGTTTTAACAATTAGGAATTTATGACCAATCATCGTGGCTCAGCTGGTAAAGAATCCACCTGCAATGCGGGAGACATGGGTTTGATCCCTGCGTTGGGAAGATCCCCTGGAGAAGGGAAAGGCTATCCACTCCAGTATTCTGGCCTGGAGAATTCCATGGACTGTATAGTCCATGGGATGGCAAAGAGTTGGACATGACTGAGCGACTTTCACTTCACTTCACATTTCATCTACACCCACCCTATCCCTCCACCTTTTTTTTTAAAGCCAATCCCAGACATCATTTCATCCACAAATATTTCAGAGTGTCGCTCTAAGAGCTGAGAACTCTAAGAGTTTCTTTTAAATATAAGTATTGGCATTTTGGTTTTCATATCCACTTCAAATATTTCCCCCACATTATTGTTTACATTCTAATATAGTTTGTGGCATTTTTTTGTGATGCAGAAATGTAGCCAGAAATTCATTCCCTTCATGGTTCCTCCCTTTGCCTTTATGCTTCTTGGAGACTAAGGTCTTTCTAAGACCTTATCCGAGACCAGATGAGATTGACCTCCATGTGGTATGTCTTATTACAGAAAGCATTACAGAACATTCATAATGATGCTAATAGTAATGGAGACAGCAGACACCCATATCTGATTCCTGGTGGGGTTTTTTTTTTTTTAAATAATCTTTCTGTAGCCTTAGGATAAAAAAGGTTATCTCAGCTTCTTCTTGTCATTTGGTTGCTAAGTCGTGTCTGACTCCTTTGTGACCCCATGGACCATAGCCTGCCAGGCTTCTCTGTCCATGGGATTTCCCATTGCAGAATACTGGAGTGGGTTGCTATTCCTTCTCCAAACTCAGTCACTGTTTCTTATTATAACCATCCCCACCCCCGCTGCCTTTTTAATCTGTGGCTTCTGTCCTGTGTTATTTAAGGAGACCAGGTATCCTGACTTGTAGGTTTATCTGTAAAGTCTGATTTTAAAAGTTTCTGCCTAACGGCCCCAGATGCTGTCTTGTGAATAAAAGGCACAGACTTTCTGGACTCCATGTGGACTCTCCAGGGCCAGTCTTGTTATTAGTCTTCGTGTTGTGTGTTCTGGTTAGAGGCATTGGGTCTCCCACACTCTTAAACACACAGCTCCTGCCGCTGTCAGGTCAAGTGATAAGCTGCGAAGGTAACCCCCTCTTCTACTCAGGCATCCAGTGTCAATGGGACAGATGATGAGAAGGCCTCTTGTGCGGGTCCTGCCGACACACACCTCAAGTCTGAGAATGACAAGCTGAAGATCGCTCTGACCCAGAGGTGAGCATGTGCAAATCCAGGTGTTGTCGCCCAGGGCCAGCACTCCCCTGCAGCCTCTCCCACTGGGCAGGGCTTCAGGAATTTGGGGGAGGAGACCGGGTCCTGCTCAGAACAGCTGGTCTTGTCTCCTGGCCAGAGGAAGACCAGCTGCCTCCGTGGCTGTTCCCTGTCCACATCAGCCTCTGTGTGTGTGTGTGTGTGTGTGTGTGTGTGTAAGAGAGATGTGACCTTTTTTTTCTTCAGCTGTACTAAATAGCATGGGGGATCTTAGTTCCCCAAGCAGGGATTGAACCTGGGTCCTCTGCAATGGAAGTGTGGAGTTCTAACCACTGGACTGCCAGGGGAGTCCCTGTGATCATGTTTCACTTTGTTTTGTTTTTTGAGAAGCCAAATTTATCATTTATTTGTATATGACAGACTGTCTAGAACATCTAAGAGAAACATATAAAAACCTTAAGAAACTATCTTTAATATAGTTTAATATAATATATTATATTATATAATAATATAAAGTCTCACAAAAATCAATAGCTTTTCTATATGCAAACATCACATAGACTATATATTTGAAGAAGAGATTTCCTTTATAATGCCTGTCTGCTAAGTCTCTTCAGTCATGTCCAACAATGTGACTTCATGGACTGTAGTCTGCCAGGCTCCTCTGTCTGTAGGATTCTCCTGGCAAGAATACTGAGGTGGGTTGCCATTTCCTCCTCCAGGGGGCCTTCCCTGACCCAGGGATCAAACCCAAGTCTCTTACATCTTCTGCATTGGTAGAGGCGTTCTTTACCACTAGAGCCACCTGGGAAGCCCTTCCTTTATAGTATGAATTATTAAATATAATATGAACCATAAAATACATAGGAATAAACTTATAAAATGTACAGGATCTTTGTGAAGAAAACTCAAATAATTTTGAGGACCATACATGAATAATTTAACAAATAGAAAAAAGTCTATTGGAAAGGAGTAGGAAGCCTTAATATTTTAAAAAAGTATCAATTTCCCTTAAATTGATGTATAAAGTTAACGCAGTCCCCATAATGATATCAGCAAGATTTTAATTTTTAATGACTACAGTAACCATGCTTGTGTTTTCATATCTCGAGAATGTGGCATCTTTCCCAAAGCCAGGCTGGACCTCATCGTGTGGGCTGGCCCTATGAGCACCCTCAGGGCCTCGGACTTTGGGGTCATTCTGTTCACCTGGCAGGGAACTCTGCCAGCTCCCCCCAGCCTCCCTGTGGCTGCGTTCTTCAGAGCTGCCCTGTGTAAGAGCTCTGTCATATTAATCCCTCCGTTTTACACAGATAAGGAAACCGAGGCCCAAGTGGTACAGCCAGTCCTTGCCCAAGGTCACACGGCTGGTAGATTCTCCACACTGCCTGCCTATACTCAAGGCGGGAGCCTTCAGGAATCCTCCCGGGGCAGCAGTCGTGCTCCACAGCTGGAGCCCACGGGTTAGCACCCGCTTCTGCCCCGCAGCGGCCTGACCGGTGCTTGGAACTCAGTTGCCATGATCTGACCTGGGAATTCCGGAAGGAACGAGAGATCCACAGATCCAGCACCTGTTTTGGACTGTGGGTTTTATCAGGTGCTTCAGAGGACAAAACTGTGACCAGTCTCTCTTGATCATCAGGCAATCGTGAGGACTGTTTTTGGTTGTTTAAGTCACAGTGGACTGCCTGGTTGAAAACATTTCACCCCTAAAAATAAATGTTTTTTTTTTTTTTTTTTTTTAATTCCAGTTTAATTGACAAGTGAATTACAGGAATGAGTGTGAAGTCATTTCCCTAAATCAGGTCAGATTCTCACTCATCAACTCTGGAATTAATCACATGATGGTATTTGCTGTGTTTTCAGTCTGTGGTGTTTGAAACCAAAAGTACATATTTTCCAGTCACATTCCTAGGACCTTGAGGTGGATGAAAGATAATGTAGATTATTAAAATACAGTTGTATTTACTTTAAAAAATTGTTTTAAAGAAGACTTTAGATACAGAACTTTCCTCAGCCAGGCAGTATAGATTAGAAGCCAGAAACTTTTTTTTTTTTTTCAGTAGCTAAGTCTGATGCATTGGGTTTTTTAAAAATTGATTTTTATTGGCATATTCGATCCCTGGGTTGAGAAGATCCCCTGGAGGAGGGCATGGCAACCCACTCCAGTGTTCTTTGCCTGGAGAACCCCCATGGACAGAGGAGCCTGGTGGGTTACAATCCATAGGGTCACAAAGAGTAAGACACAACTGAGCGACTAAGCACATAACTGCTTTACAATGTTGTGGTGATTTCTACTGTACAGCAAAGTGAATCAGTTCTACCCTTCCTTTTTAGATTTCCTCCCCATTTGGGTCACCGTAGCTATACAGAAGGTTCTCATTAGTTATCTATTTTATACATAGTAGTGGGTATATGTCAATCCGAATCTCCCAATCCATCCCGCCCCCAACTTCCTCATTTGGTGTCCATATGTTTTTTCTCCGCACGTGTGACTTTGTTTCTGCTCTGCAAATAAGTTCACCTCTACCATCTTTCTAGATTCCATGAATAAGTGATATTATCAGATATTTTTTTTCTCTTTCTGACTTATTTCACTCTGTGTGACAGACTCTGGGTCCCTCCACATCCCTGAAAATGGCACTATTTTGCTCCTTTTTATGGCTGAGTAGTATCCGTTGTATGTATGTATCACGGTGTATTTATCCATTCCTCCGTTGGTGGACATTCAGGTCACTTCCATGTCCTGGCTATTGTAAATAGTGCTGCAGTGAACACTGGGCTCCAGAGCAAGGAAACAAAGGGAAGTGTGGAATGGGCAGAGCAGCTTGAGGGGAACCTAACTGCAGTTTGTTTTTGAAAACTTCCCTCATCACAGAGGATCAGAGATTATCATGTGGTTTGGTGGTAACATGGAGGCATCCCTCAGACCTGAGGTGACATGGGGTCGGCCAGGACTCCCTCACACACACTGTGGTTGGAACCCCAGTTCTTCCCTCAGGGGATTCCCAGCCCTGTCTCCTCTGTCCTCTAGTCCTCAGCTGTCAAATCTGGATCAGGCTAGCTGTTTAAACCTAGAGTCATTGGGCTCCAGAGAGTGGGGCGTCAGGAGCTTGTTGAAAAGATCCACAGCTTTCATGAGAGTCTCAGGGGGCCTGGGCTCCACCCCAGCACTTCAGAACCTTTATCCCTGAGGCTCATTTCAGGAAGGAGCTAGACATGGGGCAAGAGGGACCCCTCCTGTGGCCAGGAGTCAGTAGGGAGCAGGCAGGGGGGTCTCTACCACAGTGTGGCTTCATTCATAGTTTTTTTTTAATTGAATTAGAGTTGATTTACACTGTTGTGTTAATTTCTGCCATACAACAAAGTGACTCAGTTATATGTATATGTATATAGTTCTTTTTTTATATTCTTGTCTATTATGGTTTATCCCAGGATGTTGCATATAGTTCAAGGGTTCCCTTCTCTCCAGAGTTCCCTGTGCTATATAGGAGGACCTTGTCGTCTATCCATTCTGTATGTAGTAGTTTGCATCTCACTAACCCCAAGCTCTCAGTCCATCTCTCTCCCCCAGCCCCCTCCTCCCTGGCAATCACAAGTCTGCTGTCTACATCTCTGAGTCTGTTTCTGTTTTGGAGATAGGTTCATTTGTGTCATAGTTTAGATTCCATATATAAGTGATGTCATAGATATTTGTCTTTCTTTTTCTGACTTACTTCACCTAGCATTAGAATCTCTAGTCGCATCCATATTGCTGCCAATGGCATTATTTCGTTCTTTTTTATGGCTCAGTTCATTCTTAGTTTCATCTCTTCCTTCCCTGAGAATTCTGTCCTTTCTAAAGTGATGCCTTGAGAAAAATCACCCAGCAGGGCAAATTAGTGCCCCTTTAGTGGGGCAAATATGCTCCCACTAAAGAGAGGCACCAGGCCTGCGGGACCCGTGGTCCTTGTGGCCAGGCCACGGTAGGAGAGGATGTGGCCTTGAGGGCTGGGCTGAGGGGGTGTCTGGGTACCCCCGCCCTGGGGCAGTGGAGTGGATGGCACCCATCACCCGGTCACCGCCTGGCCCCCGCCCCACAGTGCCGCCAATGTGAAGAAGTGGGAGATTGAGCTGCAGACCCTGAGAGAGAGCAACGCCCGGCTGACCTCAGCGCTGCAGGAGTCGGCAGCCAGCGTGGAGCAGTGGAAGCGCCAGTTCTCCCTGTGCCGAGATGAGAACGACCGGCTCCGGAACAAGGTGGGCTCAGCTGAGACCCTAACCCACGGGGAGCGGGGGGCCAGAATGGGACAGGGCAGCGGGGACCTTCCTTCCACTCCTTCCCCGCCCTCCCACCACCTCCCGCCTGCCTTAGTAAAGGGAGTGTAGCCACGCACAGAAGTGACTTAATCCTTCTATTGAACCAAGTCTCATAGTTTGTGTTGCCAAGGGGAAGAGGAATCAATGGGAGACAGCAGCTTTGTCTCTCAAAGAGCACCCTCCCATGGGCACTGCGGGTGGGCCTTTCATGGGCAGCCTCCTTTTGGTATTTTCTGTTGGTTCAGTGACCTTCCAGAGGGTGAGGGAAGAAAACAGACTGGGGAAATGGTGAGGCATGATTGCTCAGAAACCCTGCTTCTGTGCAGACCACTATTTCTGAGAACGTGAGTTAGGAAGCGAGGACAGGAAGTGTGACGTGGTGGGTGGGGTGGGGGGGCCAATGCCCTCATGTGCCCTCCACCCTCCTACCTCAACATCCGAGCATCTCGACCTTTTTCCAGGATTCACCTGTGCCCTTCTCTGTAATCAGTCCCTCACACTCTGATATTGGGCTGAACTGATGTGGAGGTTTGGGGGCCCCCAGTTGAGGTCCTGGGGTTGCCATGCTGTTTTGCTGGTCAGCACTTTGACCCCACAGTTGCTGACTGTGGTCTGCTTTGCAGATTTGAGGGTCCACATCACACTGAGATAGGGACTGGCTCCCCTCACCCACGTTTGTAACCCCCCACCCTGTTCTGAGCAGATCCCCTGGAGACCGCTCGCCTTCCACGTCTCACTTTGTGCAGATGGCACGTGAAACTGCCTCGTGTCCTTTTTTCACAAAGTGCTGATGGTGAGGGGTGCAGGCCAAGTGCTGACTCTGCACCTTCCCTCCTGGGTTGGGCTCATCTGCCTGCCAGAGGGATCGATCGCCCTCTTTTTCCAAGCCAAGAGCTGAGTTTTCTCGCTTCACGTCTGAGTGTAAGAACCAAAGGGCCGTGCGGGGGGGTATGGAGGAAGCGCCTGCTGTGTAACTTGCTTGCTGCGTGGGGAGCCCTGGGAACCTGACTTCCAGGGTGGGATGTGGATGTTGGGGGACCTCCGACAGCCCCCAAGGCTGGGGGTACAGATCCTGAGGGTTGCTGCAGTCGTCTCTGAGAAACTGTCCTCAAGGTGACTACCCACTGGCCTTCACCCCGAGGACTGCCACTGTCCACTTAGTGGGGACCCCACTGACCTGGCACTCTTGTGTTACTTGGTTCCACTCCTGCTGGCCACTCTGTACCCACACTCTGGCCCCTGGAAATTGTCCAGCATCAGACAGCAGTGCCATGGTTGTCAGGCCTATGCATCCCTTCCGGGGGGTCAAGCTGGGGAAGGAGAGAAAGATGCACTGTGAGGATGTGCCAGGTCAGCTAGCAACTGTCGTCTCTCCAGGAAGAGGCCCACAGGCCAGGCCCCTTCTGCGTGCATCAGTGGGGAAAGGTCATCTTGATTTAAAAGTGTTGGAAATGTCATTGAGTCCCACAGAGCTGCTGGATTCTCTACCCTGCTGGCCTCAGCTCTGGAGATGCAACAGAATCATTCAGGGCATGATTAAAATAATGTGAACGTCATTCTGGGGAGAAGCAGACAGATTCATGGGACATCTGGCTCCTACTTGTGACAGGTCCTTAAAAGCAAACCTAGAACTACTGTCCTGTGGCCGCAAGAGAAAACCAGAATCCTGGAGCATCCTGAAGCCAGGTTGTGTGACTTCCATGGCTTCTCTGGTATTAAGTGAGGCGCCCTGTGCCAGTATGAGCAAACAGCCTAGGGCAGCCCCATAGAGTTCATTTGTAGCCACAAGGAAACATTTGTAAGTGGGTTAATTTAGGGTTTATTTTAAAAGACCTGTGGCAATCTCTTGTTTAATGATTAAAGTAAACCCCATGGACTGCAGCCATCCAGGCTTCTCCGTCCATGGAATTCTCCAGGGAAGAATACTGGAGTTGGTAGCCATTCCCTTCTCCGGGGGATCTTCCCAACCCAGGGATCAAACCCTGGTCTCCTGCATTGCAGGCGGATTCTTTACCATCTGAGCCACCAGAGAAGCCCAAAGTAAACTGGCACCCCTGCTTTAACACGTGATATTTATTATTAAAGATTGACGAGCTGGAAGAGCAGTGCAGCGAGATCAACAGAGAGAAGGAGAAGAATACCCAGTTGAAGAGAAGGATTGAGGAGCTAGAATCAGAACTCCGAGAAAAGGAGACGGTGAGTGGTAGAGCTCTGAGCCATGCTGCTCACATCCCCTGGGCCTTGGCGGGTGAGCTCCACCCAGGGACACGGCAGGTGGCCGTGGGACGTGTGATTGGCCCTGGCAGCTGCCCAGACAGCAGCACAGAGACAGAGCCAGGAGCCACACCAAGGCACAAAGAGCCCAGAGCAAAGGCCTGACCATTACCCTGTGCAGCCTCCTTGTGTTTATTATATTTAGTCAGTCTCAGATCCAAGAGGAGTTGGACATTTTCAAACGCTCTTGGAAACTTTCATAGATGGTCCCTCCTCAGAAGTTGAGTTCTGCTGTCAAATTAATGCAGCAGTCACACAGTCATTTCTCTCTTGGGGGGACAGGACAGCTAAGTACAGTGACTCCCCTCTGTACAAACGAGTCCCATTCCGAGAGTGTGTTCACAAGTCCAGTTTGTTCCTAAGTCCAACAAAGTTAGCCTAGGTACCCAACTAACACAATCAGCTATGTAGTACTGTGCCGTAATAGGTTTATCATACTTTTCACACAAGTAATACATAAAAAGCAAACCCCCAAAATAAAACATTTTTAATCTTGCAGTTTAGTACCTTGAAAAGTACAGAAGTATCAACTACCTCACCACTGCTTTGACACTTGCTTCTGGACCTCCTGGACTTAAAATAAAGATACTATACTGCTGTCCTCTGTATAGTCCTGTGTAGTAAAAGGACACAAAAGCTCAGCCACATGTAGAGGATGCTTGCATGTGACAATGTACACCAGGCACGTGAACTGATTTATGCAACTGGACATGCGAATGCACGTTCTCATCTTTGTAAGTTTGCAGCTCGAAGGTTCGTATGGAGAGGACTCACTGTCCACAGAGGCTGGAGACTGGGCAAGTTACCAGTCCTCTCTCAGCCTCAGTTTCCCTACAAAAACAGGAATCATCCTTCTCTTTTCACGGTGGTATCCAGGCTTCATGCTTTAATTCACGGGACATACTCAGCCTTTAGAATTACCTGATGTGTGTTAGGTATAACGTCATCACCATTATTTACACAAACAACACAGGTTCCAAAAGCTGCTTCCATGACTGTACACACAAAGTTGGGGATTTTCAAGAATACATTTTATCTGACTTGCTCTCATATTCTTCTTCAAACTTCTGTCCCCTGTAGGAGTTGATAGACCTCCGAAAACAAAGTGAAATCATACCTCAGCTCATGTCAGAGTGTGAATACGTCTCTGAGAAGTTAGAGGTAAGAGCGGGGAGCACATGCACTTTGACTCAGGTGCGAAGGCATAGGTCATGTTACCCATTTCTCCAAGGCCTCTGCCATTCTCGCCTCACTTGGTGAAGAAGAATGACTTCGGATTCCTAAACAGCCAGTGTAACTACTTACTGGATGCCTGCTCTGCCCCCAGGGGAAGACTCAGCCGAGTCTGCCTTTTTGTTTTTCCACTTACACAAAGGTGTCATGTGCGTAACTGTAGCGCAGGTGGCTGCTTCCTGCCGGCAGAAGTCCCTGCAGACCCACAGGAGGGCCAGGAAGGAGCAGGGGACTGAGGGAGAGCTAAGGGAGAGCCTCAGACCAGGGACTGTTCCACTGCCCCAGCCAGTGACCTTGGATATGACCTTGAGCGGGCACACCCCTTTCTGGCCTCAGATTTCTGATCCACAGAAGGAGTGTTTTCAGGTCCTCCCTCACCTCCGAGGGTCTCCTCACTTCCAGAGCACTTTGTTCAGGTACACAGCCTCAGTGTTAGTAACTGGTTCCTGTAACACATTTTTAGAAGGCCTCATTTTATCCCCACAAGATGGAAGCTCTTGTTTGCTATGAAGAATGATCACGTAAAGACTCACAGCAGTCCCGCCACTGGGAGCTTGACTGTCTCCATGGCAACACCACAGGACAGACGGTGCGCAGACCCACCGTCCCTTCGTCTGGCACGGCCAGTGCTTCCTCACGGAGGGCCAGCGGCTGGCCTGGGGCCAAGGAGGCCTTGCCTTCTCAGGGGAGACAAGTCACTCTCCCATTCATGCTGTTTCTCCCCCAGAATGGAACCCAGAGGGGGCCCTGCCGACAATCCTGGGCCTGGGGCTGAAAACCCCATGGGCTGGGATGTCAGATTTCCTCTGCCAGGCACTTTATGAAAGCATCGCTTGGCACCAGGCTGCTTTGGGCAGAACTCTGAGTTCTGCATTCTCTGTGGGCATCATTTTAAGATGAGATCTCTGCTGGCAAACAGCAGGAAGGAGGGGCACACACCTGATTTCCGGGGGTGGGGGGGGCACTTGACACCCGCAGAGAGGCAGGCCCACCGCGGGGACTGACTGACCGACTATCACAGGTCTCAGTGGGCTCCTGCTTTGTTCCCAGACCCTTCTTTCTGTCTCTCTTTAAAAAAAAAAAAAAAATAATATATATATATATATATTTGTTTGTTTGTTTGTTTGTTTGTTTGTTTTTGGCTGCGCTGGGGCTTTCTCTAGTTGTCATGAGCAGGGGCTACACTTTGTTGTAGGAGCATGGGCTCCTCACTGCAGTGGCTTCTCTTGTTGCGGAGCATGAGGGCTTCACTAGTTGCGGCTCCCGGGCTCTAGAGCAAAGGCTCAATAGTTGTGGTGCATGGGCTCAGTTGCTCTGAGGCCTGTGGGATCTTCCCAGACCTGGGATCAAACCCGCGTCCCCTGCTTTGGCAGGCGGACTCCCCTCCACTGTATCAGCAGTCCGCCCTCTCTCCTTTTGCTGCAGGCGGCAGAGAGAGACAATCAGAACCTGGAGGACAAAGTGCGGTCCCTGAAGACGGACATCGAGGAGAGCAAGTACCGACAGCGCCACCTGAAGGTGGAGCTGAAGAGCTTCTTGGAGGTGCTGGACGGCAAGATTGATGACCTCCACGACTTCCGCCGGGGCCTCTCCAAGCTGGGTGCCGACAACTAGGTCCCGCGTGAGTCCCCAGGGTGTGTGTGACCCGCAGTAGTGCTAGGACATCCTCCCGTTCGCGTGGCTTCTGTCAATGCAGGCGCGGTCTGTCATGTTTCCAAACCAGGGGTGCCGTCCACCCTCTCCTCTCTGGAATAGAAATCCCCCCTCGCTTCTTCTCTGGCCTCGCGAGGTCGTGGATGACTGGACGATTCTGACTCAGGAATCCAGAACTAGGCCTACCTTAAACGTTTACGCAGTCAGGGCAAGGATGTTCATATCTTTCTCAAGGGCTGTTGCAACCATATGAACTGGAAAAAAAAATAGTATTTTCTAATCCAAATAGGAATAGCCTTTCCACCTCTTTTTTTGTTTTGTTTTTTGAGTAGAGCTCAGAGTATTTGAATGCCCACCAGCTCCAGTGCATGGGGTGTGGCCATAGTAACTTCCCTCTCGGCATATATAGAGATGCTTTCAAACAATGACTTAGTAGATACTTGTCCTGAGAGGAGTCAAGTGTCTCCTGGGGGTGTTTCCTGGCTGGGGAATCACCTACATCCACTCAGCCCACTTCTACCGGCCCTCCAGTTTATAAGGTTGCGACAACGTTCCTTTTCTTGGTTTTAATTTCTGAACAGGTTACTGCGCTGTGGGGACAGCACACAGTGAGGGTGCCTAGCACAAAGTAGGTGCTTAATAAATATTTGTTCAATTAAATGTATACAAAGAATTTAGTGTTTTAATCAATGCCCGCCCACTCCCCCCGCCCCCCACCTCCTGCCAAAGCCCCTGTTGGAAAGTCCCCCGTCCTGGTGCACTGGGTCATTCTTTATCAGGCATGAATGTGACTTTGTGAGCAGACTCGTGGATTGGCTCAGGTGGCCCTGGGGGTGGGGAAGGTGGCGGTGGAAGCAGCAGGAAATAGTCTGAGCCTCCCCCAACCCCGGGAGCCCATCCTGGTTCTCTGTCCTGGGATAGGGGTGGGGGGCACCTCTGACACTCCAACTACTCTTCCTCTCCAAGTGTGAGGTCTGGGGGTTCCAGGACTGCCGACTGTCCCTGGTAGAGGGGCTGCCCAGGGCTTGGGATTTAGGGTAGGATCCTCTGTTGGGTTTAGATAATTGAAAAAGAAATCACACAGGATCACACAGGCCCATGAGCGAGAGTGGGTTCGAAGTGACCAAGCCTCAGCCTTAGAGGAGTTCTGCCGAGGTCTGCTTCCTGCGTCCCTCGGTTCCTGGGAAGGGAGGGACCAGAGCCGTAAGCCTCTCCTCTCTCACTGAGTTTCTTAGTGGAGCAAGTAAGTGGGCATCTCATTTGCCCTGTGCATGACACAATTGTCTGAATTTCCCTGGCTGTAGGCATTTCTAAATGCCTTTGACGGAGGGAGAGGCTTTGGTCCCCCCGTACCTGCTTTGAGAACCACTGCGAGAACATCTCCCTCCAAAAGGTTTTCTCACATGTTAGAATTTATCCCTGCTGAATGTAGATAAGCAATAAAATAGTCGGAGGAGGTGGGCAGGGGACACACGGATGTGACTGTCCACGTCCTACTGTTCTCCTTCGTGTCACTGAGATATCTCCCAGAGCGAGGAGGTCTGGTTTGGGATGGAGAAAGACGGGAGGCTGGTGGTCTGGAGCACTGGGGCATGCCAGGGAGACCTACAAGCAGGGTGGGCGGCTTTGGTGAGGTCCACTGGGCCGGAGGCAGCCCTCCTGATGGGCGGTGGGGCTGCTGGCCCCGCCCCCTCCCTGGCACTCCAGACAGCTCTCGGGGCAATGGTGACCTGGGGAGCCAGACTGGCCCTGGGTCAGCCCCGTGGCCCAGCATTGGGCTAAAGGGTGTTCTTCTCAGGTCAGGCAAGTCCACCTGTCAGAAGGTGGGGCGAGTTTGCTGTCCAGGAGCAGCGGACACCAGGATTCCGAAACCTCAGCTTGGGTCATCTGACGCCCACCACCCCTGTCTGTGAGGCGGTTTATTCATCCAGAAGGAGCTGTCTTGACTGTCCTGAATACACACAGGGGATGTATTCGTTAGAGGACAGAGTTGTCAGAGCCACCGGCACGTTCTGGAGCAGCAGGGCCATGAGCACGGTGGGCTGCTTTTATCCCTGTGTGGTTGAGACCCCTGACCCCTGTTTGCCGACAGCTGAAGAGCTGGGTGAGCGCTGGCAGGTCTAGGTGAGGAGCTGCGAGCCCCCATGGCGCAGGCCCAGCTGGCCCTACACCATGCAGCCCAGGAGGGGCACCCCTCATGGGGAAGCTGACTTGGGCTCAGCAGGGACAGAAACTATGGACTTCAGTTCCTTCTGCTTTTCTCTAAAAATCTTAACAGTTCTTCATTTACTTTCTTTAAAAGAAAAAAACAGGCCCAGGACAACCTCGGCAGTCTGTCGAGAGTCTGGCCCTATCCGACAGCCTCTGGATGTCATGATAATGACCCACTGAATTTGTCTCAGTTCCCCCGTGAGCTTGTTTATCAGGAAGTCCAGCTCCCCTCTCAGCACTCACACGCTTCAGTTGTCTCTATCTTAAGCCAAACGCAGGCAGGGCATAAACGCCACCCCCACCCCCACAGGCACCTCCGCCACGTTGTGCTGCCGGAGGGTTTAGAGCCAGGGCTGCATCTTTGTTCCGAGTGGTGTCTCCTGATTTGACATTTCCAAGACTGGCTGCCTAAATCCTGATGCGCTTTCTTTTTTTCTTTCTGCATCTGTAAAATCCAGGACTAAAACAAGCAAAGTAAAATTTGGAAGCCTTCAGCCATAATGATCTTTAAAAATAATTTTCGTTTCAAGTAAATAAAGCCCCACTGGATGTGTGGTCCAGTGGAGAGTGGGGAGGCGAGGTGAAATATTCCTAGTGCCCAGGGAACAGAAAACCACCTGAGTGAGAGGCCAGGACAGCATGGTCAGGCCTGAAAAGAGAGTGTCTACCCGAGACCCGGAACTTGGGTGCTCCCTCTTCCACACTCCCTGGCAGGCTGTTACTCTGGATCATGGTTGGGCACAGATCTTTCCCTGTTTTGCAGAGGAAGCAGACAAGCTATTCCCCCAGGGTCAACCAGCTAGTGAATGAGCAACAGCTTGGGTGGCATCCAGGTCTCCTGGAGACCCTGGTCCTATGTCTTCCTACACGTGTCCACAGCAAGTGACGACTTACAGATGAGCAAATCAGAATTACATTTGTGTTCATTACAGCAGTGAGTTCCTTTTTGAATGATTCTGGCTTTGCAGGAATCTTTTTAAGAGATCATTGTTTAAAATGATGTGGGTGCTCTGAGAGGCCGGAGTGATGAGATGCAAATGCTTTGAGTCTTTCATCAGTGGTTTTCATGGAGACAGAGCTGTGTGTTCAAAACAAGCAGGAGGCCCCAAGAAGGCAGAGCAGTAACCAGAATGCTGGTGCGGGGAGGGGAGCGGTTGGGGGAGGTGCCCATCACTGCCCACCCCCTTCCCAGACTGGAGCCAGCACCAGGTGGAAAGCAGGTGGGCCAGTGGTTAGAACAGGTTGAATGGGACCTGACCAGCCCCCAGGAGGACTGTCCACTGTCTGAGCTGTTGGTCTCCATCCTGCAGGCTCCTTGTGGACATCTCTAGGCTTGGCAACCCACGGGCACAGCCTAGAGGGTGGTTGGCTGATGCCCGACCACTGTGTCTGACATAAAACATCAAGCAAAGGGGGGGATATAGTTAATGTGCTGCCCAGAGGCATCACTATTGCCCATTGTGAAAAGACCCCTTTTCTGTAGGAAACACTGCTTTTCCATAGAAATCAGGGGCCACTCTAGGTGAAAGCCAGAGCCAACCACAGACTGTGCCAGGGACCTTGTTGTGGGACATCTGGTGTGGCCAGGTGCACCTTTAGAAGGCAGGCAGGCAGGCAGCCGAGATGGGACTTAGCAGAGGCACTTGATGGAGGCTGCCCTCTAAGTCAGAGGGTGCCCTTTAAGACAGAGCCAGCCACTGTTCTCTCCTCACCACTGAAAGTGGCTGTTTTGGTCATTTGTCCTTCTAAAAGCTGTGATGATTCTTTTATTTACTTGAAACATCACTGGGTGTTGAAGCACTGACAATGTAAGCTAGAAGCCTGCAAATCAACGTCCGTATAGATTTTTAAATGGTGTGCATGGTGAAAAGGACCCTGATTTCTGATTGCATGGTTTTCCCCAAAAGAAATATATATTCTGGGGATGGTGAGTGTGACAGACGGCATGGAGAGGGGGATCCTGTATAGAAACGTGTGTTGTGTTACGTCTCTTTTGCATACATTTATCTCAAGAATATGGGTTTCCCGGTTCCTTTTTAAACACCAGCCAGGAAGAAGGTGATTATGGTAAGAATCTGGCAGCTGAGTGAAATGGTCTAGTGAACTTTGGAGTGTGTCTGGGGGGTGAATGTGTTGGGAGAGGGAGCAGCAGGGAGATGAGGGAGAAACAAGGAAGGGTTCTCAGTTATAGAATATATGTGTAGCTAAGAGGAGTCTTCAGTAATCCTGGTGGTGATGTTATATGTTCTGATATCCATCTTTGAGAAGAGGAGCTTGTGGGTCTTTTGTTTTGAGCAGAATTGTACAGTGCCCTACTCTCTTTGACGAATGCATAGCCTTGTAAAGAGGGGCCCCCCACCCCACCCCCAGGCCACACAGATCCCTGATGCGCCTGGCAGGAGCCCAGAGAAACCACGGTAGAGTCCAGACTGTGGGATGCTTGACAGGTCTGATGATACCCAGCCATGGGCAGTGCGTTACTGTTCTTGCCCTGTGTTCCACTTTTAAAGTCCTGACTTTAAATAAACTGTTATAGCAGTGTCTTATGGTGTGACAGACAATTAGGCATTTCTTGCATCACATATAAGAATTTAATGATGAGTGTGAGGTAGTTAAGTGGACTTTCCCAAGAATACTGGGGTTTTTTTCATGCCTTTTTGGTACATAAATAATATATCCCTTTTTTTTTTAAGAAGAAATTAAAATGAGTGAAAATAAAAAAAATCACCTGTTGTTATACCATCTGATTATAACCACTGTTAACACTTTGGCATATATCTTTTCAGACATTTTTGTATGCATCTATATAAGTTTTATTACTTTTTTCATGAGATGCAACTATGTTATACATATTATACTGTTTTAATTTGCTTTTTTCCTTTTAACACTATATTGTGAGTATATTTCTATGTCAGTAAATGTGTAACAGCATCATGTTTAACATCAGTGTAGGTTGTACTTTCGGTACTTAGGTTGGTCCCAATTTTATATGGTTATGCTCAAGGATCGGAGAAGGCAATGGCACCCCACTCCAGTGCTCTTGCCTGGAAAATCCCATGGACAGAGGAGCCTGGTGGGCTGCAGTCCATAGGGTCACTAAGAGTCAGACATGACTGAGCGACTTCACTTTCACTTTTCACTTTCATGCATTGGAGAAGGAAATGGCAACCCACTCCAGTGATGCTGCCTGGAGAATC
This sequence comes from Bos indicus x Bos taurus, assembly GCF_003369695.1. Taxonomy (NCBI): domain Eukaryota; kingdom Metazoa; phylum Chordata; class Mammalia; order Artiodactyla; family Bovidae; genus Bos; species Bos indicus x Bos taurus. The sequence continues at coordinate 23,158,703 of NC_040096.1, read as the reverse complement.
CCAGGGAAGGGGGAGCCTAACAGGCTGCCGTCTATGGGGTCGCACAGAGTTGGACACGACTGAAGCGACTTAGCAGCAGCTCAAGGATATGATGAAATCCTTTCTTCTAACATCTTCATGAACTTCTCAGAATATTTACTTAGGATAACTTTCTAAAATTGGACTTGCTGGCTAAAAGTATGAAGGGTGGTGCAAGCATGCCCTGTCTTCTCCCCCACTCCTGGGCACACAGGAGACACCACTTCCCAGCCCCTAGAGTCATTCAGGTCTTGTTCCTAATTATGGCCAATGAAGTACGAGCAGCAGTGACACGTGACACGTCCAGGCTGAGACTCTGAGATGCCCCTGGGCAGGTCTGCAGACTCCTGTTGCCTTGGTGACGTCCCAGGGCTGGAGCCTCTGTCAGCCTGGGTCCCTGAGTGACTGTGTGGATAGCTGCCCTTCTCCCACTATGACACGGCCCCACCTGCATGAACCTGCAGTGTGGATAAAGAATAAATGTTAAGTCTTAACACTACTGGCATGTCACGGTTACTGAAGCACACATAATGTATCCTGACTAAGAATACAATATGCGCATGTTGGGGACTTTTAATATGGGACTTCCCTGGTGGCTCAGCTGGTAAACATCTCTCCTCATATTGCCTTCCAGAAAGATGATACCAAATTATACTCCCGCCAGCAGTGTGTGAGAACGTCTGACTCCCTCTTTTGCACTGGTGTTACTGTGGGGACCACAGGGCTAGTTTTGATATGCATTTTTTTAATTGAAAGTGTGACACACCCTAGCTGAAATATTTATTAGATTATATTCTTTTCTTGTTTACCTATTCATCTTCTCTGGCCAATTTTCTCACAAGGTGTTTAGCTGTCTTATTGATTTCTAAGAACTTGTTTCCCCAGCCGCCCTCACTGCCCCCTGATTAGCTGACTCGTTGATTTCTAAGAAGTTGTTTTTCCCCTAAAAATATTTTTTTTTAAGTTCCATATATGACTTGGACTAAAAAAAATTTTATTTTTAGTCAACTTTATCTTTTCCTTCATTGCTGCTGCCTTTGCTGGCCTGCTTTTAAACATCTTTGCATTTCTGATTTCAAGTTTATGAATTTTCACCAGTCTTTTATTTGTGTACTTTTATCATTTTTTTAAGCAATTAAATCTGTGATCCATTTGGAATTTATTTTCCAAGTTACCCCAACTTCACTTACGGGGAAACCTTTCCTTTCTCTACTGATAAAAGACCCCACTTTTCACTGTGTACGCAATCCTTATATGTCATAAACATCCTTCTGAACTTTCTGTGTGGTCCACGGTGTACATTTTTGGCACTGGTACCACATAGTTTGATCATCTCACATTTGAATGTCCCCATTTAAATAAATGTCTTCAAAAATGTCCTAGTACTTTTGTATGTTGATATTTCCAAAAGAACATCAGGTTCATTTTGTAATGTTTATAGAAGAACTGAAAATTAAATTGTGTAAAATTTATAGGTTACTATAGAGAGAATTGGGCTTCCCTGGTGGCTCAGATGGCTCAGAATCCGCCCGCATTGTGGGAGACCTGGGTTCAATCCCTGGATTGGGAAGATCCCCAGGGGAGGGCATGGCAACTCACTCCAGTATTCTTGCCTGGAGAATCCCCATGGAAAGCCCTGGTGGGCTGTAGTCTATGGAGTTGCAAAGAGTCAGACACGACTGAGCAACTTAGCACAACACATAACTAGAATTAACAACTTCATAATATTTAACCTTTCATTTCAGTAAATTTATAAAGTATTGTGTTCCTCTGTGTATTCTTTCTGGTATAGATCATTTTTTTGTAGTTGTGGTTCTATGGTAAATGAGCTCTTTGTCCATTATATTTTCCAGCCTCTTATTGTTCACATAAAGGTACACCACTGATTAAATCAATTAAATCCATTGATTTTTTAAATTTAAAATATTACATAAAAGCTATGTAAATGTAAAGAGTATGAAAAAACATAATATGGAAATTGAAAGCCCCCCATAATTAAAAATCCCTCTGCCCCAAGATAAAACAGTCAACAGGGATCTACTGCTGCTGCTGCTAAGTCGCTTCAGTCGTGTCCGACTCTGTGCGACCCCATAGACGGTAGCCCACCAGACTCCCCCGTCCCTGGGATTCTCCAGGCAAGAACACTGGAGTGGGTTGCCATTTCCTTCTCCAATGCGTGAAAGTGAAGTCGCTCAGTCGTGTCCGACTCCTTGCGACCCCATGGACTGCAGCCCACCAGGCTCCTCCGTCCGTGGGATTTTCCAGGCAAGAGTCCTGCAGTGGGGTGCCATTGCCTTCTCCACAACAGGGATCCCTGGTCCTCAAATCTTTTTTTCCTGAAATATATTTTATCATTTGGACCATATGATAGACCCTTCTGCTACTTGCATTTTTCCCTTGGCAATAGATCTTGGACATTTTCCTGTCTGTAGATATCAATCTACCTCATTTTTCTTAACTCTTCATAGAGAGTTCTATGGTTGTTTGTTTATCTAATGTGATAATTGGTTATTTATTTTGTAGCTAGCCAGTTACTGAATTTCCTTTTAATTGTTTTGCTGTTAATTCTCTTGCCTTTTTCACGTAGATAATAGTTCTGAGTAGTGATGGTAACTTTACCTCCATATTTTTAAATAATTTTAAATAATTTTAAATAATCTTATTTCACTACCTTATCACATTGAACAGCACTTTTAGAATAATGGTAAATAACATCTATATAAATTGTGCCGATATTGTACATTCTTCTTTATATATATTTTTTACTTGGTAATACCTCCAGTGTTTCTTCAGAAGTACAGATTTGACTCTTAGTATGAGATATTCTTAACATTTAAATTTATATAATGTTAGGCCCTTCTCTTTCTAAATTTGCTGAAAGTTTAATCCATAATGGATGTTGGCATTTTATTAAATGCCTTTTGTTTCCCACATCTTTCAAGATGATCAAATGGTTTTTCTTTATCATGACTTAATATGAATCATTTTAATAGATTTGCTAATGTCAGACTGTCTCTGCATTTCTAGAAAAATCTAATGTTGTCATGGTATATTATTCTTTGATGTACATCTCCTTTCAGTGTTAACAGTGGTTATTTATGATGGGTTGGTTTATGGTAGAGTTTTATTTTATGTTCTTATCTATCTTTTCCGATTTTTCTACATGGCTCTGCTATGACTTGTATAATAAAAATAGGAGCTTTAAAATAAGGAAAATGCTCTGGATTTGGTTTCCTCTTATTAGTTTGGAATTTTTCAAATGTTAAAGTGGATACTTGTATAATTTTTTTTTCCTGCTTTCTTTGTCAGGTATTGCTGTTGGTTTTGTGTTAACTTCTTTAAAAAAGGACTTGGGAAGCTTTATCTCTTTTTTCTATGCCCTGGAACAGTTTAAATAATACTGAGAATTTTTTGCTCCTTGAGGTCTTTATAACATATATAAATCTGTCCAAGTCTAGTGCCTTTTTAGGAAATAATTCTTTGACAATTTATTCAGTGTTCCACACGCATTAGTCTCTTTAAAGTTTCTTCCTATTCTGTAAGTTTTTGGTAACTTAAACTTCCTAAATAACGATTCTGTTCAGACTTTCAAATTCGCTGGGCTGGCACTATTGTATTTTCTTTTCTCGTTCATAATGTTCTGTGCTTGTGCTTTTTATTTTAGGGCTTAAGCCTAAACAGTCTTAATTTACTGTTTTACCATTTTATGATGTTTTGGTTACTTTTTGTTTTTATTAATTTCTTCCTGTATCTTATGATTTTTTTCACCTTCTCAAGTTGAATGCCATTTTAACTTTTTCCTGTTTAATAGTAGATATAGTTACTAGCATTCATAAGGCTATATGACTTTTCTTCTGAATATTTCTTTATCTGTAATCCTTACATTTTTAGTATGGTGTTCTAAGTTCTAATAATTTGTAATTTCAGATTTGACTTTATATTTTACTTAAAAGTTATTTGAAATTATACTTTTAAATTTCCAGATAGTTTGATACTCTTTGTTGTTATTTTTAACACTTGTTATATATTTCTACTTTTACTGCCTTGTTGTCAAAGAGGGTGTGGCCTGTACAATTTCTGCATTCAGGAGTTTATTGATGTTTTCTTGGGACCTAATAAATTGTTTATTTTAATAAATATTCCCAGGAAACTGGAAAGGAAGGTATATTCTCAGAAGGGAACAAAGTTCAATCTATGTGTATTGATCTGACCTTATTAACTATAATGTTACAGACTTTTAATTTTTGCTGACCTGATTCATTAAAGACTAAGGAGAGTGTGTTAGTCTCCCACTACTGTTATATTTCTGTTTCTTTTGTGTTTCTAACAGCTTTTGCTTCATGTGTTTCAGTACAATGTTATTTGACATCTTTTTATACTTAAAGGGAAAAGGTATTTTCCTTCAAAGACTTGTATACTTTTGTGGATTTTACCTGATTTTGTTGTAACAGAGTTGTTTATGTAGAAATACATAGTTCAGTAAAATGTCTGTGTCTGTTTTTAAGCCAACAAAAATCTTTGAGAAGCCCTCTGTGTCTTAAGATACTTTGGAAATTCTGGCTCTTCCCAAGGGTAGGTGGATATTCTCCAGGATGACTTCCTATGCCCAAGCAAGGAAGACAGTGTGCATTGAGGCATTTAAGCCTCTGCAACAGAATGAGGGTTTAGGGGAGTTGCCATCAATTCCAGCTCCTGCTTCAGGGCAGCCCCACGCTTGGTGTGCTCAGAGATCACCTGCCATCCAGCTGGTTATCTTCTGCCTTCATGAAGTCAATACTGAAGCTTTACTTTTTTTTTTTTTTTTTTTACAATTTTTTTTGATGTGGACCATTTTTCAAGTCTTTATTGAGTTCATTACAACATTGCTTCTGTTTTATATCTTGGTTTTTTGGCCATGAGGCATGTGGGATCTTAGTTCGACCAGGGATCGAACCCACACCCCTTGCATTGGAAGGTGAAGTTTTAACCACTGGACCACCAGGGAAGTCCCCCAAGGCTTTTCTTAACCCAAGAGGCAGTTTTCTGCTGCAGGGCTGTCCTTCTGAGCAGAAGGCAGCAGAGAGTGTTATGCTTGTGTTCCTGGCTATTGCAGGAAAAGCTAATCTCAGAGACTCATTCTACTGGGAAAGATTTTTCCAGAGCTGTTCGAGCAGATTATTCACATAGCAGAGTCTGTGCCCGGCAGAGAACCAACTTTTCCCAAATACGTGGAGGAGGTGTGAATCTCAGTTCACAGCTCAGGAGTAAAAGAAATACCACCTTCTCTATCATCCCTTCATTCAAGAAAATTTCTGTTTGGGGCCTCAATCTACCAGCCTCATGCAGTTTGATCTCAGTCACTCCTGGGACCCCCTTTTCTCCAGAGGTGAGTTTTCAGAGGCTGAGGGCTTACATAGTCCCAGGATGGTAGTGGGGAGCCTATGTCTGCTGAGATGTCCCCTGTTCCTGCCCCTGCCCTCTCACTCCACCACCTCTGTTTCACAATTCCCCAGCTTTCCCTGTCCTGCAGAAATCCCCATGAGGCTGTCCTAGGCTCTGACCCCAGATCCTCTATGCACCATCCCGTTTGACAGCAAAGGTTGAGTGGATGATTTTACTTTTGTGTGTGCATGCTCAGTCGCTTCAGTAGTGTCCGCCAGGCTCCTGTCCATAGGATTCTCCAGGCAAAAATACTGGAGTGGGGTGCCATGCCCTCCTCCAGGGGATCTTCCTGACCCAAGGATTGAACCCATGTCTCCTGCAGCTCTTGCATTGCAGGTGGATTCTTTACTGCTGAGGCACCTGGGAAGCCCCAGTTTAACTTGGAAGGCTGCTAGCTGGATCAGCCGATGCATGTTTGCAAGAGCAAGCACGCTACTGAATGGAAGTGATTCTGTGGCCACTCATGTCCACTTGCTTTCCAGACCCTCCCAGCTCACTCGTGAGTGGCCTCAAGTGCTACGTGAACCACCTCCCAGAGGGGCCTCCTTACACCAGTGAGGCCCTGTGTTTGGGGCACCAATACCAAATGCCCCTTCTCTGGAACATTTGGGAAAATTGACCTCAATTTTGCAAGAATCTTCCCATGAATGAAGTTTTCCTTTCCAATTCTTTTTTTTAAAAATATTTATTTATTTAATTCACTTATGGCTGCACTGGGTCTTTGTTGCTGTGCTCAGGCTTTCTCTGGTTGCAGCAAGTGGGGTCTGTTCTCTAGTTGCAGTGCACGGGCTTCTCACTGAGGTGGCTTCTCTTGTTGTGGCTCCTGGGCTTTAGGCGCGTGAGCGTCAGTACTTGTGACACGTGACCGTGGGATCTTCTTTTAATTTCAGCATGCGAACCCTTAGTTGTGGCATGTGGGATCTTAGTTCCTTGACCTGAGATCGAACCCTTGTACCCTGCATTGAAAGGTGGATCCTTAACCACTGGACCACCTGGAAGTCCTCATATGAGTTCTTAAAAGCAGAGCACCTTTCCTGGCTGTGGTCATAAAGAGATGGTAATGAAAGAAGAATCAGAAAGATGCCGTGTTGCTGACTTTGAAGATCAATCAAGGGGCCACAAATCGAGAACTGTAGGCTGCCTCCAGAAACTGAAAGAGCTTCTAGCTTCTCCCCTAAAGCTTCAAAAAAGGAATTCAGCCTTTCTGACACCAGGATACTAGCCCAAGGAGACCCACACTGGACTTCAGACCCATGGAATGGTAAGATAATAAATCTATGCTGTTTTAAGGCCATATATTTTCTGTAGTTAGTTCTGGCAGCAATAGATATACCGATAGATATAATAATAATATTATAAATAGATAAACCAATATACTCTTCCCATGAGTTTACGTATCTGAGAGTTGAGAAACTCTGCTATGTCAATTCAGTCAACTACGTGGCTTCACATGATGGGTGGTCATTAATCAAAACCTCTTGATTCTGGGTCCTGCTACTACTACCTGCTTGATTCCCCAGTTCGGATGCAGGAGAGGGAATGAAAGAGCACATGAGTAAGTCAGTCTGATTGGCCCAGCTCATGGTCCTTCACTCTGGGACCATCCACAGGATGCCTCCAGTTAGGGATTGGCTGTCCTAGAATCAGCTTTGGCCAGAAGGCCCATCGTGGGATATGAGACCTGGCCAGCGCAGGCTGCCCTTGTGGCTGGGGCTATGGACGGGGAAGGCATTGTGACTGGTGTCCTGGACAGGATGCAGTGGTCCTACAGGGGCCAGGGAAGACTTCAGAAAGGAGGATGCTGTGGAGTCGAGACTGAAAGGTGGGTGTGGATTTGCCAGGACCAGGTGGCAGAGGCCTGGTATATCCCCGGCACTGAGGCTCAAGAGAGCAGAGCCGTGTGGAAGCTGGTGGCAACCTGCTTGGTGTTGCTGGAGTAAAATGTGTGGTGGGGGAAGGGGCGGTGGGGGGCAACAGCCAGGTCCTGAGGGCTTGGCACGCCACACCAAGGGGCAGCCTTTACCCGTGTGGGTAGGAGAGTAGAGAAGGACATCACAGGGAGTGGTGGAGACTGACTGATAGCACTCTGGAGGGTGGACTAGGGAGGTTTGAAGCCAGACAGTAGGAGACACTACTTGTCCCCCACTGTGACTCTGGATCCTCTGAGGCCAGTGTGTGTGTTCAGTTGCCAAGTCGTGTCTTGACTTTGCAACCCCATGGACTGTGGCATGCAAGGCCTCCCTGTCCCTCACCATCTCCTGGAGTTTGCCCAAGTTCATGTCCATTGAATTGGTGATGACATACAGCCATCTCATCCTCTGCCACCCCCTTCTCCTCCTGCCCTCCATCTTTCCCAGCATCAGGGTCTTTGCCAGTGAGTTGGCTCTTTGCATCAGGTGGCCAAAGTATTGGAGCTTCGGCTTCAGCATCAGTCATTTCAATGAGTATTCAGGGTTGAGGCCAGAGTCTGGACTTAATTCCCAGCTTGGCTGGAAGAAGCGGGGAAAAGGGAAAAAAATGAGGGAGAGAAGGTTCCAGAGAAGTTTTGATGCACTAAAGATGGTTGGGTGAGGAATTTTCTTTGGAGAACTCTCTGAAAAGGATTATTTTTTAAAAGCTTCTCATTTTTGGCAGCCCTTAGAAAGCAAATTCTGAGAATTATCCAAGTCTGAATAAGCTCAATCGTGTCTCAAAATACTGAAATTACAATAATTAAAAATACTGAATTGCAAAATAAGCACAAGCAAAGTCCAACAGAGCTCTGATTTGGCCATTTTTAAAAATACCAAATTCTTTCTAGAGAAGAGTTTTGTGCTGAGGTTGGCCTGTCTCTGGTGGTGAAGGAGGCCAGGGACACAGCCACTGGGCCAGCTTCTGGGGCTTTTGACGGAAGCCCAGCAAGTAGCCTGCAAGATGCTACCTACACAGGAGTGTGGCCCTATGCAACACACACTCCTAAACCCTGCTGGGAACCTACAGGAAGGAAAGGGGACCTGTGTGTCAGGGGACCAGGGCCTGGGCCCAGGGAGAGGAGTGAGGCACCTTCATGCCTGGGAGCCGGATCTGGGTCTGCATCACTCACGGTCAGGGAAGGTAGGACCCCTGGCAGTGGCTGCGCACGGAGATCAGGCTGTAGCTGCTGAAAAATCACCCAAGCCTCTCCCAGCTGTGCCGCCTGAGGCCCGTCAGAGTCAGCAAAGCAGCTGTAGGTAGGAACAGTTTGGGTCTGTAAGAACTCTGTGGAAACCAAGGAGGGTCAATTCATCTTGTTCTGAGAAAACCCAGGGTTGCCATGGCGAGAGTGACGCAATGAGGTTAGTGAAAAGAGTGGACTGCCTTGTATTGGTCTCTTCCCCTTTCCTATTTTTATTTATTTGGCTTCACTGGGTCTTAGTTGCAGCATGCAGGATCTTTAGTTACAGCATGCAAACTCTTAGTTGTGGCATGTGGGATCTAGTTCCCTGACCAGGGACAGAATCCCGGGTCACCTGCATTGGGAGCAGCGAGTCTTAGCCACTAGACCATCAGGAAAGTCCCACTCCTTTGCTAACTTTAACACAAAGCAAGAAGGAGAAAAGATTCCAGCATGAGTGCCTGAGGAGAATGACACTATTCCCCACCCTTAGTATTTGCTTAAAAAAACATTCAATGTTTTTAATAAGATTTCAGCTAAACCCAGCCAAAGCAGGAACGGCTGTGTTAAGATACTCAGTTTCATTTCTTCATGAGTGACAGAGGCATTATAAATAGTTCTTTATCATGAGTTTATATTGTGCTTGATACATGAAATACATTTCATTTAAAATATTTAAAATAAGTCTTGCTTATAAGCAATTTACTCTGATTATTGTTAAAATAATGTCCACATTCAAACCTTTCAATCCCAGCAAACCACTGCACACGCTTGGTCAGCAGTGCTTTCTACAGTAGCAGTGTAAACTTTTTTCAGAATAAGGGAATGATTCTAGGTTATCTGTGGTGAACAGTGATTACTGTTTCTCATGCCACCAGTGCTCACCGTGGGTTCTCAGATGTGCAAGAGGCACCACATGTCTCCTTCCTTCCCTGACTTGAAGAGCCGCAGTGTTAAATAAAGCTGCAGCATCATACACCATGCCCTAGCTGATCTTTTGGGGTGTTGTGCAGCCTGTCTACCAGTACCCCATCACACGCTGCATCAGAACAGGCCTTGGGCCCTTGGAGAGGAGCCTAATGATCCCACTCGTGGGGGCCCTGTTCATCGCCTTCCTCCCCCTCTTCCTCCGAGTCAGCAGACACCCTCTTGATTCTCTGCAGTGCTGCCTTGATGCTCTTCTCCAGGTCGCTGGTGGGTTTACTGCTGGGGCTCGGGCCAGGGGCAGGGTGGACCTTCTTCAGTTTGACCCCCTGCCTTATGGCAGCCAGAATGTGCTCGTTGACTGAGGCTCGGGGAGGGGGCAACGCGGGCGCCTGCACCTTCTGGGGAGGGGCCCTGCCATGCCTTAGGGAGGCCAGCACTTCGTCCATCGACCCTGAAATTGAGTAAACAGAGCAAGGAGTCAAGGAATCATACTCTTTCTCCCCAAAGTGCCAAGACGATTTTGTACTTGTTAAAGGTGTCAAGTCACCCATCAGTTAAGCCATGATTTAAACAAATGGTCATCATCCCATTAGACAAATGCTCTGAGCATCTCTAGGATATCTGCTATCTGCTAGTATCGGCTCCCTGTTTGAATCCAGGATAGTCTCATCGTAATATTTTACCTTAACCACTGATTTTCCACCACTTCTTCAAATCCATAGCAACTCCCAGGCATAGTTGAAAGTCACCATACCTCCTGGTTAGCACGGCTGTTTCTGAAGACACAGGTGTTATCACCTTTTCAGGTGTCTCTGAAGATAGTTATGAACAGCTAGGGTGTTTTAGTCCGACCCAGTGTGCATCGATAGCTCTGACATTCTATCTCCTCCATTTCCTTTCCCACTTAAAATCTTTTGACTGTACCCCGCCGTAATTCTCCAACTTCAGTCTTGGATATTAGTCAGTGATTACTTGTTCTGTGACACTGAAGTGAGCGGGTTTTCACACACAAAAAGGCTTAAAGGAAAACCTGAATCGGTGAACCCAGAGCAGGTGGTTCTGCCATGTCTGTATATAGTGTTTTAAGTCCACCTACATTATCCTGAGGTAACTTAATGTGCTCTCTACTTTCAAGGGTGTGAAATGCTGTCAAAACACAAATTAGCTCAGAGTTTCAAAGCCTTGGTGAGGAGAAGCTATTTTTCACTCTTGGCACCTTGAGCCCCCTGTGGTGGGTAAAATCTTTTACCACCTGCTGGAAGGGTGTGACTGTGGCCACTAATTTAGGGATCTTCCATGTGAGACTTAAAGGTCATTTCTAGTTCAGAACTGAAAAGCTATGCCATGGCTAACAAAACACCTTGGATCTTAACCTATAACTTGTTCCACTTCCCTTCTAGGAGTCATAAGATAGACTTGCACCATCGAGGGCATTTTATGGTGTTAACTCACACTTTCTTATGCTTTTAGTGCAGTGAGGCAGTGGGTGTGTTACGAGTCAGGTCAGGAAACAACGTGTGCACATGTGCTCAGCAGGTAAGTCGTATCTGACTCTGCAACTCCATGGACTGCAGCCCACAGTCCACAGAACTTCCCAGGCAAGATACTGGAGTGGGCTGCCATTTCCTCCTCCAGGGGACCTTCCTGACCCAGGGATTGAACCCAGGTCTCCCACATTGCAGACAGATTCTTTACCGCTGAGCCACCAGGGAATCCCCGGTCGGGAACGAGGCACCCCCACAAAGACCTGCCGTGTCCTATTTCTTGTCCAGGCCCGTGAGCTCTCACTTTCATTTACCACAGTGTTGCAGCAAAGCCCATGGAAATGGGCCATCTGGTCTCCACTTAGTAGTGTAGATGTTTTCATTTGTACTTGGTTCTAGGTACAGTGAAACCTTAAACTCACAATGACCAGAATACACATTAACCAGAACCACAGTTGGAACTGTTATGTAATTCCCATCATCTGTCATAGTCCCCTTGTATTTGACCACTTCATTTTACAAAGATTTTCCACAGTAAGGTTTCTCTGACCACCACTCAGACTACAAGAACAGCCCTCCATAGTCTAAAATTCCTCCAAGATAATTCCAAACCAGTATTCTGCTTAAGATGTAACAATTTAATTCCATGAAGGACTCACAGGTGCAACAGTGAGCTTAATTCAAAGCAACACTGAAACATGTGGCAGAAATCAAACACTGATGTCTTAAAAACCTGAGAAGGGACTTCCCTAGTGGTCCAGGGGCTACGACTCTGAGCTCCCAATGCAGGGGGCCCACTTTCAAACCCTGGTCAGGGAACTAAATCCCACATGGCACAACTGAGAGTTTGTATGCTACAACTAAGAAGATACCACTTGCTGCAACTCAGTCCTGGCTCAGCCAAATAAATAAATTAAAAAAAAAAAAAAGAACCTGAGACGGGTTGATTCTTGAACAGCCTCAGAGATCCCAAGTCATGTGACCATTAATTGTATAGAGATGTTTCTTCGATTTAGGCTCAGATTTAGGCTCTGCTAATTTTGCAATAAAAGTGACAAGGTAACACATACTAGAATATTTTAAGATTGTAGAGCATTATGAAAAAGATTTTGATTTGAAGATGATGGCTGCTAAAGCTGGAACCCTCTAACCACTTAACCACCTCGGGTGAGTGGGGACAGTTGGGAAGATTACCTGGGCCACTAAAACTGTCTGCGGGACCACGTGGGTTCTCAGTGGGTGATTCACACACTAGTGGAAGTGGCTGATCATCTTTCACTGAAGTCCCGAAGCGTAAATTCCGATGATTTGCAGGTTGAGAAGAAAAGGGCTGAGCAGGGAGGGGCGGTGGTGGTGGGGGAGGAGGTGGCGGGGGAGGCGGAGGCAGCGGCGGCGGCAGCAGTTCCTCACTTGACGTGGAATGTGTTTGGTCACCAGTTGAAACCAAAGTCGGGACAGGGCTGTCTCCAGCACAGTCTTCACGCTCAGGGGTTTTCACAGTACTGACTTCAGACAAGGGAGCACTTCTGGTTTTCCTAGAGGATGGATGGATCACGGCTGTCATCTGAGAAGTCGGTGGGGGTGTCTGCTTGGGTAGTCCATTCGGCAGGTCTGGAGTCACAGGTTGTGAGCGAGAGCTCTTTAGGACAGGCTGGCCTGGACATCTCTGAAAATGAAAAACCATTCTGAGAAACTGGCTACGATCACAAACCATCAAAATGCTAGAGCTTTCTATAAAGGAAACCCAAAGACTTTCTTTGTGTAGATCATTCTAATTCACAAAGCGGCTGCTTCTCACTTTGCACAGCCACCCTTGCTACTAAATCTATATATTGAGGAACAAACATTTGTATGCTTTCATATAATACTTTTCTCTGTAATAAAGATATGAAAGGATACATACAGATGAAAACACTCATCATATTTTTAGTATGAAAGATCAGAAAACAAATACAAACAAAAGACAGTTAGTTGAAAAAATTATGGTGAGTTTAACATATCAGGCAGCCATGAAAAATCATAAATAGTACAAAGTTTGTGAAACATCTTTTAAAAAAATGCAGATGATATGGTGTGCAATGCATAACCATGTAAAAACAGATCTATGACAAATACCAGCAGTGTGGACCTCCAAGTGACAGTTAAAACAGGTATTACAGATGTTTCTCTAATGTTTAGACTTCGAGTAAATTTTATAATTTAAAAATATTAATTAAAGAAGTTGTACTCTCACAGGTATATTTGCTAAAGAAAAACCTCACCTTACAAAGAACTAATCTTGAGGGGTGTACACCTCCATGGACCAAAAAAACTGCAACTTTCACCAATTTAAGGTCAACTTGTTCCAGTTTGTTGGTGGATTCTTTCACCTTCATACCATGTCAATGTGAAAATCAGGGCTCTGACTAGTTCAGGGTCATGGAGCTGGACTTGGATCCCTTGAATCCCCTCCTGCACAGTGACTCTGCTGTGCTCATCAGTACCCTCTGGAATATGGATGAGCTTTGAAAACATTACGCTGAGAGACCACTGACCGTAAAGGACCACTTATATGAAATGTCCACCGTAGGTAAATCCATAGAGACAGAAAGCAGATTAATAGTTGCCCAGACCCAGGGAGGGAGCAGGGAATGATGGCTACTGGATATGAGATTTCTTTGGGGAACAGTAAAGATGTTCCAGACTGATTGTAGTGATGGCTACACAACTCTGTGAATATAATAAAACCTTTAAATGGAAGAATTGTATAGTGTGCAACGTCCATGAATAAAGCTGCTTTAAAAAAAAAAAGATAATGAGCATGAATGTAAATGCCTAGCACAGTGCGTGCTATACAGCAGGGATCAGAGTAGAAAGTGTATCAGGGACTTCCCTGGTGGTCCTGCGGTTAAGAATCCACCTTCCAATGCAGGGAACGTGGATTTGATCCCTAGTCTAGGAACTAAGATCCCACATGCCTGGGGCAACTAAGCCCACGCATGGCAACTAGAGAGGTCGACTCACCACAGCAAAGACACAGTGCAGTCAAAATCAAAAAAGAGAGAAGATGAAGTTGTAAAATATGATGTATTCACTCTGGTGGCCCCTGTTTTTCTTGTTGGTATTGCACCATGCATCTTCAGTACCTCATCCCAGACTTATGTCTGGGAGTGGGTGGTTTTCTATTTTGGGTCATTATGAGGGTATATGACGAGAACAGGTTTACACTTTATGTTCAACAAGTTTAATATTTAAGTATCTATTTACTTTAAAAAAAAAAAAAAAACCTATTCACTTTTGAAGAAAAGAATTTATCGGGAGTATAGTTGCTTTACAATGTTAAGTTTCTGCTAACTGCAAAGTGAATCGGCTTTACATATACATATATCCCATCTTTTTTGGATTTCCTCCCCATTTTGGTCACCACAGAGCACTCAGAGGAGTTCACTGTGCTATACGGCAGTTTCTCGTGAGTTATCTATCTTATATATAGTATCAATAGTGTATATATGTCAGTCCCAATCTCCCAGTTCTTCCCACACCCCCTTGGTATCCACGTTTGTTCTCCCTGTCTCTTAAACCTGTTCACTTTTAACAGGTCACTTAACTAATGTCACAATGTTTCCTCGACCAAATTTTAAAGCCTTCTTTATTATAAATGAGGAAAAGCCAGCTAGAGCTGAGGGCAATTTAACTATTTTTGGTTTTCCCTGCCAGTTAACAGCAGGGTGAGTGGCAAGGTCAAAAACATCTTGATATTTCTAATACTTTTGTTTTTTATTTATAGACTACAAATCATGGCATTTGGGGAACATTTTAGGTCCCAAATCATCTCTCCCTAATACTTCATATTTTTCTCCTCGGGTAGGTGATCTTCATTTATTTTCCCAGAAAACACAGGAGAAGCGAGGATTTATAGAACTCACCTCTTTAAATGCTCTTAATCGTTGGAGGGTTTTTTTGGCGTTCTTGGTTTATCCATTCTCTTTTCTTTTGTTCCTCCTCTTTTTTCTTGTCTCTTTTCTATATTTAGACAAACACATATCTGTAAGCTTCCCAAAAGTCTTGAGAGACTGTAACCTAACATTCTTGCCACCCCCCGCCCACTGCCATGTCCATACCACCACCCCAACCCCGGCTGCAGGGCCACACTGCACCAGGCCCTCAGGATCCAGGCTGATCAGGCAGTGGGCTCCACTTTGCACAAACTGAAGCCCATGGGTCACATTATGCAAACATAAAACATTTTTCTTCGACCACTCACCCTCTGAACACTGTGGTGCTGATGAGAATATTTTATTCTTTCTTCAGCCTGTTGCAATCTGAGTCGATGATTTTCTTTGCATTGATCCTAGGGGAATAATGTAATTTCACTGATCTGTTTTTTAACTTGGTTATAAATTGAACACTGCATGGCTTTTAATATTACCATGGGGTGGCATAAAAGGTTGAAAGAAAAAAAGCACTGCATTTGGGCTGTAGTATAAGGCATTTATTAATAGGAGTTACGGTGTGATTCAGTACATCTGCCTCCTCCTCAGTCACATGACATGGGCTGATTGGCTGCTTACGGAAATCCCTTGTTCCTGGTCAGGAACGTCATGGCTGGGATGCAGTGCTTTGAGAGATGAAAAAGCAAGTCTTCCATCCAAGCAGAAATGAGAGGACATACAGGAGCCCCACATCCTTAAGTGGGAAGTGTCCTAAGGATCTGTTTCAGTGCAATTGTTATAAACACATTTCCCCCTAATGTTCTAAATATTTCCAAACATACCTATATAACACATCCAAGCTACTTTCCAAACATACCTACATAACACATCCAATCTATAATATCTGAACAATTATATTAAAAACTATATCATCTGGGAATTCCCTGGTGGTCCAGTGGTTAAGAGTCTGCTTCCCAACACAAGGGACACCAGTTCAGTCCCTGGTCCCGGAAGATCCCACATGCCACAGGGGAACTAGGCCCGAACACCACAGCTACTGTGCCTGTGCTCGAGAGTCTGTGCTCCACAACAAGAGAAGCCCCACTCACCACAACTAGGGGAAGCCCACTCAGCAATGAAGACTCAGTGCGACCGAAAATAAGTAAATAAATAACTTAAAAAAAAACTGTATCTCAAGTATGCTTACCCCTTCTTAGTATGTTACCTTTTTATGTAATCACAGAGTTTTTAAAAATTAGGAAAAAAATCACTCACCAATTATAAGGACTGAAATAAGCCGAATATTGTCTGATTGACATTTTATAATCAATTTAAAATAAAATTAATGTTATCATTTATTATAGCTTCTTAGAAGTTTCTACCTACTGTGATTTTTTAAAATGCCTATGTATGTCATAGACATTCAATCAATAGTTGTTGAAAGACTTAATTAAAATCTAAAGATGGTTAAATCCAAAAGGAAAAAAGAATCTTTTTAAGGAAAAAAAAAAACTGTAGTGTATTTTAATTGTAGCCACTGATATCTACATTAAACACACATAAAATGAATCATTCATAAAAGCCTTATTTTCGAACCTATCTTTTGTAAAAGAAGAAATCCCCCAAAGCTGTGAGACAAGAAGGCCGCCCGGGCACACCCACCTTTCTGTTCCTGAGACGGGCTCTCCTGGCACAGATGCTGCCCCGCTTTGACTCCAGCTGCTGGCACTGCCGGCTGAGCACCCCCACCTCCAGCTGCTTCCCTTCCTGTAGCCCCATCACACCATCCATGACCGTAAGTTCCTCTGGGCTTTCACACGGGTCGTAGTAGATCACTTCATCCTGTTTATCTAGAAGCATATTAATGATTTTTAAAAACATTTTATTAAAAATAATGCATACTTTTTTCTCTTTTGGCTGCGCTGGGTCCTCTGCACAGGCTTTTTCTAGTTGCAGAGAGTGGGGCTACTCTCTAGTTGCAGTGCACGGGCTTCTCATTGCAGTGGTTTCTCTTTGCAGAGCACAGGCTCTAGGGCACTCAGGCTCAGCAGTTGTGGTGCACAGGTTTAGTTGCTCTGAGGCATCTTCTCAGATCAGGGATCGAACCTGTGTCTCCTGCATTGACAGGTGGGATTCTTTACCACTGAGCCACCAGGAAGCCCATGCATACTTTTTTTAATGTAAGGATAGTTAAAGGTTCTTACAATTCACAGGTATATATATGTGTCTGTGTATACACACACACATGCAACTTACATAGTTACATGTATCAATAAAGATAATTAGAGAAACTTTTCCATGTGATAGAAATACAGTTTTAATGGCAACACAGTATTCTCGAATTTAAGCACTCTCTGTTCTTAGAATGTCACAATGTTCCATTAGTATCATTTCCACTGTGATGAACATCTTTGAATATAAATCTTTGTATACATTTTTTATTACTTCCTTTGCAGATGAATATTTAAGACTCCTGATCACTGTTGTCAAATCACCCTCCTCGAGAAAGGGAACATATGTTCTACCAGCAGTATGTCATTAAGGTACCTTAATGATATTTAATCTTAATTACGTACTGATTTTTTAAAAATACATGCTGACTGTAACAAACTCAAGTCCTACAGAAGTACATAAAAATAGAAAGTAAAATTTTCCTCTTTCCTCACCAAATCTTTGTCCTTTTATTCCCAGATGAAAATATGAATAGTTTGGCATGGATCCTTCCAGATTAACCTTTTTCTAACAGAACTTCTTCCTAAATATGTAAAGTGCTTATAACGTGAAGCTAAAGTTTTTGAATACCTAGGATTAAATTAAATGTTCAGGATCTATATGAAGAAAATAACTAAACTTGGAGGAACTTTAGGGAAAAAAACAGACTGGAGTAAATGGAGAGACATACCATGTTCTTGGATGGGAAGATTCAAAACTGAAAAGACGATAATTCTTCCCAAATTAATCTCTAATGTTAACTGCAGTCCCAATAAAAATTCCGAGTTTTTTGGGTTTTTTGTTTTGAGCTTGTCAAAATGATTCTAAAGTTCATCTGGAAGAATAAAGGAGTGATAAGGAGTCAGAAAATTTTTGGAAAAGTAGATTAATGAGGGAAGGATTTGCTTTACATAATAATAGGAACAGCATGGTACCAGCTACCAGGAGCCATTCACAAATCAGTGAAAGAAAATAACAGTTCATAAATAGATCAAAACAAGTACGATAATCCTGGATATGGGACAGGTGACAAGTCAAAGCAACAGGGGAAATGTTTTTAAAATCAGTGGGTGGGACTGCTAAGGATTCGGAGGGGAAAGTTTAGATTGCTACCCACATCAAAATAAACTTCACCTGGATTAAAGAGCCACATGTTTTTAAAAGCAAAATCATACAAATACTAAAAACAAAAGTAAATACCTGTGTAATTTTGGGATAAAGGACTTACAACACCAAAGCAGAAAGACTGAGACAGGTGACTTCATAAAGATTAAATATTCCGAAAAAGCAAATGACAGAGCAATGATTTGCAACATATGACAGATAATAAAGTAACATCTCTAATACAGAAAGGGAATATTCCAAAGAAAAATGGGCAAAGACCATAAATAGGCAGTAAATAAAAACAAATGACCAGTAAACATACAAAATTGAGTTCAACATCACTTGTGAATGAAATAAACGAAAAGTAGAAGATGCCATTTTTTTCCCCATCACCCAGGCAAAGAATTTAAATGAATAAGTACAGGGAAACATTTTCATCATCAGCTGATAGGAGCATCATTAAGTAGAATGAAATTTAGAAATTAGAAAATAATAGTGGTTTGGGAAAATGGATATCAAATGATTGTTATAGTGTTGTTTTAACAATTAAGTGTCAAAATGTAAAACGTACATTGTTCTTGACCTGATTCCGTCTTTAGAAATTTATCCCGAGGAAAGAATGTCCTATACACAGAGACATATGTAAAGGAAGGTTCTTCACTACATTGTTCACAACAGTGAAAAGCGGATATCCCAGTATATCTATTTAATGGAATACTATGAAGCCATTAAAATTTTTGATGATTTTATAACCTTTTGAAATGGAAAGATGACTATTATACATTAAATGAAAAAGAGGTTACCGAACAGAATATGCAGTTTCGGTTTAAGAAATTGATAGATATTTCTAAACATTAGCATATAAAAAAGGCTACAAACTACAGAGTCTACAAAGTATCTCTAGATGATGGAACTGGAGTAATAACAGTTTCCCTTTGTTTTGCTGTGTGTTTACCAATGAACATATTATTTCAGTAACAAAAATACTGAAGGGAAACTGTATTAGAAAATTTCAGTATACAATATACAAGAAATAATTGATAATATGGTCTGTATTTCCTTGAATGTGTAATTTAAACATACCAAGATATACATTGAAATATAAATTTTACCTTTTATAAGTCTTTTAATGGAGTCCAACTGTGTAACAAGCAGTATTTCTTCATATTTTAATATCTCAAATTTAACCTCGTATAATTCTAATTGAACTTCATAATATTGTATTTCTAAGTCATCTACAATGTTTATTTTTTTTTCTTGTTCTGGAAGATCTTCCATCTTGTTTTCATGAAAAAGATAAGAGCAAGTTAAAATAATTAGGACATTAAAAGCAAACTTTACAAGCATCTGAGTTATTTTCTATTCGGTGAAAGTATTAGTTGCTCAACTGTGTTCAACTCTTTGGGATCCCATGGACTGTAGCCTGGGAGGCTCCTTGTCCCTGGATTCTCCAGACAAGAATACTGGAGTGGGTTGCCATTCCTTCTCTGCTCAGTATGAAATATGAAAAAAGCAAAGAGAAGAGACACTTTTCCATTTCACTTAGTGGGATAAAAATGCCTTCTTCAGCGTTGATCACAAATACTTTACCTTATCTCTGAAACATATGAAAACATTTAGGTTTTGAGAAAATAAATGGCAATGAAGTATTCACAGATGTTTTCTGCTTTAAAGTCATAATGTTATAGGAAATAAAATTGACTATGCTCCTAAGACGAAGCACCTCTTTGATTATTCTAAAATTGTGCTGAAAACATGGCTTGACTGATTTTCAAGTATATCACCTACTTTGGTTCTGAGGTCAATGTGATCAAGTGACTGCGACAATATAATATTTCAAAAACATTTTAACTAAACTTCACGGCCAAACTTCCAGTCTCTAAATTCTGAAAAGACCCTGATGCTGGGAAAGGTTGAGGGCAGGAAGAGGAGGGGGTGACAGAGGATGAGACGGTCGGATGGCATCACCCACTTCAGTGGACATGAGTTAAGCAAACTCCAGAAGATGACGAACGACAGGGAAGCTAGGTGTGCTGCAGTCCATGGGGTTGCAAAGAGTTGGAACGACTTAGTGACTGGACAGTAACAAAAGAAGATGGTACTGGGGACTGCCCTTGTGGTCCAGTGGCAAAGA
Source organism: Bos indicus x Bos taurus (assembly GCF_003369695.1). Classification (NCBI taxonomy): domain Eukaryota; kingdom Metazoa; phylum Chordata; class Mammalia; order Artiodactyla; family Bovidae; genus Bos; species Bos indicus x Bos taurus. The sequence goes on along the minus strand of NC_040096.1, from coordinate 23,138,360 downwards.
CTCTGCTTGCAATGCAGAGAGCCTGCATTCAATCCCTGCTCAGGGAACTAGATCCCACATGCCACAGCTAAGAGTTCCCATGCTGTAAATAAAGATCCTACATGCCTCAAGGAAGATCAGAGATCCCGTGAACCACAACTAAGACCCGGTACAACCCAATAAATAAATAAAATGGTGAAACTTACAAACAATTTTTTAAATAAAAAAAATTTTTTTAAGATAAAAAAGATGGTGTTGGAACAAGTGAGCAAGGATGCTACCTAAAATAAGTGTATTTGTAAAACAAAGCTTCACTTATGTTTGTCTTACCTTGCCCCGAATTTCAGCTCTTCTGTGATTTAAACACAGCTCTTTGGCTCTCATGAGTTGTAGAGCCTCCCGGGCTAACATCAGCTTGAGTTTTTCCAACCTGGGAGTTGCTGTGGCCCAGGCAGCCTGGCCGAATCTCTTCTCATCCTGCGCCATCTGTTTCTTCATTCCTGTTGGATTGTAATTAATAAAATAAAACTTAAGTACAACTCATAATAAAAACAGAAACTTTTCCTGAATGAATTCTGTTTATTGCCTTCTATGTTACCTGCAAAACATCCCTTTTAAAAGAAAACTTGTATTTTGGTGATTTTTTTATTGTCACAAAAATAATACATGGTTATTTAGTATAAAATTTTAGATAAATTCATTTAAAAAAAGAAAATCATGAATCTCACATACTTAAAACAATTGCTTCTTACATCTTGGTGCAAATACTTCTGGGCTGTTTCTGTGTCTAACTAGACTAATAGGAAGATACAGTTTGACCAAAACAAACCACCAACCCCCCTCCCCGCACCCAGGATATCATTCTGCTTTATATCTTGTTTATTTCACTTACTGTATCACAGAATTTTTGCTATTCATAAAAATTGTTATAGAGAATCATGCTTAATAGCTACATAGTATTCCACTTTATGAATGTACTATAATTTAACAAACTGATAGATAATAAGTTGTTGCTATTTGCAACTACTATCAACAATGACTGAAGATTAGATAAAAGTACCTCAACCTAGGGACTTCCCTACCAGTCTAGTGGTTAAGACTCTGCACTTCCACCTCAGTGATATGGCCAAAAAAAAACAATAAACAAAAAGTACTTCACCCAGCCTACAGGACCATCTGGTCTTGTCCCTGCCTGTCTGCCAGCATTCTCTCACACCACATTCTCTGTTCAGGCAGACCACAGAGGTAGTTCAGGTTCAGTTCCCAACCAACACAGTAAAGTGAATACCACAATAAGCAAGTCGGATTTCTTGTCTCCCACTGCATACAAAAGTTATGTTTACACTGTACTATGGTCTAGTAAGTGTGCAGGAGCCTTATGTCTTTAAAAAAAATGTACAAACCTTAATTTAAAAATACTTTATTACTAAAAAGTGCTAACCATCATCTGAGCTTCGAGCTGTAATCTTTTTGGCATAAGAACATCAAATATCACTCATCACAGATCACCATAACAAAATGTAAAAGTTTGAAAATTACCAAAATGTGACTGACAGAGACACAAAATGGGGCAAATGCTGTAGGAAAAACAGTAGTTGCTATTCTTAAAATTTATTTATTTTTATCTTTTGATTGCACCACATGGCATGTGAGATCTTAGTTCCCCAACCAGGAATTGAACCTGCACACGCCCCTGCAACGGCAGCACAGAATCTTAACCACTGGAGCACCACGGAGGTCCCAGCACTTGCTATTTTATAACAGACTTGCTCAGTGTAGGACTATCACAAACCTTCAATCTGTAAAAATCATACTATCTGTGAAGTGGGGTAAGGTACAGCACCACGAAATGAGCAGTGAGATGAGGTGTGTCCGTGCTGCGCTCCAGCCCATGGCTTCATGATACTTGTCAAGCTCCCTCAGACCAGAGGGCCTTCGTAAACGCTACTCCTGCCTGAACACCGTCCCATCAATTTTCTGCTCTCTCCACTCCCATTTAGCCTTCAGATAGGAGGGCAAATGCCACTTCTCAGAGGCCTTCTGTGACCACTCTGACTGAGCCTCATTTTCTCTCCTAGGCTCTCAGCACCCCATGTTTCTCTTCCTCATATGGCTTGTTGCCACTGCCATTTTCCATGTGTTTGAATGAATATATAATAAAGATTTCTCTTCCCTCATGTGACTTTACAGTGTCTATGCTTATCCTTATAGTGAATCCTCAGTACCTAGAAAATACAGAATCTGGTGCTTAAAAGGCACTCAAGTGTTTTCTGAGTACAAAGAAAATTACATGTATCTTAGTATAGCATTTTAACATTATTACCTGCTAATGCTTCTACCGTTTTTTCAAAATAATTCACTGTAATATCTTGAATAGAGACTATAGCTTCTTCAGCCTGTCTGGTCCATTCTTGGGCTTCCTTCTGCAGGGCAACTATCCTTTTAGGACCTAGATCATCTTCATCCAAGGACTTCTACAGAAAGAAGGGAAAGTTGTATCAGTAAGAGAGAAGATCATGTAGAACCATTAGAAAATCAAAAGGAAACTGGTCATGTGGATTATTTAAACTACTTTTATTACTACTACTTAGTCAATTAAATTTCATTCACTCATCAGTTCCTTACTGAGTATAAATAAGGCTCTAAGTGCAGCATTCTCTGGAAGACAAAGGGATACTCTGGAGCATAAAGGAAAAAATACCCTACTTTACTTTGTACTACTCAAATAACTTTTTCTAGAAGGGAATACTGTCAAGCTGTGTTTCTCTGTTAATAATAATATATATTGTTTGGAGACCCCTGGTGGTCCAGTGGCTCACCTGCCAATCCCAGGGACACTGGTTTTATCCCTGGTCTGAGAAGATCCCACATGCTATGGGGCAACTAAGCCCATGCATCACAACTACCTCGTCTATGCTCTGGAGCCCACAAGCCACAAGAGAAGCCCACACACCACAACTGGAGAGTAGTCCCCGCTCACCTCAACTAGAGAAAGTCCACGCGTGGCCCAGCACAGCCAAAAATAAATAAATACATTTTTTAAATGTCTTCATCTTTAAATCAATTTAAAAAATAAATTCGATGTATCTACAATATTATCAAAACACAGGGTGAACCCAAAGTGGAAACACAGATTGAATCATAAATGCAACTAAAGAAACAGTATGTCATAAACAGTAAATCTGATAAAGTAAAAACATAAAACGTACCAAAATAGCAAGCTTACATGAAGTTGCAAGTTCTCGCATGTCCCTGAATGGCTGCAGTAAATATTGAAAGAACATGGTTGTCGCAGTAACTAATTCCTGGTACGCTTCATCTTCCTCTCGATACACATTCATTAATGCTACCATGGTGTTGGCTTTTTCATGCCCTTGAAGCAACTAGAAGGCAAAATGTAAATAAAGTTCAAGTATGGACAGGATAAGATCATACCAAACCAACAGAGCTAAAGAAACCTGAATGTTCCTAACATTAACACATCAATTTAAAATGCTGATTAAACATGAAAATGCTATTGTCCTCCAACCAAAATGCCCAGTAAGAATGGTTAAATAAATCATGGTACATCCATAGTAGAAATATTATTATTGTAATCATTTATTCAGCACTGTGCTTTTGAAGACCGGTTCTGTAATCTGGGCACTTTTATAATAATAAATGGGAAATAGAGGAGGATGTAGAGTTGAAAATTTATGTCCTAAGTATGTAGTACATGTACTAAGGACTCAGAGAAAAGGGCCTGAGAGAGGATATTTTTCCATCACTTTTTTGACCATAAAGGTATTGTGAGAATGCACTCCTTTTTTAAAACTGCTAAGGGACTTCTCTGGTGATCCAGTGGTTAAGACTGCATTTCCACTGCAGGTGGCATAGGTTCAATCTCTGATCAGGGAACTAAGACCCTACATGCCGTGTGATGCAATCAAAACAAACAAAAACAAACAGACAAACTCATAAGGACATACAGATGATTCCAAGTACTTCTCCAGCATGTTGACTCTTAATTCCCCCAGGTTAGTATTCCCACCAATTCCCCAGCAGAGTAGACTCATTCACAGCATCACAAATGGGGCTGTAGCCTCTGAAGAATGCTTCTGAGGCAGGGCAAGAAATAAATCGAACACTTATAATCTAGAAAAACTCATTTGGTAAGAAACTAATTTACTGCCCAGGAGAAGAGAAATAAAATCAATTAATAGTATAAACTCCGCACCCCAACCCCTCGGTCAGTATATCCTTAAATTCTTCTATTTCCTTCCCTCTGTTAAGGATAAAGTGATCTATGTTCAGTAGTCATTTTATCCAGGTGATAACAGTAGGATTATGCCCCCCCTCAAAAAAAAGCAAAAGTTTCCCTCAAGAAAATTAAAACACGTGAAAAAGTAAACTTAAGACAATGATGTTTTTCAGCCTTATTTCTTAAGACTATTCAGACTTCAAAACATTCAGTTTCACTTTCTGTATTCTAGCAATGTTAGTAATTGGTCTAATTCTAGAATCAATTGCTTTCCTGTTCTAAATATGAGCTGAGTACTAAAATTATTACATGCTCTTCCATGGATGCAGTGTATTTCATATTTAAGCCTTCACCCCACCCACATGTTCCAGGTGAACTATACCAGTGTCAACAGCTAGCTTAACAGTATGAACTATACTAGTGCCATAATACCTCTGAATGAACTCAAACTTTGATCAAGTGTATATAACTTTTACAACAGTAACATATGTTAGTTTAGGGGAAAACCACTTCTCTCTATGAGAAACCAGGTGTCTGAAAAATAAGTGATTCAACATGATAAAGCTGAAGATCTAAGGCCAACTAGCCTGAAACTGCCCTGTGGTTTCCTCATTATCAAGTGAAATAAACCTATGAGAAGTGGGTGTATAAAAAGCTCATTCTATATTTAGCTTGAGAGAATATAAGATTTTGGAATGTGGCTAAATTGTTCTTACACCTCCCCTTCCTCAAATGAATGCAGAGAAAAATCATTCTCATTAAGAACGACCTAAAGTGAGAAAGAAATGGCAACCCACTCCAGTGTTCTTGCCTGGAGAATCCCAGGGACAGGGGAGCCTGGTGGGCTGCAGTCTATGGGGTCAGACACGACTTAGCGACTAAAACAATAAATAGAAAGGGCAGGCAAGAGGCATGTCCGGGTGTAGCACAGAGAACTCAGTCTTGACTTAGGAATAGTCAATTCGTTGTGGATATATGAGCCATGTTTTCCTCTTAAACCCTTTTTTGAACCCTCTTCAGTTCTGTAAACTTAGCGCTCAAAAAATGAACCGTTCAATCACTCTAACAACCTCTTTCAAGCTTAAAACTGCTTTCCTATTGCTGCTGTTCCAAACTGATGAATACAGCTCGTAACCTATAGGCTTTCCACTGGACCAAGTCTATTTTGTTTTGTTGGCCACACTGCGCATGCGGGGTCTTGGAAGCCAGAGCCCCCTCGCAGTGCAAAGGGGAGTCCTTTCCTTGGACCAGCAAGGAAATCTCACCAAGTCTTTCTTACCTCAAAAGCCTGGGTTCTAGAAGCTCCTTCATCCTCTAACACATCTTGTCTCCCTTATGGGGCTTCCCCTCATACACGGGAACCTGCTTTTGTTTACATTCAGTCCTTGTTACCACTTCCTACACTCATAGGATGTTTCTAGTTTCTCTTTCAGTATTCTCTGGCATTTCCGGTCACAACAGCCTGCTCCGCCAATAACTCCAGGGGAAAGGTTAAAGAGCCTACTCTGGCTCTTAACTGCGAATAAAACTTTAACTCAGTCCTCTCGCCAGGCCCCGTGCGGGTTCCTCGGGAAGTCCCCTCGCTGCTGTCCGACAGGTGATGCACCTGCGAGGCTGCGCGCCCCTTCCGCGCATCACGCAGATAACGGGAAGACCCCACTCTCGCACTCGTCCCTCCCCAGGCAAAGGAACACGTAAAGGACCTGCGTGGGCCCGGCGGGAGCGTACCTGGCGCAGCCGCGCGCTCGCCTCGTCGCGCCGCGCGCGCAGGGCTCGCTCCCGGAATTCTCGCGTGCTCTCGCAGTCGGCCGCGCAGCGCTGGCCGGGGAAGAGCGCGTCGCGCACGGCCGCGCCGCCGCAGCCGTCGGCCGCCTGGCCGAGGTAGCGTTCCAGCTGCCTGCACAGCTCCTGCAGCGCTGCCTCGCCCGGGCCCGTGGGCGCCGGCCACACCAGCGTCCACAGCCCAAGCCCCAGGCCCCAGGCCCCGCCGCCGCCCACGTCTAGCTCCGGCGGCAACCGCGGGAAGCAGGGCTCGAGCGGCGGCCACAGCGCTGCCAGCTGACGGTGCGCGCCGCGGAGCCCGGCGGCCGAGAGCAGGCCCGCCCAACTGGGCGGGGGCGCGGCAGCCTCGGGCTCGGGCGCGGGTTCGGGCCCCGCCTGGCTCCCTTCGCGCCACCGCCGCCGCTGCGCCGTGCGGTCGTGACAAGTCACGGCGAACTTGCCCTCCACATCATTCCAGGCCACCAGGAAGCGCAGCTGGTGCCGCTCGGGCTCAGCGAAGAGGTCCTCGCGGACCGGTACCCAGCCCTCCAAGCTGTCGGGCTGCTCGTCCTCCATGGCCGCCAGCGGTCAGCGCCCGGAGGGCTCGGCTCTCCCGAGCCTGGTCTCCTCGCACCAGAAGCCGCTGCACAGTCCGGACGGCGTCATTTTTCGCTGAACTGGAATCGGCGTCAGCACCCCAACCACCGCCACCCTCGGCACTTTTGATTGGCTGTCTGCTGCCTGGGAGGTTCCAACAACGCTTCCGCGATTGGTTGGATGAGAGGGTTTGCGACAACCAATGAAATGGTCAGGAGGTCGCCGCTCGGAGTCAATCAATGTCGCAACCTCGTCCGGATTCTGGGATTACCACTCTTGCCTCACCTTTTCCACCTGTGTACACACTGACATTGAAAAAATATTTGTTAAACGAACTAGTTGTTGTCTTAGCCTCCTACACTAAACTGTGAGCCTCTTGAGAACGGAAAACCGTTGACTTGGTCTTCTATCATCGGGGCCCTAGTGAATACATCGTTCCTGAGCTCAAGAATGGTGAGGTAAAACATTAAACTTAATAGTTACTTGTTGAGGGCGTAAGTGCCAGGCACTAGGTAGAAGCCACAAGTTTGTTGGTATCAATTCAGCAAGCTTTTATGCAATGTATAATGTTTGGGGAGGCTGGGCACGAAGGGGGCATGCCCCCCCAAAAAAGAAAAAAGATACCTCCATCTTCAAATCCTTCCAGCTCCCAACCAACATGTTTAAATACAATCCATGTTCTAACTTGTCATTTTAGAGATAAGGAAACTGAGATCCAGAAAAGAAACTTTTCTTAAGATACCCAGACAATCAGGCAATTCAGATGCTTCAGACCACCTGGCTATTGAAGACCTGTTTAAGGAGATGGGGTGATGTACTTTCAGGTGGGGATGGAGTGTGGGTTGGAGCTGAACCTGTTCATACAACAAGGAATAAGGCAGCACTGGTCTCTATCTAGGAAATGTACAGTGTAGATGGAAATACAGTACGTGTCAGCTCCCATCCTGCGAGAGCTGCTAGAGTGGTATTGGGGTTGGAGGACAGAGGGGAAGGAACAAAAAGCTCAGGGAGCAGGGAAGAAGCCCTTCATCTAAACAAGGTTTGCGAAAGTTTGATTCAGGAACCAGTGAAGGGATTGTTGAAGTTTTTGAGCTAGGAAAGCCTGGAATCAGATTTCCAACAATGATCCTTCCCCCTGGCAAAGAAAAACAGGGCCAGGCTGAAACTATGGTTAGGGCATCTCCCAGGCTGAAGACAATCCCAAGGCAGATGATCTAGCCCCAGGGTAACCAGGAGACTCTAGGAAAGTAGCTTGAAGATAAAATTGCCTCTATCTGAAAGTCCCTCCCTTTAATACCAAAGGGGCTCTGGGTCTTGGATTCCTAACAGCTGCTCTGGTTGTCATTTGGAGAGACAACCTTTTAGCTGAAGTGATTTATTTTCCCTCAAACTATTTTTTAATGTATCACGTTAGCTAATATGATTTACTTACAATTCAGGTCTGTTTCTTCTAAGGGATTCTTAACCTCAGTAGCAGATATAATGGTCATCTGAGTTAAATTCACCCATTCAAGTCCATTTTAGTTCACTGATTCCTAAAATGTCGATGTTCACTCTTGCCGTCTCCTTTTTGACCACATCCAATTTGCCTTGATTCATGGACCTAATATTCCAGGTTCATATGCAATATTGCTCTTTACAACATCGGACTTTACTTTCATCACCAGTCACACCCACAGCTAGGTATTGTTTTTCCTTTGGCTCCATCTCTTCATTCTTTCTGGAGTTATTTCTCCATTGATTTCCAGTAGCATATTAGACACCTACCGACCTGGGGAGTTCATCTTTCAGTGTCCTATCTTTTTGCCTTTTCATACTGTTCTTTGGGTTCTCATGGCAAGAATACTGAAGTGGTTTGCCATTCCCTTCTCCAGTGGACCACATTTTGTCAGAACTCTCCACCAAAAGTCCCTTAGAAGAAATGAAGTAGCCATCATAGTCAACAAAAGAGTCCAAAATGCAGTACTTGGATGCAATCTCAAAAATGATGGAATGATTTCTGTTCATTTCCAAGGCAAACCATTCAATATCACAGTAATCTAAGTCTATGCCCTGACCAGCAATACTGAAGAAGCTGAAGTTGAATGGTTCTATGAAGACCTACAAGACCTTCTAGAATTAACACCCAAAAAAGATGTCATTTTCATTATAGGGGACTGGAATGCAAAAGTAAAAAGTCAAGAGATACCTGGAGTAACAGGCAATTTGGCCTTGGAGTACAAAACGAAGCCGATCAAAGATTTACAGAATTTTGCAAAGAGAAAGCACTGGTCATAGCAAACACCCTCTTCCAACAACACAAGAGAAGACTCTACACATGGACATCACCAGATGGTCAATATCTAAATCCAATTGATTATTTTCTTTGCAGCCAAAGGTGGAGAAGCTCTATATAGTCAGCAAAAACAAGACCAGGAGCAGACTGTGACTCTAATCATGAACTTCTTATTGCCAAATTCAGACTTAAAATGAATAAAGTAGGGAAAACCACTAGACCATCCAGGTATGACCTAAATCAAATCCCTTACAATTATACAGTGAAAGTGACAAATAGATTCGAGGGATTAAATCTGATAGTGCCTGAAGAACTATGGGCGGAGGTTTGTGACATTGTGCCAGAGGCAATGATCAAGACCATCCCCAAGAAAAAGAAATGCAAAAAGGCAAAATGGTTGTCTGAGGAGGCCTTCCAAATAGCTGGGAAAAGAAGAGAAGCTAACGGCAAAGGAGAAAAGGAAAGATACACCCATCTGAATGCAGAGTTCCAAAGAATAGCAAGGAGAGAGAAGAAAGCCTTCCTCAGTGATCAGTGTAAAGAAATAGAGGAAAACAATAGAATGGGAAATACTAGAGCTCTCTTCAAGAAAATTAGAGGTACCAAGGGAATATGTCATGCAAAGATAGGCACAATAAAGGACAGAAATGCTATGGACCTAACAGAAGCAGAAGATATTAAGAAGAGGTGGCAAGAATACACAGAAGAACTATACAAAAAAGATCTTCATGACCCAGATAACCACGATGGTGTGATCACTCACCTAGAGCCAGACATCCTGGAATGTGAAGTCAAGTGGGCCTTAGAAAGCATCACTACGAACAAAGCTAGTGGAGGTGATGGAATTCCAGTTGAGCTATTTCAAATCCTGAAAGATGATGCTGTGAAAATGCTGCACTCAATATGCCAGCAAATCTGGAAAACTCAGCAGTGGCCACAGGACTGGAAAAGATCAGTTTTCATTCCAATCCAGAAGAAAGGCAATGCCAAAGAATGTTCAAGCTACTGCACGATTGCACTTATCTCACACGCTAGTAAAGTAATGCTCAAAATTCTCCAAGCCAGGCTTCAACAGTACGTGAATTGTGAAATTCCAGATGTTCAAGCTGAATTTAGAAAAGGCAGAGAAACCAGAGATCAAATTGCCAGCATCCATTGGATCATAGAAAAGGCAAGAGAGTTCCACAAAAACATCTCAGTCAGTTCAGTCGCTCAGTTGTGTCCAACTCTTTGCAACCACATGGACTGCAGCACGCCAGGCCTACCTGTCCATCACCAACTCCCGAGTTTACTCAAACTCATGTCCATTGAGTCGGTGATGCCATCCAAACATCTCATCCTCTATCTTCCTCTTCTCCTCTTGCTTTCAATCTTTCCCAGCATCAGGGTCTTTTCCAGTGAGTCAGTTCTTTACATCAGGTGGCCAAAGAAGTACATCAAAGCTGTGTGTTGTCACCCTGCTTATTTAACTTATATGCAGAGTACATCATGTGAGATGCTGGGCTGGATGAAGCACAAGCCAGAATCAAGATTGCCAGGAGAAATATCAATAACCTCAGATATGCAGATGACACCACCCTTATGGCAGAAAGTGGAGAAGAACTAAAGAGCCTCTTGATGAAAGTGAAAGAAGGGAGTAAAAAAGTCGGCTTAAAACCCAGCATTCAGAAAACTAAGGTCATGGCATCTGATCCCATCATTTCATGGCAAATAGATGGGGAAACAATGGAAACAGTGACAGACTTTATTTTTGGGGGCTCCAAAATCACTCCAGATGGTGATTTCAGCCATGAAATTAAAAGGTGCTTACTCCTTGGGAGAAAAGCTATGATCAACCTAGACAGCATATTAAAAAGCAGAGACATTACTTTGCCAACAAAGGTCTATCTAGTCAAAGCTATGGTTTTTCTAGTAGTCACGTATGGATGTGAGAATTGGATCATAAAGAAGGCTGAGGGCCAAAGATTGATACTTTTGAACTGTGGTGTTGGAGAAGACTCTTGAGAGTCCCTTGGACAGCAAGGAAATCCAACCAGTCAATCCTAAAGGGAATCAGTCCTAAATATTCTTTGGAAGGACTGATGCTGAAGCTGAAACTCCAATACTTTGGCCCCCTAATGCGAAGAGCTGACTCATTTGAAAAGACCCTGATGCTGGGAAAGATTGAAGGCAGGAGAAGGGGACGACAGAGGATGAGGTGGTTGAATGGTATCACCGATTCAATGGACATGAGTTTGAGTAAGCTCCGGGAGTAGTGATGGACAGGGAAGCATGGTGTGCTGCAGTCTATGGGGTCACAAAGAGTTGGACATGACTGAATGACTGAACTGAACTGAACTGGTCTGTTTTAATATCTTTTTGTATATTCTTTTAAAAAATAATTTAGTTAATTTACTTGTTGGCAGTGCTGAGTCTTAATTGCTGAGTGGACTTTTTCTCTAGTTGCAATGAGCAGGGGCTGCTCTCTAGTTGCGGCACCCTGGTTTTTCACTGTGGTGGCTTCTCTTTTTGCAGAGGACTGGCTCTAGGGCAAGCGGGCTTCAGTAGTTGTATCACATGGGCTCAGTAGTTGTGGCTCCCAGGCTCTGGAGCATACACTCAATAGTTTTGCTGCATGGGTTTAGTGCTCTGTGGCAAGTGCCATCTTCCCAGATCAGGGACCAAACCTATGTCTCCTGCATTGGCAGGCGAATTCTTGACCACTGAGCCACCAGGGAAGCCCGTGTATATTCTTTATAGAATGTCTTTTAACTGTATTTTTTATATTATTTTATCATTTCTATTAGTCTTTCTAAATTATTTGCTTTTTCAAAATGAAATTAGCAGGCTTTCTACAATTTTTATTTCATGTGAGGGGAATAAATGTATATATTCTTAGAAAAAATACAGATAAGTATACACCAAACCTAATAATTGTTGTTACCAGGATGTATGACTGGTTCGCTGCTGCTGCTAAGTTGCTTCAATCGTGTCTGACTCTGTGCGACCCCATAGACGGCAGCCCATGAGGCTCCCCCGTCCCTGGGATTCTCCAGGCAAGAACACTGGAGTGGGTTGCCATTGCCTTCTCCAATGCATGAAACTGAAAAGTGAAAGTGAAGCTGCTCAGTCATGTCCGACTCCTATCGATCCCATGGACTGCAGCCTACCAGGCTCCTCCGTCCATGAGATTTTCCAGGCAAGAGTACTAGAGTGAGTTGCCATTGCCTTCTCCTATGACTGGTTTACATTCACTTTATTTTTTGGTTCTTTTGTAGTATTTGTTTTTTCTAAGTCAAACACTATATACTATTTAAAACAGGAAATAAAGACTTTTTAAAAGTAGCACATGGTAAATATAATTATTATAAAATGGACACATCAGAGATAAAAAGATAAAAGTAATATAACTCAGAAGACGTAAACCTTGCTTTCACTTTGTGTGTGTATATATATTTATTCAGTTCAGTCACTCAGTCATGTCCACCTCTTTGCGAACCCATGGACTGCAGCACACCAGGCTTCCCTGTCCATCACCAAATCCTGGAGCTTGTCATTGAGTTGGTTATGCCATTCAACCGTCTCATCCTCTGTCGTCCCCTTCTCCTCCTGCCTTCAATCTTTCCCAGCATCAGGGTCTTTTCCTATAAGTCAGTTCTTTGCATCAGGTGGTTTTATACTGTAATAATATTTTGCATGCTGCTGCTGCTGCTAAGTCGCTTCAGTCGTGTCCGACTCTGTGCAATCCCATATTCGGCAGCCCATTAGGCTCCTCTGTCCCTGGGATTCTCCAGGCAGGAATACTGGAGTGGGTTGCCATTTCCTTCTCCAATGCATGAAAGTGAAAAGTGAAAGTGAAGTCGCTCAGTTGTGCCCGACTCTTAGCGACCCCATGGACTGCAGCCTACCAGGCTCCTCTGTCCATGGGATTTTCCAGGCAAGAGTACTGGAATGGGTTGCCATTGCCTTCTCCAAATATTTTGCATACTCTTTTTTAATTTATTTTTTTAATTGAAGGATAACTGCTTTACAGAATTTTGTAGTTTTCTGTCATACATCAATAAGAATCAGCCATAGGTACACCCCTGTCCCTAATATTTTGCATAGTCTTTCTACTTTCTACTCTTTCTACAAATATATTGTGAGCATTTTCCACATTTAAAAAATAGGTATCTACATCATTATTTTAATACTTGCCAATACTGAGTTGACATTATTGTGATTTATTTAAATGATTCTGTTTTGGTAGAAATAGATTAACTTCAATTTTCTGTCAATAGAGATAATGCTGTGGTGAACCTTCTTAGAGTACATGCATCTTTGCATAATTTATTCTTTCAAATCTTTTGCTTTTGATGTTTTATTTGCATCCAATATTTTTGGCATATAGATACTTGGCAGTAACAATGTTTTTTAAAATAAAATTTTGATTAAGGTTTAAAAAAGCAATAGATGTCAAATTCTAAGATCAAATCACCACATGCAGACTTTTAAAGGAAATGGTCCAGAACTCTGCACCAATGGAAAAAAATTAAAAGGGATCAGAGTGAAGAAGAGAGGGTGACTGGGAGGGAGACTAGTGGAGCAATTTTTCTGGAGAGAGCTGTGGTTGGACTGGCGGGGCAGGGGCGGTATTGGAAATCCTACCCTCTACCCCTAAGCCCTGTGAGGGGTCTTCAAAAACAGGACCCTTCAGAGAGTTTGCTGTATTTCCTGCAGGTGGCCAGAGGAAAGAGGCTGTATTTCCTGGCAGTTCTGGTGGCTGAGCTGGTGGAGTGGCTGCATTGGAAGTGTCTGCATCCCAGAGTTTGCCAGGACCAAGGATGGAGCCTGCATCCCAAGATCCAAATGTGGGCCAGCTGGACCACTGAGCCAGCAAGGAGGTACCTGGATCCTGCCTGAGAGAACCAGCTGCATGGGTGAGGAGACCTCATTTGAGGAATCTTAGGGGTGGCCCCCCAGAGCCTGGAGGAGGAGTACAAGGGACCCCCTGAAATAGAGGGGTTCTCAGCCTGGCGGTGGGAACTCCAGGGGAGAGCATCATGGGTTCCCAGAGGTGTAGAAAAGCTCAGAGTGATCTGAGTGTCTGCCCCAGAGAAGCAGAAGCTAGCATCCACCCTCGGCGGCATTAGCTCAGATAGGTGCTGCCTTATCACGTTATCGCCTCCTGCCCCTGGCGAACAAACCAGCAGCTTTGGGAGGAGGTACAGGGAGAAAAAGCAGATTTCTAGCTGCAGAGGCCTCAGCTGGGGAACGGAGATTTTGATGCTGGCCAAACTAATTTTGTGTGTTGTGCTAGATGCTAAGTCACCTTAGTCATGTCCTACTCTTTGCAACCCTGTGGACTGTAGCCCACCAGGCTCCTCTGTCCATGGGATTTTCCAGGCAAGAATACTTCAGGGGGTTGCCATTCCTTCCTCCAGGGGATCTTCCCAACCCAGGGACTGATCTCACGACTCTTACATCTCCTCCATCTGCATTGGCAGGCAGGTTCTTTTCCACTAGTGCCGCCTGAAAAGTCCAAACTAACTTTGACTTTTTAATTAACATATTGGACTGTACCTTCTGTTACTGAATGGAGACTATGCCTTCAAATGACCCTAGGACTGTGTTACCTAAGAGGGAGCAGGAAGTCCCCGGTGTGCTGGATTTCTATCCTGAGAGGAGAATACATGAGTAAATGTTCAAGGAATTGTGGGAGAAAAAAACTAAGTTGTGTTTGATTACCTTCGGAGTTGCGCTTGTTGAAAAGACTCTGGGTAAAGCCCCTCAGGCCAGGTGGATACCTGGGGGCTCCCAGAAGTCCTCTTCTTCTTTGTGGCCTGCAGCCAGCCTCCTGCCCTTGCTGTGACAGCCCTCCACCCTCTATACATGACTAGACATCTGAATCCCCTCCATGGAGGCACCAGACTCCAGTCCCCACGGTAATGGAAGTAATTCAGGGGACAGCATGTAACTTCTGCTGGTGACACTTGAGCGGTCAGCAGTGGGCAGGTCTATATTTGGGCTTTCACTCATGGCAGGCCTGTTGCTATTTGCAGCCGGAGCCAGCTCATGTTACCATCACCTTCACCACTTGTAGAACTGTGGCTAAAACGGGCAGGGGCAGCTTGCTGGGCACGCAGAGGTCACCAGGAGGGAAAGCCTGCTGAACGCGAATGCAGTTTCTAGCAGTTACCACAGCCTCCAAGTTAAAAGAAGACTTTATGGATCCTTAACTTAGCAGGCAAGTTTTTGTGTAGTCATTCTTCTAATGCAAAATGTTTACTAGAAACCCAGTAACTTAGTGCCACAATGTCTTCCTTTAGGTGGGAAGAGATGTCGTCTTAAATCGCAGATGTGTGTACATTGCAGTAAACAATGTGAACGTTTCCTGTGCCTTCTTATAGCAAGGATTCAAGAATGTGGCCTCAGTACAGGGCGTGAAAGCCTCAGATGCAGACAGAGAGAAGCTAGTGGTTCTTGCAGGGTGTCCTTAGGGTATTTTTAGTGTAGGGGTCCATTTGTCAGAACAGTTTGGAACCTTGAATGTGGATACCATTTGGCTATGGTATCAGGTTGATAAATACCTTTTATTTTAATCTGCATGTGTATGCTGCCAAACCATAATTTTAAGCTTTGATTCAAATACTGAAAAACAGCATCATAATCACTTTTTACTTGTTATGCATCCCCCTCCTCCCTTAGAAACTTTTCAGGTGTAGGCTGTGCAGATTTGAACCATCTTGCAAAACTGTACCGCTGGGCACTTCCTGGTGGTCCAATGGTTAAGCCTCTGTGCTCCCAATGTAGGGAAGGGTGCAGGGGACGCAGGTTGAATCCTTGCTTGAGGAACTAAGATCCCACCTGCCACACTGCCAGAATTAAAAACAAAAAACAAAAACACTGTACAGCTAACACTTTAAAGCAGGTTTCTTTAGCCTCGACTCAGAAATTGCCAAGAGATACATGGGTGAGCTTCTCAAATTGTACACAAAATTATATCTGTGCCCTTATCGGCTACTCTTGGGGAAAGAATTCACAGCTTTCAGTGGATTCTCAGGGATATCCATGACCCATAAAAGGTTAAAAGACTTGTTTTTATCGGGAATTTTTCTAATAAAAGTGCAGGAACACACCTCCTATGTAAGACTTAGGCAAAAGTCTCTTTTTTTAACTACAGATCAATTGCATAGACTGGAAGCTACCCAACTAATGTATTTTTTTAACATTTACTTAATTTATTTATTCATTTGGCTGTGCCAGGTCTTAGTTGTGGCACGTGGGACCTAGTGCCCCAACAAGGGATCTAACCTGGGCCCCTGCATTGGGAGTCCAGAGTCTTAGCCACTGGACCACCACGGAAATCCCTAATGTATTTTTATAAATTATGATTTATTACTGTATTTCTCTGAGCCTTGGTTTTACACTTATCAAATGACAATTTAGTGTTAATATTCCCCTCTCCCCCAGTTCTGAATATTTTGTTAAGAAATGGAAAGAGTCTAGATATTAAGGGGAAAAGTGAATGTAACTGTGGGGTGTGTCACAATATTTCTCCTTTTGCTGCCAAGCTCCCAAACCAGTTTGTGCTGGTTCATTCAAAGGACGAAAGCTGGTGTGGAAGAACTCCTCCTCCTCCTTTTTTTTTTAATTGTTGCTGTATTTCCCATATAATACTTTTATTTGTTTATTTGGTTCTTTAAAAAGTTTTTTTAATTGGAGGAGAATTGCTTTGTGTATATGTATATATACATATATGTGTATATACATCCCTCTTCTCCTGAGCCTCCCCCCACCCATCCCCATCCCACGCCTCTCGGTCCTCACAGCGCCACGCTGAGCTCCTTACGTTACACAGCAGCTTCCTGTGAGTCACCTGTTTCACACACAGTAGTGTATATGTGTCACTGCTAATCTCCAGATTCATCCCATGCTCTTCTTCCGGCCATGTTCACAAGTCCATTCTCTACGTCTTCATCTCTGTTCCTGCCCTGCAAATAGTTTCATCAGTACCATTTTTCTAGATTCCATATATATGTGTTAATATATGGTATTTGTCTTTCTGACCTACTTCACTCTGTATAAGAGACTCTAGGTTCATCCACCTCAGTTCAACTGACTGAAATTCTTTCCCTTTAATGGCTGCATAATTTTCCATTGTATGTGTGTGTGTGTTTCTTTACACATTCATCCATTGATGGACATGTCGTGACTATTGTGAAGAAAGCTACAATGAACATGAGTGCAGATATCTCTTCAAGATTATAACTTCATTTCCTTTGGATCCATACATGGAAATGGGATTGCTGGATTGTATGATAGTTTTATTTTTAATTTTTTGAGGAGCCTCCATACTGTTTTTCATAGTGGCTACACTACACTCAGACCAACAGTGGACAAGAATCCCCCGTTTTCCACATCCTTATCCACACTTCAGTTCAGTTCACTCACTCAGTGGTGTCAGACCCATGGACTGCAGCATGCCAGGCTTGCCTGTCCATCACCAACTCCCAAAGCTCAATCAAACGCATGTCCATCAGGTTGGTGATGCCATCCAACCATCTCATCCTCTGTCATCCCCTTCTCCTCCTGCCTTCAATCTTTCCCAGCATCAGGGTCTTTTCCAATGAGTCAGTCCTTCTCATCAGGTGGCCAAAGTATTAGGGCTTCAGCTTCAGTCCTAACAATGAATATTCAGGACTGATTTCCTTAGGATTGACTGGTTTGATCTCCTTGCAGTCCAAGGGACTCTCAAGAATCTTCTCCAGCACCACAGCTCAAAAGCATCAGTCTTCGGCGCTCAACTTTCTTTATGGTCCAATTCTCACGTCCATACATGACTACTGGAAAAACCAGAGCTTTGACTAGACGGAGCTTTGTTGGCAATGTAATGTCTCTGCTTTTTAATATGCTGTCTAGATTGGTCATAGCTTTTCTTCCAAGAAGCAAGAGCCTTTTAATTTCATGGCTGCAATCACCATCTGCAGTGATTCTGGAGCCCCAAAAAGTAAAGTCTATCACTGTTTCCATTGTTTCCCCATTTATTTGCCACGAAATGATGGGACCAGATGCCATGATCTTAGTTTTCTGAATGTTGAGCTTCAAGCCAACTTTTTCACTCTTCTCTTTCACTTTCATCAAGAGGCTTTTTAGTTCCTCTTCACTTTCTGCCATAAGGGCGGTGTCATCTGCATATCTGAGGTTATTGATATTTCTCCTGGAAATCTTGATTCCAGCTTGTGCTTCATGCAGCCCAGCATTTCACATGATGTACTCTGCATATAAGTTAAATAAGCAGGGTGACAATACACAGCCTTGACATACTTTCCTGATTTGGAATCAGTCTGTTGTTCCATGTCTGTTTCTAACTGTTGCTTCTTGACCTGCATACAGATTTCTCAGGAGGCAGGTAAGGTGGTCTGGTATTCCCATCTTTTTCAGAATTTTCCACAGTTTGTTGTGATCCACACAGTCAAAGACTTTGGCATAGTCAATAAAGCAGAAGTAGATGTTTTTCTGAAACTCTTCTTTTTAGATGATCCAGCAGACGTTGGCAATTTGATCTCTGGTTCCTCTGCCTTTTCTAAATTCAGCTTGAACATATGGAAGTTCTCAGTTCACGTGCTGTTGGAGCTTCGTTTGGAGAATTTTTAACTTTACTAGTGTGTGAAATGAGTGCAGTTGTGTGGTAGTTTGAACATTCTTTGGCATTGCCTTTCTTTGGGAATGGAATGAAAACTGACCTTTTCCAGGCCTGTGGCCACTACTGAGTTTTCCAGATTTGCTGGCATATTGAATGCAGCATTTTCACAGCGTCATATTTTAGGATTTGAAATAGCTCAACTGGAATTCCATCACCTCCGCTAGCTTTGTTCGTAGTGATGCTTCCTAAGGCCCACTTGACTTAATATTCCAGGATGTCTGGCTCTAGATGAGTGATCACACCATCGTGGTTATCTGGGTCATGAAAATCTTTTTTTGTATAATTCTTCTGTGTATTCTTGCCACCTCTTCTTAATATCTTCTGCTTCTGTTAGGTCCATACCATTTCTGTACTTTATTGCGCCATCTTTGCATGAAATGTTCCTTTGGTATCTCTAATTTTCTTGAAGACATCTCTAGTATTTCCCATCCTATTGTTTTCCTCTATTTCTTTACATTGATCACTGAGGAAGGCTTTCGTCTCTCTCCTTGCTATTCTTTGGAACTCTGCATTCAGATGGGTGTATCTTTCCTTTTCTCCTTTGCCGTTAGCTTCTCTTCTTTTCCCAGCTATTTGGAAGGCCTCCTCAGACAACCATTTTGCCTTTTTGCATTTCTTTTTCTTGGGGATGGTCTTGATCACTGTGTCACTTATCTCTTGTCTTTTTTATAATAGCCATGCTAAGATGTAAGATTTAAGGTGAAATTCTATTTAAGTCTTCTGCCCAACTTTAAATCAAATTATTGGGGGATTTTTGCTGTTGGATTGTATGAGTTCCTTCTACGTTTTAGAAATTAACTCCTTATCATATAGATAGTTTCCAAATATATTCTCCCATTCCATAGGTTGCCTTTTCATTTTATTGATTGTTTCTTTTCCTGGGCAAAAGCCTTTTAGTTTGATGTAGTCCCACTTGTTTATTTTTGCTTTTGTTGCTGGTGCTTTTGGTGTATATGTGGAAATTTCCCCCTATGTATTCTTCTAGGGCTTCTGTGGTTTTAGTTCTTACATTTAAGTCTTTAATCCATTTTGAGTTTATTTTGATGAGTGGCATAAGATAGGGGTCAGGATTCATTCTTGTACATGTGATTATCCAGTTTCCCCAGCACTACTTATTGAAGAGTCTATCCCTTCACACAATGGAATAATCCTGCTTAGTTACACAGACACACAGGAGAGTGGAGGCAGTACCTAGAGCCCCTTCGGACAGCAGACTCTGATTGCTTTGTTGACCATATAATGAATGTGGGGACCTAGGATGGATCGTAATCCAGGGAGAAGGCAAAGCAGTGCTTCCATAGTTGTACGACCCCGTTGGCCTTGTTGTTTAGTCGCTAAGTCATGTTCAACTGTTTGTGACCCCATAGACGGTAGGCTCCTTTGTCCATGGGATTTCCCAGGCAAGAATACTGTAGTTGGTTCCCATTCCCTTCTCCAGGAGATCCTCCTGACCCAGGGATCGAACTCTTGTCTCCTGCATTGGCAGGTGGATTCTTTACCATTGAGCTACCAGGGAAGCCCCTCACTCTTTGACTTTGGGGACATTTTAAGGGAAACCCTGGCTAAAGTAGTCCCTGGCAATGAACATGCTACCCAGGAAGAATGAGCAATCCTTTGGGTCTGGTGTGTGTGTGTGTGTGTGTGTGTGTGTGTGTCCTTGGCTTTTGTTTCTGTTGGGATACAGACTTATCATGAGATGTGTCCTGCTTCACTTGACGCATCCGTACAACAGGCTGTGTTGATGAGGACATTCCAGGACCATCCAGCCGGTCTAGTAGTAAGCAGGGTTCTTACCAGCAACCCCAAAGAACATCCAGGCTCTCGCCGTCTTCATAAGTCCTGGATGCTGGGCTTGGGAACAAAGCACTAGTCCCAGAGCCTCTTGCTTGGTGATGCCGCCCCTGGGAGTGACCTTCATTCATCCCTTCCTCCTCCCAGGAAGTGGCCAGGTGTCCTTGGACCTGGTGGTGGACCCGCACACTGTGGAGCCCGTATCTTTTGCATCAGTCCTGCGTAGTCATTATACTCAGCCTCAGCAGACATGACTGAAGCAATGTTTACCATTCTTTTCCTAAATAAGAGTTTGGCAGCACTAGAGGATGGGACTGAAGCTTTTCTGGCCCCCAAGTGCTATGTGCCCTGTCCTGGAGTTTCAGGAGTGAAATTTCCTGATGGGGATCCAGAGCCTAGAAACCAGTTGCCTGTGTGGTATGGGGCTGGTTAGGATACTAGCATCTTTGTCCCCTAATAGCTGCCGGAAGTTACCTCTCTGTGTGGTACTGATGGAGAAGATGGAGGAACAGCATCCTATGGGCACATCAGAGTGAAGGAGGGAAGAGACAAGACCCATGGGAGCTCAGCAGGACTGCGTCCGTGTGGTCACACCCCCACTGTCCCCACCATGGTCAGAGAGGGACACTTGGTTCTTGTATTTTTGTCTTGCTGTCAGCAAAAGCCAGGGTGACACCATGGAGGGGTGTGTGAGGGGCTTACCAGCGGGGTCATAACGATGATGACTGGGAGAGAGACATTTGGTGCAATGTCCCAGATAAAGAGGGGCTTCCCAGGTGGCTTAGTGGTAAAGAATCCACCTGCCAATTCAGGAGATGTGGGTTCAATCCCTGAGTCAGGAAGATCCCCTGAGGAAGAAATGGCACCCTACTTCCAGTATTGTTGCCTGGAGAATCCCATGGATAGAGGAGCCTGGAGAGCTACACAGTCCATGGGGTTGTGAAGAGTCCAACATGACTAAGCACGCACCCAGACTGTAGCCCGCCAGGCTCCTCTGTCCATGAGATTTCTCAGGCAAGAATACTGGAGTGGGGTTCCATTTGCTTCTCCAAGCGATCTTCCTGACCCAGGGATCGAATCTGCGGATTCCTACACTGGCAGGCACATTCTTTACCACTAGGGCCACCTGGGAAGCCCTGTGATTAAAAATTGTATTGATAAATTAATCCAGAAGGAAAAAAAATATTATTTTATTTTTTATTATTACTTTTTTGGAGCCATGCCATGTGGGATCTTAGTTCCCTGACCAGGGATCAAACCTGCACCCCCTGCAGTGGAAGCACAGAGTCCTAACCACTAATGCCAAGAAAGTCCTGATTGCCATTTAAATATCACATTTTCTGATGGCCTAATTGTGAAATCCAGGGACACTGCCCTGTGCTCCCTTGACTTCTCTGTGTCATTTGCTCCTACTCACCCTTCCTTCTCCCCTGGCTCAGCTGTGATCACCTCAGGCCACCGCCTGCTGGAATCTTTGCTGACTGCCTCCCTTAGCTGCTCCTCATGTGTTGGCAGTCCCCAGGCTTCCATCTGGTCCTTCTGCTCACTGTCCATGTGCTCCGGGTGATCTTGGCCACACTCACAGCTTCCATGTCCCCTGGTCTGAAAATGACTCAAAACCCTTGTCTCTGGCCTTCAGCTCTCCCCAAGCACAGGCAGAGCCCAGAGGAGGAGCCGCCTTCCTGAAAAGCCCCCATCGCCTCAGACTTGACACCCTCACGTGTTGTTCAGTCACTAAGTCGTGTCCAACTCTTTGCACCCCATGGACTGCAGCACGCCAGGTTCCCCTGTCCTTCACCATCTCCCTGTGCTTGCTCAAACTCATGTCCATCTAGTTGGTGATGCCATCCAACCATCTCATCCTCTGTCGCCCCCTTCTCCTCCTGCCCTCAGTCTTTCCCACAGGTCTTTTCCAATGAGTTGGCTCTTTGCATCAGGTGGCCAAAGTTGTCACCTCTCATTTTTCTTTTCTTTCTAGTTTTATGTGTGGTGGGACATTGACCCTGTCTCTCAAGCCACACACCTGCAGCCATCTCTGTAGACCACGCTAGGAGACAGCTGGAGGCCCAGTTGGCTCAGCAGCTGTCCAGAGAACCCACATTCTTCAGCCTCTCCGCTCTCTGGCCTTAGTGTCTATGAGGTCCTGAACTGATCCTCGGGGTCCCAGTCCCCGCCCTGGATATTCCTGCTATCAGCCTTCAGGTTCATCCTCGTTTCTCAGTCTCTGCCTGCAGAGCCCAAGGATCACTTAGCTCTTCTACCCACACCCTTGGGGAAAGACTTGTCCATGCAGCCAAGGCTGCTCAGAGACACTTTGCCAGTTGGCCCAGACCTCCGTCCTCATTCCCAAGACAGCCCACCAGGCTTCTCCTGCCACCTGCCCCCACGCAGTCTGAGTTCTGTCTTGTGAGCTCACAAGACTAAGGCTAAGGGTGGTAAGGAGGAGAGGAGAGGACTGGCCCCTCCAAAAAAATATAAATAAAATATAAATTAAAAAATTTAAGAATAAAATAATATTTTTTCCTTCTGGATCAAGTTTATCAATACAATTTTTAATCACAGGGCTTCCCAGGTGGCCCTAGTGGTAAAGGGTCTGCCTGCCAGTGCAGGACACGTAAGAGATAGGGTTTGATCCCTGGGAAGATCCCCGGGAGAAGGAAATGGCGCCCCAGTGCGGTATTCTTGCCTGGGAAATCCCACGGACAGAGGAGCCTGGCAGGCTACAGTTCATGGGGTCACAAACAGCTGGACACAACTGAGCATCTGAGCACATTCACACAAGCAGTATGACATAATGCATTGTACATTTTGGCAAATAATTATTGAACAAAAGAAAAAAGTAAAATAGAAATGCATTTCCTAATAAAGTGGGTGGGACTTTCTTTAAAGTTAGTTTGTACATCCATGGATGAAGATGACATATTCTATAATGCAACAGAAATTAGTGCCAGTTGTCTTTCTATTTTTCATTTTGTAGTTGTAAGCACCAAGCAAACTTGTTCACTACAGAAGTAGATGGAAAATGAAGCTGTTTTATTATAGCAAGTCACTCAATTCTCTGAACTCTTCCCAAAGTGTATGCCAAAAATTACATAGTAATATATCATGAAAAGTCATTTTAGACCATGTATAAGATGACATTTGATTAGATCTTCCTTCAATTTTGTTGAAAGCAAAGAATTGGAAACCACTCAACTTACAAAAAATTTCCTTATCCATTCAATAAACGTCACTCACTCTTTCTACACTGATACCAATACTTCAAATTGTCCTTTCATTTAGCCCACTGGGGTTTTTTTAATTCCAAAGCAATGAAATCTCACAGTGGAATGTAATATTCAGGATGAGTGAGAGTTATAGCTCTACGTTTCTAATAAAAAGATGAAGGGCTATTATGAAAAGATCACCTGCAGGAAGCCTCGACTGCTGGCTCATTGCCAGGCTGAGCAGCTCTGGGAAAGATTAAATATTACGTTGCACATCTGGTACTCTTAAAACTATCCATGTCCATGTCCCCCTTGGAGAGCCTTAGTGTACAAATGCTGTAGTCTGCAGATCAACAGTTTAACTGCACCCTTTGGTTCTCAGTAGCTTGATTGCATCCAACTCTTAGAAACCCCATGGACTGTAGCCCACCAAGCTGCTCTGTCCATGGGATTCTCCAGGCAAGAATACTGGAGTGGGTTGCAATTTCCTTCTCCATGGATCTTCCTGACCCAGGGATCAAGCCCACATCTCCTGTGTCTCCTGCTTTGGCAGGAAGATTCTGTACTACTGAGCCACCCGGGAAGCACAACTGCAACCCTTTAGAGAAGCCCAATGTGAAAGAAAAAAAAAAAATAGAGGAGGGAGAGAAGTTTAACAAGAGGGAAAAAGCTTATTTTAGGCTGGAACAGTATAGTAGTTGTCTATTGCTGCATGTTAATTTTTTGCCAAAATTGAATAGCTTCAAACAGTAAACAAATGTTCATTGTCTTCCATGGTTCCTGAGGGCCAGGAATCTGGAAGCAGCTCAACTACAAGATTCTAGCTGAGGGTCTCTCGTGAGGCCTGGTGACCACTCTCAGTCATTCCTCCCACAGCAGTTCCCAACCT
This sequence comes from Bos indicus x Bos taurus, assembly GCF_003369695.1. Taxonomy (NCBI): domain Eukaryota; kingdom Metazoa; phylum Chordata; class Mammalia; order Artiodactyla; family Bovidae; genus Bos; species Bos indicus x Bos taurus. The sequence continues at coordinate 23,113,958 of NC_040096.1, read as the reverse complement.
TTTTGGCACCAGGGGTGGTTTCATGGAAGACAATTTTTCCCATAAACTGGGATCGGGGGATGGTTTCAGAATGATTCAAGGGCATAGTATTTATTGTGCACTTTATTTCTTTTGTTATTACATCAGCTCCACCTCAGATCATAAGGCATTAGATCCTGGAGTGCAATGCACTTTATGCCTGTACAGTGCTTCCTACTCTTCTTTGCTCATCTGCCTGCCAACCTGGCTCACTTCTGCCTTTGTACTATGATTTAAAAAAAAAAAAATCGACAGTAACAAGTGTTGACAGGGATGTGGAGAAATCAGAGCCTTCATACAATGCTGGTAGAGATGTAAAATAATACAGCCACTTTGGAAAACCGTCTGGTATTCCTCCAATAGTTAAACAGGGAGTTACTATTTTATCCAGAAATCCCACTCCTTGGCATCTACCTACCCAAGGGAGATGAAACATATATGCACACAAAAACTTGTACATATTTTAATAGCATTATTTAGTATGGCCAAAAGGTGGAATCAACCCAAATGAAATGGGAAGTGGTGCGAATCAACAGATGACTAGATAAACAAAATATGATATATCCATACAATAGGATATTATTCAGCTCTAGTAAGAAATGAACTGTTGACATATGCTGCAACCTGGATGAACCTTGAAAACTATGCTAAGAAAGAGGCTCATCACCAAAGACCACATACCATACAATTCCATCTATATGAAATGTCCAAACAGGAGCATCTGTAGAGATAGAAAATAAATTTGTGGTTGCTTAGGGCTAGTGGAAATGAGGGGATGTGAGTCATGATAGCTAATGAGTGCAGAGTTTCTTAATATTTATTTTATTTATTTTGCTGTGCCAAGTCTTAGTTGTAGTACATGAGATCACTGATCTTCATTGTAGCGTGTAAACCATGCAGCACGTGGGATCTAGTTTCCTGACCAGGGATCAAACCTGAGCCTGCTGCTTTGGGAGCTCAGAGTCTTAACCACTGGGCCACCGGGGATGTCCCCAGAGTCTCTTTTTGAGGTAATGAAAATGGTCTAAAATTATCTGTGGAGATCATTGCTCATTTTTGTGACTATGCTAAAAATTACTGAACTACAGCCTTTAGGCAGGTGGGTTGTTGTTTAGTCACTAAGTCATGTCCAACTCTTGTGACCCCATGGACTGTGGCCTGCCAGGCTCCTCTGTTCATGTAAACTACGTATCAATTAAAGCAAGGGGCTTCCCTGGTGACTCAGATGGTGAAGAATCTGCCTGCAATGCAGGAGACTCAGGTTCATTCCCCTGGAGGAAGATCCCCTGGAGAAGGAAAGGGCGACCCACTCCAGTATTTTTTCCTTGAGAATCCCATTGACAGAGGAGCCTGGTGGGCTACAGTCTGTGGGGTCACAAAGAGTTGGACACGACTGAGCAACGAACACTAAAGTATTACCAAAAAGTAATATAATGGCAGTTGTGTGCCAAGAAGCAAGCAGGGACTTTATAGTCCAACACACTGTGTTAACAAGGCCTTCCAAGAAGCAGGCACCAAATTAGAAGTTAGATACACACTGTTTTATTAGGGGACTATAATCTAGGGGACTAGATAAATATAAATAAAACATAGGGGACTATGTCTTATTAGGGGACTATAATTATAAATTATAATCTCACGCTGTTTTATTGTGTGAGATTATAAAGGGGAGAAAGATAGGAAAGGCTGGGGTCAGATATGGATAGAAGGAAGGAAGGTTGGAGAATCGTCCTAGCCCACCACACACTCTAGGAAAGGTCTGGCATGGCTGTCAAGGAGTCCTGCAGCCAAGGTTTGCCACCAGGGTAGTTTTGTGTCAATCAGAAATGGATCTGCCTTAGTGTCCCTGCTACGCTTTGTCATCGGATGGGAGACGCCAACAGGAAGAGTGTCCTCCATGCGAATGTGACAGTGACTTTCAGAGTGTAGCTGAAACCTCTGGTTATGGCCCCTATAAGTGGATGTCTGCAAGGCTCAGTCTCATGACCACTACACACACTCAGATTCAAATCCCAGTTCAACAACTTACTAGCCATGTGACCTTCCTTGCACAAGATACCCTCTGGGAGCCAATTGTCTCCCAGTCTGTAAAATGGGGATAATAGTAGTGGCTACCACACAGAAAACTGTATGTAAAATTTCTTAGCACAGGGACTTCCCTGGTGGTCCAGTGGTTCACACTTTGCACTTCCACTGCAGGGAGCACAGGTTCGATCCCTAGTCTTTGAGCTAAGATCTCACATGCCCTGTGGCTAAAAAAAATTAATTAATTGCCTAGCACAGGAGAAAATACACAGTAAGTGCTCAACATGCAGTAGCTACTACTAATATTGTATTTGCTGCTGTTATTATTATTTATTTCTAGATTTTATGCACCTCCATTAAAATAGTAGACCTCATAGTCTATATATACTGAGTACTCTGTTTATTTTACTTAGTATCATATTATAAGTCTTTCCTCAAGGTACCATTTGCTCTCCCTAACATTTTAAAGGCTACATTATATTTTACAGGGTGTACATATTCTAGTTTTGTTATGATTCTCCTAATCATTAGAGCTTTACAGTTTTTATTTTTCAGCTATTATAAAAAAATTTTGTGGTGGACATTTTTGTATAGAAATAATGTTTTCTGCTATATTTGAGATTTTTTTCTTTAGGGTCCTAGAAAAGGTCTATTAGGTTAGAAAGTATGAACTCTTTTTTATTTTTGGCTGCGCAGCTTGTGGGCTCTTAGTTCCTCCACCAAGGATCAGACCTGCGCCACCTGCACTAGAAGCAGAGTCTTAACCGCTGGGCCACCAGGGAAGTCCCTGAGCGGCGGGAACATCTCTAAGGCTCTTGATCCATGTTGCCACATTCACTCTCCAGAAAGGTGGGACTGTGTACATTCTAACCAACAACATATAAGAGTGTTCATTTCATGGATCCTTCCCCAGTCTTGGGGCTTGAAAGGCAAAACAGCATCTACATGTTTATTCTCTGTTATTCATACATGAGTCTATGCGCTCAGTCATGTCTGACGCTTTGCAGCCCGCCAGGCTCCTCTGTCCATTGGATTTTCCAGACAAGAATACTGGAGTGGGTTGCCATTTCCTCCTCCAGGGGATATTTCCAACCCAGGAATCAAACTCAAGTCTCCCACATCTGCTGTGTCTCCCGCATTGCAGGTGGGTTGTTCACCCACTGAGTCATTGGGGAAGCCCCTGTTACTCATAAGGATGAACTATTTTCCAAATGGTTTTCTATAGGTAACATTATATGCAAAGGAAATTATTTTGTGAATATTCCTTACTACTGAGATTTTTCTTTTCAATTAATCTACATAATTTATTTAATAATAATTGCCTGAAACACTTCCTGTTATTTTGCCTTTGGGGATTTTTAGGTTTTTAAATGTATAGAGATCATTTGTTAATCAAATCAATTTATAGTTTGTTTGTTTCGTAATTTCTCCTGTCTCTTTCAAGCTTTGGAAGTCCATGGTCCTGTAGAAAGCAAACCTTTCCTTACAGATTGTTTAAAGTGAAACTGCAACTGAGGTGCTCAGATTGTTTTTTTAAATTAATTAACTAATTATTTATTTTTGGCTGTGCTGTTTCTTCGTTGCTGTACAGGCTTTCTCTAATTGCAGCAAGTAGGGGCTACTCTCTAGTTGTGATGCACGGGTTCTCACTGGGGTGGCTTCTCGGATCATGGGCTCTGGTGCGCACGGGCTTCAGTAGTTGTGGTGTACGGGCTCGATTGCTGCTCAGCATGTGGGACCTTCCAGGATCAGATATTGAACCCGTGTCTCCTGCATTGGCATTCTACCACTGAGCCACCCAAGGAAGCCCCCAATTTATATTTTTGTTCATAATTTCTCCTGTCTCTTTTAAGCTTTGTTGTCATTGTATAGTTATCAGTCGTGTCTGACTCTGCAACCCCATGGACTGTAGTGTGCCAGGCTTCCCTGTCCTTCATTATTCCCCAGGGTTTGCTCAAACTCATGTCCATTGAGTCAGTGATGCCATCCAACCATCTCATTCTCTGTCGCCCCCTTCTCCTCCTACCCTCAATCTTTTCCAGCATCAGGGTCTTTTCCAATGAGTCGGCTCTTGGCATCAGGTGGCCAAAGTATTGGAGCTTCAGGAAGTCCGTCCTCCTGCAGAAAGCAAACCTTTCCTTACAGATTGTTGAAAGAGAAACTACAACTGAGCTGCTCAGATGAAATTATTTTTTTTAATGCGAATGAGTTGAGCCCAATAAAATAACCATCTACTGCAACGACCTTCTCAGAAATGGGGTTTTGTGTTCTAGGACCCAGGAGATCCACTAAGGACTGTCCAGGAAGAGTCCTCCTTGTGCAGAGGTGCTGCCTGGAGCTACAATGGAGGAGGGAGCTGGGGAGGCACCGGGGCTGGGCAGGTCTGCTGCTTCTAAGGATTTCCGCTTCTATCACATGGATCTGTATGACTCTCAAGACAGACTGCAGATCTTCCCAGAAGAGAGTACTCGGATGAGAAGAGAAGGTGTCCAAGCTGAAATGACCCATGAGCCCATGAGAGGGGGCGTGAAAGTGAAGGCTCTGAGAGACCTTGGAGAGGAAGTGGATGAACTTGTCCATCTCTATGGACTTGAAGATGATCACGAATTAGGGGATGAGTTTATTGAGGAAAACACACCCAGAATAGAGGTTTCAGAATATCCTTCTTATATGATGATGGGGAGTGAGCAGAGAGACTGGAGACCTACTGGTGAGGCGGCTCAGGGTGAGGACCTGGGCTTCATGGGGTGGGGCTCAGCAGGCCAGTGCCAGGACTTGCGGGAAGCCTACAGGTACAGCCACGGCCGTGCCAGCGAGGAATACGAGTGCTACGTCATCCCAGAGGAGGAGGACGAGGAAGAAGCGGCTGACGTCTTCTGTGTCACTTGCAAAACTCCAATAAGAGCGTCGGAGAAGGATCAGGATGAACACAAGCAGCATGAGGTGACTCCGCTCAGTAAAGCCCTGGAGAGCGCCAAGGTAAGTAGGTCTGCTTAGGTCTTCTTTCTGTTGAGATTGTATTTGTATCTCAAGTATGTAGGTGGGAAATGAATCTAAAATGCCTTCTATGAAAGAGAGAGAGAAAACATAGTGTTAATGTCTTCTTGGGATCCTCTATTTGACAGGATGAAATTCACAAAAATATGTACAAGTTGGAAAAGCAAATTATTGAGATGGAAAACTTTGCAAGTCACTTAGAAGAAGTTTTCATCACGGTGGAGGTAAGAGCATGCTCAATGACTCAGATACATGCAGCCATGAGTGATTGAGTCAGCAGCTGTGTCTGGTATGAATTAGGGAACCTGTTTCTTGGAATGTATGGTGTTGATGCCGCTCCTGTTCCCTCACCCCTCTGTCTGCCTTCCCGTAGCTGCTGCTGCTGCTGCTGCTGCTAAGTCGCTTCAGTCGTGTCCGACTCTGTGCGACCCCATAGACGGCAGCCCACCAGGCTCCCCCGTCCCTGGGATTCTCCAGGCAAGAACACTGGAGTGGGTTGCCATTTCCTTCTCCAAGGCATGAAAGTGAAAAGCGAAAGTGAAGTCGCTCACTTGTGTCCAACTCTTAGCGACCCCATGGACTGCAGCCCACTGGGCTCCTCCATCCATGGGATTTTCCAGGCAAGAGTACTGGAGTGGGGTGCCATTGCCTTCTCCGGCCTTCCCAAGCACAGGGGCATAATCCCGTGGAACCAATTACCTGGCAGCATTCCCTACCGAACTGTTAGCTCTCACGGGCTGGGTCTTCAGTATCTTTACGTCTCCACTCACACTATAAGTTAGGACTCTTTCATGGGCCAGCCAAGCAGACATTGCAAGTCACCCATCCTGTCACTGATGTGTTCTTTTCCTTAGATGTTACCTATTTCTCACACCGCCAGTAAGTTTCTGTGCCTGTCACCAAACATGTCACAGTTCCCTGGGTGTGCCTAGTAGGTGTATCATCTACTGCTGGACACCAGCACACAACCTAGCCATCCGAATGAGGTAGCCCAGGAATGGGACCGGAGGACTTCCTATGTCCCCTCCCTTAGTGTGGGTGCTCTACCTCTGTTAATGCAGCCTCAGAGTGCATCAGTGGGAGCATCTTGTGTGAATGAACTAAGCCCTGGGTTCCTTTCCTATGAAGCTAGACTTTCCTCCCCATCCCCAGTCCTAAAAGGGAGGGGAGCTGTTGCACTAGTCTCCTATGGGAGACACAGGGAAAGGACCAGCCCTTCCACATCTAAGCATTGGGTGGTGGGCAATAGGAGGGTAAGTGTACAGCAGCCAGGAAGAAGCGCCCTACACTCCATGCTGCCCGCTGCTCTCAGTTCACGGTGTCTCCACCCTCTGTAAGGACTCTGACCTCTTCCTTTACACTCAGCACTGGTGGGGGTCATCTACCACTTCTCCCTCTCTTCAAGCATTCTGAGCAAGTCTTACATATACAGTTAATACTCAGTAAGTACTCCCTGAACCCACAGAGCTCTCCTGAGTTTCCAGTCTAAGGGGGACCAGGAGTTGATAAAGTTTAATTAATATTCCCCATCCATTGCATTCCAGGATTAAATCCTGGCACAGCCCTCTCTCTGTCTTCCTGCTTTTTCTGATCTGTTAGGCGGCACCATCTGGGTTATTCCCCCCCCCCTGCATCTGTTTCTTGGTTGTTATGAGGATCTGTGTGATCCTGATGTTTGTATAATTCAACCATCAAGGAGTGGAGGTGAATGTCATGAGATGTTGAGAGCTCAAGAGGGAAAGCAAGTTAGGTAGGACTCTTCCAGGGCAGACGTCTTCACGTTAAGGTCCAGAGTTCCAGTGGCAGGCTGACTCATTAAGGTAATGATAATCATGAAAATCTTCCGGGTCGGTTGTCATGGTGATGGGTGGTGGCTACACCAGAGGTGGGTGGGGTATGGGGAAGAGGATTGTGAAATGCCACCAGCAAAGAAAGCAATACTGCTTGTTAAGATTATCCCTGGGGTTCTAGCTGGAGACGCCTGGTCCTACTTCCACCTTTGTCCACCTCAGCACCCTGGCAAGAGACAATAAGATTAACAGGGAGGGACCAAAACATCTCTGAGTAGATGCATTTTCATGCCCCAAATGACTCTGCAGTCAACATACATGCACTGAAATGACAGCTGAGATCAACTATATCTTGCAGGAGAATTTTGGAAGACAAGAACAAAACTTTGAGTCTCATTACAATGAGATCTTGGAAACACTTGCCCAAAAATACGAAGAAAAAATACAAGCTCTAGGGGAGAAAAAGAAAGAGAAACTGGAAGCTTTGTATGGACAACTGGTCAACTGTGGAGAAAATCTTGACACCTGCAAAGAACTAATGGAAACAATAGAGGAGATGTGTCATGAAGAGAAGGTTGATTTCATAAAGGTCAGTAATGAAGTGAAACGAAATAATGAACTGGAATCACAGTCATGGCCAGAGTAGGTTAGATTGTCCCCTCTCTGCCTGAGGTTGGAACTGACTTTCATGGTCAGCATCCATCTATTCCACTGGATGTGTAACCATGACAACACATCCCCCATCTCACTGCACAGCTTCACCGTGGGTAGCCGAGCAGTCTCATATACAGCTGACCCTCCCCTCCACCACTGCTCAGCTAACACCAGAGTCTGTTCCGCTGTCCTGGTTATCCAGAGATAGGTGCTCTCACCGTGGAGTGGGGCAAAAACAGGACTCTGAGACTTTTCTGGCCATCTCAGATGATCTCTCAGAGGTCGGGGGAGAAAGATGTCCAGGCTAGAAAGGTACCTCCTGTTTCTCAGTAACAAGTGCTGCCATTAGACATCTTAGTTCATAAGCTCAGACATGCAAAAAAAAGTCCTTAAAATCCTCCTCAATCTGACTCCAAGTTCCCATGCAGCCAGACTGGGAATTTCAATCTCAGCCAGAGCTGGGGTCGCCTTTCTTTAGGGTCCCACAGGAATATGGGGCAGACGTGGGATCCAGGATGTGAGGGAGGGGCCCCTAGCCTCCAGAGCTTCCTAGTTGCCAAATATGCCCTTTCCAGTGGCCACGCCCATAGTGATCCTCCAAGACCCACAGCCCCTCCCTCCTGCCATGCCTGGGGTGAGGGCGGGGTGCATGATGGAAGCTGGACAGCAGGTTGGCAGCCACTGTCAGAGCCCTCAACACTCAGACCTTTGAACCAATTTGTCCACAATATCACTGTAGCTCACAGACATAATCTAGAATGTGGAGAAAGTGAGATATATGAGTATGTCTTCTCTGTTATTTATAGTAGTGAGAAATTAGAAACAGCCAAAATGTACAACAATAGAGTAAATGATGGAGTTCCCATTCAATGAACCGTGACGCAGTCTTTCAAATTGATGATCCCCAAGACCATTTGTCACCTGGAAAGTGCTCACGTCATGTTAATGGGAAGAAACTGCATAGGTGTTGTAAGAGTCGTCTTTGTTTAGGGTGTGGACGTGGCTGATTTTTCTCTTCTACTAACTTCCAAGTTTTAAGATACATTTATATTATTCTACAGTTTGAAAAAGAAATTTATTTCCAAAATCAGTTTGATTTTTTTTTTCTCTTTCTCCTCCTTTTTAGGATGCTGTGGCTATGGCTGACAGGTAGTACATTTATTCTGACACGTATTTTCTTTTTCTGTTCCTTTTACCTCTAGATACCTGACTAGGTATCAGTTGCCCTTGGTTATATGCTCCCAGGTTCAGCTTTTGTGTCTGCCCCTAAGAGTAAATAGCACCGGCTTTGGAATGATACTGTGGGACCACAAGGACCCTCTGGTACCAAAGCTTAGAATCGCAGAGCTGGAAGGGAGCATATGGTGAGACTCAGCCTTCAAGCCGGGATGGGGTTTCCCCGAGCCCCTCCTTTCACCAGGCGGAACAGAGATCCAGAGAGTGGGACTTCCCTGGTGGTCCAGTGATTAAGACTCAACACTTCCACCACAGGGGACGTGGGTTGAGCCCTGTTTGGGGAGCTATGATCCCACATGCCACGTGGTCAAAAAGCAAAAAAGTCAGAGTGTCCCCAATGTCCCCCAGCTAAGCCAGAACCCAGACTGTGTGCAGCAGAAAGCATGCACATTCTGGAGTCAGACAGGAATTTAAATCCTGATACCCCCATGACCTTGGGCAAGTCCAGCCAGTCTAGGACTCACCTTCCTTACTGACAAACAGGGATAGCTTTGTGAGAATAAAATCAGACAATATCTGTAAAGCAACACAAACAGTGAAGTTTAATAACATCAGGGTTCAGAGCATAAGCTTTGGCAAAAGACAGACATGGTTTCAAATTCTGCCTCTGCTCCTTACAAACCGTGTGACAGCCCGGAGCAGGTGCAGGAGACCCAGAGCCCCAGTTCATGCTCATCAACTTGAGGGCACTTGACCGTGTTAAGAGGCTGCGTGTCTCTGGGTCCTGGGGTGGTGTGGAGGTGGGAGCTCCCAGGTCAGCATCTAAGGATCTTCCAGAAGGTGTGGATCTGGGGCTTTTTGGCCCACATCCCCCAGCCCCCCACTCTCTGACATGACCCTACCCCTTCTCTCCTCAAAGGCGTAAACCAGCCACACCTATCCCCTCCAGTGACTTCATAGGTCAGTCACTGAAGCATAGGCCAGAAGGCCGCCCACAGCATTTTAAAATAAGCAAATAAGAGTTCAGCTGGGGACTTCCCTGGCAGGTCCAATGGTTAAGATTCCACATTTCCAATGCAGGGGGTGCAGGTTCATTCATTCCTGGTTGGGGAACTAAGATCCCACATGCCACCTGGTGCGGCCAAAAACAAAATAATTATTTAAAAAAAGAGTTCAGTAAAGAGGCCCTAGCTGCTGCTCGCTAGTGACCCTGGGGAAGAGTATCCCTCCATTCTTGTTAGTGTGTCTTCTTATACTGATAGACTTGGAAAATTCCTGAAAACAAAAACAGATGAGGAGATCTCAGCGCAGCCCGACTTTGAAGACCAGACCTTGGATTTCTCTGATGTGGAGGAGCTGATGGGCTCCATAAACACCATCCCAGGTGCGTGTCTCACCTGGATGCATACTTGACACCAGTTTCTCTGAGCTTTGAGTTAAAAACTTTGAAGGCTAAAAAAAATCATAAAGATCTGGAAACAGGCATTTTCCCCTACCAGCTGCATGAGCTTCGTGTTTTTGTCTTTATGGCTTGTAAGGGTGAAAACAGAGGTTGACCTTCCTGGGATAAATATCCTCCATCCCTCTCCAGGGTGCCAGCATCTGGTCCCCATCAGCCTGTCTTACTCTAAACAAGTATCCCAAGTTTTATTTCCTTGAATGTTGTATTTATGTCCCTCTCAAGTGGTAGTTTTTAGCATAGGATTAAGAGATGGATTTTAGAATCCTATGGAGCTGGTGAGAATCCCAGCCCTGCTACTTCCTACCTGTGTGACCCTGGACAATTTACCTAACCTCTCTGAGCCTTGGTTTCCTTGGTAAAATGGACATAACAATGACTCATGAGGACATGATGAAAAATAAATGAGTAATGTATGTATAGCATGTCACACGGTGCCAGGTAGCTCTTAAAAATCATCTTATGAGGACTCATTTTTTAAGACTGATACTAGACTTTAAAACCATCTTTCCTTTTTCATCCAGCAACACCCAGCAACATTATGAAAAATGTTTTATATTATCATTTTAGATTTTCCTTCTTCAAAAGACGATTTTACAATCTTTTTAAAAATTAATTTTTGGCTGCGCTGGGTCTTCGTTGCTGCATGCAGGCTGTCTGTAGCCGCAGCAGGCAGGGGCTACTCTCTAGCTGCAGTGCGCAGGCTCCTTGTTGCAGTGGCTTCTTTTGTGGAGCCCGGGCTCATGGGCTTTAGAGCATGGGCTTAGTAGTTGCGGCACATGGGCCTAGGTGCCCTACAGCGTGTGGAATCTTCCCAAACCAGGGATCAAACCGTGTCCCCTAAACTAACAAGCAGATTCACAACCACTGAACCACCAGGGAAGTCCTAGGTTTTTCCTTTATACACGTGTTGTTTTTTTAAATAAAAATGAAATCGTCCTGTTTTATAACCTGCTTTTTTTTCCTAGCGAAACATTTGTGATGAATATTATTTTGCACTGATAAATTTTTCTATGACATCATTTTAATGGCTCTATACCTTAATCTGTGTACTTAATTCTCACTGATAAATCCTTCTGCAACATCATTTTAATGGCTGTATATCTTAATCCTCAACTGTTGGTGCCGAGATGCTTCTAGGTTTTTCATCCTTATAAACCATACTATAATAAACATCCTTAATCGGAGTCTTGGAGGCCATTCTTAGACTCCCCAGGTTGAGGGGAGATTTTGCTGAGCTGTGAAGTCCTTCAGATGATCTGAGGACGGTATTGCCTAAATAATCAGACCCAGTGATTTTGAAGGAAAGGCACTATTGCCTAAGTCAGTGTTTGAGACACGCAGTGGTGGTTTCTCCTCACCCTCCCGTGTCCGGGGCCCAGGCAGACCATCAGCCCCCAGCCTGTATCCAGGGCCATCCCTCTTCTTACTGCCTCCCCGGAGGGGACTCTTCTTTGCAGGGTATGACAGGGCATCTGCTGTGCATCCTGAGCTACATCACGTGGGGATACAGATTCTTTCTCTTCTTCTCACTTCTGTCATGTTAGGGGCCTTCCACCCCCTAACCAGCAAGGAAAAGCTGAGTACATTCCATGAAGTCCTACCTGGTCTGAACAATTTCAGAATTTGAAAATAAGGATGTTCTTTAAAGCCCCAGATGGAAGGAGATGCTGCCATGGGTGAAGAATTACAGAAGACAAACAAGGAATGTTTCTTGGATGTGTGTGGGGTGGGGTAGGAAGAATTATTAACCCACAGAGAAGAAAAGTATTAACTCAGTAGATGGACTCAAAAGAAGTTAGTTCTGGGGACTTCCCTTGTGAGCCATTGGTTAAGAATCTGCCTTCCAGGGCTTCTCTGGTCGCTCAGCAGTCAAGAATCCGCCTGCCAATGCAAGAAGCATGGGTTCGATCCCTGGGTCAAGAAGATCCCACATGCCACAGAGCAACTAAGCCCATGCACCACAGCTACTGACCTGTGCTCTAGAGCCCAGAATACATACCTACTGAGCCCATGTGCTACAACTACTGAAGCCAGTGTGCCCTAGAGCCTGTGCTCCGCAGTAAGAGAAGCCATTGTAGTGAGAATAGCCCAAGCACTCGGCACAGCTAGGGAAAAGCCTGTGCCGCAACAGAGATCCAACACAGCCATAAATAAATAATTTTAAAAATCCACCTCCAATGCAGAGGACACAAGTTTGATCCCTGGTCAGGGAACTAAGATCCCATGTGCCTCGGGGCCACTAAGCCCAAGCACCGCAACTTCTGAACTGCTGAGCCCATGTGTTCTGGAGCCTGCATGCCCAACTAGAGAAGCCCCCGTGCCAAAATGAAGACAGCACAGTCCAAAAAAAAACCAAAAAAAGTTGGTTCTGAAAAAGCATAGTTTTTCCAAACCTAATCATCTCTCATTGTAATGAAATCATAATGAAGGAGCCAGTTGTTGCAGGCTCTTTCCCTCCTCTGTTCACTGTAGGACTGAGGGCAGCGGTGCTGTGGTCCTGGCCATCCTGCCTCTGGATGGTGTGGTGGGTCCAAGGACCCATCCCTCCCTAGGGTAGGACTTGCAAACACCGCAGCCTGAGGGGCTGTCAGCAACCCTGCCTCCCCCAGCTCGTGTGGGTTGGTCAGAGCAAGATGGACACAACCAGTTCTTACTGAGGCTCCTGGTCGGGAGGTCTGGCCTCCCACCCTGGCCACCCCGACTGCCTCTCCTATCTCTGAAGCCCATGGGATGCTTTGAGGGATGGATTGTCCTGTAAGTGAAGGATCCTCACTTGTCTTTGTTTTCCTCCCTTTTCCTCTTCTAGCTCCTTCTGCTCCAGTGATAAACCCACAGGCCCCTAACTCAGCCACAGGTTCCTCAGTCCGAGTGTGCTGGAGCTTGTACTCCGATGACACCGTGGAGAGCTATCAGCTGTCCTACCGGCCAGTGCAGGACGGCTCGCCTGGGAAGGAACAAACAGGTGAGGTCTGCCGGGAGCAGAAACAAGCTCCAGCCTGGGCCCTGGGGAGGCGGCAATGGGGTGAATCTGCACACCTAGCTCCTTGCAGGATGGCATGCAGGCAGGTAAGCATGGCAGGAAGGGCTGGGAGGACAAGTTGAGGCCTGGCTGAGGAGAATCATCGGGCTCAGATAAGTGGAGTGTATCCACAGCCATCAGATCGGGGTTGTCCTGGGAATAATGGGTCTCTGGCTGCACCATGTGCAGGACGTGTGGGGACACCCTTCCTCGAGGAGGCCCAGCGGGACTGGCTGGGTTCTAGCAGATCCTGTCATGCAAGGGTGGCTGGGCTTTCCTTGAGGTCACCCTGTGTTGGGAGAACCTTGGTGGCGGGGGGCGGGGGCTGGGGGGAGGTGGTTAGTCTGCAGACCCCCAGGGGGTCGAGGAGGGCTCTGCAGCCTGGAAGGGCTGCTGCTAATCTGACCCACATTCCTAGGTAGAAAGGCCGTGGCCTCCACTTCATGCAGCCCTCAGCTCATCCTCTTTCCAGGACAGTAGAGCTGGCTGGAGCAGGGTTAGGGCTGAGGGAGATGCCCCATCTTTGTAGATAAGCCAGTCTCCTGTTGAGAAGGGGGTCAGACAGCAGAGGAGCTCCAGCTGAGCATCTGAAGGATCAGGGCCAGCCTGGCCGGGCCTGTTCTGTGTACATGGGGTCAGAGCAAGACTGTGGGAAAGGGATTCAGAGATCATCTTATGGATGACCTAGAGACAGATAAGCGGACATGCGGGAGCACCATAAGTTATGGCAGAACCAGAATGAGAGTTGAGTCCGCAGGCGCCCTGCCTGGAGCTCTTCCCCTTGTACCCATTCATGCAGATAGAAGATTTCTGAATGCCAAAGGTGAGGATGATTTGTCTGCTCAGGGGTTAGGAAGGAACGGGGGTTCTTGAGAAAAGTAAGTTTAATCCATGATGAGGGAGAGAATAAGGACTAAAGAGGACATGGGAGGGGAGATTGAGGACCAGAAAGTCAGATCTGATTCATAGCAGGTTTTGCCACACATCAGCCCTATTGGCACCCTCTGCAGAAAATGCCATTGTTAGGGGGCTTTGTCCTGGTGATTAATGAAGACTTTTTTTTTTTATGTTTTGATCACATTAAAAAAATTTTTTTTAAGTCTTTATTGAGTTTCTTACAATATTGTTTCTGTTTCATGTTTTGGTTTTTTGGACACAAGGTATGTGAGATCGAACCTGCACGCCCTGCATTGGAAGGCGAAGTCTTAACCACCAGACTGCTGGGGGCATCCCAGTAAAGATCTTTTCAATGAGCACTTTGTTATAAAGGAACTGATATCAGAGAGTGGATTAATGACCTGTCACTGCCTTAAGAGTCTGGGCATGTTTAGAGGTGTATCAGTTAGCTTGTGCTGTGTAACCCCCCCCCCCCACACACACACACACACATATACCCAACATATAAGCTAAAATGAAAAATTTTATGTTCATTCATTGGTTGCTAGGGGCAGGATAGCAGTAGGGAATTAAGAGGTACAAACTACTATGTATAAAGTAAACTACAAGGCAATATTGTACAGCACAGGGAATATATACAATATTTTATGATAACTTTAACTGGAATATGAGCTATAGAAATATTGAATCACTGTGTTGTACACCTGAAACTAATATTGTAAATCAATGACACTTCAACTTTTTAAATTACATTTATTATTTATTATAATTCTATGAATTGGATAGTTTTGTTATAAACTATATCCAATTCTTTGAAATGGATGGAATTTATTATAATTCTATGAACTAGATCTAGTCTGTGCCAGCTTGGGAGGGTCTGGACAGGCTAGGATGGCCTTGCTGTTATGTCTAGGGCATCAGCTGCAATACTAGGGGCCTCTGTTCACATCATGATCATATTCTTCAGGAGGCTGGCCCAGGGTCATTTCATGGAAATGGAAGCATTCCTGGCAGGAAGAGGACAAGGCGCCCGTGCCCCAGCACTGCCCAAACCTCTGCTTGCACCATGTTTGAAGTGGTCTCGTTGGCCAAAGAAAGTCATGTGGTTAAGCCCAGCTGCGATGGATAGTGGGAAAGACCAGTCCTCTCAATGGAAGGATCAGCAGAGTGTCATTGCAGCAGGGCATGCATACACAGCCAACGGGGACTGGTAGCCAGTTCTGTATCTACCTCAGGGAAGATAGATTATAGTGCAGTGAACTCGGAGCCAGTTGACCTATTTGGGGCTTGAATTCCATTTATTTATTTATGTTCATGCTGGGTCTTTGTGGCTGTGCACAGGCTTTCTCTAGTTGCAGCGAGTGGGGGCTACTCTCTAGTTGTGGTATGCAGGCTTCTCACTGTGGTGGCTTCTCTTGTCATGGCTCAAGGGCTCTAGAGCACAGGCTGAGTAGTTGTGGCACATGAGCTGAGTTGCCCCCCAGCATATGGAATCCTCCCAGACCAGGGATCAAACTGGTGTCCCCTGCATTTGCAGGTAGATTCCTAACCACTGGACTACCAGGGAAGTTCTAGGCTTTAATTCCTATCATTTTTCCCCCCAGAGGTTACAATGACCATCAAAGAAACATACTGCTCAGTGACAAACCTGTTGCCAAACACGCAGTATGAATTTTGGGTCACAGCTCAGAACAGGGCCGGCCTCAGCCCCACCAGTGAGCGTGCAGTGTACATGACAGGTAAGGGGCCACTTGTAGGACCTTCACTGAAGGGGACCCAGAAGTCTTGGCTTTCTTGGTGGGGGCAGGGCTGTGGTGTCACTTGGAAGGACAGGAATAGCTTGGCGCTTCCTTCCTTTTATTTAGTACACCAAATCTGTATGCCTGATATGGCAGGGACATTTTTTCACAGTTGGTCTCAAAAGAAGATAAAGTACTGCCCTTGGACACAGTTTCACAGACACATTTGAACCATGCAACCATCCTCCACTCCAGAGATATCTGCAAGTGATTCCCTGGTGTTCCTTTGGGCTATTAGAATACTGCACTTTGGATGGCTTATAAACAACAGAAATGTATTCCTCATGGTTTTGGAGGCTGGGAAGTCCAAGATCAAGGTGCCAGCAGATTCAGTGTCTAGGAAGGACACTTTCTGGTTCAGAGTGGTCTTTTTTTGCTGTGTCCTCCTGTGATGGAACTGGGCAAGAGGGTTCATTGGGTTTCCTTGTATAATAAACCCCTTCAACTCTCAGGACCTAGGCACTTCTTGGAGACTCCAGTTATCATCACACTGGGGAATAGGTTTCAACATATGAATTTGGAGGGGGACATGATTGTCTAGGCTGAAACACCTGGTTTGCCTTTTATTGCACTGAACCTCTTGTAGGAAGAGAGAGCTTGTGATGTGTTCTGGAGCACTAGGCTGGATGTGACAGAAGGGTTGTTCCTCTCTCCGTTTCCCCTGCATTTAGCGCCTTGTCCCCCCATTATAAAAAACAAAGAGATAAGGAGCTGCGAGGAGGCTGCACTCATCTCCTGGGAGTCTGGAAACCTGAACCCTGTGGACTCATACACGGTGGAGCTGACCCAGGCAGAGACGCCGGGGGCCTCGGGTGTAACTGAGTGAGTCACAAAGGGCGTTGGCTAGGCACGAGAGGCCTCGACACAGTGACACAGCTTAGGAAAAGTGTGGCATCTGCAGAGAAAGTTGAACACAGGATCCCTGATTTTAGATTGCTTAGTTTCATGAGAAGTAACTGGAATGTTGTGATTGAAGATAAATGATGGATGAGTGAAGAAGTGAATAAGTGGTAAACCTCAGGTTTGCCTTCTTAGTCCAACCAGGGTTTCCCATTATTCATTCAACAAGTATTGAGTGTACAGATGGTGCCTGGGCACTGGTGACCCAGAGAGACAAATTCCCCACCCTGACAGAGCTGATGGTCTGAGTTGGAGGAAATAGACAAAAACCAAGAAAGTTCAGTTCAGTTCAGTCGCTCAGTCGTGTCAGACTCTTTGCGACCCCATGAATCGCAGCACACCAGGCCTCCCTGTCCATCACCAACTCCTGGAATTCACTCAGACTCATGTCCATCGAGTCAATGATGCCATCCAGCCATCCCATCCTCTGTCGTCCCCTTCTCCTCCTGCCCCCAATCCCTCCCAGCATCAGAGTATTTTCCAATGAGTCAACTCTTCGCATGAGGTGGCCAAAGTACTGGAGTTTCAGCTTTAGCATCAGTCCTTCCAAAGAAATCCCAGGGCTGATCGCCTTCAGAATGGACTGGTTGGATCTCCTTGCAGTCCAAGGGACTCTCAAGAGTCTTCTCCAACACCACAATTCAAAAGCATCAATTCTTCAGCACTCAGCCTTCTTCACAGTCCAACTGTCACATCCATACATGATCACTGGGAAAACCATAGCCTTGACTAGACGGACCTTTGTTGGCAAAGTAATGTCTCTGCTTTTGAATATGCTATCTAGGTTGGTCATAACTTTCCTTCCAAGGAGTAAGCATCTTTTAATTTCATGGCTGAAGTCACCATCTGTAGTGATTTTGGAGCCCAGAAAAATAAAGTCTGACACTGTTTCCACTGTTTCCCCACCCTAACCAAGAAAACAAATGCTTAAAACACACAGTAGCATGAAGGGAAAAGAAACGCAATGAAATAGGGAATGCAGTGGAGGTGAGGCTTACTTTGGAGAGAGTGGACATTTGAACTGAGACCAGATGGATGGGAAGGGAGGAGGCCTGAGAAGAGTGGGTGCAGGCAAGGCCTGGCTCCTGGGCAGGAGTGAGCTTCCTGCGCTGGAGGAACCAAGAAACCCACCTGGCTGGAACTTGAGGAGGAGAAAGAACCAAGAGAAGCAGAAATGAAAGAGAATTGAATTCAACGTACAAAGAACATTATGTCCCTGGTGGTCAGCTGCCTGGAGGCTCATGTTCCCCTCTGGTTGGCAGAGATTTGGAAGAATTCATAGCTAGAAGAGGGCTAGACTCAGGAACCACAAGGGCCTGCATATCCTACAAGTCTATAGCTGTGTACAGTGGAGGGATTATGGCTAGGCCTCTGGATTACAACCAGGCAGTCCAGAAGCTTATGAAAGGCAGCCAAGTCCAGGGGCTACCCTACTGTGCACCAACCCAACTTTAGAGAAATGGAGGAGGAGGGGTTGGTGTCAACTGTTAGGGAGACAGATTGTTCTACACTAAATTCTGGGCTTGGGACCTGGCCATATGCCCCACCCCCTGCCCCCAAACCCCGGCCTAAATTCATGTGTCCACAACCACATCAGGGCTTGCTAACCTGGGTTATCTATTTAAGGGATCCTCAGGAGCAGGGAAGGGAGTTCAGTGGTCTGACCAACCTCCCCCCGCCCCTGCCAAATGGTTTGGATTTCCTTTGCAACTTGTGCTGATACTTTAAACCCTTTACACTGGGGGTCATCAGAAAGCTGGTCAGGGACCGAGGTGACCTGGGCAGTGCTTACTCTCCTAGTATAGATCTAATCATGGCATCCCTGAAGAAGACAAACTTCCTTCACTGGCTCTGGCCCCTTCCTGCCTGTCAAGCTTATCCCCACCAGCTCCCCTTCCTCAACCACATGGGTCATATTTTATTAATAGTGCCTTCTACTTTCTATCCTTCTTCCTGCCACAGGGCCTTTGCACATGCTTCTTCTATGAAAGAGACTCCTCTATTCTCTTTCTTATCCATTTACCTCCCAGTCATTCTTCAAAGTTCAGCTCGAAAACACCTCTCAGCTAGTTGTACCTTCCATAATACACCATCAACTTGTCATGTTACCATCTTACGTTTCTTCCAGTGATGGCTTGAGAAGTGCCTTTCTTCTAGACTGGAAGCTCTATGAGGGCAGTGGCTACATTCCGTTTCCCCCAGGGCCCCTCTATATCAGCTCTAGTCAGATCATTTGTTCATAAACACAGACTGAGAGCCTGCTGTGAGCCCGGCTCTGTGCTTAGCTTGTGGTACTTGGCCCCTGCCCTCAGAGAGGCTGTGGTCCTGCCAGACAGGCTGACACACACTGGATTCAACTGCATGCACGCCCCACTGATGCAGTGTTAGACCCAGACTGAGTGCAGTGCTGGATGCCTGGGACACTGGGTGGGGAGCTTGGAGGGGCGAGAGCCACAGACAGGAAGGATACAAGAAAATGGGAAAAGGGGACCCGATTGGGAGGGAGCATTGAGGAGAGCCTCACTCCTGCCTGTGCCGCTGCTGGGGGTCAGCGGGGAGGGGCTGGTGCTTGGGTCTGTCTGCCACAGCCCCTCGGTGATGTCAGCATGCCTCCTCACCCAGGTCTGTTGTGGGCATCCCAACCTGCGAGTGCCTGGTGCAGCTGCAGCCCCGACAGAACTACACCATCTATGTGAGAGCCCTCAACGTGGGCGGCCCCAGCGCAAGGAGTGAGCCCGCCACCGTCCACACCACAGGTCTGTGCCCCCGCCACACACTCACTGGACCCAAAGTTACCCCTTCGTGGCAGACCCAGTGCTGCTGTGACTTCATTGGAAAAATCGATGAACGTTCACTAATACAAACACATGGCAAATCAGGCTACGAAGGGACTCAGGGGTGATCAAAGCCCTGGGGGCCCATTTTACAGAAGGGGGCCACTTTATTTTTTCTGGCTGCACCACCCATCACGTGGGAACTTGGTTCCCCATCTGGACATCGAACCCGCACCCCCTGCATTGGAAGTGTCTTAACACATGAACTGCCAGGGAAATCCCCATTCTGTAACTTTTTTTTTTTTGACGTGCTTTGTTTTAACCATAATTCAGAGATGGTTGTATGATCTCCTCCCTTCTCTCTCACTGCGCTCATTGGAAGTTGGATTTTTCTAACCTTTGTCAAATTGATCACTAGTAATTCCCTCAATTCCTATTCCCCTTGGCAAGCAGATTAGAAATTCCTGTTCACCTGCAGGTATTTACAGCCTCCCAGTGAAGAGTGCAGCCACTGGAATCAGATGGGCTTGGGGTTTGGGTTTTTTGTTGTTGTTATTTTTATGTTTATTTTTATTCCTTATGTTTATTTTTATTTTCTTTTTTGAAGCATTTATTTATTTGACTGCACTGGGTCTCAGTTGTGACACATGGGATCTAGTTCCCTGACCAGGGATGGAACCCAGGCCCCCTGCATTGGGAACATGGAGTCTTAGCCACCAGGGACGTCTCTGGGGTTCCAATTGGAGTTCTAGCATCTACAGCTGATGATAGGGCCACCCTGCCCCTCTGTTTCCTCTTCTACAAAATGGAAATACTAACACCTGGATACTTGTAAGGTGTGAATGGGATAAGACTCAACAAACCGCTTAGCTCAGTACTAGACACCCAGTAACACCCAACCCATGTAAACTGCCATCATGATTAGCACGACAGGGCATCACCAGGCAAGGTCCAGGCTCACCAGTGTCAGACAGGGAGCTAACTCCGGCCACACGTGGTGAGGCCCCGGCCTGTGTGGAGTGCAACGTGGAGAAAGCAGTGGAGTGATTGGCTTGGGGGGTCTCCGTGTGCCTCCCCCCTCACAGGCAGCTACTTCTCCCTGGACGAGCACACCTGCCATCCCCGGCTGACTGTATCTGAAGATGGGCTCACGGTTGTGCGAAGCGAGAGGAGAGGCCCCGCCAAGGAGCCAGTCCCCAGCGACGCCCAGTTTACCAGGTACTGTACCAGCCCCTCACCTGAACAGCTCATGAACCCCCCTAATATGTGTTGTTATTCGGGTACTGGTGGATTATGACTGATGCAGCCTTGAAAGGGGCTTCAGGCTCTGACTCCCAGAAATGAGGGAGAGGGAGGGGAGGAGGGGAGACTGGGGAGGGGTAGTAGGAGTCTAACCAATGTCAGAAGGGGAGACGTGGCTTCTGAGTGGAGTCCTGGGCTCCCAGAGCAGTGGGAGAACAAGGACCCAGCCCCTCAGTGTAGAGCCCAGAGCTCTCTCCCCCACTGGGCAATACTTTCTAACAAAACTCCTGGTGAAAAACCAAAGCTGGTGGAAGGAATGATGATTATGCAGGCACAAGACCTGAGGGAGGGGTGTCCATCAAAGATGCGCCCTGTCTGTCTGGACTGATGCTATTTTCAGAACTTAGTGCTTAAGGTCGAAATGATGTATTAATACCTTGCTGCTGCTGCTGCTAATAAGTCGCTTCAGTTATTTCCGACTCTGTACGACCCCATAGACAGCAGCCCATCAGGCTCCCCCATCCCTGGGATTCTCCAGGCAAGAACACTGGAGTGGGTTGCCATTTCCTTCTCCAATGCATGAAAGTGAAAAGTGAAAATGAAGTCACTCGGTTGTGTCCGACTCTCAGCAGTCCCATGGACTGCAGCCTACCAGGCTCCTCCGTCCATGGGAGTTTCCAAGCAAGAGTACTGGAGTGGGGTGCCATTTGTTAATACCTTGCATGCAATGCTAAATTGCTTCAGTCATGTCCAACTCTTTGCAACCCTACGGACTGTAGCCCACCAGGCTCCTCTGTCCATGGTTCTTTACCACTGGTGCCACCTGGGAAGCCCCCATTTATACCTTACTTCTTTCCAAATATTTAAAGAAGACTTAAAATAGGGGCCAAGGAACTTCCCTGGCAGTCCAGTAGTTAAGACTGTGCCTTCCAGTGCAGGGAATGTGGGTTTGATCCCTTGTGGGGAGGCTAAAATACCACATGCCTCAGTGCCCCCCCACCCCCCACAAAAAAGAAGCAATATTGTAACAAATTCAATAAAGACTTTTAAAATGGTTCACATAAAAAGAAATCTAAAAAATGGCGGGGTGGGGGGGGCAAATGTACCCTACTGAAATAGAAAAATCACAGCAGTGGATGAAAAAAAAAAAAAACATGGCTTAACTTCAAGGGCTAATTTCTGTTTTTAAGATTAATTATTAAACACAGTTCTCAGCTTCTTGGTAATCAGGATAGAAAGAATTCTTGGTGGGCTGGTCTCAGAGTCAGGAGGATCTTCTAAGGAAGAAAGGACTTAGGAGGCCAGAGGGGCTACCGATGAACAACTGCATCTAGCCTCCCTGCCTGTGTCCTGGGCTGTCTCATAACTGTCTCTTCCTCTGACGCTGGCTCCCTCCTGACCTTACTGCATGTGTGTTATGCACCTACTATCTGTTCCCTGGTGGTTCAGATGGTAAAGACCGCAGGAGACCCTGCTTTGATTCCTGGGTCAGGAAGACCCCTCGGAGAAGGGAATGGCTACCCACTCCAATGTTCTTGCCTGGAGAATCCCATGGACAAAGGAGCTGGCGGGTTACAGTCCACGAGGTCACATAGAGTCGGACACGACTGAGCGACCAACACACACATCTGTGCCAGCTTGTGACAGCAGAGCAGCACAGAGTACAATGGAACCCAACTTTATCCCTCCTCGCCTTCACCAATTCAACACTGGGTTGGCGGGGCAGAGAGGAATAAGAAACAATAAAGTTCTTATCTGTGTTGAGAAACAAAATGAAACTGATCAAATCTTAAAGTTCTTATTGACTTTTTTCCAATAATTCTTGAGTTGGGCAGCCCCTGAAATCTAGGAGGTAGAAAGGAGGTCCAAGGAGCTGTACAGAATGAAAGACTTTTTCAGGTGGAAGGGATCAGGAACAAGGAAATTATACTTCCAGGCAAAAAAAGCAGGTTGGTTAAATGTCCACCGACAGAGGAATGGATAAAGAAGATGTGGTACATATATACAATAGAATACTACTCAGCCACTAGAAAGAATGGAATAATGCCATTTGCAACAACATGGATGGCTCTAGAGATTGTCTTACTGAGTGAGGTAAGTCAGACAGAGGAGGAGAAATATCATATGACATCCCTTTTATGTGGAATCTAAAAAGAAATTACACAAACAAGATAACAAAACAGAGACTCACAGACTTAGAGAACGAACTTTTGGTTGTCAGGGGGTATGGGAAGGGATAGTCAGGGAGTTTGGAATGAATGTGTACACACCTATATTTAAGATGGATAACCAACAAGAACCTACTGTTACGCAGCAGCCTGGATGGGAAGGGAGTTTGGGGGAGAACGGATACAGGTATATGTGTGGCTGAGTCCCTTCACTGTTCACCTGAAACTATCACAACATTGTTTGTTAATTGGCTATACCCCAATACAAAATTTAAAAAAAATTTTTTTTTAAAAAGCAGGTTGGCTGTGGTAAGGTTACTTTCCTTTAGGAAAGGTCAGGGGTCTCTCAGGCATATTACCTAACTAGTGTTCTGATTGACTGGTTTAAAATTCCATTTAGGTGAAAGGTAAAACTGTAACTAAGTTGTCACTGACTGGTGACATGGGGCTTGGCACACAGGGCTCCAGTCTGGGCCTGTGATCTTGTTCATTTGTTTTTAATATTTAATTATTTAACTGCACTGAGCCTTAGTTGCAGCATGTGGACTCTTAGTTCCAGGGCAAGAATCGAACCTGGGCTCCCTGCATTGTGAGCACAGTCTTAACCACTGGACCACAAGGAAAGTCCTCAATCTCTTTCTTTTTTAAGGAACAAGTGAACCAAATCTTTTTGTTACTGTTAAAAGCCCTGTTGCTGAAAAAGCACACAGAGTGGGCTTGTCTCCTCCTCACCTGTGACCAGTAGTATACTAATCTTCTGATCTTCAGCATCGGGCAGCTGAGCTTTGAGAGCAAAGGTTGTGCCACCCCACAAATGGGGTGTTTGAACACCTGCCTCCACCCTTCCTGACCACTTACTGACTGACCCCAGCAGTTGAGGTCGCTCACCTGCACAGCCAGGCATGGGTCACCCCAAATGACACATACTTCTACTTTCTAAAACCAGGTGTGCTGCAGTCATGGGAAACCTAATTCCAGTCCGAGGGCGCCATTACTGGGAGGTGGAGGTGGACGAGTGTTTGGACTACACGGTGGGTGTGGCCTTTGAAGATGTCCCCAGACAGGAGGACCTGGGGGCAAACCGCCTCTCGTGGTGCATGAGGCACGCATTTGCGTCATCAAGGTAAGGCGAAATCTGGGTACCCGAGATCAAAACGTGCTTTGCTGAGAATAGAGCGAGAGGTTTTCACGGGTAATAACTAAGGCCCATGTTATGTTTTCTAAAATACGCTAAGATGTTTCAGGATTCATTTCCTGCCCCTTTCCCTAAAGTCCAGCTAGAAAGAGAAAGCAGCTCTAGGTACTTTTGATAAAATAGCTAAAATTTAATGGAGCGCTTATTCTGTGTTAAGCATTGCTCAACAACCTTACACATACTGTCTCGTTTACTTCTCACAGTTGTATTATCCCATTTACTTGTTTTGGCTGTGCTGGGTCTTCGTTGCTTCTTGGGCTCTTCTCTAGAAGCGCCGAGCAGGGGCTACTCTCCAGTTGCAGTGTGCGGGCTTCTCATTTCCTTGGCTCCTCTTGCTGAGGAGCCCAGGCTCTAGAGCATGTGGGCTCAGTAGTTGTGGCTCCTGGGTTCTAGAGCGTAGGCTTAATAGTTGTAGCACTCGGGTTTAGTTACTCTGTGGCATGTGGGACTTTCCCAGAGAGAGAAACTGTGTTTCCTGCATTGGCAGGTGGATTCTTTACACAGAGCCACTGCCAACATGGATTCAGGGCTTGGATTCAAACCCAGGCAGTCTGGCTCCAAAGACAGCATTCTTCACCACTAAGTGATTGGTTTTACATTTATGTTCAACTTCAGTGTTACTAAATGAAGTTTGACTTGAAGCCCCAAATCCAACCTTTTTGGTAGATGTGGGCAGAAGCTTAATGGTTATGATTAATTCTGGTTTGCTTCTGCTGCTAAAAGCATTCTGTGCTCTAATGGGAAAATCCACAAGGCCCAGGCCAATAGACACTTCAGACTTAGAAGGCCATGAGTGCAACCTCCCTCCATCTCAAAAATGGCAAAAAATTTTTATCACCCCACTTTCCCAGCATCGTGTGTACTATGGGGCCTCTGACCCTCAACTTGCTGAAACCTATTAATGTTTCACAGTGAAACCTCAATCATGGTTAGTTAAATGTTGCCATGCCCAAGCAATTGTGAGACCAGCCTTCCTCCTGTAAGGCATTAGGGCTAAAATGTGCTCTAAAATGCACTCTGCTAGACCTCAGACCCAGTTCAGAGAATGCAAGAAACACCGTGCACTGAGCCACACACTGCTTTTGAATATTCTGCCTGAAGTAAGACTAAAAATCAGTCTCCTCTCTCAGTTAAGAACGAGGGGCATAAAGGAAGAGTGGGCATCTGTGTGGAGTGGGAGGGGTAAGGCTAAAAGAAGGGTGGGAACACAGACAGAGTAGGACAGGAAGGGCAAAAAGCTGAGCGCTTGAGCAGGCTTGCAGTCCCACCTTGGAAAGATGTTGGGGGGGGGGGGGGTGTGTGTGTGTGTGTTCACAATGGAGGACTTGCACTTTTTGACTCATAGTCTTAGACTCTATAGATGGTGGGAGGGAAAGTAGAGAGTGACTGCTCAGTTGAGAAAAAATAAGGTGAACAGGGAGGGAAATGGGCTGGTTTGCTCCAGCATGTTCTTAAGTGTTCACCCCAACTGTATGGACCCCCATGCCAGCACACAGAGCTCTTCACGTGCCCATAGTGGGGCAGCATTAGGCAATTCCCTTGGCGGGCTTTGGCTTCAGCCACTTCCAAGCACACAGGAGAGGCAACCTCCCTTTGTGGTGAAACCCTCCCCTGGCAGGAGAGGGTGCCAGTGCATACAGTACCGAGCGGTGACAGCCCCCAGGTGCCCCGCTTGGTCTAAAAGTTTAAGAACGGGATGCCTCACAGTAACGTGCAGATTATACGTAAAGGCCCCGTTTACTGCATGAAAGATCGTGAAGTTCCCTGTTTCAAATGTCTTTTATTTCAGGGGATTTACACATCTGAACCTTGAAATTCACATTTTTAAACATATGATTTCTATACAAATTTTGATGCAGTATGAGTTTATGATACTGTGTGTTAAGTTTTCTAGGTTAAGTGGCTGCTCAAAAACAGTTTTGAAACCTAAGTTCCTTAGGACAAAGAGATGTATAGTTTTAGAAATGGCCTGTTACTTTGATATTCATTTAATGAAGGAAAATAATATAGGAGTATTTGAAAATTGATATGTTCTGTAAATAGCCCATCCACAGAGTTTCTGAAGTTTTGCTATATCAACATTTAATCTTCAGGCATAAGTATGAATTTCTACACAACAAGATGACTCCAGACATAAGAATAACGGTTCCCCCAAAGAAGATTGGTATCCTGTTAGACTATGAAAATGCAAAGTTGTCATTTTTCAATGTGGACATTTCTCAGCATCTGTATACATTCAGTTGTCAGCTTCACCAGTTTGTGCATCCCTGTTTTTCCCTGGAAAAGCCTGGCTGCCTGAAGATATACAATGGCATTTCGATGCCAAAGCACGTCACTTTCTATTAGCCCACTCTGCTTGTCTCTCTTCCGTGCCAACCCCTCTCCCAGCCACTCACGCCTCAGCTGCCTGAACTTGGCATTCAAGCACCATGTTCCGTGTCACTTACGGCTCGTTACCTGGCAGCCTGGTGTGCTGGCATTCATTTCACCTGACTTGGATCCTGTGCACTGCCACCTTGTGAGGCTTGGTTACTCAGTTCTAGTCCTGGCTCTAAAATGAAGTTTCAAACTAAACTCAAAGGTCTTTAAGGCTGTCAAACTGCATTGGTCTATCTGTGTATATGCAACTGAGTCCCCAAGGCCTGCGGAGCTTGGGGGAGGAGGAGGGAAGATTCATGTTAGTGGCCCAGGCTGCCCCAGCACTTGTGACATCTCATTAGTTGGCCAAGGACTGGCTTGAGAAGGCAAGAGGCCATCCGCAAAGAGAACCAGGGAAGCCATATGGTCTTCTCAGTCGCGTTCTCGTTTTCCCAGTGGCAGTCTGGAGGGTGAGGTTTCTCCCATCAAGTACTTTCTAAAAACCTGTTCCTCTCCTTCCTGGTATTTATGCCCTCTTAATTTTGAAGTGACCTTTGTAATGCCTGATTCCACAAAGGCCAGTGTCTGTCTTGTTCAGCACTCAGTCCCTGAGGGCTGACTCGTGCACGCTGAGTATCTGTTGAATAAAAGAGCATCTTTTTCATCCACCCACCGCTCTTCAGCCTATCACTGCTCTACACGTGAGGGACAGCAGGGCTCGTTCAAGCTGCGGCAAAAGACCTATGACCAGGAGATGGAGGGGAGGCAGTGTGACAGAAGAGGGGCACCCGGGGCTTGGTGGCCTGGTCGGTAAACACGCAACATCCCGTGCTTCCTGGTGTCACACACGAATACTACATGTGTTGCTTTCACTGTGTGCGTGTTGGGGACATGGTGTGGGGCCGGGGGGCCCTCATAGGTCTGGTCAGCATAGACACCAGTACTTGTAACTGATTCTAGGAACTGACCTATAAGGTAAAGAGAACCATATCTGAAATTGGAAGACCCGAGTTTGATTGCTGTGTTACAGCCACTTTGCTTTAGGCCCTAGAAAAGTCACACTATCTCCCTGAGCTTGTTTCCCTTTGAACAAAGAGAAAAATAACACTTATGTGTGTGCATGCATGCCAAGTCACTTCACTTATATCTGACTGTGTGTGACCCCATGGGCTGTAGCCTGCCAGGCTCCTCTGTCCATGGGATTCTCCAAGCAAGAATACTGGAGTGGGTTGCCATTTCCTCCTCCGGGGGATCTTCCCAACCAGGGATCAAACCCGCATGTCTCCTTCAGTGGCAGGCGGGTTCTCTACCACTCGCACCAGCTGGGGAGCCCCTTGTCTTATAGGAGAGATTTAATGACAAACATGAGAATGCAGAACCACGTATGACAGAGAGCACATGCACAAGTCTTTTAGGAGAAAACATCAGCCCGCCAAGTGCAGAGCTGAGTGCCGTGGGGAGAGGTCTCCTGCCAGCAGCTTCCGGGCCTCCTGCCTCGCTGCTCTCCTGCGTTCTGTGAGGTCCACGCCCAGCCCTCTCGGCTGCATCTCTGGTTTGGTTCTTGAGTTCAAGTTTCCCGTGCCAGTTCTCAGAGACAATTTAGTATCATATCCTGTGGGTACTTCTTTAAATATATATGCCCGGATCCCATCACTTAGGGTTTTGTGTTAACTGAAAAATCTTTCATGCTTCCCAGTACATGCTGAATCTGACACAAGGAACCCCTATTATCTCCTATCTCAAAACCCTGCCTATTTATATAAATAAGAACTCAGATTCTTAAACTCACAACTCAACCTGACAATCTTAAAGCTTCTTACACACACACACACATCTCTGCCCTACCCTAAAATAAGGAAGTAGCACAGAGATGGCTCAAGTTGCAATATGTGTGTGTGCGTGTGTGTGTGTGTGTGTGTGTATTCAAAAATGCTCTCAGCTACTAAAAAAAC
This sequence comes from Bos indicus x Bos taurus, assembly GCF_003369695.1. Taxonomy (NCBI): domain Eukaryota; kingdom Metazoa; phylum Chordata; class Mammalia; order Artiodactyla; family Bovidae; genus Bos; species Bos indicus x Bos taurus. The sequence continues at coordinate 23,085,532 of NC_040096.1, read as the reverse complement.
TACTGAGTAGGAGGTTGGACCTCACAGATCAAATAAGTTTGAACACAGGGTTTTTCAGGCTTTATTTCACATATAAGATAAAATGGATAAAAACTAGGCATATATAAGGTTTTAATAAGATTTTATTTTGATCAAGGAAAAATGGTCTACAATTAGCTCTGACATTTAAAATCCATTTAATTTAAACAAGGCAGATGACCAACTTCAAGTATCACAATTACTCAGCTTATAAAGAACCTTTAATATGTTTCTCATCTTCTACAAGAAAAAAAAAAAGTCTAGAAAAGAACCAAAACTTTTTTTTTTTTGGTAAATATTCTAATTCCTTAAAATGCCAAGAACTATCTACTGAAACTACATTTCAACAAGGGGCAGGATTTACCTCAAGGCCATGTTCACCTGCAACCTGCTGATAAATCTGTTAAAAAACAAAACAGAAAAAGATTAAAAAAAAAAAATCAGACCACTGTAGCCACAATCCTTCATAATGGGCAATTAAGACAAAAGGTATCAAAATCTGTTCTTTTCTTAGCTTTACCTATATCACCATATAACTCTTGAGCAAGTAATTAACGTATGCTTTGGCCTCCCACCTTAACAAAGGGGAAAGGGAATATGTAAAACCACCACAGAATCCTGGTGTAGACTAACAGGGGTTCAGAGATTTAGAACACTCAGAACCTAAGGCACCCTTATTAGATGAGATTGCAAAGTTGGTTAGAGACTTGGGATATAAAATGACACTGGTTTCTAGTAAAACTGAATTGCCTTTTCTTTGGAGAAGTATTATGTTTAATAACCAACTCCCTGTTGATTCAAACTACAGTTTGCAAGCACTTGTACACATCCAATAAAATATTTCTGAAGCTTGTGCTCGGTCATCGGTCTGCTCTTTCCATGTTCCAGCACATGTGAAAACCTTACATGGCTCACACACTGACAGGTGCCCCCAGCACGATTCACCATGATGCAGCATTCTGTAAACAACACTATGCTGGTCTCCATCCAAGGAAGTTTAGCCATCTGGAGACTTCCTGGACACTCTGAAGCCTGCACTACAGGAAAGGTCCTCTCGTCCACTTTCCTAACCAACCTCTCCAATTTCCAATTGCTTTCCTATCAATTAAAGAGTAAGAGTCTCATAGGTTCGCTAAGTCTCTCTTCACCCTCACTCATCTCTGTATTTACTACTCCTATGTTCTACAGGAAGATGATGCAAACTGTTATCATTGCTGTTGGTAGATAAGTAGGTCTTGAATTCATTTTGCACACAAGACCTGTTCTATCTACCTTTTCATTTAGGAGGCTAAAAGCAGAGTCAGCTTGACTTCAAGGACTCTATTTTGTTAGTCTCCAGAAGAACATGACAAGTCCAGCTTTTAGAACACTGTCTTCTAGCATGTCAAGATACTGAGGGAATGGTCATTTATTACTTTTATAACTTAAAGCTTTAACAGATTAGAACTCTTACATATGCTTCCTTCACAGCAACCAATGGTTAATGAACCTAGATGCAAGACACTTTGTGATTTGTAAAGAGTCCACCCAGTCAGCATCTTTTCTGTGAATTAGGAAGTCTCCTGCAAGGAGCATTAACCATGAGCAGGGCACAACTATGCCCCAAGTCAGTAAAATGCTCCCAAATATTTTAGAAATGCTAGTGAACAGTTCATGTCTTACTATTACAGAGCTGCTTTTCTGCAATTCCCCAATCCCAGAAAAAAACATTAAGCCCAACTTACTAATTGATTGCCTTTTCTTCATTTTCCCCAGTTTGACAAATTCAGGTTTTTCTGCTCTATTTCCACCTCACTCAAATCCTGGTGGAATTAAACTGTCATTTATGCGAGCTATGCAAATTCAATTTAACAGCTTGCAGCTGATTAAAACAACATGCAATCACCCAGATAGAGCCAACAAAAATGTTTTTGTAGTATGAACTTGGATTCTAATCTTGCTGTCTCCCCTGTGCTCATTCCTAAACTTAAATGTGGGGATCTTTTCTTTGAAAGCACCTTAAATGTCCTTATATTCAAAAAGACTGAACTGGAGACAAGAACATAATCCACTCACTGGGAAAGAATCCAACGAACAAATTGAGGTTTCCTAGCTATGCATTTAAACAAAGCAGGAACTTAGTTTTTACAAACGGATTTACTGAGTAGATACATTACTTTTTCGTATAACCATCCTATTATTCTGCCACTCTGAAAGATTTCTACCCTGACTTCCTTTCATATCCCAAACACCCATCCAGTTAAGGGGGAGGAAGCAGTGAGAGAAGGAAAACAAGAGAAGCATGAGCCAAAAATAAGGCTAACACTCTAGGTAAAACATCTGACAGTGTCTTCTGTACAATTTACAATTCAGCCACAGATTCCTGGAAATCTGGAATGACCCACCCCACCCCCACCCCCCACCCTCCCCGTTCCTTGTCCACCTGTATAAATGCCTGTATAAAAGTCGCTTCTTAGAAGCACTAATTTCTCCCTCTCTCAGGCTGTTAAGTGCCACACACTCACCTCCTTCGGAATACTTAAGTGGCTATACTGCCACCATGACCTGTGTCCACTCCACTTGACTATAAGTCAATCAAAGGCAAGAACTGTGCCTTCATAATTTCTGAATGATCGAATCACAGAAACAACGGTGTTCTGTTTTCAAAGCCCTCATATACCTGAAAAAGAGAGAGAGAGACATCAAATTGTCTTCCAAAATAACAAGCCTCTTTATTAGAAAGTGGGTTTCAAATTTCTGTGTATAGGCAGGAGCAGGGACAAGGATTCTCAACCTTTCTTCTGTCCCAGTATACCTTGGATGGATTCATATTGCACCTAAATGTACAACACCTCCCTCTTTATTCCTACTCACTTTTTCTCCCAAAGACTTGTTTAGCAATCCAAAGAGACAGCACGGTGTGGAGGGAAGAATTCTGGGTTGGAAATGAAATCTCACTTTTAGTTTGTCTCACTAACAACCTGTGTTACTTTCAGTCTGTCTCCTCTCAGAGACTGTGCTTTAATCTAAGATGAAAGGAGGGGTAATGACCTAGACGATCCTGTTCCACCTCTAATACCAAATGATGACGCTGCTGGCCAATTCGGGAAGCTTAAAAATGACCATCTGTGAGTGTACTTTTTCAAATTAATGCAACAGGCGCTGCTACCAGGCAGGAATCATCGACTCAGAAAGGCAGGGTTCGTATAGACTTTCACGTTACATAGCTTACGCAACACAGATCTCGCCCCCGTGAAATTACACCTACTTAAGTTTTTTCTTAAACTTCATTCTGCGTGTGAATTTCTCCCTTCCGCATCTATCCTCACGACTTTTCCGTGAGCTATCAAGCTCGTTTTTCAGACGAGGTCGAAAGAGCTGAGGACAAAGAGTTAGTAATGAGACCTCGGTCGCTGGTGGCCTGACCCGGCGACAGATACACCAACCCCTCACCTCTAATTCCGGTTCCCTGCAGCATCGCTTGAAGCCCGATGCTACAGACAGCCTGCCTAAAAGGTCGCTGCAGTCATCCACTCCGCCGAGTGGCCAGAGATTAGCCTCACCTTACGCAACACAACGAGCCTGCTTTCCGGTGTCCGATGTCGGTGGCAACTCCCTTCTCCTTCCTGCAGAAATCAGCTCCTTTCGGTTTCCGGGGCGCCAAGAGGAAGTCCCGCCCCACGCGGCAGCGTGAGGCGGTGCGTCGCGTCGAGGCGCCTTGCGCAGGCGCGGAGAATTAAGCTTGTGATATTATAAGAGGTATGCTCTCTGCTGGGTAGTACAGCCCGGAGGAACGCTGGACAGTAGGTTGTTGTTGCTGGGTCCACGGCCGTGGGGAGAAGTCTGGGAGCCGTTGAGCGGGGCTTGAGAGAGCGACTTGGAGACGCCATCTTCTCAGAAAATAACCCCTTTCTCCAACAGAGGTCCTCCGTGAATTCGAGGCCCACGTACCCCAGTTGCTTGTGTTTCTCGCTTTGCTCCACTTGTCCCATGCTGTATTTAGTTCCTCACTGTGTTTCGGTTTTCCGTGTGGTCCCATATCTTGCTTCAGTAATGCTGAGTGTTGGCTGTGCATCTCCCAGCAGTTAGTTCATAAATGCCTGGTAATTCTTGGCCAGTAGGACTGCTGAAGCTCAACTCATTCCTTTACCAGCGACGGGATTGAGCGCTTACGTAGTACTGGCGTGGTCTGTGGGTATGGCATTCTTGCTGTTGCCTTCGTTTCCTAGGGCTGTCATAAAGAAGTAACACATATTGGGTGGCTTAAAGAAACATACTCCTTTTCTCGCAGTTTTGGAGGCTGGAAGCCGGAAAGACTAAAGGTGTCAACAACATCATGTTTGCTCTAAGACACTGGGTAAACCCCCTCCCCACTTGCCTCTTGGTAGTTTCTGGTTCAGTTCACTTCAGTCGCTCAGTCGTGTCCGACTCTTTGCGACCCCATGGACTGCAGTACGCCAGGCCTCCCTGTCCATCACCAACTCCCGGAGCTTACTCAAACTCATGTCCATTGAGTCGGTGGTGATGCCATGCAACCATCTCCCACCTTCAATCTTTGCCAGCATCAGGGTCTTTTCCAGTGAGTCAGTTCTTTGCATCAGGTGGCCAAAGTATTGGAACTTCAGCATCAGTCCTTCCAATGAATATTCAAGACTGATTTCCTTTAGGATTGACTGGTTTGATCTCCTTGCAGTCCAAGGGACTTTCAAGAGTCTTCTCCAACACCACAGTTCAAAAGCATCAATTCTTCAAGGCTCAGCTTTGTTTATGGTCCAACTATCATGTCCTTACATGACTACTGGAAGAACCATAGCTTTGACTAGACGGACCTTTGTTGGCAAAGTAATGTCTCTGCTTTTTAATATACCATCCAGGTTGGTCATACCTTTTTGTCCAAGGAGCAAGTGTCTTTTAATTTCATGGCTGCAGTCTCCATCTGCTTTTATTTTGGATCCCAAGAAAATAAAGTCCGCCACTGTTTCCATTGTTTCCCCATCTATTTGCCATGAAGTGATGGGACTGAATGCCATGATCTTTGTTTTTTGAATATTGAGTTTTAAGCCAGCTTTTTCACTCTCCTTTTTCACTTAATCAGGAGGCTCTTTAGTTCCTCTTCACTTTCTGCCCAAAGGGTGGTGTCATCTGCATATCTGAGATTATTAATATTTCTCTCAGCAATCTTGATTCCAGCTTGTGCTTCAGGCAGCCGGGCATTTCACATGATGTACTCTGCATGTAAGTTAAATAAGCAGGGTGACAGTTTACAGCCTTGTCGTATTCCTTTCCCAATTTGGAACCAGTCCGATGTTGCATGTACGGTTCTAACTGTTGCTTCTTGACCTGCGTACAGATTTCTCAGGAGGCAGGTAAGGTGGTCTGGTATTCCCATCTCTTGAAGAATTTTCCACAGTTTGTTGTGATCCACACAGTCAAAGATTTTGGTATAGTCAATAAAGCAGAAGTAGATTTTTTTTGGAATTCTCTTGCATTTTCTATGATCCAGTGGATGTTGGCAATTTGATCTCTGGTTCCTTTGCCTTTTCTAAATCCAGCTTGAACATGTGGAAGTTCATGGTTCATGTACTGTTGAAGCATAGGTCGGAGCATTTTGAGCATTACTTTGTTGGCATCTGAGATGAGTGCAATCGTGCAGTAGTTTGAACATTCTTTGGCATGGCCTTTCTTTGGGATTGGAATGAAAACTGACCTTCTTCAGTACTGTGGCTACTGCTGCATTTTCCAAATTTGCTGCCATATTGAGTGTAGTACTTTAGCCACAGCATCTTTTAGGATTTGAAATAGCTCAGCTGGAATTCCATCACCTCTGCTAGCTTTGTTCGTACTGATGCTTCCTAAGGCCCACTTGACTTCACATTCCAGGATGTCTGGCTCTAGGTGAGTGATCACACTATCACTCTGGGTCATGAAGATCTTTTCTGTATAGTTCTTCTGTGTATTCTTGCCACCTCTTCTTAATATCTTCTGCTTCTGTTAGGTCCATACCATTCTGTCCTTTATTGTGCCCATCTTTGCATGAAATCCCTTGGTATCTCTAATTTTCTTGAAGAGATCTCTAGTCTTTCCAATTCTTTGTTTCCCTCTATTTCTTTGCATTGATCCCTGAGGAAGGCTTTTTTTTTTTTAATCTCTCCTTGCTATTCTTTGGAATTCTGTATTCATATGGATATAGCTTTCCTTTTTTCCTTGCCTTTTGCTCCTCTTCTTTTCTCAGTTATTTGTAAGGCCTCCTCAGACAACCATTTTGCTTTTTTGCATTTCTTTTTCATGGGAATGGTTTTGATCACCACCTCCTGTATAATATCACAAACCTCCACCCATAGTTCTTCAGGCACTCTGTCTACCAGATCTAATCCCTTGAATCTATTTGTCACTTCCACTGTATAATCGTAAGGGATTTGATTTAGGTCATACCTGAATGGTCTAGTGGTTTTTACTACTTTCTTCAATTTAAGTCTGAATTTGGCAATAAGGAGTTCACGATCATAGCCACAGTCAGTTCCTGGTCTTGTTTTTGCTGACTGTATAGAGTTTCTCCATCTTTGTCTGCAAAGAATATAATCAATCTGATTTTGGTATTGACCATTTATTTGGTGATGTCCATGTGTAGAGTCATCTCTTGTGTTGTTGGAAGAGGGCGTTTGCCATGACCAGTGCGTTCTCTTGGCAAAACTCTGTTAGCCTTTGCCCTGCTTCATTTTTACTCCAAGGCCAAATTTGCCTGTAACTCCAGGTATCTCTTGACTTCCTGCTTTTGCATATCAGTCCCCTATGATGAAAAGGACATCTTTTTTGGTGTTAGTTCTAGAAGGTCTTGTAGGTCTTTATAGAACTGTTCAACTTCAACTTCTTTGGCATTAGCAGTTGGGGCATAGACTTGGATTACTGTGATACTGAATTGTTTACCTTAGAACGAACAGAGATCATTCTGTTGTTACTGAGATTGAACCCAAGTAATGCGTTTTGAACTGCTTTGTTGAATGTGAAGTCTACTCCATTTCTTCTAAGGGATTGTTGCCCACAGTAGTAGATATAATGGTCATCTGAATTAAATTCGTCCATTCTAGTCTATTTTAGTTAACTGATTCCTAAAATGTCGATGTTCACCCTTGCCATCTCCTGTTTGAGCACTTCCAATTTACCTTGATTCATGGACCTAACATTCCAGGTTCCTATGCAGTATTGTTCTTTACAGCATTGGACTTCCTTCACCAGTCACAGGTACAACAGGGCATTGTTTTTGCTTTGGCTCCATCTCTTCATTCTTTCTGGATCTATTTCTCCACTCTTCTCCAGTAGCACATTGGGCACCTACCAACCTGGGGAGTTCATCTTTCAGTGTTATACCTTTCTGGCTTTTCATACTGTTCATGGGATTCTCAAGGCAAGAATCGTGAAGTGGTTTGCCATTCCCTTCTCCAGTTCCTGGTGCTGTCCAATAGTCCTTGATGTTCTATGCTTGTAGCTACTCCTTACTCCAGTCACTTAACTCTGTTCTCCTTATGTTTCTTCTCTTAAAAGATGGGATGTAGGGCCCAGCCTATTCCAGTACGACCTGAGTTTAACTTATTACATCTGCAATGGCACTAATTCCAGATAAAGTCTCATTCTAAGGTCCAGGAAGGACATGAATGGGAGTAGGGAAGAGGATTTGACACTATCCAACCCAGAATAGCTGTCAAAGAGCTTCAGAAGTAGGCAAGCCAAATACAATCAACAGCTGTAGTACAAGTGAACTCAAACATATTTTAGTTGGATTTGAGAAGTTTTCATGGACAATGGGGCTTCCCAGGTGGCGCTAATGGTCAAGAACACACCTGCCAGTGCAGGAGATGGAAGAGACACAAGGTTTCCTCCCTGGGTCAGAAGATCGCCTGGAGGAGGACATGACAACCCACTCCAGTATTCTTGCCTGAAAAACCTCATGGACAAAGGAGCCCGGTGGACTATAGACCATAAGGTCACAAAGAGTCAGACACAAATGAAACGACTTAGCGCGCGCGCGCGCGCGCACACACACACACACACACACACACACACACACACACACACAGAATGAGGGGTGGGTAGAATTTGGATGTGTCATTCGTAGACCATCACAGCGTGCTTGGCAAACAGACAGCACTGACCATCACTGGTTGAAATGTAAAAAGAAGTTAGGTTAAAGCAGGAGGGATCTTAAATGCAGGCTGAAGAGTTTGGAGTCTGCTCTGTATGTTAAAAGAATAAATCGAAATGTTTCAGGATGTGGGGGTTGTGCTTGGAAGATTAGTTAGTAACTTGAGCCAAACTTCTGTTGTGTTACTTACTCCAATTTAAGGAGTATTAATCCCACCCTCTGATACCCTGTGCTTTTTCTTCCTGGTGTCCCTGCTCATGCTGTCCTTTATTTCTGGAATGCTGCTTTCAGGCCATGTGATTTTCACTTGTTGATTTTTTTGTCATGGAAATTGTGCTGTGATATGAGGTGGGGAGGACAGTTGTTCAACTTACTGTTTTTTTTAATTGAAGTATAGTTGATTTACAGTGTTGTGTTTCAGGTGTACAGAAAAGTGATTCATGTATATTCTTTTTCAGATTCCTCTCCATTATAGGTTATTACAAGATACTGAATGTAGTCCCCTGTACTTTAGTTCCCTATGTATTCCCTTGTTGTTTACCTACTTTATATATGGTAACGTGTATGTATTAATCCCATAGTCCTAATTTATCCCCCCTCTTCCCTTTTGGTAACCATAAGTTTGTTTTACATGTCTGTGTCTATTTTTATTTTATAAATAAAAAAATGCTTTCTATGTCTGTGTCTATTTTTGTTTTGTAAATAAAAAATGTTTTGTATCATTTTTTTAGATTCCATATATAAAGGATATCATATGCTATTTGCCTTTCTCTGTCTGACTGACTTCACTTAACCTCTGGGTCTATCCATGTTGCTGCAAATGGCGTTATTTCATTCTTTTTACGGCTGAGTAGTATTGCATTGCATATATGGAATATTGTCTTCTTTCTCCATCGTCTGCCAACAGGCATTTGCATTGCTTCTGTGTCTTGACTATTATAAACCGTGCTGCTGTGAACAGTGGGGTACAGGGATCTTTTAGAATTGGAGTTTTGTCTTTTCTGAGTATATGTCCAGGAGTGGAATTTTTGGATCATATGGTAACTCTGAGGTTTTTTAAGGAACCTCCAGACTATTCTCCATAGTGGTTACACCAAATTTACATTCCCACCCACAGCATAGGAGGGTTCCCTTTTCTCCATACCTTCTCCAGCATACTTTTTGTTGATGGCCATTCTCATCTGTGTGAGGTGATACTTCATTGTAGTTCATCCTTATTTTATATAGTTAGTATCCCCCTGATAGCACACAAACAACAACAAAAAACACTAGAGACCAAACTCACATAGATATAGTCTTCTAAAGTAAAATATTTGCAAATTAATCCCATACTCCATTTGGAACAAGAAAGCATTTATGCAATGATTTAATATTAGAAAATCTGTTGCTACAAATCATTTATATAGTTTAGAGGTTTTAAAAAACTATATGATCACCTCAACTGATAAAATGTTTTCTGAAATAATTCAGTATCTACTTAAAACACTTTCAGCAAAATGGGAATGGATAAATAGCAAGTTGATAAAGGGCACCATAAATCTATAGTAAACATCGTGCATACTGATGAAACATTAGAGACATTGAAAAAACAGATAGCCACTTTCACTGCTAGTGTTTAACATGGTCTTAGATTTTGTAGCCAGTGCAGCAAAACAAGAAAAAGACAAGATTGGCAAAGGAAGAAGCAAAAATATTTTCAGATGATATGATTTTCTTTCTAAAAAATGAAGGAGAATTAAACGACAAACTATTAGAACTAATTAAATGGTTTAGCAAAGTGGCTAACAATATATAAAAACTTAACATTTTGTTATATGTCAGTAATAAAATAGAAAAAAAGAATCCATCAGAATACAGTGAACAAAAGATGTACAGCAATATGAATATTATTGAAAGACATGAAAGGTTTAATTAAATAAAGATTTTCATGTTCCAGGATTGGAAAAATTAAGTGTTTTAAAGATAAAATTTTATGACAAAAGGTTTTGATACTGTGCCTATTAAAATACTGATAGGCTGTCCAAATAACTTTATTTGGCCAAAGTATATTATTTTTTGATATACTCCTATGTGCAATTTATTGATATTTTATTTAGGGTATATTTCTTATTAGTGAGATTGGCATGTAGGATTTTATGGTACTATATTAATCACATGTTGGTATTTAAAATTATATGAGATTCCTTAAAATAGGGAGCATTTCTCATTTTTTTATGATCTGAAATAATTGAAGTAACTTTAGAATTATCTGCTCTTTTAAGACTAAACAGAGAACTTGATTGTGAAACTATATTGTATGAAGCATTATTATATGTGAATTTTAAATAAAGTGTCTACTCTCTTCTGTGATAATTGAATTACTCATCTTTTCTACTTTTTCTGGTGTCAATTATAATTTATACTTTGCTTGGAAGTCATCCATTTCCAAAAGGTTTTTTAAATCAGTTGTCATTATGTTAGACGTAGAATTCTCTTATGATTTAAAAAATCTGTTCTGCACACGTGGTTGTTTCCTTTCTCGTTGCTAACCTTACATATTTTTTCCTTTCCTTTTTTCTAAATCAGGCTCACAAGGGATTTATTTTCTTGAACTCTTCAAGGAAGTGCCTTTGGAGTTTGTTTTTCTAGTATTTTTCTGTTTTAGTTTTTGTGATAGTTCTTCTTCCTACTCTTATTTGTTCTTCTTTTCTAACTTCTAAATCTGAATCTACTTTTTTTTAATTTATTTGTTTTTGGCTATGTCAGGCCTTAGTTGCAGCACAGGCTTAGTTGCCCTGAGGCATGTGGGATCTTAGTTCCCCCACCAGGGATCAAACCCCCATCGCTTGCATTGGAAGGAGGATTCTCTCTTTATATTTATTTATTTATTTTTGGCTGTGCTGAGTCTTCACTGCTGTTCTCGAGGTGCACCAGCTTCTCATTGCAGGGGCTTCTCTTGTTGTGGAGCACCGGCTGGAGGCCACAGGGGCTCAGGAGTTGCGCCTTCTAGGCTGTAGAGCACAGGCTCAGTAGTTGTGACACACGGGCTTAGCTGCTCCGCAGCATGTGGAATCTTCCCAAACCAGGGACTGAATGTGTGTCTCCTGCATTGGCAGGTGGATTCTTTATACCACTGAGCCACCAGCGAAGCCCCAGAAGACAGATTCTTAATCACTGAACTTAGCAGGCGAGTCCCTAAACACGAAACTAAGATTCTTTATTTTTTTCAAGTGCCTTCATTTTTAGTCTTTTGTTTTTAATGAAGATATCTTAAAGGCATAAACGTGCCTCTGAATACCTCAGTCGAGGTTGCAGCCCTCTTTCCTTTCTACCCTGACACTCCAGTTGGTTTTCTCCAGTGTAATAACCTTATTTATTTGACTGCGCCTGGTCTTAGTTGTGGCATATGGGATCTAGATCCCTGACCAAGGATTGAACCCAGGCCCCCTGCATTGGGGTGTGAAGTCTTAGCCACTGGGCCACTAGGGAAATCTTGTGATGACCTTAATCATCTCTATTTTGATAAGCCTCGAATTAACTCTTTAGTCTTGGCAGTTTTCCCCTGAACTCTCCACTCCCACATCCAGACATTAACCTCACTTCTCCAATTGATATTTAATGGATATCTCAAGCTTCACATGTCTAAAATTGAACTCTTTATTTCTGCCACCCTCAAAACTGCTCTTCCTATAGTATTCCTCATCTTATGATACCAGCATTGACCCCGTCACTCAGGTCAGAAACTTTGAAGTCATCTTTGATGCCTTTCTTTCAAACACATTCTACATTAAACCTATCAGCAAATGAGTTCTACTTTAAAATACATATACTGAATCTGATCACTTTTTGTCCCCAAAGTAAATACTAACCTAGTCCTAGCCTCCAACATCTTTGCCTGGATTGCTGGCTGAGCATCCTAACTGGACTCTCTCTCTCTACCCTTGTCACTCTCTACTGCACAGAAAGCAGAGTAATCCTATTGAGTCACCAGTCACTCCCCTGTGCAAAACTGCCCAGTGACTTTTCATCATACTTTAAAATAAAATCCTATATCCTTACCATGGGCTGCAAGGCCCTGTGAGATCCCAGACTGCCTCTCCAACCCGTCTTCTACCACTGTCCCCCTTTCTCTCACCACTTCTGGCTTCCTTATTTCTCAAATATATCAACTGTATTCCTACCTCTGTGCCTTTGTACTTGCAACTGTCTCTGCCTGGAACCATCATTCCCCTAAAATGTATGTATGACTTTCCCCCTCACTTCATTCTGGGGTAGGGTTACCAGATACAATACAGGATGCTCAGTTAAATTTGAATTTCAGATAAACAATGAATAATTATTTAGTATGTATGTCTTAAATATTTGTTATCTGAAATTCAAATCGAAATGGCTGTCCTGTATTTTTATTTGCTAAACTGCCCTTTTTTTAGAGCTTTTATTACTTTAGTTCATGGAAGGGACTAACCTTTCCTGGCTCCTGCCTCAGTTTCGGCTTCCCCACTGTTATAAGGCCTTATGGGCCTTTCCCCATAAGGAGGACAGACACCCGCTCCCCACCATGTACTCCACCTGCCTCTTGTTTTTAGAAAAACTCTAGCCGCCTAGGCCTTCCCCAAGTTAAAAAAAATCAGAGAAGTGAGAAAATGCAGAAACAAAAGAAAACATTTCAGCCAGACAAAATAATAATAGCCATTAAACAAAGTCAAGGACCTTTAGTTCCTTCTCAAGGTCTGTAGATAATATTCTGAGCCAAATCCTTTGAGCTGTTTTGCAAACACTGAAAGCCCCACCAGGTGTAAGTAGTTAACTGACTGCTGACCCGGAGCACATCGACCCCAGACCAGAAGGTTGATGATGTTAACTCCCAATTAGCTCACCATCCACCAATCAGAAGAATGTCCAAACTGATCGTACACCCTGCAACCCACCTCCCGACCCTGTCTTCAAAAATGGTTCCCTGAACGCCATTAGGGAATTTGGGTCTTTTGAGCATTAGCTACCTGGACAGACTGCTTGGTTCTCTGTGATAAATGCTGCATTTTTCCTTCATCACAACCTGGTGTGATTGATAGGTTGGCTTTACTAAGCGTGCAGGCAAGCATATCCAAGTTTGGTTTGGAAAAATATACATTGTATATACACACACACAAATACATACGTGTTTTTATATATTTATTTATATAAAATAGAAGCAGGCAGGATATTTATATATATGTGTGTGTGTGTGTGTATATTAGAAGCAATCAGGATACAGAGGGAGAGAGAAAAAACCTGCTTTATATATACATATTTAAAGTCTGCTTTCAGGCTCAAATATATGTTTAGTTTTTTTTTTAGGTGTTTTTTTTTTTTTTTTAATCTAGCATCTTGGACTTCCCACATGGCTCAGTGGTAAATAATCTGCCTGCCAATGCAGGAAGCTTGGGTTCAGTCCTTGGGTTGGAAAGATCCGCTGGAGAAGGAAATGGCAAGCCATTCGGGTAGTCTTGCCCAGGAAATACCATGGATAGAGGAGCCTGGTGGGCTACAGTTCATGGGGTTGCAAAAGAGTCAGACATGACTGCACACTGAAAACAATCTTTTGGTATGTTTCAAACGGGAGGTTTCATTTCCACAAGAGTTCATTGTGCCATCTTCTCCCATAGTTGACATCTCCACACTGCCACTCATTCCATCTGTATTTCTATGTCTAAAGTATATCCTTCAGTTCATTGAACTTCAGTGTGTGTCTTTTATCTCCATTTCCTGCATAACCTTGTTAAGATTTCATATACTGACTGATGACACTGAGGTCTAAATGTGCAGCCAGCCCCTCACACCATGTTTATAACTTCAAAGTTTACTTGACAAAAACAGTTTAGCATACAGCTGGAAGTTTATTCTAATGAGTCACCAGGGGATTTGTGTGGAGTCATGGATTTGACTTTCCATTGGTAAAGATTGTATTCCTTCTTTATATATTTCAGGTATCCTGGGAAAGGACTTTGTAGTGATGAAATAAAATCCATGTTTTATGGCCAGATGAGAGTAATTTAAATATAAAACGTTTCTTTGCCCATGTTGGCATTCTCTCTTCCCTTTAGTATTTGTTGTGCATCTACATTAACCAGACCTCCTAAGGAGACAGTATTCCTTCTTAATCTTGTAAGGGGTCACTGGCCCATGACCACTGCTTGCTTTATTGTACATTTGGACTGTGTAAACTGTAAATGATACATCACTTGATGTATAACCCTTTGTCTCAAAAACTTACATAATTGTACTTTCTTATATAATTGAGTTTTCTGAAAAAATGTCTCTTCAGGCTGGCTAGAATAAAATTTTCCATTTCTTTCTTGGTTTGACTACTGATTCTTTTTTTTTTTCCCACTGACAGTAGGTCCCTAAAACCCAGGTCCACTATCTCTTTGCTTTCCCTTTTTCCCTGCCAGGGACCACGCCGGCCTCTTCACACCCTACCTTTAGGCTGCCCACCTAGTTCTCAGTTATCAGGAGTGGATGGAGTCAGAGGCCCTACGAGGGCTTTTGCAGTGGTGGGGAAAAAGAGGTCTCTTCCCTGAAATGAGGAAGCCCTAGGGTGAGCACAATAAGGCTTGAGAACAGCAAACATCCACGTTCGCTCTGGTCAGCCCTCTCAACAACAGCCAATTGGAAGACAGAGTTTCCAGGACTGGAAGTTCAAGAGCCAATCAGATCGCAGCCAGGCGGCCCTTGTCCTCTTAGGGGCTTACTCCAATTTCCTGCTGAAGAAGCTCCAGGTTAGTACCAACGATGCTTATCTTGCTCCCTCGGCTTTTCTTTCTTTACATGCCTGTCTCCTTCTCTTTAAGCGGTAAGTTTTGAGCACGTCTGATACACCGCCCTTTCTTCCTTCTCTGAAACTCATAGAATTTCAGAGTCGTGAAAGAAACCTTAGCATCAAGGTCAAAGGTCTTGTTTTACAGATGGTCAGAAAAACAGAGTGTTATCTCTACTGCCTCACCTGCGTGAGCTTTGTAGAAACTCCCATCATTCGTTATCTGTAAATTTTCATCAGTTTTTGGGTCTCAGTTGTAAGCTTCATCTAAGAGCAAGGGCGACATCTTGATGGGAAGAGATAACAGGTTTCCTGTATGATGAATACAGGAGAAAACGCCGGGATGCTCCGTTGTAATGGGTTTTCAATCAATTCAGGACATCTTTGTAAACATCTTTGCAAGGGCATCAGGGAGACAAGAGAAAGGAGACCCATTTTAACAACAGGTGCTGCCAGTACTCTGGAAGAGCATTCTTGGGCGAATCATTAAATGGTGTCCTGTGTGCCAGTGATGTTAAGAGTTAGCGATGTAGGATTCTTGGCAAATGCCTGCTCCTCCCGCACCTCACCTGGGCAATAATAATGGTGCAACAAACATAGGAGTATGTATATCTTTTCTAATTAGTGTTTTCTTTTTCTTCAGGTAAGCACCTGGAGGTGGAATTGTTAGATCATATGGTAGTTCTATTTTTAGTTTTTTTTGAGGAACCTCCATACTGTTCTCCATAGCGCCTGCACCAGTTTATATTCCCACCAAGAGTGCATAAGGGTTCGCTTTTCTCCACATCCTCCCCAGCACTTGTATCTTGTCTTTTGGATAGCAGGCATGAATGGGATCTCTTTGTGGTCTTGATTTGCATTTCCCTGATGATTAGTAATGTCAAGCGTCTTTTCATGTATCTGTTGGCCATCTGTATGTCGTCTTTGGAAAAATGTCTATTCAGGTCCTCTGCCCATTTTTTAAAGGTGTTATTATTCTTTTGATGTGAGCTATATGAGTTCTTTGTAATTAACCCCCTACGAGATATATTATTTGCAAATATCTTCTCCCATTCCGTTGATTTAATTTTAGCACTAGCTTTAACTTTCAGTTTTTGTTCTTTGTTACTCTTTCATAGCGTCTGTTATTATTTTAAGTGTGCGGTTTTCTCACTCTGTGTGTATGTGCGTGTGTGTGCACATACGGATGCATGTTCTCTCCTATTCCCTGAAGTAACTGTTTTACTTTATGTTGAAAGCTTCTTCAACTGTCTGGGGGAATCTTGACTGTATATTTAAGAATGAGGTGGATGTGAGCTCTCTGTACTGGGTAAGACTTGTCGCTGGGCCAAGATGATGGGACAGGAATGCTGATATTCTGAATGGAAGGATGCAGGATATTTTCTATGGAGCCAGCGAATTTATTTAGTGAATAACATTTCAGTGTTTAATGTGTATAAACATCTTGGGAAGTTCTACATGTTGTTCCTCCTGTCACACCCTCACTCTTGAAGTGGTACTGGACTGTAAGGCATGCTGGTAGGAGGGAGGGACCACTGTTTTCATATGTGGATTCCTGGCCCTGTATCGCCCTCCTGGACTCAGCGGTTCCTAATACTTCCTAGTTCTGCATCCTTCTAGTGTTCTGTAGGGTGAATTGACTTCTTCCTTGGCTATGTCTCTCACCCTCTACAGTTCCTTCTACTTTTCCTTATCAAGTATTGTGCCCGCATCAACTTTCTATGTCCCGGAATGTTTTTTAATTTCTCACTGATGGTTCTTATCCCATTCTTCTGTTTAGATCTTTATGGCTCTTTTTATTTCTTAGGTGTTATTTTAACAAGATCTTAAGAGAGTGAGATGATAAATCAATGTTTTCAGTCTCCCACATATAACTAGACAATTCTATATCACTGCTTTATAATTCTTACCATTAAAAACAACTAAAAGGCCATCATGAATTAACTGGTTTATTCATTCAAGAAATACTAAGATTCATTAAAAATGATGTGACTGCATTTTGGCATCAATAACTAGGCAAGATGAGTATGGGGAAAAGGCAAATTACAAAGCACTGAGTTATAGAAATATAAATTAGATAACATACATGTGACTAAGAGGAGAGGGGAGCCCAGTTATAACAATGGTTAAATCTGAGAGGTAATAGCCAAAATTATTTGTTTTTTTAATTTCTTTAGATATCTCTGTATCTTCTGAACTTTAGAACAGTTCAGTTCAGTTCAGTTGCTCAGTCGTGTCCGACTCTTTGGGACCCCATGGACTGCAGCGCACCAGGCCTCCCTGTCCATCACCAACTCCCAGAGCTTGCTCAAACTTATGTCCATTGAGTCCGTGATACCATCCAACCATCTCATCCTCTATCATCCCCTTCTCCTCATGCCTTCAATCTTTCCCAACATCAAGTTCTTTTCTAGTGAGTCAGTTCTTTGAATCAGGTAGCCAGAGTATTAGAGCTTCAGCTTCAGCATCAGTCCTTCCAATGAATACTCAGGACTGATTTCCTTTAGGATTGACTGGTTTGATCTCCTTGCAGTGCAAGGGACTCTCAAGAGTCTTCTCCAACACCACAGTTCAAAAGCATCTATTCTTTGGCACTCAGCCTTCTTTATGGTCCAACTCTCACATCGATACATAACCACTGGAAAAACCATAGCATGGTTTTAATAACCAGAATATATGTAAGTCTAGTTTTGAAATAATGACTATCTGGGTACATACAGTTTTGTGTACATCTTGACTTCCTTAAGCGAGGTACCCATATTTAAGTTATTTGTTCAGAAGAACACATTCCTTGAAGTTTTTAATCCATCTTTTCAAATTCCCTTTCCAGAGAGGATGCAAGTACATATTTGCAGCAGTATTTGACAGTGCTCCTTTCCCAGACCCATACCGGAGCCAAGGAATGATGGGTCCTTGGTACAAACTGGTATTTGTACACTTTCCAGAATTTTCCTTTGCTTTTAGCTCTTTTTATGTCAACTTTTTTTTTTTTTTTGGTCTGTCTGATCTATTTTCTTTTTAAAAAATAATTTTGTTTATTTATTTATTTTTGGCTGTGCTGGGTCTTCATCATGCGTGGGATTTTTCTCTAGTTGCCGCGAGCAGGGGCTACTCTTTAGTTGCGGCGTGCGGGGTTCCCATTGCCTTGGTTTCTCATGTTGCGGAGCATGGGTTCTAGGTGTGGGGGCTTCAGTGGTTGCAGCACGTGGGCTTGATAATTGCAGTTCCCGGGCTCTAGCACAGGCTCAGTAGTTGTGCCGCACGGGCTTGGTTGCTCCACAACATGTGGAATCTTCCCAGACCAGGGATCAAGCCCATGTCTCTTGTATTGGCAGGCGAATTCTTTGCCACTGAGCCACCATGGAAGCCCTGGTCTACTTTCTTATGAGTAGTTATCAAAAGGATCACTTTAATATTTGGAGCCCTTCTCTACCGTAAAAATGTGACAACTAAAACAAATTCCTGAACTCAGTTCATTAGATTTCAAAATGTTTTCCCCCTGGTCGAGGCAGTATACGGAGGGAACTAGGAATTTGGGACGTGAAGTCAGATTGCCTGAGCTCTAATTATAGCTCTACAACAACTTAACCATCTGTTAAGGTGATCAATGAACTAAACTCATTCCCTCGTCTGTGTAATAAGGAGTGTGAAAGTATCCGTACAAGCATGTGACACAGTGCTGGTACATAACAGACTCTTGTTGTATTCTTTAGTTTTGCTAAGTCGTGTCTGACTCTGCAACTCCATGGACTGTAGCCTGCCAGGCTCCTCTGTCAATGGGATTCTCCAGGCAAGAATACTGGAGTGGGTTGCCATTTCCTTCTCCAGGGGATCTTCTCAACCCAGGGATCAAACCAGTGTCTCCTGCCTTGGCAGGCAGATTCTTTACCACTGAACCACAAGGGAAGCTCTTAAATTATGTTTATTTTTGTTTTCATTGTGACTGTTATAATGCTATGGCCTGAATTGTATTCCCCTGCAAAATTTATATATGAAGCCATAATCCCCCAATGTGATAGTATTTGGAGGTGAGACCATTGGGAAATAATAAAGTTTAAATGAGATCTTGAAAGTGGGGCCCTTGTGGTGGGATTGGTGCCCTTATAAGAAGAGAAACCAAAGATTTCTCCCCACACCCTGTTAGTGTGAGGAAATAGCAATGACAAGAAGATAGTCATCTCAAAGCCAGGACAAGAGCTCTCAGCAGGCCTCCACTGTGCTGATACCCTGATCCCAGACTTCTCGCCATAAGTACTGAAAGAAAAACTCTCAAGCTAGAATTCTTTACCAATTCTATACCTTCTTTCAAAAAAAGAAAAAGTGAAATACAGACATTTTTAGACCTATTAAAGCTAAAAGAATTCATCAGCAGCAGACCCTCCCTGCAAGAAATATTAAAGGAAGCCATTCAGGCAGAGGGAAAATAGCACCAGATGGAAACCTAGATCTACTCAAAGAAATGAAGCACCTCGGCAATGATAACTACATGGATGCGTATATGTTTTCTCAAGCAGAATGACCTGTTCTTAGGAAGAGCTAGTCTGTCCTTATGACACCACCCAACTGAAATAGAGTTAAGATACTGTTTTGCCAATTTCTTCCTGGGATTAGACATGGATTGTTTCCTCCTGTAGTATAACTTCCTTGACTGAGAGAAGACATTTGGAAAGTCATCTCTGTGACTTTAGCCAACAGTTTGTTGGTGATTATCCATTCCTTCACTAACTTGGAGTGTACAAAGCAGTAGGAGGCAAATTGTTTTCTTAATTTGCCTTCAGTGTTTCACCTCATTTGTTTCTATGGTTATGAAATGAACAAATTCTCTCTTCACTCTGAGATACAAAATTTAGAACACTAGTTCACCAAAAGTTTTAAAAATAAAGGTGAACTTGTGATTTGTGGATTGGATAAGTATCAGGATTAAAAGCAAAAGTTTCTGCTTAAACTACCACTTAGAAGCAAATAAATTGTATACATGTACTATGAGTTCCTTTATTGATCCCACGATTGTCTTTTTTGAGATTTTCACAGGGTTCTCCATTTCAGCCTCACATATAGCTTTACTGCTTACTTTCCAAACTTCAGTGTGATCACTTCTCATCTATATGTGTCTTCATTGTATGTTTGAAACATTGAATGTTTCATTTAGGATTACGTGCAGATAAAAACTCATTATCTTTTGAGGAGATCACATTATGACAATGATCCGTGATAAAACAGTATTTTAGAGGAAAGATGGTTCTCTTTTGTTACAGCCTGTTTATTGGTTGGGCAACCAACCATTTAGCATTCCACTGGAGGCAGGAACCAGCCGTGGGGCAGGGAGAGTGACATAATCCAGAGCAAGGGATAGATAGGTGCTCTCTGCTTTTCCTAGGCTGTGGGAGGGGTCACTTGGTGAAACACCACCGTCTTATCCAGATACTATGAGAGAAGCCCCACCTGGTCACTGGGAAAGTTAGGAATGATCATGAAAGACAAAAACAACATTGGTGGTGATCTTCCTGATTTTAAGATCTGTAAATGTATTCTCACGGGATGACCTTGAATAAAGATGAGAGGAGCTTTGTGTGTACTAAAACAGAAGTGAAACCTCATAAAGATGTATGTTCTGTTCTCTCAGTAGCCTATCAGCCAAGCAAACCAGTTCCTCTTTTACTCGTGGGGTGAACTGTCAGAACATCGGGGGTCTGGTCTTGATTGTGCCTTTTGAACCTTGAAAAAGACCCCTTAAAATCGTTCTCTCTAAAATGCTTGCCTGTCCTTGCATTGACAGCATCAAATCATTAATGGTACAGCATTTTGAAAGAGTATAAAGTGAACATGAGTAAAGAAGTAGAGTGGAAGAAACCTTAAATCTCAACTTGTTTCATTTAGGAAGGGAGATTTAATTAGGACAACCCAGTTAAGAGGATTCAATCTGTCTTTTATGTCCCCATCTTTTTATTCTGACTGCCACTGCCTCAGTTCACAATCATCTCTTAATTATTCTTTTGTTCTCACCCAGCCACCCCAAAAACCTACTTCTCCATTATCCTTCAAACTGGCCACTGCTGCTGCTGCTGCTGCTAAGTCGCTTCAGTCGTGTCTGACTCTGTGCGACCCCATAGACGGCTCTCCATGATATTTAAGGTCTCTTGCAATGTACTTTTCAGGGTTGTTTTAAACATTAACTTTGTAATGTCTGACACATAGAATTCAGTGTATCTGGTGTAGTTAAATAATAACAACAACAGTAGCTGTAGGCTAAAAATTCATTTAAATTCATCTCCTAGACTGAGGACCATCAGTTTCCATATCTAAAAGAGAATACCTGCAGAAAAATCATTCTTATAAATCCAGAGAAATCACGCTCTTGAAGGCAGCCTAGTGGATGGGGCAGAAGTCGAGACACGTGTTTGTTTCCCTCCTCTTTCTCCATGAAGTGCGGATACAGTCCCAGACTGAGACGTCCAAGAGAGGTGGGACCACATGTTTTATTTGTTTTGCCTTCTACTTTTTCTTCGCCTACTCTGTTAGTGAGTGGTTCCCTGATGTCTCAGCAGATAAAGAATCCCCCTGCAATGCATGAGCCACGGGTAGCATCCCTGGGTTGGGAGGATCCCCTGGAGGAGGGCAACCCACTCCAGTATTCTTGCCTGGAGAATCCCATGGACAGAGGAGCCTGGCAGGCTATGGTCCTTGGGGTTGCAGAAGAGTCAGACATGACTGAGCACACACACACACTGTACTAGTGAAGGAAAAGCAGACCATGTCACCTCAAAATATGCCACTTTGGTATATTGATGATGTTGAATTAAAGGCAAGAGAAAATAGCAGGTATAAGAAGAACACTCTGACCCTCCTTTTCTTTCTGAAAGCTGGAGCTAAAAGTCCCACATGAGAAGTACTTTCCCTGTACCAGGAGGAAGGAAGACATTCTCACCACCAGAGGTGGGGAATCTGGGGCGGAGAAATCTATACAGGCAAACTTTTTTAAACCAACCCTTATCTTCGTAGTTACTTCTTGAATAGGAAGGATTCACTTTTCCCCTGTGTGAGTCTCCTTTACTCTCACCCTAGTACCACATTCACAAAACTTCTGACACCAGATTGTATGGAGCTTTGCCCACACCAAGCAATTTTGTGAAACCAGCTGCATGTCATACAATTTGACTCAGTTCTGACACTGTCTAACTGGAGACAGCATCAGATCCCACAGGTTAAGGGCTCAGCCCTACAAGACTGCCCCCCATGTCAGCAGTCAACCTCAAGTACTAGGTCCCCAGGTTTCCTACAATTTCTGTCTGACTTGCCTATAAATTGGAACTTCCCATGTCCTCCCTGACTCCACCTTGGATTCAATTAATTTTTATAATGGTTCATAAAACTCAGGAAAACAGTTTACTTACTGTTGTAAAAAATTAATAAACAGAAACCTTAACTAAGTAGAGTTGGGAAACCAGAAGGGGGAGCTCTCACGTCCTGTAAAGGTTGTTCAGTTGCTAAGTTGTGTCCGACTCTGCGACCCCATGGACTGCAGCACACCCGACTGGTCCTGTAACGGTATCTAAGCCTAATAGAAAGCAGGCTCTTCCTTCCTGGAAAGCACTCAGCCAATGAAAAGCCCTGGACTCTGCTAGCTCTAGCCCTCTGAACTTCCTTTTCTTCCCAATAAAAGCATTCTCCTTCCCTTGCCTGATGGGGACGTGCATGTGGCTCTACCAGGGTTGCAGACCTTGGATTGCCATTCTCTGCTGATCCCAAATAAACTCATCTTTGCCTGAGAAGTACCTGGCAGTCTATTTGTTTCAAGTCATCACCATGTATCACTTTGTTAGGAAAGGATATGATGAAGGATACAGGTGAACATCCAGATGAAAGACACGCAGGGCAAGGTATGTGGGAAAGGGCTGGGAGCTTCCATGCCCTCTCTGGGCACCACTCTCTCAATACCTCCATGTGTTCACCAACTTATAAGCTCTGTGAACTCGATACTTTTGGAATTTTTAGGGAGGCTGCATCATGGGTCAGTGAGTATGATGTATCATTAACTCCATTGCTAGTCCCCTTCCCCTCCCTGAAGAATAGGAGGTGAGGCTGAAAATTTCAAGCTTTTCCTTTAGGGCCCTCCCCCATCTATCCAGCATGGGATGGTTAAACCTCACACAAAAAGCCACAGAACTTCTTGGCTTAAGACATCAGTGGATAAATTTCAGAATGGAGCAGCTGGAAATTGAGGGTGGAGTATACCAGAAAGAAGGTATCTACAGAGAGGGGAATCCCCTAAATCTGCATATAAAGTCCCTACAAATCCTCGGATAACTCTTTTTACTGCAACCTACTAGGTGAGACTCCAAGAAGCCCAGTGGAAAGCAACAGCTGAAGGGGAGATATTTCAGCTGCTGTCAACTGCAAGGGAGATGGAATATGTAGTTTGATTTCAACAAACTTAAAGGGGTTTGGTGAATCCCTTTGGACTGCCCACTGAAATCGCATAGGGGCTATTCCTTACTAGACTATGGGCTGGGACTAAGGAATACACCCTAATAAAAATGGTGAAACTTAGACTCACCATAATAGAGGGTTGAACCAGAACTCCACAAGCTTGAAATCAAGTCCAAGCTATTAATGTGACAGCTTGCTCATATAAAAATCAATATTCTTCAGGGGAAGATAAAAGAATAAAGAATCTGTACAATGTATCATCTCCAGTGTCCATTATACACATTTTTAAAATCCTAGACATGCAAAAAAAAAAGGAAAACATAACTCAACATCATTAGAAAAACTAGACAATGACAGTGTATGCCCACACCACCCAAATGTGGGGGGCGTGAAAACCTTTAAGCATTTATTTTAAATATCTACAAAAAACTTTAAGCAAAAGATAAAGCCAGAAAGAAAAACACCAATACAGTATACTAACACATATATATGGAATTTAGAAAGATGGTAACAATAACCCTGTATACGAGACAGCAAAAGAGACACTGATGTATAGAACAGTCTTATGGACTCTGTGGGAGAGGGAGAGGGTGGGAAGATTTGGGAGAATGGCATTGAAACATGTATACTATTATGTATGAAACGAGTCGCCAGTCCAGGTTTGATGCACGATGCTGGATGCTTGGGGCTGGTGCACTGGGACGATCCAGAGGGATGGTATGGGGAGGGAGGAGGGAGGGGGGTTCAGGATGGGGAACACATGTATACCTGTGGCGGATTCATTTCGATGTTTGGCAAAACCAATACAATATTGTAAAGTTTAAAAATAAAATAAAAAAAAAAAAGATGGTAAAAGAAAAAGAAAAAAAAGAAATGTTGATTAAAAAAAATTTAAGCAAAAGATAGTAATAATGAATAGATAGATAATCTTAGAGAAAGGAAAATTATATTTTAAATAAAATTCTAAAACTGAAAATAAGAAAACAATTAAATGAGTGGGTTTATTAACAGCAAGTCAAGGTTGTCAGAAGAAAGAGTCAATGAAATTAAAGAAATACAAAGAGACATCTCAGTCAAAAGATTGAGAATAAAGATTGAAAAAAAAATGACATATCAAACAGCATTAAGGTGATGATATTAATTGGAGTTAAAAATGAGAGGACAGGGAAAACAAGGCAGAAAATGTCAAGAAATAATGGTAAAAAATCCCTAAATTTGGTAAAGACAAAAATGTACATATTCAAAAATCTCAAGGCACCACAATGAGATATATAAAGACAACCGTTTCTAGGTACAGTCGCAGTCACAGTCCTAAAAACGAGTATGAAATCTGAATAGCAAAGATAAACAGAACATGACATGCTGGAGTTATCTTTAATAACTTAATGATAGTTGTCTTTGACTTCTCACCGAAAACTCAAGGTCAGATGACAGTGGCAGCAAATCTTCAAACTGCTGAAAGCAAAGATTAAATACAGAATTCTACATCCAATAGTATGAATGAAGATGAAATACAGTTACTCTCAGACAAAAGAATTCATCTAAGAGAATTCATCACCAGCAGATGTGCACCACAAGAAATGCTGAAGGAAATTCTTCAGGCTAAAGGGAAATGATATCAGGGAAAATCTTAGACTTTCAAGAATGAATGAAGAGGATCAGAAATGGTAAATATCTGGGTAAATATGAAAGACTTTTCTTCCTGCTTTCTTTAAAATACAGGACAGTTTAAAGCAAAAGTTATGACATTAGCTTGTGGAGTTGATAATGTGTGTAGATATGATGCATGTAACAAATAGAGGATTGTAGTAAATGGACCTGTTTGGTTACAAGGCTTCTACATTTTGTGTAAAGTCATACAATATCATCAGTATGTTGACTGTGGAAATTTAAATAGTTACACTGTAATACTGGAGAAACTACTAAAATATTAATATATAGAGAGAGGTACAGCTGTCAATACATAAAATTAAATTCTTAAAAAAAGTTGAATATGCCCAAAGAAGTCAGGAAAGGGAGAAGAAAGGAACAAATATCAGAAGGGAAAAAAACAAATACTATATCAAAATCCAACCATATCAATTATTACATTAAATATCTATGGAACAAATGATTCAATTTTAAACACAGAGATTGCCAAAATAAATTAAAAAGCAAGATTTAACTATGTTCTGTCTAGGAGAGATGCACCTCAAAAAAGATACAGATCAAAAGTGAATGATAAAAGATACAACTACGAATAGTGAGCATAACATCATAGAAAGTGAAAGTGGTTCAGTGGTGTCTGACTCTCTGCTATATAGTCCACGGAATTCTCCAGGCCAGAATACTGGAGTGGTAGCCTTTTCCTTCTCCAAGGGATCTTCCCAACCCAGGGATCAAACCCAGGTCTCCCACATTGTGGGCAGATTCTTTACCAGCTGAGCCACCAGGGAAGTCTGAGAATACTGGAGTGAGTAGCCTATCACTTCTCCAGCGGATCTTCCCCACCCAGGAATCGAACAGGGGTCTCCTGCATTGCAGGCGGATTCTTAACCAACTGAGCTACTAGGGAAGCCCCATCAGATAAAATAGACCTCAAAGCAAAATTTATTAGCAGAGAGAGGAGTGACATGCATAACTGATCATGTGTGTTGGTTCTTCAGTCGTGTCTGACTCTTTGAGACCCCATAGACTGTAGCCTGCCAGGCTTCTCCATCCATGGGACTCTCCAGGTAAGAATACTGGAGTAGGTTGCCATTTCCACCTTTAGGGGATCTTCCTGACTCAGGGATCGAACCTGGGTCTCCCACATTGCAGGCAGACTATTTAGAGTTTGAGCCACGAGAGAACCCCATGCATAACCATGAAGGGTCAATTCATCAGAAAGACATAACAATAATCAAATATCTAATAATAGAATTTTAACATCCACTAGGCAAAATTTGACAGAATTGAAGGGAGAAATGGGCAGTCTCACAATCATAGTTGAAAGTTTTATTCAGTTCAGTTCAGTTGCTCAGTCGTGTCCGACTCTTTGCCACCCCATGAATCCCAGCACGCCAGGCCTCCCTGTGCATCACCAACTCCCGGAGTTCACCCAAACTCATGTGCATCGAGTCGGTGATGCCATCCAGCCATCTCATCCTCTGTTTTATTATCCCTCTATTAATTAATTGAAAATCTACACAAGAAGTCAGTAAAGACACAGACTATCTGAGCAGCATTGTCAGTCACCTTGACCTAACTAATATTTACAGAATACCATACCCTAAATGTACAATGAACATTTTCAAGTGCACGTAGTATATTCACCAATATAGACCATATGTTAGTCAATAAAACCAAGTATCAACAAATTAAAAGGAACTGAAATCTGTATGGAGTTTGTTCTCAGGGCATTTGCATACCCTGGAGGCCAGTAAGGGAAGAAGGGTAGGTCCAGAGAGCAGGTACAAATGGCAGTGCCAGCAGAAGCAGGTGTGGGGTGGAGGCTGAAGAGGAGAGGGGGAGAGAGGTGGGTGAGGGCACCAGTTACCCACTCCAGGCTCCAGCCTTTCAGTTTCTGGCTGCTGCTTGTTCCCAGAGCTGCCAGGAGTGGGGAGGGCTGCCATTAGATTGGCACAGATGGTGATGCTCAGAACGGGGCCCCAGGGCTTCCTGCTTGGCTCTTTTATCTGTCTCAGGGGCGGACAACTAGCCTTCCCTGCTCTGGCCACAGAAGGAGAGCACCTAGCAAGGAACAGAGGTGACTGCTGCAAGGTGAGCTGCTCGAGCTGGGGGCCAGGATTCCGGTGGGATCACTGGGCCAAAAGGGAGGGGATGACCAAAGCCTTTTAAGGGAAGGAAGGGGCAGCCCCAGGGTGTGCTGGGGGCTTAAAGGAAGGGCCTGCTGTGCCCCAGTGGGGAGCCTCTGGCTGGAGATGACTGGCTGAGAGCAGTGACCCCAGAAACTTGCTTCCCACAGAGGGACCTTTGTCCAGGGCTAGACCAAAGGGGGACAGAAGGGTCTAGAAATTCAGGCCAGACCACAGACACACTTCCAAGGGCTACCACAAGCCCTGTGCCCAGTGGTAGCACCCCACTGAGTTGAGGTCCTTCAGGGATCTCTGTGGGGAGGGCAGGGCCCAGGGCCCCAAGGAGACCAGCCCCACACCCAGTTGCAAGGCCACTCTCACAACTGGTCTTCTGAAATTCTCCATCAGGATGAGGGGAGAAAGAGCCCAGGTCCCCAGTGAGAAGCCCCAGTGTGGTGGGCAGCATTGCCAGGCAAGGTGCCCAGAGAGCAGGACAGTCTGTCCCCGGAGATCTTGCTCTTTACTCCTTTTCTTACAAAGAAAATGG
The DNA here is from genome assembly GCF_003369695.1 of Bos indicus x Bos taurus. Taxonomy (NCBI): domain Eukaryota; kingdom Metazoa; phylum Chordata; class Mammalia; order Artiodactyla; family Bovidae; genus Bos; species Bos indicus x Bos taurus. Next base: position 23,057,873 of record NC_040096.1, on the reverse strand, counting down.
CAGCTTGGCTCAATGAAAGCCGAGGGGGAGGTCAGGAAGAACCGAGGGGGTCAGTAATTCCTGGTGGAGGGGTCTGGGGAAGTGGGTGCTTGTGTGCCAGCAGCGTGAGAGAGAAAGTCCTGTACAGTGGTTAAGGTTTTGGGCAATGGAACAAGACCCACCTGGGCTTGAATCCTCATTCCTCCACTTACTAGTTTGGAACCTTGGCAACCTCTCCAAGCCTGTTTCCCTTTCTGTTAAATTAGAAAGATAACAACAGTACCCATTTCATGACATTACTGTTAGGGCTAAATGGCATTTTAGCACAGAAACTTAATCACAAAATTTCTGACAATAAACGTTATCATTACAGATGAAGCCCCATGCATGGACCTAGATCCCCGACCTGAAGGGGCAGCTCCTCATTTGGACCCAGACTCAAGTCCAGGGGCCCAGCTGGTGGTGGCCAAAGTGCCTCCTCACCCAGGTTACCACTTGGGAACTTTTCAGAGGAGGAGTCAGGGGTAGGGCCCTGCTCTCCAGAGCCTTTCCAACTGGGCGACTTCCTGAGCGCTCTGGAGCAGGGGTCACAGGGAGGCAGCCCAACTCTGAGGGCCCATTGTTTTTCTCCACTGATCTGAGAAAGACGCTTTCTCCCCACCCCTCCTCCCTTGATGCCCAACTCTGCATGCTCAGACGAAGACTGAAGATAAACAAACCCTGCCCGACTTGCCTTGTCTTGCTCACAAAGAGCTCTCAGTGCCTCACAATGGTCCTGTGATGCCCAGTCTTCCAGGCTTATTATCCCCAGTTCACAGATGAGGAAGTTGAGGCCCAGAGGGAGGAAGTGGCCTATCTGATGTCCCATACAGAGAAGGGGCACTGCCCAGACTCAGTCTCCCAGTCCTGTATCCAGTACTGCAGCAGACTCACGGGCACAGCAAATGCACAGCCATGCATCAACACACAGACAGCCCCTCATGCAAAGGGCGCAACCTGAGTGGGGAGAGGTGAGAGGCGCGGTGGTTTGGACCCTGACTCCTCAGGAGCCAGGGGGTGACAGCTGTTTTTTGTTTTTTTTTTCCCCCTCCCTAGATGAGCTTCACATCCCAGGTGACTGGAGCAGAGGTCCTCAGCTTGTCTGTCTTACCTTTTCTCCAGGTCGGATTCCTGCTGCCCTAGCAGGGGCCAGGACAGTCCACTCTCGCCCACAGCTATGATCTCTGCTTGGCCTGATGGGTATGGGGGGAGTAGGAAGCAAGAGAGGCTGCTGGTGGATTGCAGGAGAGTGTGACCAAAGAGTTGTTCACATGACTGGGTCCTCCCTGTGGTCTCCTGAGGTCAAGAGAGCTGGGAGAGAGGACCCCAAGGTCACCAGTCGTCCCAAGTTTTCCTGGGTTCCTGGGATGCTGGGTTTTCAATTTTAGAGCCTGGAAAGTCCCACACAAACTGCGATGAGTTGGTCCCCTGAGTCTTTCACAGCTCCCAGTTCAGGAAAATGAGATTCGCTCTGTAATACATAGAGGAGACGGAGACTATGGAGTGGGGCCAGGGGTGAAGGGGAGGGTCAGGGACGGGAGAGGCCGGCCCCACTTTCACCTCCTTTTCCAGGCTCTCTCTGAGACCAAAGCCTAGGCTCAATTTCAGCAGGCTATCCTCCCGAGTCCCCAAAGCCCTTTGTTCCCAGTAAAGATAGGAGAAACCTGCTCTAAATGTACTGCTCCCTTCCATATAGAGAAAAAGAAGGTACCAGGTGACTGATGTTTAGGTCGAAGGGCACAAGAAGGAGACCTACGTTAAGCTGTGTGCATTCCAGCAACATATATCGTGTGAACCTGTTTTTTTTTTTTTAATTGAAATATAATTGCTTTACAATGTGTTAGTTTCTGCTGTACAATGAAGTGAATCAGCTACAAATATACATATATCCCCTCCCTCTTGAGCTTCACTGCCCCCCACCCCCTCCCCATCCCACCCTTCTGAGTCATCACAGAGCACCGAGCTGATCTTCCTGTTTTATAGAAGGTTCCCACTAGCTTTCTGTTTTACACTTGATAGTGTAGCCAGGACGTGGAAACCACCTAAATGTCCAACAGATGAATGTGAACCTGTGTTTTGTCTTTTTTTTTCTTTTAATCCTGAAAATGCAGATACTGTGCCCATCTGTGGGACTGTATTAAGCATCAAATGAGCAGCTGCTTAGTAGATGTTGATGGCTGAGGCTGTGGAGGGGTCTTTCTCTCCCAGACTTGGGAGGAGATGCCTGTCTTGGGTCCAGATCTCACCCGAGTTTCTGTTTCCGTTTCTTTAGGACTTCAGCTCATCTCAGGTAGGCATGCTCCCTGTGTTGCCTCCAGGGAATGGAAATATAGATGAGTGGGAAAGGGGATCCTGATGAGGGGGTGGGAGTTGGCGGGGGGAATGTCAAGGCTGGAATTTCAGATGAGATGAAACAGTTCAGGAGGTCTCAATGGCTGGAAACTGAAGGATGGTTCAGGGCAGGACTTACCCATGATGCCCAGGCCTCTGAAGTTCCTCAGCACAGGGAGGCAGGTGTGGGGTAGGGAAGACATTCAGCCAGGGCTTGGCCCCAAACCAGGTCTCCCTGGGCCCTGGGTGGCCCACCTGACACAATGAACAGCAGAAGGAACTGACTTCTCTTTCATCCCGGCCTGCAGTCATCCTGTGGTCTGGTCCATGTTTCCTCCCAGGCTGTGACATGGGCAGTCAGCACCATTACGTTCTTCTTCTCTGAGGCTTTCCTGGGCCAGCACTTCGAGGCTGTGGAGTTGGAGGACAATGAACCTGAGCCAGGAGACCTCTTCCTATTCAGGCTGATGTCCCCCACTGGACACTGGTGCGGGGCCCATGTTGGTGTGTATTGTGGCCACGGAGAGATCATCCACTTTGAGGGTGGGAGGACAGGCCCTGGGCTTGGAACAGAGGCTGCCCATCAAGCCCGCTCCACCAGTGGGTAGGCCTCATAGGGACGAAGACTTCCACCCCCAGCTCATGGTGCAGGTCTCTGACGGAAGTCACTTGGGCACCCAGGGCATGGGGCTCAGGGCCACGGGATCCTGGGAGATGGGGGTGTGGGTGGGAGCTTGGGGCTGGAGTCACAGGACCGAAGCCAGCTCTGATCACACTTGACCCGTGATCCTTGCAGGCAAGAACCCTCGTGGCCATGGGCCGCACCTGTTTCTCGGCTCCTGTGAAGGCATTGTATCCAAACAAGGGCAGCGCCCAATGCTGCGCTCCCGCTTGCTTTGGAGGGTGCTGCATAGACGCGATGGCATTGACCACGTAGCACTGGAGCGCCGAGGGCACGAAGCCATGGACACTGACCCGCCTCCCTATCACCCCATGCGCAGCAACTGCGTGCATTTTGCTCTGCAACTGTTGGGTCCAGGGCCCAACCTGGACCCTGTACAAGTAGTCCGGACTCCCATGACTTCGGTGAGCACGGCCCAGCTACCCACATAGGACCCCACATAGGACCCCACATCACCTCTAGAACCAATTAACAACTGTAGCTAAACTATGAGCTTCTGGACAGTTTAGGGCCTCTCTCCCCACCCAGGCCACGTTACTCAAATTGGAGATCCACTTTACTTTGGCATAACCAAAGCCCCCAGAAGCAAACTAGGCCTGCTCATTCATCAAGGTTCTACTCCTCAGAAACTCTTTTGGGCCCACTCCAGAAAGATCCGCTCTCACAGATACGAGGCACATCTATTTACTTCAGCCTCCTTCAGCCAGGTGCTGTGGTGGTCCTGGTCAACCCCCATTCCCATTCTTCAGCCAGGTGCTGCGGTGGTCCTGATTAACCCTCATTCCCATTCTCCAATGGAACCTACCTAAGCAGTCAAGCCCTACCTTTCTGGGCCCCTCCATTTCCACCGAGACCCTCCAATTCTGGTTCTGGAGACACCGGTAGCCTATAGATCAAGACTCAGTCCTATGGCCCCTTCCACATTCCAAATCCGGGCCTCACCTCCCAAAAAGTGAAAGTGTTAATTTCTCAGTCCTGTCGGACTCTTTGTGACCCCATGGACTGAAGCCCACCAGGCTCCTCTGTCCATGGGAGTCTCCAGGCAAGAATACTGGAGTGGATTGCCATTCCCTTCTCCAGGGGATCTTCTTGACCCAAGGATCGAAGCCAGGTCTCTGCATTGTGGGCAGATTCTTTACTGTCTGAGCCACCAGGGAAGCCCAGGCAAAAGAGCAACCCCCCACCCTCACCCCACTCACTCAACCTGATGCCCCAACTCAACTGGAACCCACCCCCTTCCCCCATCCCAATCACTACTTTCTCTCTAGATCCAGGCTGCCTTCCCTGGGGGGACCTTGGACCTTGAGGGAGGAGCTGGAGGCCTCATAGGATCCAAAAGTCCTGACAGTCACACCATACCCTAACCCAACCTCCTCCCTTCCCCTTCTTTCCTAGGTTTCCGTGGATGTGGACTTGACCGTGGACTAGCTGTGACCTCAGGCACTCCTAGTGGGCAAGGGGCTTCAGAAATGATCATTAAACTATTTTCCAAAGCCAATTCGAGGTTCACCATTCCCTCTATTCAGTCCCCATCTCTCTACATCTGCAACCTCGGCGCTCTTGAACCAACCTTCCTTAAATTCCATCATCTCTAGGAAGCTGTCGTGCACAACTTTCTTTTACCCGCCCCTCACCCAAGACCCAGCCTTTCTTTCCACAGCGTGGGTGAGAATCCGCGTAGTATCTGGGATGAGTGAAGCTCCTAGAGACCGTCCCACCGAGACCGGGTGGTCAGGGATGAGTAATGGCGTTCTGCATCTCCAGACGGCTGTCCCAACATCAGTCCAGCAACTCCACCCCACCTCCCCACCCCTAGACCTGGAGGTGCATGATTACTTTCAAGGGCTGGCACCTTCCGTACTGGGGTGGGTGGAGGGATTTCCGAGGTATTGGGGCGGGGCCAGGCTCTGCGGCACCGCCCCTCCTGCTCCCTCCGCGGACACGCCCTCCGCTTCGCGGGAACGGGTGCCTTTAAGAACTACAACGCGCTCTGCCCTGATTGATAAATCCGCGCGCTGCTGCCTCCGCCGCCGCAGATTGCGGCCTCTGCGGAGCCCGGGCAGCGCCGCGGATCTCGCCTGCCCGGCCTGCGCGCTCTTACTCGGTCCCTGCCGCATCCCGGCGGCGCCGCGTCCTCCCTAGCGAAGCCCGCTGCCCTGCCGCCCTATGTCGGCCGCCCCGGCCTACAACGAAGACAAAGGCGGCTCTGCCGGCCCCGGGGAGCCCGAGTATGGCCACGACCCGGCGAGCGGCGGCATTTTCTCCTCCGACTACAAGCGGTGAGGGAGCCGGGCGAGAGGGGGGCTGGGCCCGGCCGGGCCTGGGAACACGCGCTGCGGTACCATGGACAGCGCCCAGGCCCGTCCGCGGCGGCCCAGGTGGCGCGGACCGGAATCCTGCACGGCACCCTCCGGCCGTGGACACAGACCCTCGCGACCCCTGTCCCCCCTTCGCCCCCCGCCCCGCGAGGGGCCGGCCTGGGACCTGTGAGGGTGGGGGTGGAGACTGGTGGGGGATGGGCCGGCCAGCTCTGTTTTTGAAAGACCAATCCTCCCGGCCCAAGTGTTTCTCCTATTCGTGGACTTGGATTACAGGGTCTCGGCCTTTTTTCGCTTGTGGCGAATTGACTCCAAAAGAACGCGGGGAAGGGGTCAGATCTTCGAGCTTGAGCCTGGAGGCCTGTCCAGGAAGGCCCGCCCTGGAATAGAGAGACTCAGAACCTCCCAGGCCTAGCCGCTCCTACAAATGCATTTCCCCTTATTCTGGTCCCCCTGTCCTCATCCCCATCTCTGGGGAGCGTCTGGAGCTCCCACTCCTGCTCCCCACGTTGCCCCTATAATTCAACCCTACCTTAACTTCCTCCCCTTCCTTTCCACCTTTGGCTCATTCCATCCTTCATTTGTTTATTCGTAAATTCTGAAACAAGCGTTATTAAGGGCCTGCTGTGTCAAGTCTCGTTCTAGTCAGCGTGGATGCCCCCATGAACATGACACAGTCTCCTCCGCAAGCCCCTCTAGAGGGGGGCACAGGGAAGAGCCTGTGAGTGACAGTGCAGTGTGGTGGGGCTCTCAGAGGGGTGAGAGGAGCCGGTCCCTGGGCCTGGAGAGAAGGGAGTAGGGGAGAGCCAAGGATGTTTCAGGCAGAATAAAGAGCTTTAGGCAAGGTGTGGAGGTAAAGGAGAGCCAGATCACAGGTTTTGTATGTGCTAATACGGTGTGGCCAGAATCTCTGTCCAAGCCACGGGAATGGCCAGAACTGAAGGTAAAGAGATGCCAAGGTGGAGGGAGGGGGGTGCAGGGCCACTGAAGGTTTCTAAGCAGGCAGTAGCAGATTTGTATTTTAGAAGGGTCCCAGGCTGGATTGTGGAGAAGAGATCTGAGGTGTGCCGGATTCAGCAGAAGACAGGTGAAGGGGTGTTGAAGTTGGATGGGTGGGCATGATGGTGGCCTAGGCTATGGGTGATGCCCAGGACTTGGGGGGGCTCTTGAGATGGTAGAAGCCACAGACTTGATTACCTAGGGGAAGGTAGTAGGAAGGGGCTGAGAGAAGATGAGGATAATCTCAGGTTACCAATTCTTATAGTAGATAGATGGTGATGCCAGACAGGGTAATTGGAAATAAAGATATTACAAGCAAATTTGTGGAAAATAATGTTGAGCCTGGCTTTTGAGATGGTGAGATTGTAAACTCTGAGGTAGAGTTTAGTAGGTAGCTGGATGTTAGGATTTGGATTCCAAGAGATTATTAGTACACACACACACACACACACACACACACACACACACACGTGCGTGTCCATCCATCAAAGCCACAGAAGGAAGTGAAGATAGCCAGATAACCTAAGGAGCATTTATAAAATGAATTCAGACAAAGCACAGGTAAGAACCCTGAAGACATAGAATAAGAGTGACCAGAGAGCAGGGGGAAAGTGTTTCAGAATAACTGAGAATAAGTAAGCCAAAGGCAGGAGGAATAAAATGTTGTTTCAAGAAGGAAGCCGTCAGCAGTGTCAATGCCCTCTGAGGTCAATTCAAACAAGGAAAGAAATCGTGCCCACTGGTTTGACAAACAGCAGGTCTACCCCTTCCTGCTCCACTCCCCACCTCCAGCCCTGAGAGACTAGTTCTGGCAAAGTCAAAAGAGGAGGGGCTAGGTTCATTTTCTCCAGCATTCTTTGATGAACAATTTTAAACATACAGAAAATTTGAGTGAATAATACAATGAATATATGTATACCCTCCACCTAGATTCAATTCAGTCGTTGTTGCCATTCTGTGGTATTTGCTTTATCTAACCATCTATCTATAAATATTTTTGGCTGACCCATTTAAGTTGTAGACATCATGGCCACTGAGCCCTAAATTCTAATCAGCATCTGAAGCCAGATTAAAAGTGAATAGGAGAGTGAAGAGGAGGTAAATGAATAAAACACGGTGAATGGGAATTTTGCTTTCGAGAAGTATGACTATAGGGACTTCCTTGGTGGTCCAATGATTAAGAATCTGCCTTGCAATGCAGGGGATGCAGGTTCGATCCCCGGTCTGGGAACTAAGATTCCACTTACTGCAAGGCAACTAAGCCCATGAACCACAACTAGAGAGCCTGTGCACTGCAACTAAGATCAGCCAAATGAATGAACAAATATATATTTTTTATAAAGGGGAAAGGGAAAGAGTTGCCAGAGGAGAACGTCAGTTCAAGAATGTCTGTTTATTTTTGTTGTTATTTTTATTTGTCTATTATTAGTCTGGGAGAGCCCAGAGCAAGTTTAACTGCCTTTGGGAAGGAGCCAGTAGTGTGGGAGAGGCTGGAAGGAATTGAAGGAGGCATTGATCCCTGACTGATGGGAGGGGAGGCTTCCAGAGCCGGGTGGGAGAACTGGCCTGGCCTCAAGGAGGACCAACTCTGCCCAGAGGGAAGAGGAAGGGAAAGAGTAGATGGAGATGTTTGAGAGCTGTGGGGATTTTGATCTAAAGCCTTTATTTTCTTTGAGAGACAAGTAGTGAAGCTGCTAGGGCAAGGATGGTGGGAATCTGAGGAGCACCAAACACAGCAAACAAAGCCAACCACTCCTGGCGGGGTAGTAGTCTTGGGGACAAGAGGGCCACGGATGTAATTGAAGAGCAGTTGAAGGCGTGCACGTGAGGGGCCTCAGCTAGGCATGGAGGAAGTAGAGATAAGAGAATGCCGATAGGAAGGAAAACATCAAGGACTTGGCCATGGAAAGACAGGTGAGGATCAAGACGGTGGGGGTCAGAGTGGGAAGGGGGTGAACACGATTGTTGAGGAGGAGGAGTTTTGAGGGGGCAGAGGTTCAGTTGTGGCCTGAGGGGGAAGTGAGAGATGCCTCACCTGTGTCTGGATCTGCTCTCCTGCCTGCCAGTCCCCTGCCTGCAGACTGGGACTTGGCTCTGTCCCTAGTCCCTGCCCTCCTCCACCACGTGAGTCCTTGTCTCTGAGCAGCAAAGAGGAAACCAGAGCCTCCCTCCTGCCAGTGTCCAGTTTCTGAGTTTCGGGCGGGCCCTCTGGTGACCAGGACAGGCACCCCCAGCTCCCCGGTCAGCTCAGTCTCATTTCGAAGCAGGATCTGGTGCCCTGATGCAGCGATTCCTGCAGCTCCCAGGGGCACCAGTGAGGCCAGGGGCCAGAGAGGCCGATCAGGAGGCTGCCAGCCCTGTGCTGGCCCCCGAAGGTGGGCCCCCACCCTGGTACCAGGCCCTGCAGCCAGAGGAGCTTCGGTGGCTGCAAGCCCCAGAAGAAGACACGACCCCAGAAGAATCCCTGGGAGGACCTTGCCCAGAGCCTGGCCAGGGCCAGAGCCAGAGCCAGCCATTACGGTACAGAGGAGCCCTCAGAGACTCTCCCCCAGGCAGATAGGAAGGCCAGGGATGGGAAGCTATCTCTTCCAGCAGGAACCATTTAAGTCCCACCTCTTTAGCAGGAGGTCTGGACTGGCATTTAGTGTCCAGGAGGGGGGCGGGCGTGGGGGATGTTATGGGGACTGAGAGTTTAAGTGGGGGGAAATGAGCCTAACTCCTAACTCCCTGGTAGCTCTGAGGAGAGGAGGACAGTAAAATATTTGAGGATGGAATAAAACATCTGACCTTTTCCTCTCCCCAGGTCCTGGCTAGGTGAGGGTTCCTGATGAGGTTTGGAGACAGGATAAGAACAGGATAGTTTGACCAGCATCTCCCATCTAGTGGAGAAGGCAATGGCACCCCACTCCAGTACTCTTGCCTGGAAAATCCCATGGATGGAGGAGCCTGGTAGGCTGCAGTCCATGGGGTCGCTGAGTCGGACACGATTAAGCGACTTCACTTTCATTTTTCACTTTCATGCATTGGAGAAGGAAATGGCAACCCACTCCAGTGTTCTTGCCTGGAGAATCCCAGGGACGGGGGAGCTTGGTGGGCTGCCATCTCTGGGGTTGCACAGAGTCGGAGACGACTGAAGCAACCTAGCAGCAGCAGCTCCCATCTAGTGGGTTGGAACTTGGATGGTGAGGGGAGGGGGGGGTGTTTATCACATGAAGTGAGTGTATCCGGCCTCAAATGCCAGGTTTTACCTTCCTCCCACCCCACCTGCTGGCCCCAGTCACCCACAGAGTCCATTAGGTCAGGCCAGGGCTCGGGTCACAGTGAGAGCCTTGTAAAGGGATCTGACTCCAGGAGATGAATGTTTCATGGCCTTGGAGTGTTGCTATGTATCTCTCCCTTCCTCTCCATCTTGGGAACGTCGGCTGGTGGGAGCGAAAGTGAGGGACCCAGGGTGGTCAGACCTCAGGTGGGGGCTGCCGTCTGCTAGTGGGCAGCTGACAGTCTTGCCTGTGCTCTGTCCCCACAGCCCCTCTCTTCCCTTGATTCCCCTCTCCTAGGGTCCTGGACCCTCCCAGGAGCCTGGAAGGTGGGTACTAGGCTGGGAGGGCAGGATCTGTGTGGGTGCCCAGCACCACCCTGGGTGTGGGCACTTGATATGGGCTTGTGGCATCTGTAGGGGCGGTGAGGATGCCTGGGTGTGAGGAAACCTGCTGCAGAGAATTCCTGAAGTTAAAGGACCCCAGAGTCAGCTCCAACTGGTGCCTGTCTGACCCCTAAGGAGGTCAGAGGATCTGTGAGGCTGGATATATTTGATCTTAGAAGCCTAAATTTATCATCAGGAATCACACATAGGAGTCCACAGGCCATTTGGCGAATGGGATTGGAGTGACTCAGTTTTGTCAAAAAGCTTTATATGTGCGTGATGTGGGTGGTGTGTGTGTCTGTGGAGGGCCATGTGTGGGTGTGCATGTCTAGATGAGGGTGTGGGGAGGTAGAGAGGGCTTGTGGTGGGTGTATGTCTGTGGGTGTCTGTAGGCGTTTGCAGGTGAGGCATGTGAGTCCACAGGCGTGTGGGTTTATGTGCTGAGCGTTTCTGTGGGAAGTGTATGTGTGGTATATGTGTCTTCGTATGTTTCTTGGGGATTATGGGTGTGTCTGCAGGGGGTTTGTTGAGTGTGTGTGGGTTTATGTAAGAACTGTATATATCTGAGGGATGTAAGTGTGTCTTTGGGGGTATGAGTATGTCTCTGGGGTGTAGGTGTGTCTGTGGGGATAGATGTGAGCGTATATTGGTGGTACCAGTGTTTGTTTGATGGGGCGTTGGAGTGATGGGGATCTGCGGGGGTGAGCTGACTGTGTGGAGGTGTGTACAGAGGATCCTGGGGTGCGTGAGGTGCGTTTGTGTATTGGGGAAGGTGGTGTCCAGCTCTGTCATTCTCCCCACACCCTCCATGCTGCCCAGGCCCGGCCAAATGGTCTGAACCTCTGTCTACACCCATCTGTCCTGAGTTCAACATGCCTAGGACTTGACCACCTGGTTTGTATTTGGGAGAGGGACAAGGTGGTTGTCTTCTGACCCTCACTTGGCCATAGGCAGTAGAAAATGTCCCCTGGTTTGGGGGGACATCTTCCTGAATGGGAGATGCTCGTTCTGTTTTTTTTTTTTAACTGAAGTATAATTGATTTACAATGTTGTATTAGTTTCTGCTGTATAGCAAAATGATTTAGAGATATATACACACACAAACACACATACATATATTTTATTATTTTTTTTCATTTTCCATTCCATTATGGTTGATTATAGGATATTGAATCTAGTTCCCTGTGCTATACAGTAGGGCCTTGTTGTTTATCTGTTTATATGTAGTAGTCTGTATCTGCTAATCCCAAACTCCTAATTTACCCCTCCTCCACCCGCTTTCCCCACTGGTAACCGTAAATCTGTTCTCTCTGTGTCTGTGAGTCTGTTTCTGTTTCATAGATAAGTTCATTTGTGTCATAGTTTAAGTTCCACATATAAATGGTATCACATGGTATTTCTCTGACTTACTTCACTTAGTGTGATAACCTCTGGGTTCACCCATGTTACTGCAAATGGCATTATTTCGTTCTTTTTTTTTATGGCTGAGTGGTATTCCTGAATGGAGACGTTCTAGATCAATATGTGTGGGGCTGGACATCTCCAACCCTCATCCAACAGCTAGCAGGTCCTCTGTGTTCTGGAAATCATCATCTTTCTACTTTGCTTCCCATCAGAAATGTCTTCACGAGAGACACTTGTAAAATCCTGGGAACATCAGTTTCTTAGCACTCCTCCTGTCTTTTCTGATTTTATCTGTTAAGCATGCGCACATTTCTGCAAAACGCAGCCCTGTGACTTGGTGTCTGTTACGTCAGGTTCTTCCCTTGCTCTCAGCATTTATCACTTACTCATGTCTCAGCATCAGCCCTAGTCACACTTGCCTCTTTATGACTGCTAGCATGCTCTTCCCTCTCCTAAAATGGCTGCGTTTATTTTCTGATTTTCTGTTGCTTCTCGGTGTTTCACTTCCATGACTGACTTTGCACACACTGCTTTTTAATTCCTGCCGTTGGTAATAACTCTGCTGGCAGGGTTCTCCTGCCTGGGTCAAAGCTGTGGTTTATCTGAGTATCATCTGGGGGGTCAGAGCATATACAGGTCTCCATTCACAGCTGCTCATCACATTTTGGAACTGCCTGGACAGTATGAGAGCATCTGTGGTCCCGTAGCTCTGTTAGCTGTGTAGAGACACATTTTTCCATGAGCTGATTACATGTTTCTCTGCTTGCTTCTTTGGCCATCAGCTGCTGGGCCTCTGAGTATGCTTAGGCAGGTTGTTCACTGCTCAAGGGCACATGGCCAAGGAATGCCAGACCACGCTCCACTCACCGACTGGGGAGCAGCAGTTCAGGGCTGTGTCTACCTGGAGGGGCAAGGGGATGGCAGGTGGGCAGCCCTGACAGTGAATCCTGAATATAGACCCTAAGCTTATATCAGTGCTTTATTTTTAATATTAAACTTGTATTCACCATATCCCAAATATTTTCCTTTCTGTTGCTATTGTGGGCTGAATTGTGTTCTCATATGTTGAAGCCCTAACCCCCAGTACCTCAGAATGTGACTGTGTTTGGAGACAGTCTTTTAAGAGGTGATTAAGTGAAAAGGAGGTCATTTGGGTGGGTCCTAATCCAATACAATTCACTTGTTATGAGAAGAGGAAACACAAAGGGAAGACCATGTAAAGATAAGGGAAGACAGTCATCTGCAAGTCAAGAAGACAGACCTCAGATGAAACCAGCCCTGCTGACACCTTGATCTCAGCCTTCTAGCCTCCTGAATTGCAAGAAAATACGTTGAGGTGGTTAAGCCACCCAGTCTCTCTGTGGTACTGTTACAGCAGCCCTAGTGAACAAATACAGTTTTGCCTTGTTTTTTTTTCTTAAATTTATACACAAGAGTTGAAAAAAAAAACCTAGCATCTTATTACTGATAATTTTATGACCTTGAAAATTAAAATTTCTCCCTCTTCCATACATTAAAATAATTTTTTAAAATGATTCATCTACTTTCGTCTGTGGTGGGGTCTTTGTTGCAGCACGCAGGCTTTCTCTGGGTGCGGCGAGTGGGGGGCTATTTTTCACTGTCGTGTGCAGGCTTCTTACTGTGGCTTCACTTGTGGAGCACAGGCTCTGGACTCACAGGCTTCCATAGGTGCAGCTCACGGGCTCTAGAGTGCGGGCTCAGTAGTTCTGGCACATGAGCTTAGCTGCTCTGAGGCGTGTGGGATCTTCCTAGACCAGGGATCAAACCCATGTCCTTTGCACTGCAAAGTGGATTCTTAACCACTGGACCACCAGGGAAACCCAACATAATTTAACTATTAAACAAATGTGGGATTTATTTTGGTGTGAAATACATGTACAAGTTAAATTCTTTGCTAAATAGCAGTTGTCCCAACAGCATTTGTTTAAGGGGAGGCAAAAGTTTCTTTCTCCAATTGGTGTTAATTGTTCCTAATGTATCAACTTAGATCCATTTGTGAAATTTTTAATCTGGCACCACACAGCTTTTATCATGGTCATTTGTTTTGTGTTTTGAATTCTGGTTAGGTGAATTGTCTGTCATTGTTCCGTTTTTCTCATTTCCATCCCCCTTTGCCCCCAAATTCTCTGGAGTTCTTACCTATTGATTTTTGTTTCTGGGTGAATTTTGCAGTCACTTCAGGAAGTCTGACCAAAGGTCTCCCTTGAAATTTCAATGGCCACTGCATGACATTTAGATACTGGCTTGGAGACTAACATTATTCCCCTCCACCAAGTGCAAGGGGTTATTTATTTACATCGTCATTTACCCAGGACTTCCCTGGCAGTCCAGTAGTTAAGACAGCCTGCCAACGCAGGGAGTATGGATTTGATCCCTGATTGGGGAGCTAAGATTTTACTTGTGCCTCAGCCGAAAACCAAACCTTAAGAGAGAAGCAATATTGCAGATGTTCCTTGGCTTGCAGATGAGTCACTCCAGTTCTCTGTATTCACAGTATTCTCCCTGCATCTCTGTCTTCATAGGGCCTTCTTCTTAAAGCACACCAGATGCATTGAGTTAGAGACCCATCCTCCTCCAGTATTCAGTTCAGTTCAGTCACTCAGTCGTGTCTGACTCTTTACAACCCCATGAATCACAGCACGCCAGGCCTCCCTGTCCATCACCAACTCCCGGAGTTCACTCAGACTCACGTCCATCGAGTCAGTGATGCCATCCAGCCATCTCATCCTCTGTCATCCCCTTCTCCTCCTGCCCCCAATCCCTCCCAGCATCAGAGTCTTTTCCAATGAGTCAACTCTTCGCATGAGGTGGCCAAAGTACTGGAGTTTCAGCGTTAGCATCATTCCTTCCAAAGAAATCCCAGGGCTGATCTCCTTCAGAATGGGCCTCCAGTATTACCTCATCGTAATTACAGATGAAACAATTCTGTTTCCAAATAAGATTACATTCTGGGTACATTCTTTTTTGAGGGGATCACAGCTCAGCCCCGTAACACTGACTGACCCACATGCTTCTCCCCACCCCAAGTCCCCTGATCTGTATTTTACCACCTTCTCTTGTGGTTGAGTCCTGCCTTCCCTGCCCAGGTCGCTTCTTTCTGTCTGAATCCTACTGATTGATAGCCCCGTCCCCACCGTTGTGCCCTCAGCTGACCTTTTGTGTCCCCACCAGGCACGATGACCTGAAGGCGATGCTGGACACCAACAAGGATTCCCTCAAGCTGGAGGCCATGAAGAGAATTGTGGCGGTAAGGGGGGTCAAAGGGGATCCCTTGGGGGAGGAGCTTGAGGATCCAAGAGCCGTCCTTGGCTGCTTGTGGACCTAGCCCCCAATGAGTGCTGGCATCCTCCCTTCTCGTTCTCCCCCTACCCTGACCCCACCACCTAGATGATTGCCCGGGGAAAGAACGCCTCAGACCTGTTCCCCGCCGTGGTGAAGAATGTGGCCTGTAAGAACATAGAGGTGAGTGCTCCCAGGGAGGGGTCTCCCTTGTCCACCTCCAGGAGTAAACTGGAGCTAATTGGGGATGAGAAAGGGGACATCCCAGTCCCTGGAGGTCCAATCTGCTCAGAATGTCCCTGGTCCAGGAAAAGACACCTCCCAGATGTCCCTGAACCAGATGTGGATCAGCATGATGGGGCCAGGGTACCCTGGATGCTTTCTCTGTGGAGCACAGCCACCCGGGGTGAGGACATCTCTCAGGGCAGGGGCACCAGTCCCTGCTGAGAAACCCCCTCTTCCCCAGGTGAAGAAGCTCGTCTACGTGTACCTGGTGCGCTACGCTGAGGAGCAGCAAGACCTAGCCCTGCTGTCTATCTCCACCTTCCAGCGTGGCCTGAAGGTCAGAGGTCTCCATTTGCCTCCCTGGGGTCTGGGTCTTGATGGGGCTCTATTGGAGGTGTGGACTTATTCACAACCTCAAAGTTGAGAGTTAGGTTTCATTAGGTGGGTGTTTTTAGGACTTCAAGCCTAGGAGGCAGCATCTAAGTAACTGACAGAACTGCTCCAAGGAGGCAAGGGGAGAAGTCAGGTTATATAGAAGTTGTGCAACAAAGGGCAGGTGGTCTAACATCAAAAAACAGTTGTTAATGAAAGAAAACCAGATAACCCAGGTTAAAGAGTTTGGTGATTTTCTGTGCATGGGAAGATGCAAGAGTCTGGGCTCACTGAAATCATTCCTTTGATATGCACCCCAGCTATCTGGGGCCAGTATCCTGTATTTTCATATCCTGAGTTTCTCCAGGGCTCACCATGGGAAGTGGCTGCAGTCTGATGGCTGCTAGATGGCAGGTGTTCTTTCTTGCTGAGTTCCCTCAGGGATCACCAGCTCACTGTCTATGGTGGCTGCAATTGCTGATGACTGTGACATCCTATGTTTACCAATAGGGCAGGAAATAAATTCCATTTGTCAGAGGAGTGGGCCCAGGGAGAGGTCTGAGTGCAGGGGTTGGGGGGGGGGTCAGGCTCTGGAGGCCCTTTCCTACCTGCCTAAAGTCAGGAGAGTCAGAGGTGCCTGTGCTAATGGCTGCCTCAACTATGAATCACTTGAGCCCCTGACACTGGCCTTCACCCTACTGATGTAAAGGGATTGAGGCCCACAGCCAGGCAGAAGTCAGCCTTCTTAAGACAGAGTAACGTGTGGGGAGCCTGCTGACCTGGATTCCTCACCTCTGGGTGTCAGAGCCTTGGCACTGGCTGGCTCACCTGGTTTGAGTATCTGCTAGGAACAATGGCTTTGGAACCTTTTCACCTGAAACTGGGTGAGAAGGACAAAAGGGTTTATTGGGAACAAATGAGCTCCATGGAGAGGAAAACGACAAAGCTCACCAAGCTGGAGAGTGGCCTCAGACATGGAGACTGGGTTTGACAGTCTGCAGAGAGAACATAAAGACAAGACCATTCCATTTTCAATAAGGTTAGTATAGCCAATGATTCCTTGAAAGTAGGAACAAGTTGATTATTCTGTTTAGCACAAGAAGAAATAATTGGCTTGTCTTAGATGCCCCAGTGTATGTAAAATATCCACCATTAAAGACCAAAACCGGGACTTCCCTGCTGGTCCAGTGATTAAGACTCTGCCTTCCCAATGCAGGGGACATGGGTTTGATCCCTGTACTGAAAACCAAGATCCTGCATGGCCTATGGCGTGGCCTCAAAATTAAAAAAAAAAAAAAATATATATATATATATATATGCATATATATATATATATATATATATATATATTAAAGACCTGGATCACTTTTGTGGAAATAAAATGCCCTTTGAGGCAGGTAGAAACTGAATCTGTTAAGGGAAGGGACAGTGGGAAGATTCAAGTCCTTTCATATGCAGTGGAGGCTGACCCCTCACAAACACACACACACATATTTAAACTGAATATTCTCATCTTTTGTATGTTAAATGCATGCATGATAATCTCCACTGGCTGCTTTTGTGGTTTGGATAAGATATCTCTAGGGTAAAGAAGTCAGCATCACTGTCTTTCTAGTCTTTGTCCAATCAGACTCTCCAGCTCTGATAACAGCCATTAACTCCTCTAGTCTTTCCAGACACTTAGTTATAATTCCTGTGAGAGGGACATTGAAAGATCTGGCTTCTTTTCCTGTTCAGCTGATTCTGTAGGTTAGCTGAGCAGACTGAGAGTTGATTGCCCAAACTGGAGGTTCACCCCTGGTTCATTCTGCTCTGGCCAGCAGGAGGTGATGGCAAAGTCTGCTCCTCTGAGGTGGGGCAGAAAGCCTGGGCACTTGCATCTACCATTCTTTCATTCAGCAAATACTTGGGTATCTCTATGCCTCACACTGTGTCAGGCGTTTTTGTTGTTCGTTTGTTTTAAATTTTTTGGCTGCACCGCAAGGCGTGGGGGATCTTAGTTCCCCCATCAAGGATAGAACCCTGGCCCCCTGCAGTGGAGACAAGGAGTCTTGACCACTGGACCACCAGGGAAGTCCTTGTGCTAGGTTGTTTTTATCAAGTGAAAACCATACGATCTCTCTCGCTTTCAGATTGGTTTAATCAGGATTCAAATCGTTTTATAAGAGCCATTCTGAAAATTTTGCACAAATTTTTACATTGACCTGAAGTTGCCACATTCTACCCTATTTAGAAAACCAGAGCTCATTTAGTTCAACTCAGTGCAGTGATTTCTCTAGAATAATAGTCAGCAAACTTCTGCATCCAGCCAGGTGATAGTAGTTTAGGCTGTGCAGACCGTCTAGTCTCAACCGTCAACGACTCAACTTTGCCCTTGTATTTTAACAGTGTGAAAGCAGTGATGAATGAGTGTGCATGACTGGGTTTGAATTCATATTTTAGAAAATATTTGACTGTATCAAGTCTTAGTGGCAGCATATGGGATCTCGTTCCCTGACCAGGGATTGAACCCAGCCCCGCTGCATTGGGAGCTCAGAGTCTTAGCCACTGGACTACCAGGGAAGTCCCTGAATACATTTTTATTTATTAAAAAAGGCAGAAGACTCATTTGGTTTGTGGATGGTAGTATGCCAACCTTTGCTCTAGAACATCTCTGACAGGTCATCTCCAGTGGTACAGACCTACTCCTTCATAAGGCAGTTCCATCTTAAGACAACTACCACTGCTTTTCATTTTTGTCTTTATTGAAGTATAGACAATTCACAATGTTAAATTAGCTTCAGGTGTATAATACATTGATTCAACATTTTTGTGGCTAATACTCCATTTAAATGTATTTCAAAATATTAGCCATACTCCCTGTGCTGTACAATATATTCTTTTAGCTTTTTATTTTATACATAGTATTAATACTTTGTACCTTTTAATTCCCTACCCCATCTTGCTTCTCCTCACCACCACCCCCCCCCACTCATAACAATTAGTTTGTTCTCTATGAGTTTCTGTTCTGTCATACTCATTCGTTTAATGAAAACATACCCAGAATATATACCCAAGAGTGATATTGCTGGATCATATGGAAGTTCTGTTTTAGCTTTCTGAGAAACCTCCACACTGTTCTCCACAGTGGCTGTGCTAATTTACATTCCCACCAAGAGTGTACAGGGTTCCCTTTTTGCCACATCCTCACCAACACTTGTTATTTGTTGTCTTTCTAATGACAGCCATTCTGACAGATGTGAAGTGATTATAACTTTTTAAAAACCATTATATTGTGTTGAAATGTCTATTACCTTAATTTTTTAAAATTTATATCAGATCCACCAAAGGCATAAAGAATAGTATTCGTATGTGTGCATTTATTCTCTTACTACTTATTTATGTGTTCCTAGTACTCTTGCCTGGAAAATCCCATGGACAGAGGAGCCTGGTGGGCTGCTGTCTATGGGGTCGCACAGAGTTGGACATGACTGAGCAACTTCACTTTCACTTTTCACTTTCATGCATTGGAGAAGGCAATGGCACCCCACTCCAGTACTCTTGCCTGGAAAATCCCAGGGACAGAGGAGCCTGGTGGGCTGAAGTCCATGGGGTCGCTATGAGTCAGACTCGACTGAGCGACTGAGCGACTTCACTTTCCACTTTCATGCATTGGAGAAGGAAATGGCAACCCACTCCAGTGTTCTTGCCTGGAGAATCCCAGGGATGGGGGAGCCTGGTAGACTGCGGTCTATGGGGTCACACAGAGTCGGACAAGACTGAAGCGACTTATTGAATTGAATTGAATTGAAATAATGTATAATACTGTTTTATAAACAGCATCATATATGTGTTCCTCTAAAATTCACTTTCTTTTTGTTATTATTACTGTTTAGGGGGCTCTTCTGCACAATAGTACCAATCTTTTCTATCAGCCCAGACTGAGACTCTGTTTGCTTTGCGGCCGGCTAATGTTGACTCAATTCTGACAAACCTCCAGTTCGCAAGCAGTTAATCCAAGTGTCCCTATATCCTGTCTTTATGCAGTTGGTTCCTCGAATCCTCTGTGAGGATTTCATTATTTAGGTTTAGCACAAGATCTAAGCCAGGGTGGATCTGAATCTTGGTTTTGTCCTCCTGGTTTTATGTCTTCCTCTAAGATGTTAATAAGCTATTCCAACCAGGGCAACAGACTAAATCCCATGTATCATGTTTCCAGGTTGACACTGATCTGCTAGTAAATCTTCCCCAAGTATTGCATTTTACCAAACTGTGGATCCACCTAACTGCAGTCAGCTGGTATTTTCCCATCTTGTTAGAAGGATCTCAACAGCAAAAAAAATTTCTTAACACCTTCTATGTGCAAAAGGCTGTGGTTATCTAGAGATAAAATAGACATGAATTCTCTTAAAATGCTTACGTACTAAATGAAACAAAAGGCCTACATCAAAAATGGCAGTCTAGGAAATGCTATGAGAGACCCCCATGGTGCTTTGCTGATATCAAGATATATAGTATTAATATATGCCAGCCTAATTACCCTACTAAAAAGGAAAGGGGTTTATCTGGGGGGGTGGGTAACTTCCTGTTGAATCCATAATCATTTCCAAATGTTAAAAAAAAAAGAAAATAGGTTTCAGCAGTGGATGTGATATGACTTGACTCTAAGAAAATACAGACTCCTGCTTTTAAAATAAGTGCTTTGAAGAACTTCCCTGGGGGTCCAGTGTTTAAGACTCCGGACTCTCAATGCAGGGGGTCCGAGTTCCGTCCCAATTGAGGGAGATCCCACACGCAGCAACTAAGATGCAGTGCAACCAAATAAACAATAAAGTAAAATCATGACTTCGTAAGATATTTTAAAAATAAATGAAGTGCTTTGAAACTACCTTTTCAAAAACCAGTTCTGGAATTTTAGCAAGGAGGACCATCATTTTCACCTGTAATTCTGTGGCTCTCCTCTTTGCCTATTTTAGAAACTCATGGTAGCACCTACTCTTTAGTGTTCCAGGACCTCTTCCTTTGCCCACTGACCTTCAAGATGAACAGTAATTTACATCTGCTGCTGCTCTCATAATCTCACGACTACAGTACACTGTGTCTAAGGCTCTTCTCAGGTGTCTTATTGTTCAGTCGCTCAGTTGTGTCCGACTCTTTGCTATCCCATACACTGTAGCTTGCCAGGCTTCCCTGTCCTTCACCATCTCCCAGAGCTTGC